>NC_064633.1:579449452-580097507 GCF_023864275.1 Schistocerca cancellata
ACTGCTTGCTCAATATACAGATTGAATAACATCGGGGGAGAGGCTACAACCCTGTCTCACTCCCTTCCGAACCACTGCTTCTCTTTCATGCCCCTCGACCCTTATAACTGCCATCTGGTTTCTGTACAAATTGTAAATAGCCTTTCGCTCCCTGTATTTTACCCCTGCCACCTTGAGAATTTGAAAGAGAGTATTCCAATCAACATTGTCAAAAGCTTTCTCTAAGTCTACAAATGCTAGAAACGTAGGTTTGCCTTTCCTTAATCTATTTTCTAAGATAAGTCGTAGGGTCAGTATTGCCTCACGTGTTCATGTCCTACTAATTGTCATTGCATCGCAGTTCGTTCATTAATGACAAATTCGACCAATCATTCAAAAATTATTCTTTGACTTTACTGTAATTGTTGGAGCAACACATTCACGCCTCACTAGCTGGGTACACGCAAGAGACGGTGATACTTCACGGCGTCGGCGTTGTTGTGCTCCCTGTATCCCTCCCCCCTCCCCCCACGCCTCATACTCCTGCCGCCGTCTAGCTTGGTATCTGGCGACGCAGTAATAACAGCTTACACCCTACTTCTAACTTTACCTACAAGAATTTATGTGCTCGAGAAACAATTTCTGTCGCTTGTCAACTGTAACACTTGTCATGGCTACTTTGTCACTCAAAATGAACATTATAGTGGTTAAGTAACCTCAGCACCGCTGAACTGACACGAAAATCAGCGATAAACGCGCGTTCTGCGGGCAGAGGCGGCAGAAAGGAATCGTTAGCGCTAGGATTTCACCCGGAACAAGTCCCGCCCAGTCACCTCCGGTTTTCCCGGTCTTTGTTCGGCGCCTGGGCATCGTTTCAGTTGACCCACGTGGTTTACTGCGTTCGGCAGAGTGAATGTTAAATTAATATCTTGGTAGGTCTTAAATTTTGCCAGTTAGTTAAAAGACACGTTACAAAAAACCTGCACAATTACCCTCAGGTGTGGCACGTACTTCCACAGCAAACGTAAGAGAAAACAATTTAGCACTGAATTCTTTAAGTACGAGAACTCAGAAACATAATTCCATGTGAGAAAAAGCACCCAGGAAAAATCTACCCTCAAAGAATAATTTGCTTGGAGAAAGAGGACCCACAGTATACTTGACAATTAAGTTTCAGAACTCAGACAGTATATGTGAAACAAGCACCAATGTTCACTATACTTCCAGAGGACATCAAAATTACTTTGTTCTCGCTAGATCGAGCCAAGCTGTTTTTGCGTGTTATTCACTGAATAGTTGTGCTGAAAAGTTTTAGGGGTGGAAGAAGAACTAGCACAACATGAAGGACGTTTTACAGCCGTGAAACACTGTAGCATTTAGTTCCTCCATAACTTCTCTGTGACAAACATACACATAATCTTTATTATTTAAAAAAAATTGGTTTGAATGACATTTACGAAATTAATAAATCTTTTAGTTAAAAACAGACAGGACAAAGAATAACGACAGATTATTTTCCTGAGACGTTTGCAACAGCATATAGGACACTAGTCACACAGAAGCAGTCACAGTTCTTTATAACCTCGTTTATAATGCGCAGGTATGGGATAGGAAGATTTTACAAGTTAACATTCACACATTACCCATGCAAATACTAACGAAATATGTCATATAAGCAAATATCTTACTGCTTTCATTAGGCATTTCTGCTTTATGGCATTCTTATATTCTTTAATTTTCGTGAGCTACTATGAGGGCCTACATAAACAACACCACTTTGACTTATTTCTATATAATGTTGATTTTAGACAACAGAGTTATTCGAATGCATCCGTGGCTTTACTACCGACATGACAGATTCAAGACCATTGTTTTCGCATTGTATGTTTGCTCTGCTATTTCCCTCAGATAAACGTATTATAATAAGTGAATTTGTTCATGAAAATTTGTCCTTATTGACACCAGCTCCGAGAGCAGTGCTCCGGTTTGTGGACGTGACGTGGGTCGTGTTTTGGCGCAGTATAGTTTGCTCGGTACGCATCTGCTGCTCCCTTTATGCCCACGTGTGTTGTTCTGTCCGTATGTGCATTGAAAAGATTACGCTCCGGCTGGAACAGTGGCTTGTGCTTTACGTTCATGCACCCTGACTCATTTGTTTTGCTCCAGGCAGCTGTAATTTCAGAGATTTTTTTTTTTTTTCGTCGCGATTGTCTTAGCCCGGTGGTGCCTAGTATCCGAGAACAAGACAGCTAACGTGTGACCTGTTGTTTTGGGTTTTGGAGCCCTGTTTGGGCAACCTAGTTATCACGCACACAAATGTATTGCTGCCGAGTGAGGTTAGTCCTAATCTTGTGGAACTGAGCTTTCAGTGACCGGCTTGTCTGCAAATTAATTAACTTAACCTTTGTGGTGTGTTGTTTTTTTTTTTTTTTTTTTTTTTTTGCTTTCAATGGTGAATTTCTTGTCATTCATTTGTGTATGTTTCGCCGTTAATGATAACTGTGAGTAAGATAGCAAAGTCTTGAAGGACTTGCGTATCGTGACTGTATTTTTGGCAACTGTTTAATTTGATTTCTTGTTTATCGGTCTGGTGAAAACTTATGCCAAGTTTACTAATTTCCGCCTGTGGTCCGGAAGTTGGTTTGAAGGTAAATCCGTTCGTAAATCTTTACTGGACCTAACTGTTAACTGATCTTGCTTTGAACTAATGCCATTATTAAATCGTTTCTTGTGTGCTATAAATTGTATTACCACAGACAAGGAGACAGGGCACATTCTGCGGTCGAGGGGTAGGCACGGTCGCTGCTTTGCGCGTGGCGTCTTGTCGCTCGCTACCATTTCCCGCGTTAGTACGGGCGGCGTGAGATTTGTTTGCTCGCGGTTGTATGGCCGCTAGTCAGCTGTGCCTGCTCCCGCTTCAGGGTGTGCCGTGTTTCGTAAGGCGTACGCCGACTTTCAGTCACTGTTACTCCTGTGTTGCTGTCGGTCGCTTACCGAAACGTTAGTCTGTTTTAGCGCGGTGGCCACTGGGCCGTGACGATGTCGGATGATGACCAGCGTTGGGGCGGTCGTCCGCTCTGAGTGGCTTCGGTCGCTTGGACTTGGCAGTTACCTTCTGGTTTAACAGATCAAACTTGTTTATTTGCTGTAAATTCCTAAGTAGTTTGGGAGAAAAGTTGTAACTCAGCTTTTCATGATTTTACACAATTCAAGCATTTTGGTAAGGCATTTTCCTATCTATGTTTTATTTAAATGAGAATTCTTTATGGGGGTTATTCACCTGTTGAAGCTTAACATAAAATTTGTAACTTAGCTTTCATGATTTTACTTAATTTGAGCATTCTTGTAAAGTAGTCCTTTATCTACGTTTTATTGATTGGTAATTCTTTATTGGGGTTGTTCCCTGGTTGAAGGTTAACATATGGTTGTAACCAAGTTTATGTCCTTGCTTAATTGAGATTTTTTAAGAGCCTTTATTGCTGGAAGATCATTAAAGCTTGGGTGCTTGTAATTGTGAATACTGTTGTCTGTCTATGTTGTGGGCTACCCTTCCACTTCCACAGCCAAGCTGTCCTAACTACCAGTACAACGTTATTTTCTGTTTTCTATTGCTGACGATGCTTTCAATTCTCTCTCTCTCTCTCTCTCTCTCTCTCTCTCTCTCTCTCTCTAGTCACCTAACGTTACCGCTGGATATATTTCGTAAACCACATCAAATACTGACGAATCGATTCCGAACGTGAGGAGAGGGGCTAGTGTAATTGGTTAATACAAACCATACAAAAATGCACGGAAGTGTGTTTTTTAACACAAACCTACGTTTTTTAAAAATGGAACCCCGTATGTTTTGTTAGCACATCTGAACATATAAACAAATACATAATCAGTGCCGTTTGTTGCATTGTAAAATGTTAATTACATCCGGAGATATTGTAAACTAAAGTTGACGCTTGAGTACCACTCCTCCGCTGTTCGATCGTGTGTATGGGAGAGCACCGAATTACGTAGGGATCTAAAGGGAACGGTGATGGACCTTGGGTACAGAAGAGACTGGAACAGCACATTAAGTCCACATGCTAACACCTTTTTATTGGTCTTTTTCACTGACGCACATGTACATTACCATGAGGGGTGAGGTACACGTTCGACGGGCGTTTCATAGGACGTGGGAGGACGCATAAATTTGCCAGCCCGTTCTCCTGATCTTACACCTCTGGACTTCTTTCTTCGGGGTACGTTAAAGGAGAATGTGTACCGTGATGTGCCTACAACCCCAGAGGATATGAAACAACGTATTGTGGCAGCCTGCGGCGACGTTACACCAGATGTACTGCGGCGTGTACGACATTCATTACGCCAGAGATTGCAATTGTGTGCAGCAAATGATGGCCACCACATTGAAGATCTATTGGCCTGACATGTCGGGACACACTCTATTCCACTCCGTAATTGAAAACGGAAACCACGTGTGTACGTGTACCTCACCCCTCATGGTAATGTACATGTGCGTCAGTGAAAAAGACCAACAAAAAGGTGTTAGCATGTGGACGTAATGTGCTGTTCCAATCTCTTCTGTACCTAAGGTCCATCACCGTTCCCTTTGGATCCCTACGTAATTCGGTACTCTCCCATACACACGATCGAACAGCGGAGGAGTGGTACTCAAGCGTCAACTTTAGGTCACAATATCTCCGGACGTAATTAACATTTTACAATGCAACAAACGGCACTGATTACGTATTTGTTTATATGTTCAGATGTGCTAACAAAACTAACGGGGTTCCATTTAAAAAAACGTAGGTTTGTGTTAAAAAACACACTTCCGTGCATTTTTGTATGGTTTGTATTAACCAATTACACTAGCCCCTCTCCTCACGTTCGGTCTGTGGAATCGATTGGTCAGTATTTGATGTGGTTTACGAAATATATCCAGCGGTAACGTTAGGTGACTCACCCTATATATATATATATATATATATATATATATATTATTATTAAAGTATATATATATATATATATATATATACTTTAATAATGTACATCCATATTATACACTCCTGGAAATGGAAAAAAGAACACTTTGACACCGGTGTGTCAGACCCACCATACTTGCTCCGGACACTGCGAGAGGGCTGTACAAGCAATGATCACACGCACGGCACAGCGGACATACCAGGAACCGCGGTGTTGGCCGTCGAATGGCGCTAGCTGCGCAGCATTTGTGGACCGCCGCCGTCAGTGTCAGCCAGTTTGCCGTGGCATACGAGCTCCATCGCAGTCCTTAACACTGGTAGCATGCCGCGACAGCGTGGACGTGAACCGTATGTGCAGTTGACGGACTTTGAGCGAGGGCGTATAGTGGGCATGCGGGAGGCCGGGTGGACGTACCGCCGAATTGCTCAACACGTGGGGCGTGAGGTCTCCACAGTACATCGATGTTGTCGCCAGTGGTCGGCGGAAGGTGCACGTGCCCGTCGACCTGGGACCGGACCGCAGCGACGCACGGATGCACGCCAAGACCGTAGGATCCTACGCAGTGCCGTAGGGGACCGCACCGCCACTTCCCAGCAAATTAGGGACACTGTTGCTCCTGGGGTATCGGCGAGGACCATTCGCAACCGTCTCCATGAAGCTGGGCTACGGTCCCGCACACCGTTAGGCCGTCTTCCGCTCACGCCCCAACATCGTGCAGCCCGCCTCCAGTGGTGTCGCGACAGGCGTGAATGGAGGGACGAATGGAGACGTGTCGTCTTCAGCGATGAGAGTCGCTTCTGCCTTGGTGCCAATGATGGTCGTATGCGTGTTTGGCGCCGTGCAGGTGAGCGCCACAATCAGGACTGCATACGACCGAGGCACACAGGGCCAACACCCGGCATCATGGTGTGGGGAGCGATCTCCTACACTGGCCGTACACCACTGGTGATCGTCGAGGGGACACTGAATAGTGCACGGTACATCCAAACCGTCATCGAACCCATCGTTCTACCATTCCTAGACCGGCAAGGGAACTTGCTGTTCCAACAGGACAATGCACATCCGCATGTATCCCGTGCCACCCAACGTGCTCTACAAGGTGTAAGTCAACTACCCTGGCCAGCAAGATCTCCGGATCTGTCCCCCATTGAGCATGTTTGGGACTGGATGAAGCGTCGTCTCACGCGGTCTGCACGTCCAGCACGAACGCTGGTCCAACTGAGGCGCCAGGTGGAAATGGCATGGCAAGCCGTTCCACAGGACTACATTCAGCATCTCTACGATCGTCTCCATGGAAGAATAGCAGCCTGCATTGCTGCGAAAGGTGGATATACACAGTACTAGTGCCGACATTGTGCATGCTCTGTTGCCTGTACTTTGTGCCTGTGGTTCTGTCAGTGTGATCATGTGATGTATCTGACCCCAGGAATGTGTCAATAAAGTTTCCCCTTCCTGGGACAATGAATTCATGGTGTTCTTATTTCAATTTCCAGGAGTGTATTACTATACAGAAAAACTTCAATTTCTTATCATTATGAATTTCATTACAGTCTAACATGTTTTGGACTGTGACGACAACAACTTTGATGTAGCTTCCAGTTTGTGGAACTGGGGGTTGTTTAGGGGAGGGCCTCACACTATGGACAGAAACCCTAGGGCTAAGGGCACGTCGGCAGAACGGCGGCAGCGTCCCGAGCTGCACCGCTGCCTGGCGCCCCACCACGCGCCTTCTTGCCGGCACGCCGCTACAGTTGCACAATCCTGCACACGGGTTCGGTCAGTGTTTTTCGGAATGGCGCCTCGCCGCAAAATTACGTACGTACACGCAGTGGCGGTGGATTGTAACGTATACCGCGCGTGGTGCGAGTATTACGAACGGTATCTGTTGAAGACTCGGAATATATTCACAGAATTCGTCCGGGTACAGCTCTGCACTCGGCTGCTGTCTGCCGTGTGTGTGTGTGTGTGTGTGTGTCTGTCTCCACGCCGGGCGGCTGCAGACGGCTGCCCCTGTCCCCGGCACGCAGGTCGCCGGGACACGCTGCGCTCGCGCGACTGGCTGGCTCGTTCGCACTGGAGCGGACCGCGTCCTTTCTTCCCGGCCGCCGGCCGCATTCCAGCACGGCCTGCCCCGCTCCAGCGCGGCTGCTGCTTGCGCTCGCTTCCAGGAACCGCGTGCGCGCCTTACCGGCCCGGCTCGCTTCCTGTCAACGAACCCGCGCCCGCCGGGACGGAATACCGCGCGGCCGCGTCGCCGGCATCGTCTGCACGACGCGTTTACGTACACTACACAATTTTTCACACAGGAAGGATGCACCGAAAGAAATGCACTGTCGAAATTTTACCTGCTAAGGCGCACTGCAAGTTTCTTTTTTTTTATGTCAGATTGTTCATTTTTGCCGCACGACGATCCGCTTATAACAGCAGTCGGTAGAGCCGTTTCGGTCGTGCACGCGAGTAGGCGAATAAGAAGACGCAAACGTGGCGAGAGGTCGCTATGTCACGGAGTGACAGGTTCAGCGTGCACTCACGCGAATTTCAACCGCTTGAAGTATGTTAGCGGCAAGAAACAATCAATGCCTTCTCTGCGCCATAACAATGCAGATACTATAAAAGACAGTGCTGCCAAAGCAGAGATACTAAACACAGCCTTCCGAAATGCCTTCACAAAAGAAGACGAAGTAAATATTGAACTCGAATCAAGAACAGGTGCCAACATGAGTAACGTAGAAGTAAATATCCTCGGAGTAGTGAAGCAACTCAAATCACTTAACAAAAGCAAGTCTTCTGGTCCAGACTGTATACCAATTAGGTTCCTTTCGGAGTATGCTCAGGCATTAGTTCCATACTTAACAATCACATACAACCGTTCGCTCCACGAAAGATCCGTACCCGAAGACTGGAAAGTTACTCAGGTCACTCCAATATTCAAGAAAGGTAATAAGAGTAATCCACTAAATTACAGGCCCATATCGTTAACGTCGATATGCAGCACGATTTTAGAACATATATTGTGTCCGAACATCATGAATTACCTCGAAGGAAACGGTCTATTCACAGTCAACATGGCTTTAGAAAACATCGTTCCTGTGAAACACAACTAGCTCTTTATTCACATGAAGTGTTGAGTGCTATTGACAAGGGATTTCAGATCGATTCCGTACTCCCGGATTTCCGGGAGGCTTTTGACACTGTACCACATAAGCGGCTGGTAGTGAAATTGCGTGCTTATGGAATATCGTCTCAGTTATGTGACTGGATTTGCGATTTCCTGTCACAGAGGTCACAGTTAGTAGTAATTGACAGAAAGTCATAGAGTAAAACAGAAGTGATTTCAGGCGTTCCCCAAGGTAGTGTTATAGGCCCTTTGCTGTTCCTTATCTATATAAACGATTTGGAAGACAATCTGAGCAGCCGTCTTCGGTTGTTTACAGATGACGCTGTCGTTTATCGACTAATAAAGTAATCAGAAGATCAAAACAAACTGCAAAACGATTTAGAAAAAATATCTGAATGGTGCGAAAAGTGGCAGCCGACCCTAAATAACAAAAAATCTGAGGTCATCCACATGAATGCGAAAAGGAACTCGTTAAACTTCGGTTACACGATCAATCAGTCTAATCTAAAAGCCATAAATTCAACTAAATACCTAGGTATTACAATTACGAACAACTTAGTGACCCGCATTTATTTTCAAAGATTATTCTTAAGAATTTATTTTATTTACTAGCGATTCATCAAGGACATTAACACATTTAATCACACTATGTAAGCATGGAAGTAGTTGTCAGAGAGTAACTGATGAAGTCATAACCAAATTCCTTTTAACATATGGGAATTTTATTCACTTTAATAGTGCCTGAAAGCATTTTTTAAAAGAAACATTTAAAATTATAGTCCGAAAGTACCCTCTAAATATCAAAGTTACAATTTATTCAGAGGTAGAAAGAAACAAGTTTTGACCGTACGAGCTTTCGGGCAGAGAACCTTGCCGCTCTCTTTTGACACCGCCGTAGTTACGACTGCTCACAACAGCCTCTGAAAGACTACACTGGTGCAAATCTGCAACACACCAGATAACTTTAAACTAAGAGTTTTAACAATAAAAGCCCATGAAATGCAATCTTCTATAAAATTCTACAAGGTTGGCCAAACAATAGTTAAGATGCTCTACAGTACACAGATACCGCCTCTCAAGATCATAGGCAATAATATCAAAGTTTCCAAAGATCAAAACATATTTCAGGTATTAGGCCGTTACACTCCAAGTAATAAATTCGTTAACACACCAAATCCGACAAACATGACAGTCGTCAACAGAAACCAAAACATTGCTTTAAAACAAGCGTTCTGTGCATAGTGTTGTGGAATGGCGAAAACCGCAAATTGGCGTTCATAAGAAGAAGAACAACACCAAAAATGCAACAGGAGCTTAATATGTAGGAAATTGTCCACGCAACCTGCCACTGATGATGCCTTGCAGAAAATAAAGGCGAAACGCGTATGGCAATAAAATTGTGTTTTATTCAGTTGCTGTCAGACGGTCCATAAGTAAAAATTATTAATACACCGTAATAAAAAATTTAGTTAGAAATAAAGATCAGTTTAAAAGGAGCCTGAAAGACTTACTAGTGGCCAACTCCTTCTACTCTATTGACGAAATCTTTAATAGAAACAAATGATGTATATATTCATACTATTAGTATTGTTATTTCAGCTTAAAAAAATTGACATGTTCCACATCCACGAGGATCTCCTCAGCACGGATCTATGGAACGAAAAACTAATCTAATCTGCGTGAAGCCGTGGGTTTTACGACGACACGATAAAAGCATTCAACAAAACTTGTTACGTGAGCTTATAGTGGAAGACGTCAAGTCATACATCAATTACTTAAGAATGGATGATCATACATTTCTGTATGTGCTCAGTGAAGTGTATCCTCATATCACAAAGCACAATATTCACTTAAGAACTGCTACATCTGCAGAAGACAGGCTCACTGTAACACTCCGATTCCTTGCTACAGGAGAGGGTTATGTTACGTTATGTTATATTAGGTTAGGTCAGGTCAGGTAAGGTCTCCAATCTTCTTAATCTGTTTTTGTATTCAGGGCGCCTCACGTTGTAAAGCGCCTCATCAGCTTCATACATCTCTATTAATTTTGTAGTTGTCGGCACACACCAACTGTATTTACCGGCAATGTTTATGAAAACACTACAGACGACAGAACGCTGCAGCGATGCTAGCGCTCCATGTGGTAACATGTCACATTGCAGTGGACAGAAGACAAGCGACTTCTTTGATCAAATCTACAGCGAGGCCCTAGATTTGATCAAATATTGGACGACATTTGACTAAGCTCCTATTACACCATCAAATATCTTTGACAAAGATTTTTGACAAAGATTTTTGACAAAGATATTTGACAAAGAAATTTGATAGTATAATACCGGCCTAAACTTGTATGCGTAGCGCGATTGTCTTGGCGTTAGACGATTTGGAAGCTTCACGCGGGACACGTTATCTTTGTGCGAGGAAATAAGTAGCTCGCACTAGCGATACGAAATGGCATCAAGAAGAGATGTTGGGTGCACGACATTAATAGCAAGAGAGAAATCTTAGGAGAATACCATCGTCTGTGTATTGATCTAGAGTCTGACGAAGATAGGTTCTTCAAATATTTTCGTATGTCGCGAGAATGTTTCGAGGAACTGCGTCGCCTGATAAAAAGGTAGCACCGAGAAGTGCACAACGAACTGGAGAAAACCAATTGATACAAGGCACAGACTAGCCGTTTGTCTGAGATAAGATTTACCATTTGTGGCCCTTTGTGCTTCAAACAGAAGTCATATAATTTATTCCATTTCAGTTTTGCTGTTTCATATGAAAGGTTCGGCGGAAGAAAGTGCTATCCCACAACGTAGTTACGAGTGGAGTGGTTCAAATGGCTCTGAGCACTATGGGACTTATGGTCATCAGTCCCCTAGAACTTAGAACTACTTAAACCTAACAAACCTAAGGACTGCACACAACACCCAGCCATCACGAGGCAGAGAAAATCCCTGACCCCGCCGGGAACCGAACCCGGGAACCCGGGCGTGGGAAGCGAGAACGCTACCGCACGACCACGAGATGCGGGCTACGAGTGGAGTGATAAACTTATGTGTAGTGTTTACGAATACAGCATACGATAGTAACATCTAGTTCCGTGTGTCCCGCTAGAGAGAACTTTCTAGTTAATAGATTGTTTTGTTTCATTGTATTCATAACACTGTCATTGAATTTAAAGAAACATATCTTTGGTCATTAACTTATCTATTCGTTCTATACGCATAATTTATTTTAATCTTTTCCAGATAATTGACTACAGGCGACATTCACCAGACCATAGCTTTTTCTTTTCGGTTAGGATGTTCAACAGTCTAAGAAATTGTGAAACAAGTGTACCAGGCAATATGGACTGTTCTACAACCCAAGTATTTACCTACTCCTGCAACAGAGATGTTGAAGAAATCTGAAGAAGGTTTTCTAGAACTTTGGGGGTTTCCCAACTGCCATGGAAGCATATACGGAAAGCATATCAGGTTAAAATGCCCGAAGGATAGTGGATCCCAGTTCTTCTGTTATAAACAATTCTTTTCGGTGGTTCTCCTGACGATCGTTGATCCATACTACGAGTTTACAATAGTTAATATTGGAAATTATGGACGTCACAGTGATAACACTATTTCTGAGAATTCAGCTTTCTGTCAAGAGTATATCGAGGGCAAAAGTATTCTACCTCCAAACCAGGATCGCGTGTATCATACAAAAAGTTGTCCTGTCTCACCTCCTCTATAAGTCTTTGTGTGCCCACGATGCGTGCACTACGAGCTGCAAGACAAAAACCGCCTCATGCCGCTGCCTCCAGTGTGACCGCAGAGCGGTTGAGTGCGCCAACAGAGGCAAGCAGCCGCTCCCGCTTGCGGCGAATCTGTAACCTGTGACAACCCGGCGGCGGCCGGAGCGGCAGGCCGTATGCCGGTGCGTCAGAGCCGCACTCTTGTGTGACCGCCGCCGTACAGGAACGAGCGATTCAACAGTGCGGCCTGCCAGCTGCGGTTCAAGGCCACAGGCCGGACGGCCAGCCCGCATTCTGTCTGGCCAGGCCTTTAGGCTTTCCGTGATTTCCCTAAATCGCGTAAGGCAAATGCCGGGATGGATCCTTCGAAAGGACACGGCCGCATTCTGTCTCCGTCCTTCCCTAATCCGAGCTCGTGCTGCGTCTCTAACGACCTCGTTCTCAGCGGGACTTTCAACACTAACCTCCTCCTCTTCCTCCGTTAAGGCAAAGTGACGATCACACATGTGGATGCAAATTCCTCGTCCCACTCTTCCGACGTGAAAGCGTGAGCGCGGAGAGGAGGAGAGTCCACATGTGAAGCGGCAGCCAGGGCCGCGGCGGCACCTTACAAGGCGTGCAGGCCCGCTGCCACACGGCGAGGTCACACCGGCGGCCACTTGCGAAATGTAAACACCGCGCCTCGCCGCGCAGCGCCACGCTGGAGCTGGAGCTGGAGCTGGAGCGATGCCAGCGAGTGAATCACGGGTCTAGCTGTCCGCCGCGTCCCCCTGCTCTGTGACGACCCAACTGCCCGCACTCGGCCCTTCCCGGTGCCGTAAGCTGGGTTTACACTAGCAACTCGCTTGCAGAAGTTACTGCTGCAAGTTACTGCGAGCCGCTTCCAGCTTTATTTACACAGCAGCGCAAGAATTAAGCAAGATTCTTCCGCAAGTTCTTTGGCAAGAAACTTGCGTCAACAACTTGCTGATACTGTCTACATATGCTTTCAGTACCACTACGAGTGTCAGCCGAAGTATACAATGACAAGTAGGCGGGTGGGATATGCTGCACCTCTTGTAATTGTAATGAAAAAAGTGAAAAAGAAAAACAGATGTATTTGGGTTGTTGTTGTTGTTGTGGTCTTCAATCCTGAGACTGGTTTTATGCAGCTCTCCATGCTACTCTATCCTGTGCAAGCTTCTTCATCTCCCAGTACCTACTGCAGCCTACATCCCTCTGAATCTGCTTAGTGTATTCATCTCTTGGTCCCCCTCTACGATTTTTACCCTCCACGCTGCCTTCCAATGCTAAATTGCTGATCCCTTGATGCCTCACAACATGTCCTACCAATCGATCCCTTCTTCTAATCAAATTGTGTCACAAATTTTTCCTCTCCCCAATCGTATTCAATACCTCCTCATTAGTTACGTGATCTACCCATCTAATCTTCAGCATTCTTCTGTAGCACCACATTTCGAAAGCTTCGATTCTCGTCCTTTCCAAACTATTTATCGTCCACATTTCACTTTCATACATGGCTACACTCCATACAAATACTTTCCGAAACAACTTCCTGACACTTAAATCTATACTCGATGTTAACAAATTTCTCTTCTTCAGAAACGCTTTCCTTGCCATTGCCAGTCTACATTTTATATCCTCTCTACTTCGACCATCATCAGTTATTTTGCTCCCCAAATAGCAAAACTCCTTTACTACTCTAAGTGTCTAATTTCCTAATCTAATTCCCTCAGCATCACCCGACTTAATTCGACTACATTCCATTATCCTCGTTTTCCTTTTGTTGATGTTCATCTTATATCCTCCTTTCAAGACGCCGTTCAACTGCTCTTCCAAGTATTTTGCTGTCTCTGACAGAATTACAATGTCATCGGCGACTCGAGGTTTTTATTTCTTCTCCATGGAGTTTAATACCTACTCCGAATTTTTCTTTTGTTTCCTTCAGTGCTTGCTCAATATACAGATTGAATAACATCGGGGAGAGGCTACAACCTTGTCCCACTCCCTTCCCAACCACTGCTTCCCTTTTATGCCCCTCAACTCTTATAACTGCCATTTGGTTTCTGTACAAATTGTAAATAGCCATTCGTTCCCTGTATTTTACCCCAGCCACCTTTAGAATTTGAAAGAGAGTATGCCAGTCAACATTGTCAAAAGCCTTCTCTAAGTCTACAAATGCTAGGAACGTAGGTTTGCCTTTCCTTAATCTAGCTTCCAAGATAAGTCGTAGGGTCAGTATTGCCTCACGTGTTCCAATATTTCTGCGGAATCCAAACTGATCTTCCCCGAGGTCGGCTTCTACTAGTTTTTCCATTCGTCTGTAAAGAATTCGTGTTAGTATTTGGCAGCCGTCACTTATTAAACTGATAGTTCGGTAATTTTCACATCTGTCAACACCTGCTTTCTTTGGGATTGGAATTATTATATTCTTCTTGAAGTCTGAGGGTATTTCGCCTGTCGTATTTGGGTTAGAGAGTGGATAATGAGAAGATCGCAGAATGGTGTCTATAATAACCTTTTGCAAGAACTTGTATCGAGAGCATGGATACTTTTGAAAACATTTGCAGAATGTCTTCAAATGATCTGGAGTGTTTGTTGACGTTAATAGCGCCCCTCATATCAAACCGAGACACAAACTTCCGTAGTGCTATTTCAGCAAAGGAACGTTTGCTAGTCACTCTACGATTTATAGCTACAGGTGAGCTACGATTAAAATAGACCTTTTCATTTATTTATGTGAAACATACAACCAAAAAAAGTTTTCTTTGTAGGAGATTCATACAAGTCCCTAATGTACTTGTTTCATATTCCCGTCATCACGATTTCTTTGATCGTACCCGATGTATGTAGAGCCATTTTTGACGTCTTGAAAAGGGAAAATTATTTGAAGGTATGTGAAAACACAACAATGAAATTAAATTTTTATTGAAATAAACTGCATTTTACAGAATGATATGCTTATAAAAATGATTTTTTAATGCTCATAAAATGGAAAGTCACAAGCTAATTAAATAGAACATGTAATAATTACACATCGTCTTTTTCTAGACTCCTAAAAAGTGGTTCAAATGGCTCTGAGCACTATGGGACTTAACATCTGTGGTCATCAGTCCCCTACAACTTAGAACTACTTAAACCTAATTAACCTAAGGACATGACACACATCCATGCCCAAGGCAGGATTCGAACCTGCGACCGTAGCAGTCGCGCGGTTCCGGACTGAGCGCCTAGAACCGCTCGGTCACCGTGGCCGGCAGACTCCTAAAACTACAAGCGAGTGGATGCAGGTGGCAAAGGGGTTGTGTCTTCAAGTTATGCTACTTTTTCTGTGTACTTGTTTCACAGATGTGTCGAATATCGACGAGATTTCATTTAATCCGCTCATCTTCTTCACTCCATCCTTAAAAGTCCCGGTTATGCACGTTCCATATTTCGGGGTAGCTCTCCACGGCTTCAATAAAATGTTCTGTATCCTGCTCCATCCATTCCCGTTTCCCCTCCATTTATGAAATTTGTTTGCATATAAAACGTAAGATGGTGGTATAAAATTACGTCACCACATTAAGTAAAATGTTAAGTATGAGTGTTCAAAAATGGGTCAAATGGCTCTGAGCACTATGGGACTCAACTGCTGTAGTCATAAGTCCCCTAGAACTTAGAACTACGTAAACCTAACTAACCTAAGGACATCACACACATCCATGCCCGAGGCAGGATTCGAACCTGCGACCGTAGTGGTCGTGCGGTTCCAGACTGTAGCGCCTTTAACCGCTCGGCCGGCAAATATGAGTGTTATGCAGACGACATACTTACTGTAACTTGCGCTTCCTACTTGCAGGAAAGAGAAATAAATCCCAAAAGCTGCAAGTTACTTGCAGATACTTCTTGCGTGGTGTTCACACTGGAAGCGGAAAACGTGCAGCAAGTCACTTCCACAATAAATTGCTACAGTCGCAAGTCGACTTGGCGATATGTTTACACTCTCAAATCGCGCGGCAAGTTCCTCCGCGCAAGTAAACTGCTGCAATAACTTGCTGGTGTACGACGTGCGAACTTCAAATCCAGTGAAATGATAATTAAATGGACACCCTAGCTGCAAACAGGTGTTGATGTGCTTCTTTGGGGACATGTTGAAAATGTGTGCCCCGACCGGGACTCGAACCCGGGATCTCCTGCTTACATGGCAGACGCTCTATCCGTCTGAGCCACCGCGGGCACAGAGGATAGTGCGTCTTCAAATCCGCCCACAGGCGCGCCTCTTGAGGTCAGTGGCGACGACAGAAGGGTGCCGGTTCGATGCCCGGCGATATGCCACGCGACACGCACGCAGGTATCACTTAACTCTCACCCTAGTGACGGGAAGCGTCGGGAACTTTGTTTACCTACGGAGGTAGCAGTCGAAGTACCTGGAGCTTTTCGTCGACGGTAACGTGACCGGGGAGGCGCACATACGAGTAAGACTGCGAGACGGGCGTCGACACGAACAGAACCACGACGTGACGTGGATGTAGCTTCAACACCGGCAGAGCACTAAAATTTTGGTGTGCAAACGTTCAACAACTGATGACGGGAGTGGTTTTTACGGATATGCTCCTGACAGTTACCGCAACATAATTAATAAACGCCAACATAAGGCGCCGAAAGCTTGTGTGGCAGCAACGCGCTCGACTCCTACCTAGGTACTCTCGGTTGAAGTACACAAACCTCCTACCTGTCTACGCCCGGGAGTACAAATGGGTGGGGTACCTTTAAACTGACTTCTCGCTTCGTGACAGTGCTCCCTGTCCACACCACGTACCTGGTAATACCGCGGCGGTCGTATTGTCCTGCTCCACACTGCTGTTGGCTTGCCTGAACTTATCTATCGAAATATACAGGCGGGTTTAGGGGAGCCACTCAACGTTAAAACACAACACTGGTATGGACAACTATATTCTGAGACGATAAGAAATCACAGGTTGCACTGTTTACACTCTAAGTCGTAACTGTTTATCCCAATTAACAATCTTGATGATTATCTGTCCACAATATCACTTGGACGAGCGTACGCGTAACCAAACACGGCGCAGATGATTGTTGATGATGCGAAAGCCGAATAATCGAACGAAAGTTCTTACGCTCCCCACGCATACACAGATTTCTTTTCGTACCAGTCCTCCTCGACACTAGTAATGATATAACACTGTTCGTAAAGTTAATTTTTCAGTTCTCAGTTCTCACTTGTACGAGCGTGCGCGTAACCGTCGCGGCGCGGCTGATTGTTGATGATGCGGAACGCTGTAAGGGGTCCGTAGGCCCTAACTATAAGTTTGCACTCGGCACAGGTCGATAGGGCAAACAATCGATTGTGTCGTGTTGCGAGAGCGAGTGTGAGTTGAGGCAGTCCCATGTTGAGGGCCGAGCTGTGTGGAGGCCTGTTGCTATAATGCAAGGCTTTACCGACAAAGGGAGTGGCCATCGCCACGGTTTAACCCCTTTGTGCTAGAATAATACTGGGAAAGTGAAGAAGTATAATTACGAGAGTGATCAGTGATATTTCAGTACCGATATTTTGGTTTCGCGTCTACCGCGCAGGCATCATTTTGGATTGCAGTGTTGGATTGCAGTGATGGATTAACGTGTGACGATAATAAAAAAAAGGAAGAAGCCTGTGCTGAGATTAGCCGTAATTAGATATGTATGACGAAGGCAGTGGCTGTCTCCTCCTTTTTGTGTTTTTGAGACGAATATAGGTTCTTGATTAGTGAAACTGTGTTGGTGTTCTTCTTGTTACCAGACATTTCATTATTACAGCATTTGAGAAGGACAAACTGGAAAGTAACAACTCCGTAGCAGTCAATTCCGATTGCCAGCCCCATTAGGTACACGGTCACATTAATTAATAATTATTGGGCTGCCATTCGGTCAGATCAGATCGGGTCGAAAATATTAAATCGGAGGTGTTACAACGCGATGACCGAACGCACGTTCTCACGCTCGCTACAAGACACTGGCACTTGGCTGCACTCTTTTATGGTAACTATTTTTTGCTGATTCACATCAGTTCATTCTGGGAGACCGAACACGGCGCGGATGATTGACGTTGTGCGACACGCTACGAGAGTATACACAAATTTCATTCTATACACAAATACGTTATCAGCGGCACTACTCATTTTTAATTACATCTTGACGCACTTTCCTCTGAATCACTTCCATATTTCATCACTTTACTGTAATAGCACTTGTAGCAACACTTCAACTTCCATACTAACAATGCTTCTTACCAGCAGAGATACCCACTGCACAACATACCAGTTCCGTGTCCCGCGCTCGACTCTGCAGACGCGGCTGCCTGCAAAGATACTCCGCAACCAAGCCAGCGATATGACAGCACGCTTACACGTTATTCTAACAATCTGCGCCCGCATCTCGTGGTCGTGCGGTAGCGTTCTCGCTTCCCACGCCCGGGTTCCCGGGTTCGATTCCCGGCGGGGTCAGGGATTTTCTCTGCCTCGTGATGGCTGGGTGTTGTGTGCTGTCCTTAGGTTAGTTAGGTTTAAGTAGTTCTAAGTTCTAGGGGACTGATGACCATAGATGTTAAGTCCCATAGTGCTCAGAGCCATCTTATCACGAGCCTTCTTATCACGAAGAAACTGTTGCGTAACGTTAGCTCGATGTGCGGGTGCGTTGCCTTGGTGAAACAGCACACGCGCAGCCCTTCCCGGACGTTTTTGTTGCAGTGCAGGAAGGAATTTGTTCTTCAAAACATTTTCGTAGGATGCACCTGTTACCGTAGTGCCCTTTGGAACGCAATGGGTAAGGATTACGCCCTCGCTGTCCCAGAACATGGACACCATCATTTTTTCAGCACTGGCGGTTACCCGAAATTTTTTTGGTGGTGGTGAATCTGTGTGCTTCCATTGGGCTGAATGGCGCTTTGTTTCTGGATTGAAAAATGGCATCGACGTCTCATCCATTGTCACAATCGACGAAACGAAAGTCCCATTTATGCTGTCGTTGCGCGTCAACATTGCTCGGCAACATGCCACACGGGCAGCCGTGTGGTCGTCCGTCAGCATTCGTGGCACCCACCTGGATGACACTTTTCGCATTTTCAGGTCGTCATGCAGGATTGTGTGCACAGAACCCACAGAAATGCCAACTCTGGAGGCGATCTGTTCAACAGTCATTCGGCGATCCCCCAAAACAATTCTCTCCACTTTCTCGATCATGTCGTCAGACCGGCTTGTGCGAGCCCGAGGTTGTTTCGGTTTGTTGTCACACGATGTTCTGCATTCATTAAACTGTCGCACCCACGAACGCACTTTCGACACATCCATAACTCCATCACCACATGTCTCCTTCAACTGTCGATGAATTTCAATTGGTTTCACACCACGCAAATTCAGAAAACGGATGATTGCACGCTGTTCAAGTAAGGAAAACGTCGCCATTTTAAGTATTTAAAACAGTTCTCATTCTCGCCGCTGGCGGTAAAATTCCATCTGCCGTACGGTCCTGCCATCTCTGGGACGTATTGACAATGAACGCGGCCTCATTTTAAAACAATACGCATGTTTCTATCTCTTTCCACTCCGGAGAAAAAAATCGGAGGCCTTAGAACTTCAATGCACCTCGTAAGTTACAATCATTCCAATAGTTATACACCATAGAGGAATACGGCTGCAAAATTTGCCGACTCCAGCACACCATACGTCGCTGCTTGCGGGAACGGCTCAGGAAGCAACAACTGGCAATGAACGAAGAGATGTCACAGCAGCTGAGGTTTCGTAACAGGTTAACTGATTACCCAACTCCAGTATCCAGGTTCGGTGGGCGACGAACCTTGCTGCTCTCGTAGCTAGTGCCTCACAACTCCGGCCGTGTGTGCACGCCGCCGGCGGCCCCAGCCTGACCACACACCGTGGAGCAACCGACCGACCGACCGACCGACCGACTGTCTACTCCAGTACACAGACAGCATTCACCTGCTCAGCGGAAATCACAGAAGCTACACACAGTTCCAAGTAAACATTTGCACCAAGAACTCCAACAATCCTAAAACCGCCGGCCGCGGTGGTCTAGCGGTTCTAGGCGCTCAGTACGGAACCGCGCGACCGCTACGGTCGCAGGTTCGAATCCTGCCTCAGGCATGGATGTGTGTGATGTCCTTAGGTTTAGTTAGGTTTAAGTAGTTCTAAGTTCTAGGGGACTGATGGCCACAGATGTTAAGTCCCATAGTGCTCAGAGCCATTTGAACCATTTGAATCGTAAAACCGATCACCGTGGATCAACAAGGAGAAATGACACAAGTCACACACACAGAGTTTCCATAAGCGGTCGGAGACCAAATACACGTCGTCCGATGAGGTGACCGACCGAACGACCAACCGAGATCGTCCCCACTCAAGTTATGAGTGTCGGCAACGGTCGGGCGAGTCTTGGCTGTCCGGAGCTCACTGCAGCTCCAACCCGACTCAACTCGATGTCCGTTCGGAACTCGGAGACACTGGCTCGGACCCACCCTTCCAGAGGTAACTCTTGCCCATCGGAGACGACATCTCTGGACGAGGAAGGCACCGACCCACGTCCGGCAAGATGACCAACTGACGAGGCCCAGAAGCGGTCAAAGACCAAATACACGTCGCCCAGTGAGACGACCGGTGGTCGTTCCCGCTCCAGTCTCCTTCCGTCGGACATTCCACGTGTGTGGCCAGCGGTCGGCAAGTACTGTCAGTCTGGACCTCACTGGCGCTCCGTCCCCGACTGAACTCCCGACAAACGACGACCCAGAAATATTAGCGGTCGCTCCAGAGATAGTACTACAGTGCACTTATCGAGAAGCGCTGCTGCTGCTGCCACTCACGGGCAAGCAAACCAGCACGTTAGTGACGCCAAAAATATGAATAAGAAAGACGCGACAGAACCATAAAAAACAAGATGACAAGCAATAAACGGCATGACCGCGAGCCGAGCACGGTTCAATGACCAGAGCCAAATGCAATGACTGCGGAACTTGCTGCCCTGGCCAGCACATTCCTCCAGATCTCTCAGCAATTGAAAACGTCTGGTCAATGGTGGCCGAGCGACTGGTTCGTCACAATACGCCAGTCACTACTCTTGATGAACTGTGGTGTCGTGTTGAAGCTGCGTGGGCAGCTGTACCTGTACACGCCATCCAAGCTCTGTTTGACTCAATGCCCAGGCGTATCGAGGCCGTTATTGCGGCCAGAGGTGGTTGTTCTGGGTATCGATTTCTCAGGATCTATGCACCCAAATTGCGTGAAAATGTAATCACATGTCAGTTCTAGTACAATATATTTGTTTACATCTACATCTACATCCATACTCCGCAAGCCACCTGACGGTGTGTGGCGGAGGGTACCTTCAGTACCTCTATCGGTTCTCCCTTCTATTCCAGTCTCGTATTGTTCGTGGAAAGAAGGATTGTCAGTATGCTTCTGTGTGGGCTCTAGTCTCTCTGATTTTATCCTCATGGTCTCTTCGCGAGATATACGTAGGAGGGAGCAATATACTGCTGGACTCTTCGGTGAAGGTATGTTGTCGAAACTTTAACAAAAGCCCGTACCGAGCTACTGAGCGTCTCTCCTGCAGAGTCTTCCACTGGAGTTTTTCTATCATCTCCGTAACGCTTTCGCGATTACTAAATGATCCTGTAACGAAGCGCGCTGCTCTCCGTTGGATCTTCTCTATCTCTTCTATCAACCCTATCTGGTACGGATCCCACACCGCTGAGCAGTATTCAAGCAGTGGGCGAACGAGTGTACTGTAACCTACTTCCTTTGTTTTCGGATTGCATTTCCTTAGGATTCTTCCAATGAATCTCAGTCTGGCTTCTGCTTTACCGACGATCAGCTTTATATGATCATTCCACTTTAAATCACTCCTAATGCGTACTCCCAGATAATTTATGGAATTAACTGCTTCCAGTTGCTGACCTGCTATTTTGTAGCTAAATGATAAGGGATCTATCTTTCTATGTATTCGCAGCACATTACAGTTGTCTACATTGAGATTCAATTCCCATTCCCTGCACCATTCGTCAATTCGCTGCAGATCCTCCTGCATTTCAGTACAATTTTCCATTGTTGCAACCTCTCGATACACCACAGCATCATCTGCAAAGAGCCTCAGTGAACTTCCGATGTCATCCACCAGGTCATTTATGTATATTGTGAACAGCAACGGTCCCATGACACTCCCTTGTGGCACAGCTGAAATTCTCTCCATTGAGAATGACATGCTGCCTTCTGTTATCTAGGAACTCCAATGAATACCCATTTATCATCTGCAGTTCTTCTTGGTGTAGCAATTTTAATGGGCAGTAGTGTACCTCTAAAAAAGACTGAAAATAGGTGTACACGTTTTTACAAAGGTTCTGCAAGTGCTCTGTGTTTTGTGTATTTTGATCTATTTGCTAACTTGTGCAATAAAGCCTGTTTCATCCATCCTTATAAGCCATATTATGTTCCGAGAATTTTGCGACGATGGAGATCCTGACAAAGGCTGCATCAAACTTTGTAGCATTTCCGAAACGTCAGGAGCATAAGATCGTAAGTTTTTGTTCTGACTGAGAACTTAGTTTGTGGATGGAGATGAGGGTTAATTACGACCTCTGAATTGGTTTTTTAATGTAAGTGAGTGAGTCTTTGACTGTAGCAATAGGCATTATTCCAATAATTGTTTTTGCTGCTTTCTGGAAACTTTAAATGAAGCATATTGTCGCATAAGAAAATACGGGTTAGAGATAGTAAGTCCTGTAGTTTCCTGTTGAGCAGATAGTTACTTATTTAAATTATAGGTCCAAATTATAGTAGCAGCCCTATGTATGAAAAGTAAAAAGTGCACATTACGCTATGAGACGAACCTGGTCTTCTTTTATATCTGGGTAGTCGTTCTACAAAGTTTGGATCTGTATAGTGGCCAGATGAGAAATTAATTCTGGAGAGAGCTAGTTTAGAGGAGCGGTGTGCAGTGTGTTTTGTATTAATACCATAAAGGTACGATCAGTCAACCAGTTAGTTGCGTATTCGACTGGCTGTGCGGGTTGGATCGTAATGTACTTGATCTGTGAGTCGCAGTTTAAGTATTTGATCCACGTAAAGCACAGTTTGTTTCGCCTATTTGAACCTGAAATACCAATTTAACAATTTGCTACATACAATTATAGAAAAGCATTCGTTTTATAGAGGTTTTTCTCTTACCTCTGGCCTCCCGAATTTGTGGGTTACACATATCTCTAATTAATTTTGGAATTTTTCTGGTACTAGATATTTCTTAAGTATAGTGAATGTTGTGTTAAACCACACGAAGACTGATCCTAAATTGAATTTTCGAGACCATGTGTTCTTTTTCTGATTGTAGATCGTCTGGGACAGGAGTATTTGTATGTACACATTAACACTAATTGCTAAAAGACATAAGTGTTCGTCAGTCATAATAGGGAGGGGGGGGTAATTTCGGTTCTAGCTGTAACTCCTAAACATTAACTGCTGGATACTATTTCGTAGTTATTTGACACATTATCTGCCTCTGTCCTACATCACACCACTTTCTTTTGCCTTCTGGAAACGTGGCTGAGGGCTGTTCTATTTCGTTCACGCTGGTCGCGGTGTTGCCTCTTTATGGAATTCCGTCATTTTGCTCACGACTTGCCTGCTTACCTACCTGCCCCCTACAGTCGCTACTTGTAAGTTGCCTCTTCCCTCGTACGCGTGCGGTCAAATATCTTCAGCATCCCCCGTTTACCAGCGGAAAGTTCGACTGCCTAAATTAAACTAGCGACTGACATATCGTTGAAAAATAGCTCAGGATGGGGGAGGAACGTTACACAGTTAGACAGGAGGTGTAGCTGGCGATACGCGAGGGGAAGACGAGCCGGCGCCGCCCCCGGCCGGCCTCTGTCTCGCTGGGCTGCCCTGTCTGGCGGCGGCGGCGGCGGCCACCCCACGTGGCGCACCCTTTCAGCCGGCCTTAATGACGCGTCACTGTTACCTGCCAGGCGCCGGCACGCCAAAGGCGCATACCTCGACGTGGCCCGTGTGGCAGAGGGCACCTCAGAATCCGACTTAGTATGTCTCACGTGGCAGAAATACGCGCTCCTTTCATTCAGAGCAACGTCGGGCCAATTTTATACACCTTCTCTGTATCACTAGGCCGGCCCTCAAACGACATTACGATATTCGTTTGACAAACTGCCTGTTGGCTTCTGTCTCGGGTTCTTAGGCCGACGTTCATCTAATGATTTTACTGGCGTCTCGCAAGCACGAGTGGCTGGCATTGTCAAAGCCTTACCCTCCACTGCCGGTGGTGAACTGGAGCCGAGCTCGCGGCCGCAGACTATATGTACCTGGCGCGCCAACCTCCGAGGGCTTCTCCGCGGTCATTCCCGGTGCGGTTCTCCTCTTGCTACCTGCGACGGTCGTTCGCTGCAGTACGGGAAACCAGGATCCGTTCACCTTAAGGCTTTCCTCTTTCTTGTTGAAACTGTTCGCGTGTTTTTGTATTTCTACAGCTTCTCTGAACAAGCGCGTGTGATAGTGCTTCTCTACAGCCAGAACTTCCGTTCGGCGAATTTTATTACGTGGTCGGTGTCACTCAGTGCGTGCTCTGCCACGGCCGATTTCTCCACCTGCCCTAACCTGCAATGTCGCTTATGTTCTTTGATCCCGGTGCTGATTGATCGTCCAGTCATTCCGACATAAATTTTCCCGCATGTACATGGTGTACGGTATATTACCGACATTGCAAGTGGGTCCCTTTTCTCCTTCGCCGATCTAAGACACTCTTTGATCTTCCTTGTCGGTTTGAAAATCGTCTTTACCCCGTGTTTGCGCAATATACGGCCGATTGTGTCCGTCACTCTGGGAACGTATGACAGAAAGGCCGTACCCGACATTTCTTTTTCTGATTCCTTACTTCGCCGAGTATTTGTCTCTGTTACACTTGTAATACAACTTGTTTAGTACCCATTGCCCCTCAGAACACTTTCCAGCTGTTGCATTTCGCGTCTGAGGTGCTGCGGCGTAACGCAGTTGAGAGGGATGGAAATTATGTGGGGAAATGAAAATATTGTTCCTGAAGGATGAATCTACACACCGTAAAACTTTCAAACATGTACAATAAAAGATGGATTTAAAAAAAATGTTGTCCATTTCTTTTGGAGTGACCCTCGTATTTTACTGGTAGTTTCATCGATGTTAATTCCCAACTCCTCAAGAAGTGCAAAAACTGTTACTTCGCCCCTGACAAGTCACTGGCTTTTATAAAGCGGTGCCCGCTGTAGACGGCTGTGAACCGCACGGCGACTTTTAACACGGCAGTCTCTGACACAGAGCAGCGTCTCGTCCCAGGCACAGACAGCGCAGCAGACGGGGCGAGGAAAAAGTGCGCCACGCCCGCGGAGGGTGCAAAAAAAAATTGCCGGCTGTCATCTGGCAGCGGATGAGTTTTCCGCCAGTGGCACATCTGGGCTGCAGCAGGGACAGGGCAGGGCAGGGACAGGGCAGGGCTGCCACCGCGCCACCCGGCTCGCGTTCCTTTGCCGATCCAGCTCAGCGTCACCCTCGAGCCGTTTACTTCACGCATTCCGTCCTTCGAAACTACTGGCGCGGCCGTCTGTTTCCTTTCATCTTGCGTCGCTCTCTTCGTCAACTGGTGCTCGCCACTCCATAAAAAATCTCCACTGTACAAATGGTTCAAATGGCTCTGAGCACTATGGGACTCAACATCTTAGGTCATAAGTCCCCTAGAACTTAGAACTACTTAAACCTAACTAACCTAAGGACATCACACACACCCATGCCCGAGGCAGGATTCGAACCTGCGACCGTAGCAGTCCCGCGGTTCCGGACTGCAGCGCCAGAACCGCTAGACCACCGCGGTCGGCTCCACTGTACAGCTCTAACCATGTAAATAACTTTTCTCATCTTCGATCCTTGACCTCGTGTCATACAGGGAAGGTCTTCCAGTCACGATACGGCATGTCACGGATGATACAGAAGGCCTAAAGTACCGACCGACATGCCAGCCGCGGTGGTCTAGCGGTTCTAGGCGCTCAGTCCGGAACCGCGGGAATGCTACGGTCGCAGGTTCGAATCCTGCCTCGTGATGACTGGGTGTTGTGTGATGTCCTTAGGTTAGTTAGGTTTAAGTAGTTCTAAGTTCTAGGGGACTCGTGACCTCAGATGTTAAGTCCCATAGTGCTCAGAGCCATTTGAACCATTTGAACCATGTAGTGCCTGTTGCAAGGCCGGGAATCGAGCCCGGCTTTTCTACGGGCAGTGTCGCCTTTACCGTCAGGCTGCCCGAGTTTGAATCGAGCTTCCGTTGTTCCACTTGCATCTGCTGGCGGAAAGCAGGAAAACTTGGCTACGGGTTGTCTGCCACGAATTTTCAACTGTCACTACTTATTCATTACACTGGAGGTTCAGCATATCTGAACGGTTTGCAGTGGTATCATTTCATCTTCTTTCATTTCCTCAGCAATCGATCCATTTAATTTGAGTGCATTTAATCCATTTAACACACGCCACTTAGGAGAACCCCAAGTAGCGTCATCTCCAGCCAACTCACACGTGTTGATATCTGCAGTCTGTTCAGCATCCGTCTCAGCGTGAAAGTGTATTTCGTCCCTCGGTTCGTAATGCCCACCGCACTTCATATCCTGAAACTCTGTCAGCTGAGTGGCCCCAACTTGAGCTTACCTTTCGCCACAACGAATACAGTGACAGACAGACCAACCGCGAATCGTACGTGACGAGAATAATCAGAAAGCGCCTAAGTCTTCAGCTTTCTTGCCTTGCGCAGATAAGAGTTTCCGACAGCATTCGGCGTATACTGAGAAAAGACATGTGAAGTGAGTTCGGACTATCAGCTGAGATTAGGGTCCTTTTAGAGTCTGTAAGACGGCTGTCCACCCCACCGTAGCCCATGCGAGCGCGGCATGTCACACCGTCCAGACCGCGCAACTCCGGGCAGACACGCTCACAGGATCCGCTGCTACGGCGGGACATTATCTTGTTACCATGGAACATTTCTTCGATACCGGTCATCGTGTGGAATATGACGATACAGACATTCCGTCCGGCATGAACCTCCACTAAGGAACCTGTTAAAATTTAAGTAGCAAATGACATGATACATAGAGACGGAGGTTTTCTCTATATTCTGCTCGGAAAGCTGCTCTGCTCCTAGTGAAACAACAGAGGCAGAATTAATCCTCGTTGAGTCTATGTGATTGCCGTAAGCTTAGTGACAACAGTGCATCCTAATTTAAGTTATACAATATAGCACTGAAGATGGTCACTCAGTGACAGAAAATCGATTTTGCGATAGTAAAAAATATACGACCAATGCTGTCTCTTTTTTCAAGTATACCTGTTATCTGGTCGTAGTGCACAAGACAACATGGAGTCGCCAATCAATTAATCCTCGTTGTTCACCCGTCGTTTAACGGATGTCTTAACTCTCTATAACGTCTGACGTTGGTCAATTAGATTGCGTGCTGGCGCCAGTTGTACACAGTGTGTGTTATCTTCCTGATTGGTACTGCGCTGTTCGCCGAAAGGTGAGTTGCAGGGCACGGAGAGCTCCCGCAGTCAGCTTGTACATTTAAAATGACGGGCTGTTCACCTGTCGATACGTCATCGGTTGTCGAAAACGTTACGTGCTGCATTCCGGTAAGTTATCTAAATACATCGATAAACTAATACTGTTTGAATGGTAGCCTGAGAATAAACAGTGATTCAGCCACTGTGAGTTACTTTACTCATCACGCTACACGTTTCACAAGACTACCTTCCCTCGTCAGATATGGTAAGGTGGATGACTCAATTGTTTCCATAAACGCATGAACAAGGTAGGCAGTCAGTGGTTCGTAACGAAACTTACAGGGAGAGTAGAGGCTTGTTTTCCCCGCGGCCTGTCTGGCGAATCTGTTTTGCGTGCTTTGCCTTTCGTTGGGGACACGGAATGCGTATAATCTGGCCACCAGGTGTGTTTTCCCGTCGCGTTTCGTTGCGATGTTTCAAAATGGCTCTGAGCACTATGGGACTTAACATCTGTGGTCATCAGTCCCCTAGAACATAGAACTACTTAAACCTAACTAACCTAAGGACATCACACACATCCATGAACGAGGCAGGATTCGAACCTGCGACCGTAGCAGTCGCGCGGTTCCGGACTGAGCGCTTAGAACCGGTAGACCACCGCGGCCGGCGATGTTTCAAAACTTGTAAATAGTGACCTGCTTTATTTACTCTTTTGCACTGTTCTGGACTCGCATGCGGGAGGATGACAGTTCGCCTCCGACCATCCTGATTTATGTTTTCGCTGATTACCCGTAACAGCGCCATGCAAATGCCGTGATGGTTGCTGTGGAAAGGACGCGCCCGATCTCCTTCCCCATCCTTTCGTAATCGGATCTTCTCCTGCGTCTCTAACGCTGTCTTCCTTTATTCTTTCGTTGCTTCTATCCTTCCAGCGCCCTTCCAACAAATCTACGATGTCGAGCCAAATGAAAACCTTAAATTTGTAATAACAAATCGAAATTTCGCACCGTTATCCTGCAAGTTGGTAAGCGTGCTACAAACAGCGTGCAGAATGGCCTGCAGGTGGCAGCATAGTGCAGATGCACACATACCGTCGTATTATCAGTATAAAGATGGCCGCCCCACTTGCGACTTGCACCAGGGAAGAACAGCGTTCTGTTATTCGGTTTTTGCGTAGTGAACGCGTGAAACCTATTGAAATTCATCGACGAATGAAGGTTCAGTACGGTGATACATGTTTGTCACAGCAGCAAGTCTATGAACGGAGTAGGAAGTTCGTAAATGGTGTGACTTCAGTGGAAGATGCTCCTCGTTGAGGTCAGGCACAACGAGTTGTGACTCCACAGAACATTGCAGCAGTTGAAGCCTTAGTGAAGGAAAACCGCCGAGTGATACTCAATAACATTGCAGCACGTTTACAGATTAGTCATACGTCAGCACACCGCATTGTGCATGACGTGCTCCAGTTTCACAAAGTGTCTGCGAGATGGGTGCCACGGCAGCTGACTCCTGAAATGAGAGAACGACGTGTTGATGCTTGTGAAGAACTTCTTCGCCGCTTTGAACGAGAAGGTGATGGCTTCCTTGCAAGAATCGTTACTGGGGACGAAACCTGGGTTCACTTCGACCAACCGGAAACGAAGAGACCGAGCAAGAAATGTCGCCATTCCTCATCACCAAAACCAAAGAAGTTTCGAACAGAACCATCAGCAGGGAGGGTTATGCTGACTCTCTTTTGGGACGAAAAAGGCGTCATTTTGGAGCATTACATGCCTAGAGGGACCACTGTCACCAGTGCATCATACACAGATCTCCTAAAAATCATCGCAGGCCGAAGAGGCCGTGCGGTTCTAGGCGCTGCAGTCTTGAACCGCGAGACCGCTACGGTCGCACGTTCGAATCCTGCCTCGGGCATGGATGTGTGTGATGTCCTTAGTTTAGTTAGGTTTAACTAGTTCTAAGTTCTAGGGGACTAATAACCTCAGAAGTTGAGTCCCATAGTGCTCAGAGCCATTTGAACCATTTTTTTGAACCTAAAAATCATCTGCGGCCTGCAATCAAATCAAAGCGACGTGGATTGCTGTCAGCAGGTGTCCTTTTGCAACATTACAATGCAAGGCCCCACACTGCCCGTACAACAGGTGTAACAATCACAGACCCGCATTCTGAGTGTCTTCCTCATCCACCATACTCACCAGACCTTGCCCCAAGCGATTTGCATACGTTAGGACCGCTCAAAGGCGCAATGGGAGGAAAGAGCCGTTCTGATGAAGAGGTACGCCGCGCGGTGCATGAGTGGTTGCGCGGACTACCAAAAGAATTTTTTTCTAAAGGAATTTATGTACTTTGTAAGCGCTGGGGGGTTTGCATTGAGCGTGGGGGAGATTATGTTGAAAAGTCATAAAGCTTTGTACCACTTCTGCACAACAAATAATACTTAAAAAAATATTTAAGGTTTTAATTTGACTCACTCTCGTCCATCGCAGTATTCCTCTAAATACGCATTTAAAATCCATGTGACGTGCGCTACATGTTGGACACTAATCTCGTAATCGTCAACTACCAGGTAGGTTCTACAGGGCTGAAGGAATCAGCAGTGACTGCTGTGTATTGCTAGCCGAGTTTATTCACGATTTGTTGTAGCTGATGCGAGATCGGCGCCTTGCCGCTGTACCCCAGCACGGCCAGCTGTGACATGTTTTCGGAGCCGCGGTGCTTTCGTTGGCACGGCTTTAGTTGCCGGTGTTACAGCTGACATACTTCAGGCCAGCTTCCGCCACATCCAGACACACACACACACACACACACACACACACACACACACAGCCGGCTCACTCAGCGCGTGACGTCAGCCGCTTCCCACGGCACGCACGTGGCAGCCAGCTGATAACACGGCGCCTTTTTCTGGCTCAGCTCTGCTCTGGCGTATCTCTCTCTAATAGAGATGGGCAAACTGAAACACGTAAATGTTTCGAAACAAATGAAACAGTACAATGTAATGTTTCGATACGGTGTTTCGAAACAGTGAAACAGTTTGTGTTTTGAAATCTAATAAACCTACACATTTTATCATCTTGAATGTCTACTGTATAAGTATGTCCATATAAACACAAATGAGGTGCGAGAGCGCTAATCATAACGCAGAAAGTATGAAACTATCACTGTCATGTGACTTTCATACTTTTCAATTGGCTGAGGAAAGCCTTAGCTGAAGACAGAAGAACCACCACGAACGGAACTGGAGGTGGGAGCAAACTGCAGAAACAACAGATATGCTACTGGGATTCCCACATTCCATTACTATGGCTAATATACCCATCCTGATAATTTCCATGCACACAAAGGGAATCATTGTGGATAATAGACACAGTGACTATAGACTCACAAATAACGCCAAATAATTCGAATAAATAACAAAATATAACAGAAAAAAATTTTGTCTTTCAAGGTGTTTCGAACTGTTACTATAAATTTACGATGCTTCCCGTTCACCATTACACTATCAGTGATATGTCAAACAGATTGCTTGCAATTATACCTACATCAAATTTATGTACATGTCTAATAACTGTCACTCTACGCCTTTTTTATTTAAAATGTTGTAGTCTTACTTGTGTTTCTTAATATGATTACTGTACATGAACAGAGAAGCGTATGTTACAAAAAAAGTGTAATTTAACTGAATGATTTTCACATATTTATTATTTTGAATGCGAATAGTATGCGTTGTTTTATTGTTTGGTTAGTGTTTATAAAGCAGATGTTACGCCATTTCGGAATAGGACAGTCAGCTAGAAACGAAGCTTTATTTTCGGATATCTTAAGCTTCATGCTATTGCTTGTCAAAAAGATTTCGACACTCTTGAAAGTGTTTCATGAAGTGGTAAGTTGTGTTTCAGTACCTGTGCCGAGCCCGAATCTCGTCCGACACAGAGCGGAATGAAACATCACTGTTCCGATACAATTAGTGTGTTCCAGACGCTGATGGACTGAAACAGTCTTATTTTGAAACAACGATACAGTTTCTGTGTCTGGCTCGAGATCCGAGACAGGGGCGGAATGAAACACCACTGTTTCGAAACAGTGAACCATAGCCGTTCCGAAGCACTGAAACAGTTCCAGGTATCGATACACTGTATCGAAACATAGAAACAGTGGCCAAGTCTACTCTCTAACCTCTGCAGCGATATAAAAGCTGTAAGGGGCAGAGCGTTGCGTCCTTGTGACAGGCAACCAGGAAACGGTCCAGTTTTTCCACTTTTTTTGCAGTCGACAGACGCTTATAAAAAGGGGCACAGGGGTACCTTACAAAGGGTACAAATTTTCTTAACTTTCAGTACGTTATATGTAGTGTAAAGTTTTCGACTTCGAGAACCCTGTGCTACAACTGGGAGAGGGAGGGGAGGGGGCAGGGCGAAAAACCGCGAACCTTTGGTACTTTTCTCAGTTTTTAATCTGTATCTTCTTCCGTAACATTCTACGATAAAAAGGACTGACAAGGGAGCCTCCCCATGGCACCCCCTCGGATTTAGTGGTAAGACGGCACAGGGGACAGGTCGCTGAGCAAAAAAACAGCAGCCTGGGACAGCAACGAGAGCGTTGGACTGCCAAGCGGGCAAGCCATGTTCAAAATTCCCTCTTTTTTTTTCCACAACGCTATGAACTGTCCATCCACTCAATGAAATGTTTGATCTCTTTCTGTAGTGCCGCGCGGGATTAGCCGAGCGGTCCATGGCGCTGCAGTCCTGGACTGTGCGGCTGCTCCCGGCGGAGGTTCGAGTCCTCCCTCGGGCATGGGTATGTGTGTTTGTCCTTAGGATCATTTAGGTTAAGTAGTGTATAAGCTTAGGGACTGATGACCTTAGCAGTTAAATCCCATAAGATTTCACACACATTTGAACAGTTTTTTTTTCTTTCTGTAGTCTTGTTAGTTGTCATACTATACATTGGTGATAGGATATGAGTCATGTGGTAAGAATACTTCACCTTCGCAAGTAAATGTGATGAACAGTGAGAGCAGGCGAGATAGCAGAAAGATGTCTCACAGAAATGAAAAACAACCAACAAACGGGTGTGAACTATGTTGCAACAAAGAAATTCAAGAGTCAGAACTTCCAAAACAGAAAACAACTTCAAAAACGTTACAAACATTTGTTTTGACAGAACATTGAAAAACTGTGTTCAAATGGTTCAAATGGCTCTGAGCACTATGGGACTCAACATCTTAGGTCATAAGTCCCCTAGAACTTAGAACTACTTAAACCTAACTAACCTAAGGACATCACACACACCCATGCCCGAGGCAGCAATCGAAGCTGCGACCGTAGTAGTCCCGCGGTTCCGGACTGCAGCGCCAGAACCGCTAGACCACCGCGGCCGGCGGGAAAAAAAAAAAAACAAAAAAAAAACTGTGTGATTGTGAAACTGTTGCCGTCGTTTGTTGCAGCTTATGTGACGAACTATTACGTTTTCATTGTTTCTGCGTGAGAGATAACATTCAAAAAATGCTTCAAATGGCTCTGAGCACTATGGGACTCAACGTCTGAGATCATCAGTCCCCTACAACTTAGAACTACTTAAACCTAACCAACCTAAGGACATCACACACATCCATGCCCGATGCAGGATTCGAACCTGCGACCGTAGCAGTCGCGCGGTTCCACACTGAAACGCATAGAACCGCTCGGCCACCGCGGCCGGCAATAACATTCACATTCATGCGAACAACTACATTGGCCAATGAGGCATATCTCACTAACTTACCAGTCCAGTCGTACAAATTAGGTGCGTCGATAAGAGATTCCTATCATATGGCACACGTACTGTCACTAATGCCGTGTATGATCCACCAACCGTATTTTCCGGTGCAGGATTCGGTTGAATTGTCGCCTTGTCATGAAACGTTTCCGGTTCCCATTCGAAAGCCACTTCCTTTCGGTAGCTAATAGCGCAGTTGCGCAGAATCAACTGTTATTATAGGTCCCTAACTTACACCTCGCTGTTGCAAACGGACGTTACATTACGACACAGACACGAATTTGAATAAAGCGAACAGAGAAAGGGGGAAAAAAGTGCGAGGGAGTTTTGAACACGGCTCGGCCGCTTTCTATTCCAACGCCTTACCCAATTCTTTTTTTTTTTTTGTGTCATTTTGTTCGTTAGCGTTCGTTGCATTTGTTCGGGGCGGACGTTTCGTAATTCTTGTTCGAGTTCACCGTTCCTCCATCAACTCAGTTTTTTTTGTTACAGAGGGCAGCTAACTCTCCCACTTTACCACGATGCCATTTGCCTTCTTGGCTGCTCTATATTGGCCTTCTTGTTCTTGGACCGTTTTGACAGGCTATTCACCGGACCCTCTTACCAATAAATCTGATGTGAGTGCGATGGGGAGATTCTTCTTATGGGGCGTCAAATTTCCTACAGTTTCGTTAAACGTAATTTTACACCGCACACTTAGCAAAATATAGAACTTCATATGAACGAAACATCTATCCAAAAGAAATTGCAAAATATGCAGGTTCAGCATTATAACTTTAATTTTACAACATTTGCAAAGCTTAATGGTATATGGTAGAAATATTGGAATACGTGAGGCAATACTGACCCTACGATTTATCTTAGACGAAAGTTTAAGGAAAGGCAAACCTACGTTTCTAGCATTTGTAGACTTAGAGAAAGCTTTTGACAATGTTGACTGGAATACTCTCTCTCAAATTCTGAAGTTGGCAGGGGTAAAATACAGGGAGCGAAAGGCTATTTACAATTTGTACAGAAACCAGGTGGCAGTTATAAGAGTCGAGGGACATGAAGGGGAAGCAGTGGTTGGGAAGGGAGTAAGACAGGGTTGTAGCCTCACCACGATGTTATTCAATCTGTATATTGAGCAAGCAGTAAAGGAAACAAAAGAAAAATTCGGAGTAGGAATTAAAATCCATGGAGAAGAAATAAAAACTTTGAGGTTCGCCGATGACATTGTAATTCTGTCAGAGACAGCAAAGGACTTGGAAGAGCAGTTGAACGGAATGGATGGTGTCTTGAAGGGAGGATATAAGATGAACATCAACAAAAGCAAAACGAGGATAATGGAATGTAGTCGAATTAAGTCGGGTGATGCTGAGGAAATTAGATTAGGAAATGAGACACTTAAAGTAGTAAAGGAGTTTTGCTATTTGGGGAGCAAAACAAATGATGATGGTCGAAGTAGAGAGGATATAAAATGTAGACTGGCAATGGCAAGGAAAGCGTTTCTGAAGAAGAGAAATTTGTTAACATCGAGTATAGATTTAAGTGTCAGGAAGTCGTTTCTGAAAGTATTTGTATGGAATGTAGCCATGTATGGAAGTGAAACATGGACAATAAATAGTTTGGACAAGAAGAGAATAGGAGCTTTCGAAATGTGGTGCTACAGAAGAATGTTGAAGATTAGATGGGTAGATCACATAACTAATGAGGAGGTACTGAACGGAACCTGGGAGAAGAGAAGTTTGTGGCACAACCTGACTAGAAGAAGGGATCGGTTGGTAGGACACATTCTGGGGCATCGAGAGACCACCAATTTAGTATTGGAGGGCAGCGTGGAGGGTAAGAATCGTAGAGGGAGACCAAGAGATGAATACACTAAGCAGATTCAGAAGGATGTAGGTTGCAGTAGGTACTGGGAGAAACGTAGGTTTGCCTTTCCTTAATCTTTCTTCTAAGATAAGTGGTAGGGTCAGTATTGCCTCACGTGTTCCAACATTTCTACGGAATCCAAACTGATCTTCCCCGAGGTCGGCTTCTACCAGTTTTTCCATTCGTCTGTAAAGAATTCGTGTTAGTATTTTGCAGCCGTGGCTTATTAAACGCATAGTTCGGTAATTTTCACATCTGTCGACACCTGCTTTCTTTGGGATTTGAATTATTATATTCTTCTTGAAGTCTGAGGGTATTTCGCCTATCTCATACATCTTGCTCACCAGATGGTACAGTTTTGTCAGGACTGGCTCTCCCAAGGTCGTCAGTAGTTCTAATGGAATGTTGTCTACTCCCGGGACCTTGTTTTGAGGAATACGTTGACAGGCCTCTGTAAAGCTTTTTAAATAAAACAAGCGTATTCTTGACGTCTTCATATTTGCAGCCCTGTGTCGCTAGAGGCCACCGAATTTTAGTGTGACATGGCGGTACCAAACGTAACTACGTCGGAGCGCGACAAACAGCGTGTTATAATCGAGTTTCGAATTCCGAGGGCTCGGCCACACGCGGAACATCCTCTCCTTAAGCGTGACAGCGCCAAACCACACACGCGACGCTTCGTGCTGAGAGTCACCGATCATCCTCCAAACAATCTCGACTAGGCCTCATCTTCGAGGACTTCACTTTGATAGTCATGACGCGGTGCAAACGTAGGTGTGGTCGTGGCTCCGAGAACAAATTCAGACATCTCTACGGTGACCGTATCAACGAACGGGTCCCTCGTTGGCAGAAAATGTGTCCGTTGCCAGGATGACTATGTTGAAAAATAAATATATAGACATGAAAAATAAGATGAGTAATGCAAATAAAGTTTGTTTTATTTAAAAAACTTTACTAGCTTTCACTTAAAAGATTCGGAGGCATTATTTTTCAGCACTGCGCCCTTAGTTATATACATGTAAGGACCTCATTGAAGACAGAGTTGATTTGGGCTTGTTAAACGCTGACATCTTGAAGCCCCTGCCATGAAAAGGGTTGCACTTTTTACGTGACCTTAGAAGAAGCAATGATCCCATTGCGGTTACGATTGGGGAGTAGGGGATTTCTTGCTATTGTTAACCATCAGGGGCAACTATCATTTTAAAAAATTGTACAGTTAACGAAACTTCCTGGCAGATCAAAACTGTGTGCCGGACCGAGACTCCGACTCGGGACCTTTGCTTTTCGCGGCTAAGTGATCTACCAACTGAGAAACCCAAGCACGACTCACGCTCCATCCTCACAGCTTTACTTCTGCCAGTACCTCGTCTCCTACCTTCCAAGCTTTACAGAAGCTCTCCTGTCAGTAAGTTTCATATCAGCGCACACTCCGCTGCAGAGTGAAAATCTCACTTCTGTACAATTAACGTTGTTATACTGAAACCAATCTCTATTGTAGTTTCTTTGACAGTTTGACAATTTTGGCGATCTTTTCAAGTTCTGTATCTTGGTAAGTTGGCGTAAATACGTTTAAGCAGTGAAAATTGTGGGAAAGTTACCATTCGACAAGAAATGTCCAAGTGGTTCTTGTAGAACACAAGGGAAAAAAGTATTAACAAAAATTGAAAAAAAAAAAGAAACTTCCGGACTTCAGCGGATGTCGAAAACTTGTGCTGTACAATATAGTCGATGTACATACAACATACTAGACGTCCAGAAAATTCAATCCTATTGTAACGTCCACTGTGCTTGCTAAGTGGAGTACGTATGTAAATTGCACTGATACATCTACGTCCACATTTACATTTATCCTCCACAAGCCACCCAACGGTGTATGGCGGAGGGCACTTTACGTGCCACTGTCATTGCCTCCCTTTCCTGTTCCAGTCGCGTATGGTTCGCGGGAAGAACGACTGCCGGAAAGCCTCCGTGCGCGCTCGAATCTAATTTTGCATTCGTGATCTCCTCGGGAGGTATAAGTAGGGGGAAGCAATATATTCGATACCTCATCCAGAAACGCACCCTCTCGAAACCTGGACAGCAAGCTACACCGCGATGCAAAGCGCCTCTCTTGCAGAGTCTGCCACTTGAGTTTGCTAAACATCTCCGTAACGCTATCACGTTTACCAAATAACCCTGTGACGAAACGAGCCGCTCTTCTTTGGATCTCCTCTATCTCCTCTGTCAACCCGACCTGGTACGAATCCCACACTGATGATCAACACTCAAGTATAGGGCGAACGAGTGTTTTGTAAGTCACCTCCTTTGCTGATGGACTACATTTTCTAAGGACTCTCCCAATGAATCTCAACCTGGCACCCGCCTTACCAACAATTAATTTTATATGATCATTGAACTTCAAATCGTTCCGTACGCATACTCCCAGATATTTTACAGAAGTAACTGCTTCCAGTGTTTGTTCCGCTATCATAGAATCATACAATAAAGAATCCTCCTTTCTATGTATACGCAATACATTACATTTGTGTATGTTAAGGGTCAGTTGCCACTCCCTGCACCAAGTGCCTATCCGCTGCAGATCTTCCTGCATTTCACTGCAATTTTCTAATGCTGCAATTTCTTTGTATACTACAGCATCATCCGCGAAAAGCCGCATGTAACTTCCGACACTATCTACTAGGTCATTTATAGATATTGTGAAAAGCAATGGTCCCATAACAAAAAATGGTTCAAATGGCTCTGAGCACTATGGGACTCAACATCTGAGGTCATCAGTGCCCTAGAACTTAGAACTAGTTAAACCTAACTAAGCTAAAGACGTCACCCACATCCATGCCCGAGGCAGGGTTTGAACCTGTCACCGAAGCGGTCGTGCAGTTCCAGACTGAAGCGCCTAGAACCGCTCGGCCACACCTGCCGGCGGTCCCATAACACTCCCCTGTGGCGCGCCTGAGGTTACTTTAACGTCTGTAGACGTCTCTCCATTGAGAACAACATGCTGTGTTCTGATTGCTAAAAACTCTTCAATCCAGCCACACAGCTGGTGTGATATTCCGTAGGCTCTTACTTTGTTTATCAGGCGACGGTGCGGAACTGTATCGAACGCCTTCCGGAGGTTGACACGGAGCTAACGCCATTTTCAAGTACTGCAAACGAGTGGACATTCGCGGCATATTGCTTTCAGCCCTTCGCCTCCTCCTACCGACGAAAGTACTGGCTGCTGCCCTGTAGGGAGGCAGGCTGCCACCACCGCATCACACTTCGCCAGTTGCTCGGATAGCACGGTGAGTGGCGTATCGGTTTTTTATTTAGTGGCGAGTTAAGACCGATCTTGGAGGGTAGTACTGGAGGACGGTGACGCGTCGGTGTGTCGACAGCGTCTGCTCTCGTGGAAGTGTCCCGCCGTCACACACACCTCGTACTGCTGCCGCAGGCACGTGGGCTGCGTGTGCCTTGGGATTTCCCTGCACGAGATAACCGCAGGTAACGTTTCTAGCTGTCAGTTTTCTGGAGTAAGGTTGCAGCAGCTCACGTACCTAAAAGTAGCTTTACTTTGATGGTAAAGTATCGGCCCAAGTAACTCGAGTTCTCCCTAACTGCGTACCACCCTCCTGGTTTCCTGTCGTGCCCAGAACGCCACGTAGATTATTCTGCGATGAATCCTGTCCATCGCGCACAGGCTGCAGATGAGCAGCAGCCAGCTGGTGGTGTCGTCGGCCAGCACTGCACGAGCGGCCGGCGCAGCACGCCGCGCGGGGTTAGCCGAGCGGTCTCAGGCGCTGCAGTCATGGACTGTGCGGTGGGTCCCGGCGGAGGTTCGAGTCCTCCCTCGGGCATGGGTGTGTGTGTTCGTCCTCAGGATAATTTAGGTTAAATAGTGCGTGAGCTTAGGGACCGATGACCTTAGCAGTTAAGTCCCATAAGATTTCACACCCACCCGGCGCAGCGCCACTGTTACCACAGTGCGTGCGTGAGGCCTCAGTGTGGCAGCGAGTCCGCAGCAGTGCTGCCGGGACGCCGCTGGACAGCGCCAGGGCTATCTCAGACCTCCTTCCATGGTGATGATGCTCTTGACGGCAGTAATATCACGATTTGGGCCCACGACAGAAAGATCTTTTGCGACCTTGCTAAATTTCTTTACGAGGCTAGTGTGTGACCGAAAGTGACGAAATGGAATAACTTTAGCAACAGTTGAAATAGAAAAAAGCCCAACAGGAGCACACGCGCAAGCGAAATAATCAAGTTTCTTGCCAATTCTAAGACACATGATAAAAACGAAAAATTCAGTGGTAATACACTACCGGCCATTAAAACTGCTGCACCACGAAGATGACGTGCTACAGACGCAAAATTTAACCGACAGGAAGAAGATGCTGTGATACGCAAATGATTAGCTTTTCAGAGCATTCACGCAAGGTTGGCGCCGGTGGCGACACCTACAACGAGCTGACATGAGGAAAGTTTCTAACCGATTTCTCAAACGCAAACAGCAGTTGACCGGCGTTTCCTGGTGAACCGTTGTAGTGATGCCTCGTGTAAGGAGGACAAATGCGTACCGTCACGTTTCCGACTTTGATAAAGGTTGGATTGTAGCATATCGCGATTGCGGTTTATCGTATCGCGACATTGCTGCTCGCGTTGGTCAAGATCCAATGCCTGTTAGCAGAATATGGAGACGGTGGCTTCAGGAGGGTAAAACGGAACGCCGTGCTGGATCCCAACGGCCTCGTATTACTAGGAGTCGAGATGACAGGCATCTTATCCGTATAGCTGTATCAGATCGTGCAGCCACGTCTAGATCCCTGAATCAACAGATGAGGACGTTTGCAAGACAACAACCATCTGCACGAACAGTTCGACGACGTTTGCAGCAGCACGGACCATCAGCTCGCAGACCGTGACTGCGCTTACCCTTGACGCTGCATCACAGACAGGAGCGCCTGCGATGGTGTACTCAACGACGAACCTGGGTGCACGAATGGCAAAACTTCATTTTTTCGGACGAATCCCGGTACTGTTTACAGCATCATGATGGTCGCATCCGTGTTTGGCGACTTCGCGGTGAACGCACATTGGAAGCGTGTATTCGTCATCGCCATATTGGCGTATCACCCGGCGTCATGGTATGGGTTGCCATTGGTTACACGTCTCGGTCACCTCTTCTTCGTATTGACTGCACTTTGAACAGTGGACGTTACATTTCAGGTGCGTTACGACCCGTGGCTCTACCCTTCATTCGATGCCTGCGAAACCCTACATTTCAGCAGGATAATGCACGACCGCATGTTGCAGGTCCTGTACGGGCCTTTCTGGATACAGAAAATGTTCGACTGCTGCCCTGGCCAGCACATTCTCCCGATCTCTCACCAATTGAAAACGTCTGGTCAATGGTGGCCGAGCAACAGGCTCGCCACAATACGCCAGTCACTACTCCTGATGAACTGTGGTATCGTGTTGAAGCTGCATGGGCAGATGTACCTGTACACGCCATCCAAGCTCTGTTTGACTGAATGCCCAGGCGTATCAAGGACGTTATTACGGCTAGAGGTGATTGTTCTGGGTAGTGATTTCTCAGGATCTATGCACCCAAATTGCGTGAAAATGTAATCACATGTCAGTTCTAGTATAATATATTTGTCCAATTAATGTCCGCGCTCGTGGTCGTGCGGTAGTGTTCTCGCTTCCCACGCCCGGGTTCCCGGGTTCGATTCCCGGCGGGGTCAGGGATTTTCTCTGCCTCGTGATGACTGGGTGTTGTGTGATGTCCTCAGTTTAGTTAGGTTTAAGTAGTTCTAACTTCTAGGGGAGTTATCACCATGGATGTTACGTCCCATAGTGCTCAGAGCCATTTGAACCATTTTTTGTCCAATCAATACCCACCCGTTTATCATCTGCATTTCTTCTTGCTGTAGCAATTTTAATGGCCAGTAGTGTATCAATTACTACTGTTCCCTTATTTTCTAAGCGTACTGAAAAGTGGGAATGTCTTTCGCCATTCGTGTTTCGCTCTATACTAAAATTGGTATTTTGCTATAGAGCTCATAAAAATGAGTCGAAGGCAACTTTTTCTGTAGATGCATTTCGTATTTCTGCGCCCCACTGTAATTTCGTAAAATTCCACAGGACGTCACAGTGAGGCTAGTGTACTTAGATCAGTCGTGTAACCCGTACCGCGTACAAAACTTAAACACGCCGATTACTAAATCATAATATAAATAATCGAATAAAAGTAATAGCATTAACTAATATGCTAATATCAATCCATAAACTCACCTCAGTAAGCCAGCTAACGTGTTTCCTCATACCGTCACACCTAAGACTCTTCTACCATCCCTACTAATCTGCTACACAATCACATTTTCTCTGTAAGCATCAGCTAACATTAACAAAGAGTTACAATAACATAAGGTCGAAGCATGCAAATGAAGCACGTTTTAACATAAATAGCAAGCCTGCAGTAGTCACATAACCCCTTGAGTATCTAAAGAAAATGTGAACTTTCAAAAAACGCGTGGGCGAATGCTAAAGTTCTTCGCTAAAGTAGACGGCAACAATCCAATGTATGAAAGATGGTAACCGTTGTACATTCACGTATACATTTATTTTTGTACCACATTTCAACTAGACGTTTCTCTAGCAAAAATAACCGTTATTTTGTCTGGATAACTACGACATGAAGCACTGGAGCAAACGTACCTTTAGAAACATTAATATACTCGTGCACAATGGAAATTTCCGTCCGTAAAGCGTCGGAATCGCAAACAAAATCGTGCTCTTTCAGTGGGTGCGGCACATAAAGGGTACCACAGAACTCTAGCTCGCGTGTCTCAGAGGCACCCATTAGTAATCAGAAACACGCTAAACTCGGCTACAAATCATTTAAAAAAACGCAACGTTTCAGATGTCGTCTCATGACTAATTAGCGTGGCCGACAGCTCTCGCGAAAACATAGCTTTACGGCGACTTGCGAACAACACGCACGGCTCTTGAAATAATGCGATGGCCAATATTAATTACGCCGCGGCGCTACTGTTAATGTTTAACCTGCACGCTGACCGGTCACGCATCTTAACACAGCAGTAGCCGAGTGTACGGGGGAGGCGGCGACCGCTGCATACTGCGAGTTGCTTTCTTGAACATTTTACCGGGAAGGCCGACGTCGCTCAAGGCTAAGGTGTCTGAGTGGTAATCAGAGCGGCCTGCGTCCCGGTTTGGTCTCTAGCCACTGCTCAAATTTTGGACAAAAGTCATCAGCAACGTCGGTGGGAGACTTGTTGGAAGGAGTCACGCCCGTTCTCCCAGCGACCTTGTCAGAGTGGGCCGAGGAGCGGACGGAGTTCCAGGGCACCCTCTTTACCCTCTTGCTCTTGGGATAGCGAGACTGCTCTAAAACGAGGAAGAATCAGAAATGGTCAGCGGCATGAGGGCGCAGAAGCCAACGCGGACTAGCGCATTATAGACACAGTATACGTGGCTGTAATTGAAAAAGTTTCACGGGGTTCGTAACGGGTCGCATCAAACAGTTCACAAGACCGTTAAAAAAAGTTGTTTATTCACTAACAAGTTATTTTAAATTAGATATATGATACGTTGAATTAATAAGGAGGAAAACATAATTAAAAATAAACAGACGTGAAAGGGTGTAATTACCTGCTCATCTAATTTTCTGCATTTGTTCATATCTCCTGATAGATCACTGCACACGCGACATACAGCCTGTACGCTAACGCCTCTGTATCCACGTTAGTTCTTACAAGGGAACCTCCCCATCGCACCCCCCTCAGATTTAGTTATAAGTTGGCACAGTGGTTAGGCCTCGAAAAACTGGATCCAGATCAATCGAGAAAACAGGAAGAAATTGTGTGGAACTATGAAAAAAATAAGCAAAATATACAAACTGAGTAGTCAATGGACAACATATGCAACATCAAGGAGAATAAAAGCTCAAGAGCGCCGTGGTCCCGTGGTTAGCGTGAGCGGCTACGGAACGAGAAGTCATTGGTTCAAGTCGTCCATCGACTAAAAAGTTTATTTTTTTTTATTTTCAGACAATTATTATCTGTCCGTCCGTCCGTCCGATGCAAGGTAACTGCGCCGTAGTATGGGGACGCCACACCTAAACAAACATCGAAACACACGACGTCAGTCGACTACAGCGCACGGAAGAGAGAGTATTCCTGCTAACGAGGCTCCCTGGCTGGCTGTTGACTGTTCACTACTTTGGACGAGAGTGCATTAAATACGTGAGATGTATTCCGTGGGCGATATGAATCCAGCAAATATAGCTCGGGCCTTCAATAACAATCGCACGGTATTGCGGTGCGGTCGCAAAACACAGGCGCTAAACTTGTTACAGTGAACAGAGACGTCAGTGAACGAACGGACAGATCATAACTTTGCGACAATAAAATTTTCACTTGAGGGAAGACTTGAACCAAGCACCTCTAGTTCCACAGCGGCTCACACTGACCACGGGACCACAGCGCTCTTAAACTCCCACAGTCCTTGACGTTGCTTATCTTTCACATGGACTACTAAGTTTGTATATTTTGCTTACTTTTTTCATAGTTCCTGTTTTCTCAATTGATCTGTGTTCAGTTTTTCAAGGCCTATCCACTGTGCCAACTTATAACTAAATCTGAGGGGGGCGGGGGGGGGGGTGCGATGGGGAGGTTCCCTTGTTAGTGCATTGGTGTTTGTCTGTGTGAAGACTAGAGAGTAAGACAAATGGTTCAAATGGCTCTGAGAACTATGGGACATAGCATCTGAGGTCATCAGTCCCCTAGAACTTAGAGCTACTTAAACCTAAGTAACCCAAGGACATTACACACATCCATGCCTGAGGCAGGATTCGAACCTGCGACCGTAGCAGTCGCACGGTTCCAAACTGAAGCGCCTGGAACTGCTCGGCCACATCGGCCGGCGAGAGAGTAAGAATTAGAGTCAGTCATGTCATGTAAAAATAATTCTGAAACTCACGGAGTATGCAGTTAGAAAATGAGATCGCTCAGAATGTTTTAAGGCATAAGGCATGACCACAATTCACTGGCAGGATATTGGGCTCGTACGGTTTGTATGCAAAAGACACTGTATGGAAAAGTGTTGTACGACCATACTTGAATATTTCTCAATTGTACGGGACCCGACCAGCGTAATATATCGTATCATTATAGCTTAATTCGCGATGTTTGCTAACCGAGTCAGCGACCGTATGGTATTCCAGAAGTTCTAATACGCGCGATTCAAACATCGTCGACATCTTGTCATTCTGCTAGATGCTAAAACAAAATAATAAACAGACATGTTGGAATTGTTAATTAAAATTGTATTCTTGTGCTTGGCCATCAGTTTGAAGGTATCTCTAATGCATTTCGATAATAAATGTTACAACTCTCTGTAAGGTGGCGTGGTCTCCGACCATCATTTCTTAGATATTCCGCCCTCATAATCGTATTCTGCACATCAAGATGCTTCATTCGAACCCAAACTCGATAAGGTAGAGTCAGTTTTGATGAATTCATGTAAGCGATATGCATATCTAATAAGTGAATCGCAAGTGTGCACTGAGGTTGAAAAAGTGAGGCTGGCGTACACAACATGGCGGCCAAAGGAATTTTCGTTCTAAAGACGCAACCAGCCCGCTGGGAGGGCCGTCCCTTCAGAGGGGTGGTTCAACACACCTGCTTCAGCCGTAGCGACCGGCCAGAGAGAGGACAGCTTTTGCCAGAGCGAAGGGATAACGACCCATGTGTTCGACTTAAAAGCAAATTCCACTACATTGTGTGGGAGCGTCCAGAAAACGCATTTTTTTCACAGACTGACTGCATAGCTACGGAGTTCTCACAGGGGGACAGTATACGCCTAACGGAGATGCTACAGATTTCCGCATTGGTCGACCTAAACGAAACGTCATTCTCCCATTTAAAAGAGCAACGCTAATTGGCGGAATATTTCTGACGCAAACAATCAGAGGAGTGAGGGAAGACAGTGAATGATGTACCCTTGCAACTTTTCCAGAAAAAGGAGCCGTTCCATTGTCGCTCTTGTAGCAAGAACACATGACGAGAGTTAGTGGGGTCGTATGTGTACGCAAAGAGCGAGGAACCAAGTCTCTCCTCAGTACTTCAATGGCTCTGAGCACTATGGGACTTAACGTCTATGGTCATCAGTCCCCTAGAACTTAGAACTACTTAAACCTAACTAACTTAAGGACATCACACAACACCCAGTCATCACGAGGCAGAGAAAGGTACTTCACTGGGAGAGCACCTCTGTCGTTAGGAAATCGGAGTGATACTCTATATTGAGTCCTTGTGATTAAGCGTTGTTCACTGAGCTGGTCGCCACACTTATTGTGCTGTGTGAACACGGACAAAGTAGTAGTTAAACGCCTGTGAGCGAACATTGAGTGGCATCGCGGTGGACTGGTTGTCTGACCGGTGTACCACGCCAATAGTTAGACTAGGGGCGGATAGGAGCCCTTGACTTCATCAAGGTGTAGGGAGAGTTTGATTGGCGAAGGTGAATCCAGATAGAAACAGATAGTTGTGTTATTTGTGAGCAGCGAGCGACGGAGGCAGGAGTCATCGCAGCTCACGGTATTGTGCGCTACAGCGTATGCGAGCCCCATCTGTCCTCCACAACAGTACACTCCATTACATTTCTCACACGACAGCCTTGACCGTACCTAGAAAAGTTATTCAAGTTGTGTAGGCGCGGCTCTCAGCCATTCTGCCGAGTAAATAATATTCTTAAACAAAAGGGAGAAAAGAACTTTTCCATACATTGTAAAATAATAGCATTCCTATCCATAAGAGGCAATCTACTGTTCTGAAAAGAACCCGGAAATTTGTTAATTTATAAGAAAAAGTTTCACTTGATTTCTCAGAATTTTTTGCAATAAATAATATTTTTCGTTCATTTAATGTTTTTCTTACACTAACTAGCAATACTCCAGTACCCAAGTATCCCACTAGTTACGTAAGAATATAGAATATTTTTGTGTCTTTTCCTTACAGCGGACGACTCCAGAAGATATTTGTTGCTGAATGTTTTTCAAGCAGTTCTTGTTGGTACATTAGGAGCGTCTGTCTGACTTCTGTAGTAGTGCGAGGTGGAAACTGTTTCTTGCAGGAGCCAAAGGGTACTTGTTGGGACAATCCATAGCGTAACTTGACAAAATAAAACCCACACACTCACATTTCTGATATATTATAAGACTTTGCGAGTTTACAAAGATCCATTCACTGGACGAAGCTACTACTCACAACTTTAAGTAATTTTTCTGTCGAAGATCAGCAATTATCAGTGCTAGGATTCATATAAAGTGTGATTCATTCGTGTTCCTGTCTGTAAGGACTATTAATTGAGCCGGCTTACGCTCGCATTTGTTTTGGCGATGCTGCGAGCCAGTAACTTGGCTATCTTCTTTCAAAAAGTCAATTACCTCGTAGATTCCAACACCTGCTGCCCGGCCCTACGGCCAACATTCCGGTGTAGGGCTCGTCCCGTGAGACGATACCGGACGAGGACACAGCGAACGCCTTCTCCACACGGGGCAGGGGTCAGCAGCCCGCCGCACCTGCTGGCATGGGGCTCCCTGGGCGTGCTCTGGACCAGCTGGGGTTAGCCGGCAGTGCGTGATCGCGAGAGCACCCCTCCCTCCCCCCCCCCCCCCACTCACTCACTCACTCACACACACACACACACACACACACACACAAATACTGGGTGACATCGGGTGGGTCGCCGTTAGAGCGTGGGGAGTGTACGAGCGTGGGTAAAGCTGTCGGCACACGGACCGTGCATCCGAACGTTGAGCGTTGAGCGTGCCGAGTTTCTGACGTCATAGCGTGGAACAGCACGTTCGGGAGTCTTTCCGAACGTGCAGAGCAATATCTGGCATGTCAGATATTCTGAGCGTGCGTCTGAGCGTTGACCAATGAGATGGCACAACGCCACCTACGTCACACGCACACCGTCTCCCTTCAGTACAGAGTTATGAGACACCACATTGGCATTCATTTCAAGCCTATATGTATATATGCCGTTTCTGAGCACCGGCAAATTGAGAATCACTGGAAAACCCGTTGTTAGTTGTGTAATTCGTTCCAATAAAATAAAAAGGACAAAAGAATTATTGTAACATGCGTATTATGAGAGTAGGCTATTTGAAGGCAGCGACACACTGAAGATCCACCCAAAACGCATTGGTCTTGGTACAATTTGTTATCATTAAATTTCAATTAGTAACATAATTATGTACGATTAACGTTTTTAGTAAGGGGTAAGATAATATGATGAAGCACAAGGAACATGTTGTTGGTTTAATGTAATGAGTAGCGTCTCTGTCCGACAATCAGTTTTGGTTGAGGCAGTGGTTCGCGTCTCAACACTTCGAATTTTTTTCCTAACATTCGCGTTTTTATTAGGTTCTGATACATTATTATTACTTTAAGATAAGTATATAGTATCATATTTGATGTTATGTAAATATAAATTCACCTTTTTTTTTTTGAGAAATGAGTTTGTTCGATTCGCTTAATCTACAGGACAGCTTGCGCTACTTGTATAAAGATGTTTTGCTCCTTTCTCTTTTACGCTTCGTAATTGACATGTTGCAGAGATTCTGCTACTGGGTAGGAAGAGTGATCAAGTAAGACTGACCTTGGGGTTTTACTAAAGTGTGGGAATGATGAAACAATGTTTATCTTATGCGGAGAAGTATTCCACATTTGTACCACACTGCTTGTAACGGAACTTTTATAAGCCTGTGTCCTTATTGATTGGACATGGTACTTTCCGTTACGTGGACGATGGAGGAAATGTGCGTTTTGATAGAGCTAACGTGGCGATTTTACGCGAACCCGTTGGGTAAACAGTGTGATTTACGAACTAGAAACATCCCTCAACTGCCGCTGGAGTGCGTTGCTATCGCGTATACCACGTTGGGGCCCACGTACCGTATGTACAAGTAGCATCGTTCCTGGGCGTTCAGCAGCACGTTGAACTTGGCACGCTCAACGTTAACGTTCGACAGCACGGTCCGTGTGCCGACGGCTTAAGCAGTGCCGCCCCTCTCTATCTCTCTCTCTATGCCAGCTATCGTGTGGTCGGCGCCCAGAGTTCGTTACGCAGTGGGCGGGGCAAAGCGACGCCCGGCACACAGTCCCAATCCATAGGTGTGAAGAGGCGAGCATCTTGCAACAGGTGGCCTGTGTTGTGGTCACCGTTTCGCTTTTATTCCACAGTGCAGTTTCCTTTTTACTTCGTCTAACACTTACTCTTTTAATCCCTGCTCTCCTCGAGTCTTTACGCTGACGGATGACATCGAAAAAGTACAAAGAAGGGCAGCTCGTTTTGTATTATCACGAAATAGGGTTTTGGAACATAAACTGTATTCGAATATTATGAAGTACCTCGAAGAAAACGATTTATTGACACATAGTCAGCACGGTTTCAGAAAATATCGTTCTTGTGAAAGACAACTAGCTCTTTATACTCGTGAAGTAATAAGTGCTATCGACAGGGGATTTCAAATTGATTCCATATTTTTAGATTTCCAGAAGGCTTTCGACACCGTTCCTCACAAGCGTCTTCTAACCAAACTGCATGCCTACGGAGTATCGCCTCAGTTGTGCGACTGGATTCGTGATTTCCTGTCAGAAAGGTCATAGTTCGTAGTAATAGACGGTAAGTCATCGACTAAAACAGAAGTAATATCCGGCGTTCCCCAAGGAAGTGTTATAGGCCCTCTATTGTTCCTGGTCTATATTAACGACACAGGAGACAATCTCAGTAGCCGTCTTAGATTGTTTACAGATGATGCTGTCATTTACTGTCTTGTAAATCCATTAGATGACCAAAACGAATTGCAAAATGATTTAGATGAGATATCTGTATGGTGCGAAAAGCGGCAATAGACCCTGAATAAAGAAATGTGTGGAGTTATTCACATGAGTACTCAAAGAAATCAGCTAAATTTCGATTACGGGATAAGTCACACAAATCTGAAGGCTGTAAATTCAACTAAATACTTAGGGATTACAATTACAAATACCCTAAATTGGAACGATCACACAGCTAATATAGTGAGTAGAGCAAACCAAAGATTCATCGCCAGAACACTTAGAAGGTGCATCAGGTCTACTAAAGAGACTGCTTACACCACGCTTGTCCGCCCTATTCCGCAGTATTGCTGTGCGGTCTGGGATCCGCATCAGGTGGGACTGACGGACGACATCGAAAAGGTACAAAGAAGGGCAGCTCGTTTTGTATTATCACGAAATAGGGGAGATAGTGTCACAGACATGACACGTCAATTGGAGTGGCAATCATTAAAACAAAGGCGTTTCTCGTTGCGACGGGATCTTCTCATGAAATTTCAATCACCAGCTTTCTCCTCCGATTGCGAAAACATTCTGTTGGCACCCACCTACATAGGGAGAAATGATCATCACAATAAAATAAGAGAAACCAGGGCTCGCACGGAAAAATTTAAGTGCTCGTTTTTGCCGCGTGCCGTTCGAGAGTCGAACGGTGGAGAGACAGCATGAAGGTGGTCCATTGAACCCTCGGACAGGCACTTCATTTTGAATAGCAGAGTAATCACGTAGTCGTAGATGTAGATGTAGAGTCGATATCCAGGCAAGTCCTCCGAGATGTAGGTGGTACATAACTTCCTTTTTCAGGCTGTTCATAATGCCTCGTAGATGTTGTACAACAGCCGTAGCGGCACCTGGAGCTGGGATGGGGAACGTAGACATCGACGAAGTGGGTCCAAACGTTCACGTTCCGGGCTCGTCTAACTTTTTGATTCCTCACTGGAGCGGAGCTATGTCCAGCACGACCAATCGTCAAGTTTCTGACGGTTTGGTTCTGAGTACACAAAACCAAAACGGCAAAAACTTCAGTCGAAAAGTGTTATTACGTGTAAGTTTGCATCAACAATCTCGTACTATATTTCAAAGATATATCCGTGGCAAAGTTAACCGACACTATTGGAATGTACTTGTGTGCGGGGAAGAGCTCACAAGCAGGCAAACACGGGCTGCATAACCCGTTAATGCATAGTACAGCTGATCAGCTACACACTTCATTTCTTCGATGTATCCTGCACTAAGCAGCATTTTGAAACAAATTCGTTATGATGCAGTTCAGTGTATACACTCTAGTGCAGCTGCGAAGCTGCTAGTTCTTCACAGCGATCGTAAATGGCAGGACGAACTGAACCAGTTCGACAATTAGCTGGGTGGATGTACTGCTGCGCGTGTGTTTTGGCGGCAAGTAGAGACGTTTTTTTGGTGTTTGTGCACTGATTAGTGGGTTTGAAAATTACTTTTTTATTTTGAAAACGTAAGTAGATATGGTGTAGACAGTTAGTTCGAGTGTCTTTACGACAGATTTGAAATTAGATCTGTTTTTGTGTTTGTAGCGATTGTCAACAATAATGCTTTGTTAATTTAATTTTTAAAAAATTTCAGTATTTTTTTCGTAATGTAGGCACTATAAACTAATCGTGGTAATTTTCACAGCTTGAAATAAAAAAAAAACACCCATTTAAGGGTTAAAAGTTGTGGCCGTGCGGCTAGCGCCTCTCTCCTACCACCCTCTTTCGATTTCGGTACCATCTTATCAAATGGTTCAAATGGCTCTGAGCACTATGGGACTTAAAATCTTAGGTCATCAGTCCCCTAGAACTTAGAACTAATTAAACCTAACTAACCTAAGGACAACACACACGTCTATGCCCGAGGCAGGATTCGAACCTGCGACCGTAGTAGTCTCCTAGTTCCGGACTGAGCGCCTAGAACCGCTAGACCACCGCGGCCGGCGCTGTGGTGTCACTCCTGCTCCAAGTCGGCCCGTTTGACGTCCTACCCCCCCTTAATATCGATCACTCTTCTACGTAACGACACTTCTTTAACTCTGGCCGACTCCGCCCAACTGAAATCACGCACGACAAAGCCACGAGCGAAGAGTGTCCGACTGGCTAACAAAGACTCCGAGCAGATGCCGCCAGTATGCACTCTCCGGGGACCGGTAAAGACAGACTGCGGTCACATCGCCCCGCCACTTACTTTTTGTGGGCCAGTATTATTGAGAGAAACTGCAGTCTCTCAGTAATGAGCCGACAGTGAGTTGCAAACTCATTACGTTGAATGCCGGGATCTCATTTAGGCGTTGCCTTACCTGCCGTCATCTGCTACAACTAAAAATTTACGAGCAAGCTTCACGAGGAAAAGTGCCGGCGATAATTAACGGTAAGTGTTTTCCACAACGAGTTACGTAACAGCCGCCTTTACGCAAGCCTAACGGCGCAGCTTGGGCGATGAACTTGTCAAGCAGCGGCCCACGCAACCACTGTGCATCCAGAGGTTTATAAACAGAGACAGAGAGAGAGAGAGAGAGAGACGGAGGGACGGTGGAGGGTAGAGATGAGAGAAGGGGGGGGGGCAGGGGGAAGGGTCACGACAGAGGAGCGAGGTGGCTTGGAGGCGAGCGGCATGCTCAGTGCGAAAGATACAGGGGAGATATGCCTAAATTGTTCACTTCGCTGATTTTACATATTATATTCTATACAGAGAGTAACAAAACTCTCATCCCCAATTGCGGTATTTGTTCTTGGTACCTCAATTACAGAATGGAAAAATGGCTCTGAACACTATGGGACTTAACAGCTGTGGTCATCAGTCCCCTAGAACTTAGAACTACTTAAACGTAACTAACCTAAGGACATCACGCACATCCATGCCCGAGGCAGCATTCGAACCTGCGACCGTAGCAGTCGCGCGGTTCCGGACTGCGCGCCTAGAACCGCGAGACCACCGCGGCCGGCTACAGAATGGAAATCCTGAGAAAAATGAACATCATACACTTAATTTTTAAATATCTACAACTGCTACAAATTAAGTAACCGCTTTCCGGATTGATACCAGTAGGTGTACGAATTGTACCACCCTTATAAACTATGTCCGTGAACTTAAAGGGCCGAGCGGTTCTAGGGGCTACAGTCTGGAACCGCGCGACCGCTACGGCCGCAGTTTCGAATCCTGTCTCGGGCATGGATGTGTGTGATGTCCTTAGTTTAGTTACGTTTACGTAGTTCTGAGTTCTAGGGAACTGATGACCTCAGAAGTTAAGTCCCATAGTACTCAGAGCTACTTGAACCATTTGACCTTAATGATATGTTAGTACTAGTTTTGCGAAATGTTCCGTATTTTAGTTCGCACAACAACACTGTTTGCAGGCATTGCAATAAAACTTTTTCACTCATTTTCCTACTGCTGCTTGCTCTCCGTGAGTCATTTTGAATTTGATGCGCCGGCCGCTGTGGCCGTTCGGTTCTGGGCGCTTCAGTCTGGAACAGCGCGACCGCTACGGTCGAAGGTTCGGTGTGTGTGTGGTTTGAGGTTTTCGGGCGCTCGAATCCTGCTTCGGGCATGGATGTGTGTGATGTCTTTAGATTAGTTAGGTTTAAGTAGTTCTAAGTTCTAGAGGACTGATGACGTCAGATGTTAAGTCCCATAGTGCTCAGAGCCATTTGAACCATTTTTTTGTATTTGATGCAGCTGTTAATTTCTTCCATTCCTTCTTTTTTGCACAACTGTTTATACCATTCCTCTGTTTTACGAATGAGTTTCTGTGGCGGCTTCTCCCTCAGTGTGCCCGAAAATTTTGTATTTTACAGGTGGGGCCCTAGTTCTAGATTCCTTCTCCTTTCCTTCGGTTAGTTTTTTTGTCGTATAGGCTACTGGTCAGCTCACAGGCTGCTTGCCTAGTCATAAAGTTCTGCTCCGAGCTTCCATAATTCCTCTCCCTTTCGGCGGTATTCCGCGATGGACGCCTCCAACCCACTTTTTGTTCCTCATGGTTCTGCACCTACTGCATACCTCACCATCACCGGTACGCAAGCGACAATTCGAAAACGCCACACATAAGAAACGCATTCTTCCTGGGATTCTGTTGGTGACAGACAGCTACGGTCAAGAGTTTTGCACAGCCCACTGCCTACTGACCATTTGTATACAAACGAGGGACCGTCTTAATGTAATTATGCTACAATAAAGGGTCAAATTTTGAATATACACACTTTCTCCATCTTAGGCAAACGGAGCACATCCCTTGTTTCTTTTTGCATTCCGTGTCGCAATTCATTGTAGCTGACGGAAAGTCACCGAGAAAAACACAAAGGATTTCTGGCGTTACCCAAGATACTGTTATAAGCCCTCTGCTATTCCTTATCTATACAAACAATTTAGAAGACAATCTGAGTAGCCGTCAGAGGTTGTTTTCAGATGACGGTGTCTTTTACCGTCTAGTAAAGTCATCAAAAGATCAAAACAAATTTCAAAACGATATAGACTAGATATCTGTATGGCGCGAAAATTGACAATTGACCCTAAATAAAGAAGAGTGTGAGGTCATCCACATGAAGGCTAAAAGGAATCCGTTAAACTTCGGTTACACGATAAATCGGTCAAATCTAAAAGCCGTACCGCAGGTGCAACCACAACGGAGGTTATCTGTTGAGAGGCCAGACAAACGTGTGGTTCCTGAAGAGGGGCAGCAGCCTTTTCAGTAGTTGCAGGGGAAAAAGTCTGGATAATTGACTGATCTGGCTTTGTAACATCAACCAAAGAGCCTTGCTGTTCTGGTGCTGCGAACGGCTGAAAGCAAGGGGAAACTACAGCCGTAATTTTTCCCGAGGGCATGCAGCTTTACTGTATGATTAAATGATGATGGCATCCTCTTGGGTAAAATATTCCGGAGGTAAAATAGTCCCCCATTCGGATCTCCGGGCGGGGACTACTCAATAGGACGTCGTTATCAGGAGAAAGTAAACTGACGTTCTACGGATCGTAGCGTGGAATGGCAGATCCCTTAATCGTACAGGTAGGTTAGAAAATTTAAAAGGGAAGTGGATAGGTTAAAGTTAGATATAGTGGGAATTAGTAAAATTCGGTGGCAGGAGGAACAAGACTTTTGGTCAGGCGAATACAGGGTTATAAATACAAAATCGAATTGGGGTAATGCAGGAGTAGGTTTAATAATAAATAAAAAAATAGGAACGCGGATAAGCTCCTATGAACAGCATAGTGAACGCATTATTTTATCCCACACGCACTACAGTAGTAAAAGTTTATATGCCAACTAGCTCCGCAGATGAGGAGGAGATTGAGAAAATGTATGACGAGACAAAATAAATTATTCAGATAGTGAAGGGAGACGAAAATTTAATAGTCATGGGGGACTGGAGGAAAAAGAAGATAAGAAAAAGTAGTAGGTGAATATGGACTGGGGGAAAGGAATGAAGCAGAAAGCCGCCTGGTAGAATTTTGCACAGATCGTAAAGAATTTTGCACAGATCGTAATTTAATCATAGCTAACACTTGGTTTAAGAATCATGAGAGAAGGTTGTACACCTGGAGGAAACCTGGTGACACCGGGTTGCAGGGTGGTCCATTGATCGTGACCGGGCCAAATATCTGACGAAATAAGCTTCAAACGAAAAAACTACAAAGAACGGAACTTGTCTAGGTTGAAGGGGGAAACCAGATGACGCTATGGTTGGCCCGCTAGATGGCGCTGCCATAGGTCAAACGGATATCAACTGCGTTTTTTTTTTTTTTTTTTAAATAAGAACCCCCATTTTTATTACACATTCTTGCAGTACGTAAAGAAATATGAATGTTTTAGTTGGACCACTATTTTTGCTTTGTGGTAGACGGCGCTGTAATAGTCACATACGTGTAAGTACGTGGTATCACGTAACATTCCGCCAGTGCGGACGGTATTTGATTCGTGAACATTACCCGTCTTGAAATGGACCGTATACCAATTGTGGAAAAGATCGATATCGTGTTGATGTATGGCTATTGTGATCAAATTTCCGAACGGGCATGTGCTATGTATGTTGCTCGGTATCCTGGACGACATCATCCAAGTGTCCGGACCGTTCACCGGATAGTTACGTTATTTAAGGAAACAGGAAGAGTTCAGCCACATGTGAAACGTCAACCACGAGCTGCAACAAATGATGATGCCCAAGTAGGTGTTTTAGTTGCTGTAGCGGTTAATCCGCACATCAGTAGCAGACAAATTGCGCGAGATCGGGAATCTCAAAAACGTCGGTGTTGAGAATGCTACATCAACATCGATTGCACCCGTACCATATTTCTATGCATCAGGAATTGCATGGCGACGACTCTGAACGTCGTGTACTGTTCTACCACTGGGCGCAAGAGAAATTACGGGACGATGACAGATATTTTGCACGCGTTCTATTTAGCGACGAAGCGTCATTCACCAACAGCGGTAACGTGAACCGGCATAATATGCACTATTGGGCAACGGAAAATCCATGATGTCTGCGGCAACTGGAACATCATCAGCGACCTTGGCGGCTTAATGTATGGTGCGGCATTATTGGAGGAAGAATAAATTGGCCCCCATTTTATCGATGGCAATCTAAATGGTGCAATGTATGCTGATTTCCTACGTAATGTTCTACCGATGTTACTACAAGATGTTTCACTGCATGACAGAATGGCGATGTACTTCCAACATGATGGATGTATGGCACATAGCTCGCGTGCGGTTGAAGCGGTATTGAATAGCATATTTCATGAAGGATATTTGCTATCGTGATCCACCGACAACGCCTGACAATATACGTCAGCGCATTGTCAATGCATGTGCGAACATTACGGAAGTCGAACTACTCGCTGTTGAGAGGAATGTCGTTACACGTATTGCCAAATGCATTGAGGTTGACGGACATCATTTTGAGCATTTATTGCATTAACGTGGTATTTACAGGTAATCACGCTGTAACAGCATGCTTTCTCAGAAATGATAATTTCACAAAGGTACATGTATAACATTGGAACAACCGAAAATAATCTTCAAACGTACCTACGTTCTTTATTTTAATTTAAAAAACCTACCTGTTACCGACTGTTCGTCTAAACTTGTGAGCCATATGTTTGTGACTATTACAGCGCCATCTATCACAAAGCGAAAAATGTCGTCCAATTAAAACATTCATATTTCTTTACGTACTACACGAATCTTTTACAGAAGAATGGAAAAACTGGTAGAAGCCGACCTCAGGGAAGATCAGTTTGGATTCCGGAGGAATGTAACGCGAGGCACTACTGACCCTACGACATCTCATAGAAAATATGTTAAGGAAAGGCAAACCTACGTTTAAAGCATTTGTAGAATTGGAGAATGGTTTAGTCAATGTTGACTGGAATATTCTCTTTCAAATTGTGGAGGTGGCAGGGGTAAAATACAAGAAGCGAAAGGCGATATACAATTTTTACACAAACCAGATGGCAGTTATAAGAGTGGAGGGGCACGAAAGGAAAGCAGTGGTTGAGGAGAGAGAGAGAGAGAGAGCGAGAGAGAGAGAGAGAGAGGGACAGGGTTGTAGCCTATCCCCGATGTTATTCGATCTATAGTGAGCAAGCAGTACAGGAAACAAAACAAGAATTTGGAGTAAGAATTAAAGTCCACGGGGAAGAAGTAAAAACTTTCAGGTTTGCCGATGACATTGTAATTCTGTCAGAGACATCAAAGGACTTGGGAAGATCAGCTGAACGGAATGGGCAGTGTCTTGAAAGCATGATTTAAGATGAACATCAACAAAAGCAAAACAACGATAATGGAATGTAGTCGAATTAAATCAGACGATGCTGAAGGAATTAGATTAGTAAATGAGACACTTAAAGTAGTAGATGAGTTAAGCTACTTGGGAAGCACACTAATTAATAATGGTCGAAGTAGAGGGGATATAAAATGAAGACTGGCAATGGGAAGAAAAGCGTTTCTGAGGAAGAGAAATTTAACAGCGAATATAGATTTGTCAGAAAGTCCTTTCTGAATGTATGTGTATGGAGTGTAGCCACGTATGGAAGTGAAACATGAACAGCAAACAGTTTACACAAGTCGAGAATGGAAGCGTTTGAAATGTGGCCCTACAGAAGAGTGCTGAAGATTAGATGGGTGGATAACGGAACTGATGAGGAGGTACTGAACAGAACTTGGGAGAAGAGAAGCTTGTGGCACAACCTGACTAGAAGAAGGGATCAGTTGGTAGGACACATTCTGGGGCACCGAGAGATCACCAGTTCAGTATCGAAGGGGCGAGTGTGCGGTAAAAATCTTACAGGGAGAGCAAGATATGAATACAATAAGCAGATTCAGATAGATGCGGCTCCAGTAATTACTCAGAAGCGAAGAGGCTTGCAAGGGATAGAATAGCGTGGAGAGCCGAATGAAACCATTCTTTGGACTGAAGACCACAACAACAACAACAACAACATATCAGTGACATGTGCATCAACTATAAATTCTTTGTGAAGTTCAACTCTGCGTCCATCAAAAAAGCAAACAACCAAGTAAATACCTAGAACCAAAGTATGACGATGTCTGTGTTAATGGAACAAGATATGAAATCCGTCTTACCTCACGTTGCAAGGGTTGTCGTGTATGTTACTGCTGTGAGGTCTTAAATAGCGACAACTCTTGGTCATCAAACGATAGACATAGATCTTGCATTGAAGACATCTTACTAAATGTGTTGTACGTGACAACTAACATAGGTTTTTATGTGTTTAGATGTATGCACAGTTTGACTCATCTGCTCCAACAAATGGATTTTTTGCAACCCGCAACCCCTTCAAATGCCACGTGCAAGATTTTCATATTCTCTCGCTCACTACGCGCGAACTGTTAGTACTATAGAAAAAATTAGGAGGACCTTTTTGTGGGAAATGTAAAATAGTTAAATTTTGTATTGTAATATGGTTTTGCTAGAGGCCGTAGTTTTCGAATTATTCGAGAAAAGGCACAAAAATGGGTTTGAAACGCGTTTTTCCTGAGTAATTCGAAAACCTTGGCCTCCAGCGAAAACATATCCCAGTACAAAATTTAGCTACATTACATTTACTACAAAATAGTCCTACGCGTTTTTCCTGTGTGTAGCGAGCGAGAGAATATGAAAACGTCGTGTGTGGTTCTTGAAGCGATTGCGGGCTGCATAAAACCGAAAAGTAGGGGCAGCTGAACCATCCTCTTTTTTGCATTTCGATACTCCCTTACATACTAATTGTCCAATTAAGAACTTTTTACTTTTCTGAATGCATGTTACAGGCGTATATAAATATCATCTCAGAAATAACAAGTAACACGGAATACAGTCTTGGGTCTATCCGTCAGTTCCTTGTATTCATTAAGTGATAGTTGTGTAGAGTATGATCGAGGAAAGCCCGCCCGCGGATTTGTGTCGCGGTCCGATGAGCCAGCCAGTCTGTGGATGGTTTTTAGGCGGTTTTCCATCTGCCTCGGCGAATGCGGGCTGGTTCCCCTTATTCCGCCTCAGCTACACTATGTCGGCGATTGGTGCGCAAACAAGTTCTCCACGTACGCGTACACCACCATTACTCTACCATGCAGACATAGGGGTTACATTTGTCTGGTGTGAGACGTTCCCTGGGGGGTCCACCGGGGGCTGAACCGCAGAATAACCCTGGGTTCGGTGTGGGGCGGCGGAGGGGTGACGTGGACTGCGGTAGTCGTCGTGGGGTTGTGGACCACAGCGGCTGCGGCGGGGACGGAGCCTCTCCGTCGTTTCTAGGTCCCCGGTTAACATAACATAACATAACATGATCGAGGAATATCACCGTTTAAGATTCGACAGCAGTAACGTACGCAACAAGTCAAGTATTGTGATGTAGGACAGATTTCATATTCTATCATATTAACACAGACATCGCTACAATTCGGTTGTAGGTAGCCACTTTGTTGTTTGCTTTCTAGATGAACGCCGAGCTGCACGTCAAAAATTTTTAATTGGCGCACGTGTCACTGATGGAGAGATACATAACATACACGTAGACTTACGTTTCTGCTGTTATTTACACAACTATTATGTTGTAGACGTCGGTGTAAATAAATTATTCGTTGTCCTCTGTACCAGACGATACTCAAAATGGGTTATACACCGAATACCTGATTGACTGTTAAACATATTAAACGTAGCTCATGGCGTTTGCAAGATGTCATTTAACAGATACAAAAAAATCAAAGCTATCTTCAGATTACCCGTTCCGCAACACACAAATCTCATAGTTGACAACACACAGCTCACGCTGACCTCGTTAAATGACGGACAGTACAGGAGGTGCGCATGTTGTTGTAGTAATATTGGCACAAAGTAGAGGTCTGTACAGTCTAGACAGTTGTCCCGTATAGTGATTATATGTCAACGTATTATTCGGCCCGTGTATAGAGCAAGAACTAAAGGAAGTCAAATATAAATTTGGAAAAAATATTCAACAATTTTGATAAACATTTTTGGAACAGCGGACAAAAAATTTTTTTAAAAATTTTCTTTTCAAAATTCAATCTTGATCGCACCACGTATGCTACAAGAACATAGGTGACCAGTTTCGGTCATATCACATGACCATCATTGATGTCAACAGCAGCTGACAAGAGTGCTCCACCTACCATCTTCGAAGGATGCCATGGGTCTGATGATGGTCATGTGATATGACCGAAACCGGTCACCTATGTTCTTGTAGCATACGTGGTGCGATCAAGATTGAATTTTAAAAAAGAAATTTTTTTTAAAGTATTCAAGTTCTGGATGCAGAAATGTAACATTTGTCCGTGGGATTGTACTCTGTCAGACTTGGACGATCAGTTGACTGGAATGGGTAGAGTCTAGAAAGGAGGTTATAAAACAAAAGTGAGGCAGGGGTACGAGAGTGTAGTCGAATGAAGCGACGCGATGTTGTGGGAATTACATTAGAGATTTAGACGCTGGAAACAGGAGACGTGTATTGCCACATAATTAGATTTCATAACACCGACTTTTTATGTACTGATCTGGCGGTTAACTGGAAGGCGTTTTTGGTGAACAGCAGGCGACTGCTCGGGGCCCGCACTCTTGTTTTGATAGCTTGCACTAAGAAGTACAGAACTGAAGGACTTTGCTTATTGAAGAACCATCGCAATTACAGGAAGCAGAAGACATCTGGTAGCAGGTCGACGGGCGACGTGATAGCCACCGGTGTTTCCCATGTAACAAACCCCTTTACTCGTCCAGCTGCTGTTAATTTTGAGTGAACAGTTATATACACAGTGTTCGGAAATACCCGTCACAAACTTTTATGACTTGTAGAGGGGAATGAATACATAGTATTTTGAATTGGAACCTGTGTACGGAAATACATTAAATAAATTCGCAATTCCGAATAAGGACAACTATCGGCTGCAGAATGGAGTGACGACAATGAAAATTTTTGCCGGGCCGGGACTCGGATCCGGATTTATCACTTATCGCGAGCGACAGCCTTACCATTTAGCTATCCGTGCACGACTTACGGCCAGACCGAAACATCCACATGTCGTCAACCGTGCGTGTACGACCTATGCTCGTACATCCATTACGTATATTCCCACACAGGTCAGATGCTGTACTTTGATAGTCGTTTGCCCGGTAGCGGTAGATAAATACGATATTGCTGTGTCTTGTTATTCTGATTACGATGCAAAATTCCTTTGGTTCAAAAATGGTTCAAATGGCTCTGAGCACTATGGGACTTAACTACTGAGGTCATCAGTCCCCTAGAACTTAGAACTACTTAAACCTAACTAACCTAAGGACATCACACACATCCATGGCCGAGGCAGGATTCGAACCTGCGACCGTAGCGGTCACGCGGTTCCAAACTGACGCGCTTAGAACCGCACGGCCACACCGGCCGGCAAAGTTCCTTTGGACACGGATGCATGTTCAAAGGAACTTTGCATCGTAATCAGAACAACACAGGCACTCCAATATCGAACACGTCCGGAAAGGCCATCTAACGATGCTAAAGGCGCCAAAGTCACGGGCGCCGGCGCCTGTATTGTATCTATTCACGAGCGTTACCACGATGGTGTTACATACTTTCACGGATGATGGATAAATTTATCAATATGGGATAAGGATCGCTCGTTCGGAAGTGAACGAGTCGAAAGTTTAGGCGAAAACCGTTCTCATACCTGTGACATTGTGGAATACATGCACAGGCACTGTTGTTGCTAAGATTGTAGAGCATCCAAGAAAAAATGTCCAGAAAACATAGGCTCTAAAATGCGTACCTGAGGGGCTACACTGTGTGATCAAAAGTATACGGACACCTGGCTGAATATGATTAGCAAGTTCGTGGCACCCTCCACCGGTAATGCTGGGATTCAATATGGTGTTGACTCATCCTTAGCCTTGATGACAGCTTCGACCCTTGCCGGTATAAGTTCAGTCAGGTGCTGGAAGGTTTATTGGGGAATGGCAGTCTATTCTTCACGGAGTGCTGCACTGAGGAGAGGTATCGATGTCGGTCGGTGAGGCCTGGCACGAAGTCGCTCTAGGATTCAGGTCAGGACTCTGTGCAGGCCAGTGCATTACAGGGATGTTATTGCCACGTAACTACTCCGCCACAGGCCGTGCATTATGATCAGGTGCTCGATCGTGTTGAAAGATGTAATCGCCATCCCCGAATTGCTCTTCAACAGATGGAAGCAATAAGGTCCTTAAAACATCAATGTAGGCCTGTGCTGTGACAGCGCCACGCAAGGCAGCAAGAGGTGCAAGCACCCTTCCCTGAAAAACACGACCACACCATAACACCACCGCCTCCGAATTTTATTGTTGGCACTAGACACGCTGGCAGGTGACGTCCACCGGGACTTCGCCATACCCACACCCTGCCATCGGATCGCCGCATTGTGTACCGTGGTTCGTTACTCCACACAACGTTTTTCCACAGTTAAATCGTCCAATGTTTAGGCTCCTTACACCAAGCGAGGCGTCGATTGCCATTTACCGGTATGATGTGTCGCTTGTGAGCAGCCGCACGACTATAAAATCACAGAAGTGAAACTTTCTGCAGGACCTGACCATCATTTTGCAGGACAACGCTCAAGCACTTACACTGCAAGCTGTTACTGATTTGTTTGACTGATGGGGCTGCTAAGTGCTGTACCACCTACTGCACTGCCCTGACTTAAGCCCTCATAAGTTCAACTCGATTTCTAAACTGAAGGAAACACTTCACAACATTCGCTTCAGAACTGCTACAAATTCGTCGGTCAATAGACCGCGCCGCTCGAACTGTGAAGACAACTGGCACTGCTAAGAATATCCTACGACTTCCACGTCGCCGGCAACGGGTTATAAACAATGCTGGAGACTACTTTGAAGGTCAGTAAAACTTTGAAACACGTATCTATTTTGTACGAGCTGAAAATAAATACACTACTGGCCATTAAAATTGCTACACCAAGAAGAAATGCAGATGATAAACGGATATTCATTGGACAAATATATTATACTAGAACTGACATGTGATTCCATTTTCGCACAATTTGGGTGCATAGATCATGAGAAATCAGTACCCACCTCTGTCCGTAATAAAGGCCTTGATACGCCTGCATTGAGTCAAACAGAGCTTGGATACCATGTACAGGTACAGCTGCCCATGCAGCTTCAACACGATACCACAGTTCATCAAGAGTAGTGACTGGCGTATTGTGACGAGCCAGTTGCTCGGCCACCATTGACCAGACTTTTTCAATTGGTATGAGATTTGGAGAATGTGCTGGCCAGGGCAGCACTCGAACATTTTCTGTATCCAGAAAAGCCCGTACAGGACCTGCAAATTGCGGTTGTGCCTTATCCTGCTGAAATGTAGGCTTTCGCAGGGATCGAATGAAGGGTAGAGCCACGGGTCGTAACACATCTGAAATGTAACGTCCACTGTTAAAAGTGCCGTCAATGCGAACAAGAGGTGACCGAGACGTGTAACCAATGGCACCCCATACCATCACGCCGGGTGATACGCCAGTATGGCGATGAGGAATACACGCCTCCAATGTGCATTCACCGCGATGTCGCCAAACACGGATGCGACCATCATGATGCTGTAAACAGAACCTGGATTCATCCGAAAAAATGACGTTTCGCCATTCGTGCACCCAGGTTCGTCGTTGAGTACACCATTGCAGGCGCTGCTGTCTGTGATGCAGTGTGGAGGGTAACCGCAGCCATGGTCTCCGAGCTGTAAGTCCAAGCTGCTGCAACCGTCGTCGAACTATTCGTGCAGATGGCTTTTGTCTTGCAAACGTCCCCATCTGTTGACTCAGGGATCGAGACGTAGCTGCACGATCCGTTACAGCCATGCGGATAAGATGCCTGTCAGCTCGACTGCTAGTGGTACGAGGCCGTTGGGTTCCAGCACGGCGTTCCGTATTACCCTCCTGAACCCACCGATTCCATACTCTGCTAACAGTCATTGGATCTCGACCAACGCGAGCAGCAATGTCGGGATACGACAAACCGTAATCGCGATAGGCTACAATCCGACCTTTATCAAAGTCGGAAAAGTGACGGTACGCATTTCTCCTCCTTACACGAGACATCATAACAACGTCTCTCCAGGAAACGCCGGTCACCTGCTGTTTGTGTATGAGAAATCGGTCGGAAACTTTCCTCATGTTGTAGGTGTCGCCACTGGTGCCAACCTTGTGTGAATGCTCTGGAAAGCTAATCATTTGCATATCACAGCATCCTCTTCCTGTCGGTTAAATTTCGCGTCAGTAGCACGTCATCTTTGTGGTGTAGCGATTTTAATGGCCAGTAGTGTAGAACATTGGCACCGGCGCCTGTAACTTTGACTTCATCAGCGTCTTTCAGTGACGTTTCCGTATATGGGTCCCTCTTCGAAATACAATGTAATAACTCCCGTCTACGAGTCCTAGAAGTTTCTAACGGGAATTTCCGAGCAGCCAGTATACTTAAAAAGTAGCAGAGGAGTCTGTTACGCTGCGAGCGGAGAGGAATTATTTACAGAGCAGCAGACGCTGATGATGACAATGACGAAGTGTCTGTGAAGACTTTTAAGCGGACGCTTTTCTTCCAGTTACGATTTCGTTCAAGTGATGGCGCGGGACGTGAGGGGACAATAGCAGCGGCGCACGGCGCGCCGCCTCCCACGCCGAGTAATCCCATCAGGCGGAGTTCGTGCCGCGCGCTCCGCCGCTCGCTCTCTGTCCCTCTTTCGCCTTACTGTCGCGTTTCTCCCGCTGTGGGCGTCACAGAGCGGACTGCACTGTGAGGCGTCACGGCGGCAGGTTGGGTGTGTGGCCGGGCCACAGCCATTCCAGGGTTCCAGGGGAGGGGACGGTGCGGCCGCCGTCCTTCCGCACCCGTCCAGCCAGGTGTTTACGAGCCGTCGTCTGCCTGCCTCCTCTGTATTCCCGGCGCGGTCGTACGCAGCTGACGCGCCGCCGGGAATATTCATCGACATAAATTTCGTTAAATCATCTCGCCACGACGCTCTGCGAATTTGTATTTACGAGACACCACTCCTTACAGAAAGGCCTCGGAATTACTGATCGGTCTTCGAGCGCTACGCGCGCTTAAGCCGTCGCCACACGGACCGTGCTGTCGAACGTTAACGTTGAGCGTGCCAAGTTCAACGTGTTGCTGAACGCTCAGGAACGATGCGGCTTGTACATACGGTACGTCGGCCCCCAACGTGGTATACGCGATCGCAACGCACTTCAGCGGCAGTTGAGGGATGTTTTTAGTTCGTAAATCACACTCTTTACTCAATGAGCAAGCGTAAAATTCCCACGTCAGCTCTATTAAAACGCACATTTCGTCCACGGAAAGGAGACTACCATGTCCAATCAATAAGGACACAGGCTTATAAAATTTCCATTACAAAAAGTGCGTTACAAATTTGGAATACTTCTCCGCCTAAGATAAACATTATTTCATCATTCTCACATTTTAGTAGAACCCCAAGGACAGTCTTACTTGATCACTGTTCCTACCCAGTAGCAGAATCTTTACAACATGTGAATTACGAAGCGTAAAAGAAAAAGGAGCAAAATAGCTTTACACGAGCAGCGCGGGCCGGTCGGAGTGGCGGAGCGGTTGAAGGCGCTACAGTCTGGAACCGCACGACCGGTACGGTCACAGGTTCGAATCCTGCCTCGGGCATGGATGTGTGTGATGTCCTTCGGTTAGTTAGGTTTAAGTAGTTCTAAGTTCTAGGGGACTTATGACCACAGCAGTTGAGTCCCATAGTGCTCAGAGCCATTTTTGAACCAAGCAGCGCAAGGTGTCCTGTAGATCAAGCCAATCGAACAAAGTCACCCCTCAATAAAAGGTGAACTTATATTTACACAACATCAAATATTATACAATATGTTTATATGAAACTAATAATAAAGTATCAGAACCTAATAAAAACGGGAATGTTAGGAAAAAAAAACTGGAAGTGTCAAGACACGAACGACCGCCCTAATATAGACTCATAAACGGACAGAGACGCTACTCATTACGCTAAACGAAATCACACACCGTACCTGTATCATATTATGTTATCCCATGCTAAAACCGTTAATCGTAGATAGTTATGTTACTAACTGAAATTTAATTATAACAAATTGTAGCAAGAACAATGCGTTTTGGGTGGATTTTCACTGTGACGCTGCCTTCAAATTGCCTACGCTCATAATACGCACGTTACAACAACTCTTTTGCCACGAATATGATGTTTCTCATTATTTTGTTGGAACGAATCACAAAATTAACAACGGGTTTTCCAGTGATTCTCAATTTGCTGGTGCTCAGAAACGGCATATATACATATAGGCTTGAAATGGATGCCAAAATGGCGCCGCACAACTCTGTACTGAAGGGAGACGGCGTGCGTGTGACGTAGGTGGCGTTGTGCCATCTCATTGGTCAACGCTCAGACGCACGCTCAGAATATCTGACATGCCAGATATCGCTCTGCGCCTTCGGAAAGAGTCCCGAGCGTGCTATTCCACGCTATGACGTCAGAAACTCGGCACGCTCAACGCTCAACGTTCGGATGCACGGTCCGTGTGGCGACGAACGCGCCGAGTCGTCGGTTGCGTGCTCCGCACCTGCCGGTACCGCAGTGCGCCGTTGCTGGCGGCCGAGCTGCGTCCGGGGCGCGTTAGGGATGGAGCGCACAGTTTGGAGGGGACGGCGGCGCTATTCGGGCACAGCTCGACAAAGTCCAACACGTTTGCGTCGACTCACGCGCCACGCAGCTTCCGCACGCTACCTGGTATTTGCTTCCACTGCACAGCTGGCAGGGTGAACTAAATAACGGCCTGTAACTATTGGTTAAGAACTGTAGATTAAAACTGAAGAAACTGCAAAACGGTAGGAATTTAAGGAGATGGGATCTGGATAAACTGACAGAACCAAAGGTTGTACAGAGTTTCAGGGAGAACATTAGGGAACGATTGACAGGAATGGGGGAAAGAAATACAGTAGAAGAAGAATGGGTAGCTTTGAGGGATGAAGTAGTGAAGGCAGCAGAGGATCAAGTAGGTAAAAAGACGAGGGCTAGTAGAAATCCTTGGGTAACAGAAGAAATATTGAATTTAATTGATGAAAGGAGAAAATATAAAAACGCAGTAAATGAAGCAGGCAAAAAGGAATACAAACGTCTCAAAAATGTGATCGACAAGAAGTGTAAAATGGCTAAGCAGGGATGGCTAGAGGAAAAATGTGAGGATGTAGAGGCTTATCTCACTACGGGCAAGATAGATACTGCCTACAGGAAAATTAAAGAGACCTTTGGAGAAAGGAGAACCACTTGCATGAATATGAAGAGCTCAGATGGAAACCCAGTTCTAAGCAAAGAAGGGAAAGCAGAAAGGCGGAACGAGTATATAGAGGGTCTATATAAGGACGATGTACTTGAGGACAATATTATGGAAATGGAAGAGGATGTAGATGAAGATGAAATGGGAGGTACGATACTGTGTGAGGACTTTGACAGAGCACTGAAAGACCTGAGTCGAAACAAGGCCCCAGGAGTAGACAACATTCCATTGGAACTACTGACGGCCTTGGGAGAGCAGTCCTGACAAAACTCTACCATCTGGTGAGCAAGATGTATGAGACAGGCGAAATACCGTCAGACTTCAAGAAGAATATAATAATTCCAATCCCAAAGAAATCAGGTGTTTAATATAATCCATTATGGAGTCGAGGTAGCAGTTGTCGTTATACTGGTTATCACTGTTAGCATTCAACCGCGGTTGATAACCAAATCAGGTGTTGACAGATGTGAAAATTACCGAACCATCAGTTTAATAAGTCACAGCTGCAAAACACTAACGCGAATTCTTTACAGACGAATGGAAAAACTGGTAGAAGTCGACCTCGGAGAAGATCAGTTTGGATTCCGTAGAAATGTGGGAACACGTGAGGCAATACTGATCCTACGACTTATCTTAGAAAATAGATTAAGGAAAGGCAAACCTACGTTTCTAGCATTTGTAGACTTAGAGAAAGCTTTTGACACTGTTGACTGGAACACTCTCTTTCAAATTCTGAAGGTGGCAGGGGTAAAATACAGGGAGCGAAAGGCTATTTACAATTCGTACAGAAACCAGATAGCAGTTATAAGAGTTGAAGGACATGAAAGGGGAGCAGTGGTTGGGAAGGGAGTGAGACAGGGTTGTAGCCTCTCCCCGATGTTATTCAATCTGTATATTGAGCAAGCAGTAAAGGAAACAAAAGAAAAATTCGTAGTAGGAATTAAAGTCCTTGGAGAAGAAGAAAAAACTTTGAGGTTCGTCGATGACATAGTAATTCTGTCAGAGACAGCAAAGGACTTGGAAGAGCAGTTGAACGGAATGGACAGTGTCTTGAAAGCAGGAAATAAGATGAACATCAACAAAAGCAAAACGAGGATAATGGAATGTAGTCGAATTAAGTCGGGTGATGCTGCCGGGAGTTAGATTAGGAAATGAGACACTTAAAGTAGTAAAGGAGTTTTGCTGTTTTGTCAGCATAATAACTGATGATGGTCGAAGTAGAGAGGATATAAAATGTAGACTGGCAATGGCAAGGAAAACGTTTCTGAAGAGAAATTTGTTAACATCGAGTATAGATTTAAGTGTCAGCAAGTCGTTTCTGAAAGTATTTGTATGGAGTGTGGCCATGTATGGAAGTGAAACGTGGACGATAAATAGTTTGGACAAGAAGAGAATAGAAGCTTTCGAAATGTGGTGCTACAGACGAATGCTGAAGATTAGATGGGTAGATCACATAACTAATGAGGAGGTATTGGATAGAATTGGGGAGAAGAGAAATTTGTGGCACACCTTGACTAGAAGAAGGGATCGGTTGTTGGGACATGTTCTTAGGCATCAAGGGAAAAATCGCAGAGGGAGACCAAGAGATGAATGTAGGTTGCAGTAGGTGCTAGGGGATGAAAAAGCTTGCACAGGATAGAGTAGCATGGAGAGCTGCATCAAACCAGTCTCTGAACTGAAGATCACAACAACAACAACTTACCAATATGCTTGAGTATATTTTGAAAGCGCCTCATTCAAAGTACTGTGTTACACTTTACACAGTTTTATACACATTTATATACTAGAGAACACGGACCACTATCTTTAGATCTTCATTGTAGCTATATTGCACAACAGATACACGAGGTTCCATTTCCGGTTATCTATCTCGCACTTTGCTTGTAATTCAGTCCTGACGCACTCTTATACACATGTGTGAATACGCCACTTAATGTCAGGCAAATACTTGAGAGACGATGTTCGTGTTGGCCTCGAGCGAAGACCGCAGAACGGAGCCAATGCGTCCCCGCGCTCAACAGCGTGTTGGCTCGGCTCACTTCTGGTTTCCAGAGTAAGTCGTTTCCTCGTTACAACGGCAGCACTGCAGGTAGATGGGTGATATATCAGAGAAACTTTGAACGACAACATCAGCTGCGATTACAGGCTGAATTCTGCGCTGTTCTGAAACTTCCTGGTCGGACCGGGTCTCGAACCCGGAACGTTCCCTTTGGCAGGCAGTGCTCTTACCGGCTGCTATCCAGGCGGGACTGACGAGCGCCAGGCCACCAGGGCGTGCAGCAGAGATCGTGTGAAGTTTGGAAAGCACGGCAGAGGTACTGTTCTTAATCTCGCAGGAAGTTTCAACTAAGACTGATGTTGTTGTTGTGGTCTTCAGTCCAGAGTCTGGTTTGATGCAGCTTTCCACGCTACTCTATCCTGTGCAAGCTTGTTCATCTCCCAGTACCTACTGCAACCTACATCCTTCTGAATCGGTTTAGTGTATTCATCTCTAAGTCTCCCTCTACGACTTTTACCCTCTAAGCTGCTCTCCAATACTAAATTGGTGATTCCTTGATGCCTCAGAACATGTCCTACCAACAGATCCCTTCTTCTAATCAAGTTATGCCACAAACTCATCTTCTCCCCAATTCTATGCAATACCAAAAATGTGATCTACCCATCTAATCTTCAGCATTCTCCTGTAGCACCACATTTCAAAAGCTTCTATTCTCTTCTTGTCCAAACTATTTATCGTCCATGTTTCACTTCCATACATGGCTACACTCCATACAAATACTTTCAGAAATGACTTCCTGACACTTAAATCTATACTCGATGTTAACAAATTTCTCTTCTTCAGAAATGCTTTCCTTGCCATTGCCAGTCTGTATCTTATATCTTCTCTATTTCGACCATCAGCAGTTATTTTGCACCCCAAATAGCAAAACTCCTTTACTACTTTAAGTGTCTCATTTCCTAATCTAACTCCCGGCAGCATCACCCGACTTAATTCGACTACATTCCATTATCCTCGTTTTACTTTTGTTGATGTTCATCTTATATCCTCCTTTCAAGACACTGTCCATTCCGTTCAGCTGCTCTTCCAAGTAATTTGCTGTCTCTGACAGAATTACAATGTCATCGGCGCTCAAAGTTTTTATTTCTTGTCCATGGATTTTTTTTTTTTTTTTTTTGTCCGAGCGAGGTGGCGCAGTGGTTCGCACACTGGACTCGCATTCGGGAGGACGACGGTTCAGTTCCGTCTCTGGCCATCCTGATTTAGGTTTTCCGTGATTTCCCTAAATCGCTTCAGGCAAATGCAGGGATGGTTCCTTTGAAAGGGCGCAGCCGATTTCCTTCCCCATCCTTCCCTCACCCGAGCTTGCGCTCCGTCTCTAATGACCTCGTTGTCGACGGGACGTTAAACACCGATCTCCTCCTCCTCCTCCTCCTCCATGGATTTTAATTCCTACTCCGAATTTTTCTTTTGTTTCCTTTACTGCTTGCCCTACATACAGATTGAATGACATCGGGGATAGGCTACAACCCCGTCTCACTCCCTTCCCAACCACTGCTTCCCTTTCATGCCCCTCGACTCTTACAACTGCCACTTGGTTTCTGTACAAATTGTAAATAGCCTTTCGCTCCCTGTATTTTACCCCTGCCACCTTCAGGATTTGAAAGACAGTATTCCATTCAACATTGTCAAATGCTTTCTGTAAGTCTACAAATGCTAGATACGTAGGTTTGCCTTTCCTTAATCTATTTTCTAAGATAAGTCGCAGGGCCAGTACTGCGTCGCGTGTTGCAACAATTGTACGGAATCCAAACTGATCTTTCGTGAGGTCGGCTACTACCAGACAGATGGCGAGGTAAAATTCTTAGGGATTTAATGAACCTAACGCAGAATCTGAATCAGAACCTCTGAGTGTGATTCTGACAAAAGTTTACAGGTTTTTGTGCCCTCACTGCGCGACCAATCTCCGCTTCGAGCTGTAAACGCAACTCGGATACCTTCGCCCACTGCCGAGGCGCCACGAGGTTCCGTCTCGGCAAAGCATTTCACGCTCCCACCGTGCTGACAGAGCGCATTGCTCCGAAGACGCAACCGGAAAGCTTGTCTAATAGCGCTGCAGGGGGGCGGCGCGCTGGTTTGTTTTCGCTTTCACCTCAACGGACACGAAATCTGGCCGAGCGGCGTGTCTGCGGTTCAGACTGGCGGCACCGACACAGACTCTGTCGCACAGACCGATCGACCGTCCACACTGAACGCTGTGCGTCAACGGCGGAGCACAACAACTGTCGACGGCGCATTACACGTGCGTGGTCAGGCCATAACCTACGTACTCCAAAAAAAAAAAAAAAAAAAAAAAAAAAATGGCTCTGAGCACTATGGGACTTAACATCTCAGGTCATCAGTCTCTTAGAACTTGGAACTACTTAAACGTAACTAACCTAAGGACAACACACACATCCATGCCCGAGGCAGGATTCCAACCTGCGACCGTAGCGTTCGCGCGGTTCTAGACTGAAGCGCCTAGAACCGCTCGGCCACCAGCGTCCGGCCCTACGTACTCCGTTTTCAGGCCACGAATGGACTACCGGGACCATCCGACCGCCGTGTCATCTTCAGAGGAGGATGCGGATAGGAGGGGCGTGGGGTCAGCACACCGCTCACCCGGCCGTTATGATGGCATTCTTGACCGAAGCCGCTACTGTTTGGTCGAGTAGCTCCTCAATTGGCATCACGAGGCTGAGTGCACCCCGAAAAATGGCAACAGCGCATGGCGGCTTCCATCCCAGGAATTTAAGACTGTCAACCTCTTCTATCTGCTCCTCTTCGTACTTTATGCATATGCTGAGTGGAAACCTCTTACAGGTTCTGAATTGCATATAGTAAGTCTATTCGAACTTTAATGTCTGTGTGTTGGCTTTAAACCATTTATTAATATCCATGAAAATATCATTAGCAGATCTTTCTAGAACTACACTCGACTTACTATTTATTACAATACTTGTGTCATCTGCAAACAAAACGAAGTCCTCTTCTGGCAGTGTAACTGATGAGAGATCATTAAAGTACACAAGAAAAAGCAATGGCCCTAAGGTGGATCCTTGTGGGACACCACATGTAATTTCTTCCCATTCTGATGATGACTGATGACTTAATTCACTAGTCCCTTGCACTGGCACCCTTTGTTTCTGTTAGCGAGGTATGACTTGAACCATTTTGCAGCATTTCCCGTGACACCATAGAATTCTAATTTATTTAATAGGATGTTGTGGTTCACACAATCAAATGCCTTTTACAAATCACAGAAAATACCTGCTGCTTGTAATTTGTTATTTAATGAATTAAGTACATTTTCACTGTAGGTGTAAATAGCCTTCTCGATTTCAGAACCCTTCAGAAAGCCAAACTGTGTTCTTGATAATATGTTATTAGTGGTCAGATGGTTGAGAAGCTTCCTTTACATTACTTTTTCTAAAATTTTTGAGAGTGCTAGAAAAAGTGAAATCGGTCTGTAGTTTGATAGTATCTCTTTATCCCCTTTCTTGAATAGAGGCTTAACATCTGCATATTTTAACTAATCAGGAAATGTCCCAGTTATAATTGACTGGTTACACAAGTAACTTAGAATTGTACTAAACTCACAAGAACATGTCTCACTTTCTATCGTATCAAAAGAAAGTCTGGGTGTCATACCGCCATTCAAACAGTGTACTGCGCCAAATTTTCACCTAGTGGCCATAATTTGAAGTAATTTTTTCCCAGCATTTGAATATTTTCCAAGTTTCGCTGCGATACGATAATTGCAGTGCACACTAGACCTCCGTAAGTAGCTGCACTTTAGTTATAACCACCCGCTGTATGGGAAAGACAAGTGTAATGGTGTAAACCGTACGCCATGTCCAAACGATTTGCAGTCTATACTGAACATACCAGGCTTCAAGAGTGTACATCACTAACCGACCGAGGTGGCGCAGTGGTCAGCACAGCGGACTCGCATTCCGGAGGATGGCGGTTCAAACCCACGTCCAGCCGTCCTGATATAGGTTTCCAGTTATTTTGCTACATCGCTTCAAGCAAATGCCGGGATGGTTTCTTTGAAAGGGTACGCCCGACTTCCTTCGCCACCCTTCCCTAATGCGATGGGGCGGTCACCTCGCTGTTTGGACCTATCCCTCGAATCAACCAGCACCACTAATATTATGTACGTACTCATTGCCTTGGAAAAGTAGTTCGAGTATTGGTTTCATATTCAAGTTGGTGCGCGGTAACACAGCATGATTCAAATATTTTGCGTTGTATCGTAAATAAGTTCTTTAGTCTTAAAGCTTGCAGTATATGCCTGCTTTTGTCTTGTAAAAAAAGTTTCATAATATGTGGTGAAACACGTATGTATTCAGTAGCAGCGATGGCGAGGCATGACAGAATCTCTGACCAGAGAGTTTTTTATCTATCGTTGCTAGTCTGCGCTTGACAGCGCGAGAGTTCAGTGCAGTTGGAGAGCAGTAGCGCGCGCGAGACGACAGTAGTAGTCAGTACAATGTAGTGTGTGTGGAGCCGGCAGAGCGAGCAGTGGTTGCTAGTTGCACTCAGTCTGTACAGTAGTCGTGTGTGAGGAGTCGGCGGGCGTCGACATGGGTCTCTGGTCACGATTCAGGACGAGGTATATTGTTAAATAAGGTAATGAAGCAGCATTGCGCACATCTGATAATGTAATGTATGTTAATTGTAATTAATTTGTTCAAGAATTGCCCCAATAATAATTTCGTTTTCAAAGCAAAAAAAAAAACCTCCCCACAAAAATGTATGGTTATTTTTTAAATGTTAATGGAGCCAAGTGTGACCTCCCCGTGAAAATATGAAAATGAAAAGAATTGAACAGAATTGCAGATACTGCCAAATGTTAGCTTCCCACAGTAATAAAACTCAATGATAATAAAATGTGCAAAAATGTTAAGTCCCCACAAAATTAACGCTAAAATGAACCTGGTAAATTTTATAAGGGCAGCCGCGCTGACCCTTGGGCCCTGTGCAATATTTAATCTGATAAATTGATTCAGGGAGGAAAAGCATAGGAAATATTGTTTCAATTGGAATAATTCTTTTCTTAAAAACGATTGCTTTGAAAACGAAATTATTATTGGGGCAATTCTTGAACAAATTAATTACAATTAACATACATTACATTATCAGATGTGCGCAATGCTGCTTCATTACCTTATTTAACAATATACCTCGTCCTGAATCGTGACCAGAGACCCATGTCGACGCCCGCCGACTCCTCACACACGACTACTGTACAGACTGAGTGCAACTAGCAACCACTGTTCGCTCTGCCGGCTCCACACACACTACATTGTACTGACTACTACTGTCGTCTCGCGCGCACTACTGCTCTCCAACTGCACTGAACTCTCGCGCGGTCAAGCGCAGACTAGCAACCATGGAGGTATAAGGAGGGGAGATGGCACTATGGCCGTCTGCTGTACGTCTGTTTGAAGCCGGTGGGCCGCCATGTTTGATTGGTCAAAACGGTGACAGAGTTCTTGTTAGAATTGCGTGTTCTTCATATTTAACGTTATGTCTGCGAAATAATTTCAGATGATGAGTGTTACAATATTTACATGCATAACACAACGTCAGAATAGCTTTTTCAGGTGTTTTCGTTTTGTTTTTAATGCGTTTTTGCCCCAGCAATACAACTGATTTGGTCTCGTTAACTTAAGTGTTTCTTTTGGATACGAACTTCGAATGATGAAAAATAACAGTGTACAAAGCTCTTTTCAAACTCAAATCACCTTTTACTGTATTTGTGTCGATGTAAACTGAAAGCAGAACCCGAAAGCTATACTAGTTTACATACCGGATGATATTTCTTACTCGTTTACACACTTATACAAAATTTCATTTGTAAATACAAACATCGTTTGTGCTTTGTCAAGAAAAATAAGCATATGAACCCACAGAGCCCTACGAGCTTCATTGATCGGAAATCTGAAATAAAATAAGAAGAAAACAGTTTCACAAAACGTAAACAAGGCCGCACATCTCACGAATATAAACGACAATAATTTACGAACGGGCCACTTACGCATGGAACGTGATTCCTTTTAACTTGGTAGCACTATTCCAACGGTTAGTACACCCGTAAACAACGCAAACCGGCATTTTAAAATGAAAAAACCTTCAGCAGCTCTGCACAGTAGCACAATCGGAAACGAGTCTTCTGACCAAACTGCAATGGCGGAGCTCGGTTTCTGTCGGCTTCAAGTTTGTGACGTCATGGCATCTCCTCTCCTTATACCTCCATGCTAGCAACGATAGATAAAAAAACTCTCTGGTCAGAGATTCTGTCATGCCTCGCCATCGCTGCTACTGAATACATACGTGTTTCAGTGGTAATAATGCATATACGTATAGCATAAAATTTGTTTCGAGCTCCATATTTTTAGCTATTAGAATATTTCTCCTGTACTACTTACGTTTGTATTAGATCTTGTACTCAAGTCGCTTCACGCAAATACAAAATACGTCCATATTTTGCCTTGTTTGCTAAGTTAAGTTCGTTTCTGTTTGAGAAAAATATATAAAATGCAATCATTACCTTTCAATAATGTCTGTGCTGGTACTTCAATTCTACCGAAATATCGTATCGAATATGGCCCCAGAAAGTAGCTACGATTGACTGACGTTTGGTATGCACCAGCTGACTCACGAGAAAGGAAATCACAAAGTTACTGCAGTGGAAGTATTGGGGCCGGCAAGATCACCGAAGTTAAGCGCTGTCGCGCGTGGTCGGCACAATTTTGAAGACACGAACAAGCGTACTTTTTCAGTATTGCTTCATGCGTTTGGTCGTTTACTAGTCGATAGTTATTAATATTATATTATTTGTGATAATAAAAATTTGTAGACTGCCAAATAGCACTGTAAATTTAATAGAAGTTCATCCGATTGCACGTATTTTTCCCACTATATCAATTGTAATATAAATACTAAAGAAAATGACTGTGTTAAAAATAAAAAAAGACTGTAAAGAGGTACTCGACCCAGCGATCCAGCTATTACGGGGTTTGAACGCTACCCACTCGGCTGCCGCCGCTTCCCGGTAAAATCGGCGAAGTACAGGTACATATTTGACGACCGAAATTATCTTGCGATTTTCTCAATAACGCTTGAGAAGTACGCGCTACTGCATACACATTTTGTTGTCCTAATGGAGTACTACGAGTGTACGAAGTTTGCAGTAAATCCGCGTTCCAAACGTCGCGGCCTCCCCTTGTCAGAGAGCAGCAGCCACACTTCTGACGCGTCAAGTCTTTCAGGTCCGCGCTGTGTTACGCTTCAACAGGACACGGAAGACGGCACGTTGGCTACGGTGTCCAGGCCGACACCGGCACGGAGCCACGGCCTGCTCGCCTGTCTCCAGACCTCTCAGCCGCTGGGAACGCCCGCCAGTGGGTCGGCGGGGGCGCGGCACGCGCAGTCGCTCGCCGGCCACCACGATTTGCGAACTCTAGCACAGAACTGTAGCGGCGTGGAATGGAGTACCCGATGTCCACCGGGTCTAGAACCGTTGTTCCTCCCACATGTTGCAGCTCTGTGTACTAAATTTCACCCTCTGTATAGCCCCAAATGACCCTCAAATTCACTATCGTATTCGTCCCGTTAGACTCCATGCGCACAGTAAACAAAGTTTCTTTATTTGTTAAGAAGGGGGGGGGGGGCTAGGACGTCAAACGGGCCGACTTGGAGCAGCAGAGGCAGCACAGGACATTTTAATTTCCACTGTCTATACTTTTAAAAATAAATTCCTAAAACTTTGTCAGCATGACCAGGAAGGATTCAGGATTCACACTCATAGCAGTGGAAGTTCAAAAAACATTGCAACGTAAACTTTTTTTACATGTAAAATTTCTTTTTGCACTTACTATTGTTTGCTATAGATACACTATTGTTGCTATAGATACACTTTTCTTCATAAGTTAGAGAGATTCTTCGCCGAATTTGGCACAGCATACAAACCATACTTACAGGTCTATGAAACTCTAGAATTAATTTAATTTATGAAAACATTAATGAGTTGTTACACTGTAAACTTCATGTTTAAAAAGAAACTCAAATTTTATACTTAATTATCTCAATTTTTACCACAGTTTTTAATGGATTTCAAAACTTCTAGAGTTTTGTATTAAGGAGTTTGTGTTTAATAAGCATACCAAGTCTGAAAGTAATAGGATATTTATTTTGAATGATCCATGTACCTAAGTACAGAAATTTGTGTTTTGCGGAAAGTGGCCGTTAAAGTTTCCGCTTGTATTTGGCATCCTTTTAGAACTGTCTAGCAACATATGCAGGTCATTTTCATTTTCTAAATCAGTTTTCTTCCTTTTCACATTCCTATGATGCACTCTTCTTCATTTTATCACCTCCGAAATTGATTTATCTGCTCCACGCTCTCTGGCTATCAATGCAAAGTTTTGATGCAGTTTGCTCCGGTCTTAATTCCCATTTTCTCTAAAACATATTTCCTACTTTGCTCACCATCATTAAAACATGAAACTGCATCACAAACACCAATATCAATTGTGTTTCTTCCCACAAAAAATGGTTTTTGGCAATCTTTCCCATACACATTGGTTAGAACTTTCATTTGGGTTTTGGGTATCGCCATGAAGACATTTCTTCAATAAGTTTTCAGTTTGCAAGTTCGCTGAATCTTGGTTCGATGGCTTCTATTACAGCAGTTGGTAGAGAATTCCTGTGGTGATGGCTCAAATGGCTCTGAGCACTATACGACTCAACTTCTGAGGTCATCAGTCGCCTAGAACTAACCTAACTAACCTAAGGACATCACACACATCCATGCCCGAGGCAGGATTCGAACCTGCGGCCGGAGCGGTCGCTCGGTTCCAGACTGTAGCGCCTAGAACCGCACAGCCACTCCGGCCGGCTCCTGTGATGATATTCTTCACCACCAGCAACTGGCCTTTGCTAGCCACACCATGATTCACTTCCTTTTGGGCACAAGTTGTGGATATGGATATTGTCTGCGGACATTTTGTGGAAATATAACGCTCAAACTGCTTGCTACATATTTTTCAAGTCCCCTGTGTTCCTTCTTACTGCCAAGCCGCAATATACTCTGTATCTGTAGCTTGTCAGTTTCTGCAGGCGTCAGTCGCCCTCTCCCTTTTATTCCCTTCCCATCAGATAATTTTCTTCCTGACAAATCTCGTCTCTGCCTTCTACGTCTAGTGCCAAGTCTTGTTCTGTACATGTACAACACATTCTCACTTCTACAGAGCGAAATACACTTACGTATGACAGAAAAATGCTATGCAAAGGGGTGCGGCACTGCATCTTAGTACACTTAACACCAAATAACGTGCCTTATAATTTCTCAAATATATATGTTTTATACATCAAACTATTCAGGAATATGTGCGCTACAAAACAGGAATATTTTTGAAAAATCGATTTTTTTTAATTTTTTGACGTCCTATCCCCCCCGCCCCCACCCCCACCCTTAAGGTTCTCGATGTTGCACTTTTAATGTCCAGTAGTAAATATGATCGTCTCTGTGCACGAATGCAGAGTAAACTATTGTTGAAGTTTGTAAGCGTATTGACATATCGCTCGCTTAGTTGTGGAGTATCTTTGCATGTGAGAGGCATTGTTAGTACGGAAGTTGAAGTGTTGCTACAAGTGCTATTACAGTAAAATGATGAAATATGGAAGTGCGTCAAGATGTAATTAAAAATGAGCAGTGTTGCCGATAACGTATGTGTGCATCCTGTCGTTCCGTGTCGCACAGCATCCACATCCGTGCTGTGTTCGGTCTCCCAGAATGAACTGATGTGAATCAGCAAAAATTAGTTACGATAAAAGAGTGCAGTCAGGTGCCAGTGTCTTGTAGCGAGCGTGAGAACGTGCGTTCGATCATCGCGTTTCCGCATCATCAACAATCAACAGCGCCGCGACGGTTACGCGCACGCTCGTACAAGTGAGAACTGAAAACTGAAACAATTAACTTTACGAACAGTGTTATATCATTACTAGTGTCGAGGAGGACTGGTTCCAAATATCTGTGTATGCGTGACGAGCGTAAGAACTCTCGTGCGACCATTCGGCTTCCGCATCATCAACAGTCACCCGCGTCGTGTCGGTTACACGTACGCTCGTCCTAGTGATTTTTGTGGACAGATAATCATCCATTGATTGGGATAAGCACTTATGAATTAGAATTTAAACAGTGCAACCTGCGATTTTTTTTATCTTCTCAGAATATAGTTGTTAATACCATACGTAGGACAGTGTTGTGTTTTAACGTTGAGTGGCTCCCCTAAACCCGCCTGTATATTTCGACAGATAGTTTCAGGCAAGCCAGCAGCAGTGTGGAGCAGAACAGTACGACCGCCACGGGATTGTCAGGTACACGTGGTGTGGACAGGGCGCACGGTCACGAAACGACAACCAGTTTAAAGTACCCCCCACCCATATGTACCCCCGGGCGTGTTACAAGTTGATGTCTCCTTTAAGTGTGCGACCCAGCGATGGTGATCGTGTACAAATGGTTTTAATATGGCTCTAAGCACTATAGGACTTAACATCTGAGTTCGCCGGCCAGTGTGGCCACGGGCTTAAAGGCGCTTCAGTCTGGAACCGCGCGACCGCTACGGTCGCAGGTTCGAATCCTGCCTCGGGCATGGATGTGTGTGATGTCCTTAGGTTGGTTAGGTTTAAGTAGTTCTAAGTTCTAGGGGACTGATGACCTCAGATGTTAAGTCCCATAGTGCTCAGAGCCATTTGAACCATTTTGAACCATCTGAGTTCATCAGTCCCGCTGACTTAGAACTACTTAAACCTAACTAACGTAAGGACATCAAACACATCCATGCCCGCGGCAGGATTCGAACCTGCGACCGCGGCATCCGCGTGGTTCCGCGGACTGAAGCACCTAGAACCGCTCGGCCACAGTGGCCGGTGGTCGTGTACAGAGACCAGCCTTTATCACTGGGGAAGGGAACACGGTTCAGACGAGACCTTCGATCGAGGCTCCCCGTTTCCCTTCTCCAGTAGTAAAATGTTTGGCGGACGACCGACACGAGTCAGGTGCCGTGAGCGACAGGCGGTTATGTCGACCCGACGGTAAACAGGTGAGTCGCTAAAATTGGCGACGCCTCGAATCCAGCGTCGTGGCCGGCGAGTCAGCCGGACGAGCGCGGCGCAATGCCGGGGAACTTTCGCGTGTACGCCGTCTGTCCCGTCGCACCTTCTGCAAGAAGCGCGGAGAAGGCCTGAACGCGTTACGACCGGCAGCCTCTCCTCAACCGAGACCGCAGGCGCCACAAAAACACGCCTTCTCGCTTTCTCCACCTCCTCGCTCCTCATTGTCTGTCACGCCTCCGTCTCTCTCTCTCTCTCTCTCTCTCTCTGTCACACACACAAATTTTTCTGCCCTATCTGCATTCACAGCACCACAGTTTTGTCGTTACGTATGCAATGACTAGAGTGCCGCGTCACTGGAAACACACGATACGCCCATTAAACTCTGCTTTTTCACCCGATGCTTATAATTAAACTTTCCCTATTTAACAAGTCTTAACACGAAAGCATTTGTTGACAGATGTGAAAATTACCGAACTATCAGTTTAATGAGCCACAGCTGCAAAATACTAACACGAATTCTTTACAGACGAATGGAAAAACTGGTAGAAGCCGACCTCGGGGTAGATCAGTTTGGATTCCGTAGAAATGTTGGAACACGTGAGCCAATACTGACCTTACGACTTATCTTAGAAGAAAGATTAAGAAAAGGCAAACCTACGTTTCTAGCATTTGTAGACTTAGAGAAAGCTTTTGACAATGTTGACTGGAATACTCTCTTTCAAATTCTGAAGGTGGCAGGGGTAAAATACAGGGAGCGAAAGGCTATTTACAGTTTGTACAGAAACCAGATGGCAGTTATAAGAGTCGAGGGGCCTGAAAGGGAAGCAGTGGTTGGGAAAGGAGTAAGACAGGGTTGTAGCCTCCCTCCGATGTTATTCAATTTGTATATTGAGCAAGCAGTAAAGGAAACAAAAGAAAAATTCGTAGTAGGTATTGTAATTCTGTCAGAGACAGCAAAGGACTTGGAAGAGCAGTTGAACGGAATGGATAGCGTCTTGAAAGCAGGATATAAGCTGAACATCAACAAAAGGAAAACGAGGATAGTGGAATGTAGTCGAATTAAGTCGGGTGATGCTGAGGGAATTAGATTAGGAAATGAGACACTTAAAGTAGTAAAGGAATTTTGATATTCTGGGAGTAAAATAACCGACGATGGTCGAAGTAGAGAGGATATAAAATGTAGACTGGCAATGGCAAGGAAAGCGTTTCTCAAGAAGAGGAATTTGTTAACATCGAGTATAGATTTAAGTGTCAGGAAGTCGTTTCTGAAAGTATTTGTATGGAGTGTAGCCATGTATGGAAGTGAAACATGGACGATAACTAGTTTGGACAAGAAGAGAATAGAAGCTTTCGAAATGTGGTGCTACAGAAGAATGCTGAAGATTAGATGGGTAGATCACATAACTAATGAGGAGGTATTGAATAGGATTGGGGAGAAGAGAAGTTTATGGCACAACTTGACTAGAAGAAGGGATCGGTTGGTAGGACATGTTCTGAGGCATCAAAGGATGACAAATTTAGCATTGGAGGGCAGTGTGGAGGGTAAAAATCGTAGAGGGAGACCAAGATATGAATACACTAAGCAGATTCAGAAGGATGTAGGTTGCAGTAGATACTGGGAGATGAAGAACCTTGCACAGGATAGAGTAGCATGGAGAGCTGCATCAAACCAGTCTCAGGACTGATGACCACAACAACAACAACAACAACAACACGGAAGCCTATTACCGTACGAGTACCAAACTGGTTAGCATTAATGTCCACAATATGGGGTGCGTGATTCCCACGCGTCGCAGCGCCACCGTCCAGTTCCGACTGCGGCCACCAGGCCTCGTGATCGGTCATCGTGATTCATAGTCTCACAAACCTGACCAGTCGCAGTGCATCTACATCTACATCTACATCCACACTCCGCAAGCCACCTCCAGCTGCCAGGCGGAGGGTACCTTGAGTACCTCTATCGGTTCTCCCTTCTATTCCACTCTCGTATTGTTCGTGGAAAGAAGGATTGTCGGTATGCTTCTGTGTGGGCTCTAATCTCTCTGATTTTATCCTCATGGCCTCTTCGCGACATATACGTACGAGGCAGCAATACACTGCTTGACTCTTCCGTGAAGGTATGTTCTCGAAACTTTGACAAAAGCCCGTACCGAGCTAATGAGCGCCTCTCCTGCAGAGTCTTCCACTGGAGTTTATCCATCATCTCCGTAACACTTTCGCGATTACTAAATGATCCTGTAACGAAGCGCGATGCTCTCCGTTGGATCTTCTCTATGTCTTGTATCAACCCTATCTGGTACGGATCCCACACTGCTGAGCAGTATTCAAGCAGTGGGCGAACAAGCGTCCTGTAACCTACTTCCTTTGTTTTCGGATTGCATTTCCTTAGGATTCTTCCAATGAATCTCAGTCTGGCATCTGCTTTACCGACGATCAACTTTATATGATCATTCCATTTTAAATCACTCCTAATGCGTACTCCCAGATAATTTATGCAATTAACTGCTTCCAGTTGCTGACCTGCTATATTGTAGCTAAATGATAAAGGGTCTTTCTGTCTATGCATTTGCAGCACATTACACTTGTCTACACTGAGTTTCAATTGCCATTCCCTGCACCATGCGTCAATTCGCTGCAGATCCCCCTGCAGTTCAGTGCAATTTTACATTGTAACAACCTCTCAATATACCACAGCATCATCCGCAAAAAGCCTCAGTGAACTTCGGATGTCATCCACAAGGTCATTTATGTATACTGTGAATAGCAACGGTCCTACGACACTCCCCTGCGGCACACCTGTAATCACTCTTACTTCGGAAGACTTCTCTCCATTGAGAATGACATGCTGCGTTCTGTTATCTACGAACTCTACAATCCAATCACCCAATTGGTCTGATAGTCCATATGCTCTTACTTTGTCCATTAAACGACTGTGGGGAACTGTATCGAACGCCTTGCGGAAGTCAAGAAACACGGCATCTACCTGTGAACCCGTGTCTATGGCCCTCTGAGTCTCGTGGACGAATAGCGCGAGCTGGATTTCACACTGTCGTCTTTTTCGAAACCCATGCTGATTCCTACAGAGTACATTTCTGGTCTCCAGAAAAGTCATTATACTTGAACATAATTCAAAATTGTACAACTGATCGACGTTAGAGATATAGGTCTATAGGTCTGCACATCTGTTCGACGTCCCTTCTTGAAAACGGCGATGACCTGTGTCCTTTTCCAATCTTTTGGAACGCTATGGTCTTCTAGAGACCTACGGTACACCGCTGCAAGAAGGGGGGCAAGTTCCTTCGCGTACTCTGTGTAAAATCGAACTGGTATCCCATCAGGTCCAGCGGCTTTTCCTCTTTTGAGCGATTTTAATTGTTTCTCTATCCCTCTGTCATCAGTTTCGATATCTACCATTTTGTCATCTGTACGACAATCTAGAGAAGGAACTACAGTGCAGTCTTCCTCTGTGAAACAGCTTTGGAAAAAGACATTTAGTATTTCGGCCTTTAGTCTGTCATCCTCTGTTTCAGTACTATTTTGGTCACATAGTGTCTGGAAATTTTGTTTTGATCCACCTACTGCTTTGACATAAGACCAAAATTTCTTAGGATTTTCTGCCAAGTCAGTACATAGAACTTTACTTTCTAATTCATTGAACGCCTCTCGCATAGCCCCCCTCACACTATATTTCGCTTCGCGTAATTTTTGTTTGCAAGGCTTTGGCTATGTTTATGTTTGCTGTGAAGTTCCCTTTGCTTCCGCAGCAGTTTTCTAACTCGGTTGTTGTACCACGGTGGCTCTTTTCCATCTCTTACGATCTTTCTTGGCACATACTCATCTAACGCATATTGCACGATGGTTTTGAACTTTGTCCACTGATCCTCAACACTATCTGTACTTCAGACAAAACTTTTGTGTTCAGCCGTCAGGTACTCTGTAATCTGCTTTTTGTCACTTTTGCTAACCAGAAAAATCTTCCTACCTTTTGTAATATTTCTATTTACGAAACTTTCTGGCAGATTAAAACTGTGTGCCCGACCGAGACTCGAACTCGGGACCATTGCCTTTCGCGGGCAAGTGCTCTACCACCTGAGCTACCCAAGCACGACTCACGCCCGGTACTCACAGCTTTACTTCTGCCAGTACCTCGTCTCCTACCTTCCAAACTTTACAGAAGCTCTCCTGCGAACCTTGCAGAACTAGCACTCCTGAAAGAAAGGATATTGCGGAGACATGGCTTAGCCACAGCCTGGGGGATGTTTCCAGAATGAGATTTTCACTCTGCAGCGGAGTGTGCGCTGATATGAAACTTCCTGGCAGATTAAAACTGTGTGCCCGACCGAGACTCGAACTCGGGACCTTTGCCTTTCGCGGGCAAGTGCTCTACCAACTGAGCTACCGAAGCACGACTCACGCCCGGTACTCACAGCTTTACTTCTGCCAGTACCTCGTCTCCTACCTTCCAAACTTTACAGAAGCTCTCCTGCGAACCTTGCAGAACTAGCACTCCTGAAAGAAAGGATATTGCGGAGACATGGCTTAGCCACAGCCTGGGGGATGTTTCCAGAATGAGATTTTCACTCTGCAGCGGAGTGTGCGCTGATATGAAACTTCCTGGCAGATTAAAACTGTGTGCCCGACCGAGACTCGAACTCGGGACCTTTGCCTTTCGCGGGCAAGTGCTCTACCAACTGAGCTACCCAAGCACGACTCACGCCCCGTCCTCACAGCTTTACTTCTGCCAGTACCTCGTCTCCTACCTTCCAAACTTTACAGAAGCTCTCCTGCGAACCTTGCAGAACTAGCACTCCTGAAAGAAAGGATATTGCGGAGACATGGCTTAGCCACAGCCTGGGGGATGTTTCCAGAATGAGATTTTCACTCTGCAGCGGAGTGTGCACTGATATGAAACGTCCTGGCAGATTAAAACTGTGTGCCCGACCGAGACTCGAACTCGGGACCTTTGCCTTTCGCGGGCAAGTGCTCTACCATCTGAGCTACCGAAGCACGACTCACGCCCGGTACTCACAGCTTTACTTCTGCCAGTACCTCGTCTCCTACCTTCCAAACTTTACAGAAGCTCTCCTGCGAACCTTGCAGAACTAGCACTCCTGAAAGAAAGGATATTGCGGAGACATGGCTTAGCCACAGCCTGGGGGATGTTTCCAGAATGAGATTTTCACTCTGCAGCGGAGTGTGCGCTGATATGAAACTTCCTGGCAGATTAGTGCTAGTTCTGCAAGGTTCGCAGGAGAGATTCTGTAAAGTTTGGAAGGTAGGAGACGAGATACTGGCAGAAGTAAAGCTGTGAGTACCGGGCGTGAGTCGTGCTTCGGTAGCTCAGTTGGTAGAGCACTTGCCCGCGAAAGGCAAAGGTCCCGAGTTCGAGTCTCGGTCGGGCACACAGTTTTAATCTGCCAGGAAGTTTCATATCAGCGCACACTCCGCTGCAGAGTGAAAATCTCATTCTGGATTTCTATTTACGGCTGAAATCATCGATGCAGTAACCGCTTTATGATCGCTGATTCCCTGTTCTGCGTTAACTGTTTCAAATAGTTTGGGTGTGTTTGTCACCAGAAGATCTAATATGTTATTATTATTGTGCACTTGATGACGTGTCAGCACGAGCTTGGACAAAACGAACAGGGCATTATTGGTGGAGCTCTGTTATCAAAACAACAGTAATGCTGCAGCTGCACTTGGACAATATCGCCAGCTGAGAGCATTACGGAAGGGTCCTCTTTCTCCGCCTGCTGTGCGGAGCTTGGTGGAGAAGTTCGAATCAAGTGGTGAAGGCGTCGGTCCGGAAGAAGGCTGACGATCGGTTGCACCGCAAGTGTTTGATGAAACCGCTGTTGCTGTGGCAGACAACGCTGTGCGCAATTCCCAGTCGCCATCCAGTGCGCGTGCTGTGTCACGACAGTTGAACATCCCGTGGTCCACTGTAATGGAAGGTGCTTCGAGCCATTCTCAAATGGTATCCGTACAAGATCCATATCGAACAGCAGCTTGCGCACAGGACACACAACGACGTGTTCACTTCCTTCTCCACATTCTCGCAAGGATTGAAGTTGACGAGGGCTGGCCCTGGACCATCCTACGGATAGATAAAGCTCATTTTTGTCTGGCGAGTGAGGTGAACACACAGAACTGCCGAGTGTGGGGATCTTCACCTCCAGTCGCTGTGCATAAACTTCCTCTGCATGGTGAACGTGTCACCGTATGGTGTGTCTTTACGGCTACGTTCGTCATTGGCTCTTTCTTTTTTCAACAGGTTGGCGCCCGAGCACCAAAGACGTGCAGTGTGACTGGCCAGCGTTACTGCGGCGTGCTTCAAATGGTTCAAATGGCTCTGAGCACTATGGGAATTAACATCTGTGGTCATCAGTCCCCTAGAGCCATGGTGAAGAACAGCTCGGTGACTTCCTAAGACACTTGAACAGCCTCCATGCCAACATAACATTTACCATGGAAGTAGAAAAGGACAAGAAACTGCCATTTCTAGATGTGCTGGTTACAAGGGACGGCGAAAACCTGGGACACAGCGTGTATCGAAAACCGACACACACGGACCGATACCTGCACAAACTGTCAAACCACCACCCGAGCCAGAAAAGAGGCATGATTAGTACGCTCGTAACGAGAGCAGGACGAATATGTGAGCCGCAACACCTCAAACGAGAAATGCAACACCTGGAAACTGTCCTGAGGAGCAATGGGTACTCAACAAATTATATTAGAAGTGTAACAGAGCCAAACACTCGGCGAAGTAAGGAACCAGAAAAAGAAAGGTCGGGTACGGCCTTTCTGCCATACATTCCCAGAGTGACGGACAGAATCGGCCGTATATTGCGCAAACACGGCGTAAAGACGATTTTCAAACCGACAATGAAGATCAAAGAGTGTCTTAGATCGGCGAAGGAGAAAAGAGACCCACTTGCAATGTCGGGAATATACCGTATACCATGCGGAAAAGTTTATGTCGGAATGACTGGACGATCCATCAACACCAGGATCAAAGAGCATAAGCGACATTGCAGGTTGGGGCAGGTGGAGAAATCGGCCGTGGCAGAGCACGCACTGAACGAGACCGACCACGTAATAAAATTCGCCGACACGGAAGTTCTGGCTGTAGAGAAGCACTATCAAAAAATGGTTCAAATGGCTCTGAGCACTATGGGACTTAACATCTATGGTCATCAGTCCCCTAGAACTTAGAACTACTTAAACCTAACTAACCTAAGGACAGCACACAACACCCAGCCATCACGAGGCAGAGAAAATCCCTGACCCCGCCGGGAATCGAACCCGGGAACCCGGGCGTGGGAAGCGAGAACGCTACCGCACGACCACGAGATGCGGGCAGAAGCACTATCACACGCGCTTGTTCAGAGAAGCTGTAGAAATACAAAAACACGCGAACAGTTTCAACAAGAAAGAGGAAAGCCTTAAGGTAAACGGATCCTGGCTTCCCGTACTGCAGCGAACGACCGTCGCAGGTAGCAAGAGGAGAACCGCACCGGAAATGACCGCAGAGAAGCCCTCGGACGTTGGCGCGCCAGGTACATATAGCCTGCGGCCGCGAGCTCGGCTCCAGTTCACCACTGGCAATGGAGGGTGAAGCTTTGACAATGCCAGCCACTCGTGCTGGCGAAACGTCAGAAAAATCATTAGATGAACGTCGGCCGAAGAACCCGAGACAGAAGCCAATAGGCAGTTTGTCAACAAGTGGCCAAGAAAGCCTTACCAATTTTGTAGTCCCCTAGAACTTAGAACTACTTAAACCTAACTAACCTAAGGACATCACACACATCCATGCCCGAGGCAGGATTCGAACCTGCGACCGTAGCAGTCACGTGGTTCCGGACTGAGCGCCTAGAACCGCGAGACCACCGCTGCCGGCTGCGGCGTGCTTCGCCAGCATGTTATCTCGCCCTACAGGTGAGAGGCGAACTCAGCAGTTTTCATGCAAGATGGGGCTTCAGCAAACATCGCCCGTGAAGTTCACCTGCTTCTCCGAATACCACATATGGAAACAATCGAATTATCGGCCAATTGTTTCCAAATGCTTGGCCGGCGCGGTAGCCTCATTTCACTCCCTGTGATTCCTGGCTCTGGGGCTACCTGAAGGACAGGGTTTAGCAGGGGAACATTCACACAGGTGCTGATCTGAAGCCCAACACACCAAGAGAGGTAGTCAGCATACCTGCGGACATGCTTCGTTCTGTTGTGGCGAATGCAAGCCTGCGCTTTCAGACTCTTCTGAACGCTGATGGGCGGCATATTGAGTCCATTTTGTAGCAGTGCCGGTATGTAATGGTATGATGTACTGTAGCACGACGTTAAAACTGTTTCAACTGAATTGATTCTGATTTATTTCTCTCCCCTATGCCCTAGAAATTAATGCTAACAACTTTGGTCCTCATATGGTAATTAGTTTCCTTGTTATAAAGTGTTAAACAGGGAAAGTTTAATTATAACCACCCGGTGGTACATTTCGTGGCTTTTTCGCAGGTAAAGAAAATCTTCTAACATACGTCCCTCGTTGGCAAACAGAAAAAAGTCAATGATTATTCGAACAATAAGAATGACAATTTCACTACACAAACTTGCAATGGATTGAGACGTATGAGGTGAAAAATGAGACAAAAATAGACGAATCTGAAATAAGATTCGAACTGCCGTTCTGACCATTAACGGTCACTTTATTACAGATATTGCATTAAACTGTGGGTAAGGTTGCACCCTATGGAAAAAAATACTGTTGCTGGCTTTCTCTTACGTATTATTCGGAGTCTGTTTGTAGACAGATCTTTCAAGTTTGTGGGAGTATTTAAATATCCTATATTTATACACTCTTGCTCCCCAGTGCGATGAAAACGTTTGCACAGTTAGAAAGTAAGAGATGGCTACTGAAATTCACATCACTCTCCTGCATTCTTGCACATTCATGTTTCCATTCGCACGCCACATTCACTATGTGCGGGCTGGGTGTAACTGACAAGCTCCCAGCATAAGGAACACATCGTATCCAATGGTTTGTTGCTGTCTAGCAGGATTTTGGTATGTTAGATAGGTTAAAGTGTCTGCGAGCGTGAGCAGGTAAATTTTAATAGCAGCTGTTCTTCGCGTTTCATCAAATTCGATATTCTTGGTCCTTTTTTCCTGAGATTTTTTTAGATAATGAAAAGATCTTAAAAGTCTTAAACACCAACAGTGTTTATGACACTTCCTGGCAGATTAAAACTGTGTGCCGGAGCGAGACTCGAACTCGGGACCTTTTGCCTTTCGGTCCGGCACACAGTTTTAATCTGCCAGGAAGTTTCATATCAGCTCACACTCTGCTGCAGAGTGAAAATTTCATTCTGGGAACAATGCTTTTCTTTTGGATTGCTTACGACTCTTTTCTTCGATACTCAGGATTCGCTGTTAACGGACTGTGTTCTGTTGTTGTTGGGTCCTCCACGTATTTCTCCGCGCTACTCCACCTGTGCAAGCGGCGGCAAGTCTTGTTTTCAATTTCGACATTTCAACTGGAGATCTCTTTCCACACAAAATTCCAGCTACAGTACATGTGAAAAAGTTTTAACGTCCTGCTACTGGAACTATTTAGAGAGCATTTTCACCTACGGTCAAGCGAAAACTGAATCAAAATAACGACTTATACAACTTCGTAAACAATCAACAAATAGTGCTGCATTCGTGCGACTTCCTTTTAAGTTGCAAACATTTTAATGCATGAAAACAGCCGTCACTTTTCCAATACGTATGATACTTTATCCCTTCCATTTGAAACACCTCGTACGATTTGCACATAGGAGGTGAGACATAGCATCAGTAAAGCCGTCGACACACAGACCGTACATCCGAACGTGCCGAGTTTCTGACGTCATAGCGTGGAATAGCACGTTCGGGAGTCTTTCCGAACGTGCAGAGCAATAACTGGCATGTCAGATATTCTGAGCGTGCGTCTGAGCGTTGACCAATGAGATGGCACAACGCTACCTACGTCACACGCACGCCGTCTCCCTTCAGAACAGAGTTGTGAGGCGCCATATTGGCATTCATTTCAAGCCTATATGTATATATGCCATTTCTGAGCACCAGCAAATTGAGAATCACTGGAAAACCCGTTGTTAACTGTGTGATTCGTTCCAACAAAATAATTTGAAACATCATATTCGTGGCAAAAGAGTTGTTGTCACTTGCGTATTATGAGAGTAGGCAATTTGAAGGGAGCGACACAATAAGATCCACCCAAGACACATTGTTCTTGGTACAATTTGTTATAATTAAATTTCAATTAGTAACATAACTATCTACGATTAACGTTTTCAGTAAAGGGTAGGATAATACCAGGCGTAATAGGCATGTTGTTGGTTTAGCGTAATAAGTAGCGTCTCTGTCTACTCATGATTTTTTGTTGGGGCGGTGGTTCGCGTATGAACACTTCCAAATTTTTTTCGTAACATTCGCGTTTTTATTAGGTTCTGATACTTCTTATTAGTTTAATATAAGTATAAACTGTAATATTTGATGTTATGTAAATACAAGTGCACCTTTTTTTTGAGGGGTGACCGATTGGCTTGATCTACAGGAGCTATTTTGCTCCTTTTTCTTTTACGCTTCGTAATTCACGCGTTGCAAAGATTCTGCTACTGGGTAGGAACAGTGATCAAGTAAGACTGACCTTGGGGTTTTACTAAAATGTGGGAATGATGAAATAATGTTTATGTTACGCGGAGAAGTATTCCAAATTTGTACCGCACTGTTTGTAATGGAACTTCTATAAATCTGTGTCCTTATTGATTGGACATGGTACTTTCCTTTTCGTTGACGACGGAGGAAATGTGCGTTTTAACAGAGCTAACGTGGGGATTTTACGCGAACCCGCTGAGTAAACAGTGTGATTTACGAACTAGAAACATCCCTCAACAGCCGCTGGAGAGCGTTGCGATCGCGTATACCACGTTGCGGCTCCACGTATCGTACGCACAAGTCGCATCGTTCCTGAGCGTTCAGCAGCACGCTGAACTCGGCACGCTCAACGTTAACGTTCGACAGCACGGTCCGTGTGCCGACGGCTTAAGGTAGAGTTATTTCTTGTCGAAGCCGGTATTTTGGAGTGACGGCTGAAGAATCAGTTGGCGTGAGTGCCGGCGGCAGTGGTGAGGCGCGCTTGAGGCAGGAGGAAGTCGTGCGTGTGTGTGTGTGTGTGTGTGTGTGTGTGTGTGTGTGTGTGTGTGTGTTGAGATAGGCACGCCCCCTCTGGCGACAGCAGACGCTGTGCAGGCGCCCCGTCTGCCCACTGGCGCCAGTCGGGACGCCAGACAGGGGGCGGAACCACGCCAGCAGGCCAGGCCAGGCCAACGCAATGCACCCCACTCTGCACGCTGTGGCGGTAACAGCAGCCCGTTTCTACAGATAGGAATTTCTTACTGTTTCCTACAGTGGTAGCGAACTCTGTTGAATCTCTGTATAGCTACAAGACGTAGCGTCCCGTCAGTGCTGCTCCGTGTGGGGAAAACTGTTAACTTCATAGTAACATTTTAATATCTTTTGTGTGGGATCTAAAATTTAAAAACCTCTCTCACACCGGCCTGATTTAGCTTCACTGATCAGGATAGTAAAAAACATGCGCATATTAAGGGAATGTTCATTGACAAAGCAGGCTTATCACATTCACACAGTTCAGTACTGTTCTATCCCGATTAAATTGAGCTTAACTTAATTCCATAAGACAGTGACGAAATTTCGAAGTCTCAGTGCGACGAAAATTGTCAGTCGATCTGCTGGAAACATTTGTAATAATTATTAACTTTCGGTGATCACATGGGGAATACCGGAGATCTCCTGGTAAGACCGTGTTAGCCTATTTATTTGAAGTAACTGGATATCTTGAGCGTACAAAACGGCAGGTTCGTCCAGTGTAAATCAGACGTTCCCCACTGATCCCGTGCAACACAGCGTAGTAAGCAGACACTGTCAATAATAATCAGTTAAATAATACGCGAACACACTTACTTTAGTTTAGTTCATGTATTAAATTCCTTCTCCTACAGAATCTCATCAAGATGGCGACTAGCTCAACAATACATACATATACATCCTTCTTTCACGACTAATCGGCAAGAAGTCCCCTATTCTTTTCACAAGAGAAAACATACACTCCTGGAAATGGAAAAAAGAACACATTGACACCGGTGTGTCAGACCTACCATACTTGCTCCGGACACTGCGAGAGGGCTGTACAAGCAATCATCACACGCACGGCACAGCGGACACACCAGGAACCGCGGTGTTGGCCGTCGAATGGCGCTAGCTGCGCAGCATTTGTGCACCGCCGCCGTCAGTGTCAGCCAGTTTGCCGTGGCATACGGAGCTCCATCGCAGTCTTTAACACTGGTAGCATGCCGCGACAGCGTGGACGTGAACCGTATGTGCAGTTGACGGACTTTGAGCGAGGGCGTATAGTGGGCGTGCGGGAGGCCGGGTGGACGTACCGCCGAATTGCTCAACACGTGGGGCGTGAGGTCTCCAGTGGTCGGCGGAAGGTGCACGTGCCCGTCGACCTGGGACCGGACCGCAGCGACGCACGGATGCACGCCAAGACCGTAGGATCCTACGCATTGCCGTAGGGGACCGCACCGCCACTTCCCAGCAAATTAGGGACACTGTTGCTCCTGGGGTATCGGCGAGGACCATTCGCAACCGTCTCCATGAAGCTGGGCTACGGTCCCGCACACCGTTAGGCCGTCTTCCGCTCACGCCCCAACATCGTGCAGCCCGCCTCCAGTGGTGTCGCGACAGGCGTGAATGGAGGGACGAATGGAGACGTGTCGTCTTCAGCGATGAGAGTCGCTTCTGCCTTGGTGCCAGTGATGGTCGTATGCGTGTTTGGCGCCGTGCAGGTGAGCGCCACAATCAGGACTGCATACGACCGAGGCACACAGGGCCAACACCCGGCATCATGGTGTGGGGAGCGATCTCCTACACTGGCCGTACACCACTGGTGATCGTCGAGGGGACACTGAATAGTGCACGGTACATCCAAACCGTCATCGAACCCATCGTTCTACCATTCCTAGACCGGCAAGGGAACTTCCTGTTCCAACAGGACAATGCACGTCCGCATGTATCCCGTGCCACCCAACGTGCTCTAGAAGGTGTAAGTCAACTACCCTGGCCAGCAAGATCTCCGGATCTGTCCCCCATTGAGCATGTTTGGGACTGGATGAAGCGTCGTCTCACGCGGTCTGCACGTCCAGCACGAACGCTGGTCCAACTGCGGCGCCAGGTGGAAATGGCATGGCAAGCCGTTCCACAGGACTACATCCAGCATCTCTACGATCGTCTCCATGGGAGAATAGCAGCCTGCATTGCTGCGAAAGGTGGATATACTCTGTACTAGTGCCGACATTGTGCATGCTCTGTTGCCTGTGTCTATGTGCCTGTGGTTCTGTCAGTGTGATCATGTGATGTATCTGACCCCAGGAATGTGTCAATAAAGTTTCCCCTTCCTGGGACAATGAATTCACGGTGTTCTTATTTCAATTTCCAGGAGTGTAGATAGCAGAGAAAACATAGATAGCAGAGAAGCTATTCCATGGAGTAAATGGACGCTACATGGAATAATTGGGCTTGAAACTACTTTGCATTGATAATCGGTAAGATAAGAAGAGATATTTCGAGATATGTACTGAGTTATATAATTTATAAAATTTCTGAAAATATCGTGGAGAGACCGCTGCAAGAGACATTACAACATGTAAGATATGTTTATGAATTACGTTATTAATTTTAGTTGTGTACCCGACAGTAGATATTCAGGAAGAAAACGAGAGCAGATAACGATCTTGTCTCAAGGTTACTAATAATAACTTCCGGTGTCAGGTTACACTATACGCAAATCGCCGAACCCAACCCCCCCCCCCTCCCTCCCTGCCTGCCCGGGAAGCAGTGTCCAACCCACGCACCTAAGGCAACTCTGCGAGGTCACCGAGGGGAACCACCATCCTAACACCCCCCCCCCCCAACCCACCGCCCGCGGACCATACACACGGGTCATCATCCAAGGTATGTGCACAGACCGTAGCGAGCTTTTCAAGTTTGTTGGAGGTCAGGGTGCGGGGTTTTGTTGTAAGTATAATAACAAAAAGCTAATTTTATTATTATTCCACTCACGCGAGTTTCGTCATTTTAGGTCTGGGCTCCATAGTGAGAGGCTAAGGCTGTGAGTATTTGTTATAAACAATAAATTAATTACACTACTATTCGGACATCTACATCATTACTCTACTATTGACAATAAAGTGCCTGGCAGAGGGTTCAATGAACCACCTTCAAGCTGTCTATCTACCGTTCCACTCTCGAACGGCACTCTGTCTTCAGGCCACGAGTGGCCTATCGGGACCATCCGACCGCCGTGTCATCCTCAGTGGAGGATGCGGATAGGAGGGGCGATGATGATGATGATGATGTTTGGTTTGTGGGGCGCTCAACTGCGTGGTTATCAGCGCCCGTACAATTATCCAATCTTTGCTCAGTCCAATTTCGCCACTTTCCTGGATGGTGATGAAATGATGAGGACAACACAAACACCCAGTCATCTCGAGGCAGGTGAAAATCCCTGACCCCGCCGGGAATCGAACCCGGGACCCCGTGCTCGGGAAGCGAGAACGCTACCGCGAGACCACGAGCGGCGGACAGATAGGAGGGGCGTGGGGTCACCACACCCCTCTCCCGGTCGTGACGATGGTATTCTTGACCGAAGCCGCTACTATTCGGTCGAGTAGCTCCTCAATTGGCATCACGAGGCTGAGTGCACCCCGAAAAATGGCAACAGCGCATGGCGGCCTGGATGGTCACCCATCCAAGTGCCGACCACGCCCGACAGCGCTTAACTTCGGTGATCTCACGGCAACCGGTGTATCCACTGTGGCAAGACCGTTGCCTACTCTCGAACGGCACATGGGAAAAACGAGCACTTACATTTTTTTGTGCGAGCCCTGATTTCTCTTATTTTATCGTGATTATCGTTTCTCCCTATGTATGTGAGTGCCAACAGAATGTTTTCGCAATCGGAGGAGAAAACTGGTGATTTAAATTTCATGAGAAGAACCCGTCGCAACGAAAAACGCCTTTGTTTTAATGATTGCCACTCTAATTGACGTATCATGACACTATCTCCCCTATTTCGTGATAATACAAAACGAGCTGCCCTTCTTTGTACCTTTTCGATGTCATCCGTCAGTCCCACCTGATGCGGATCCCAGACCGCACAGCAATACTGCGAAATAGGGCGGACAAGCGTGGTGTAAGCAGTCTCTTTAGTAGACCTGTTGCACCTTCTAAGTGTTCTGGCAATGAATCTTTGCTTTGCTCTACTCACAATGTTATCTATGTGATCGTTCCAATTTGTAAGTGTAATCCCTCAGTATTTAGTTGAATTTACAGCCCTCATATTTGTGTGACTTATCGTGTAATCGAAATTTAGCTGATTTCTTTGAGTACTCATGTGAATAACTCCACACTTTTCTTTATTCAGGGTCAATTGCCACTTTTCGCACCATACAGATATCGAAATCATTTTGCAAGTCGTTTTCATCACCTGATGACTTTACAAGACGGTAAATGACAGTATCATCGGCAAACAATGTAAGACCGCTACTGAGATTGTCTCCTATGTCGTTAATGTAGATGAGGATCAATAGAGGGCCTATAACACTTCCTTGGGGAACGCCGGATATTACTTCTGTTTTACTCGATGACTTACCGTCTATTACTACGATCTGTAACCTATCTGACAGGAAATCACGAATCCAGTCGCACAACTGAGGCGATACTCTGTAGGCATGCAGTTTGGTTAGAAGACGCTTGTGAGGAACGGTGTCGAAAGCCTACTGGAAATCTAAAAATATGGAATCAATTTGAAATCCCCTGTCGATAGCACTTATTACTTCACGAGTACAAAGAGCTAGTTGTCTTTCACAAGAACGATATTTTCTGAAACCGTGCTGACTATGTGTCAATAAATCGTTTTCTTCGAGGTACTTCATAATGTTCGAATACAGTTTATGTTCCAAAACCCTATTGAAAATCGATGTTGGTGATATAGGCCCGTAATTCAGCGGTTTACTCCTACTTCCCTTTTTGGGTATTGGTGTGACTTGAGCAATTTTGCAGTCTTTAGGTACGGATCTTTCTGTGAGCGAGTGGTTGTATATAATTGCTAAATATGGAGCTATTTTATCAGCATACTCTGAGAGGAACCTGACTGGTATACAATCTGGACCGGAGGCCTTGCCTTTATTAAGTGATTTAAGCTGCTTCGTTACTCCGAGGATATCTACTTCTGTGTTTCTCATCTTGGCAGTTGTTGTTGATTGACTGTGCGAATTTCGCCAGTTGAAGTATGTATGCTGTAGTGAGGGGACTAGAGTGAAGGTATCTGTTATAAACAACAAATTAATGTTATTGCTATTCGAATTACGTGAGTTTCGTGCTATTGCTCCGGATGTCACGTCAACATCGCGTCGCGTCCTCTAAACGTCATGATGCTCTCAGCAAAGTGGTGCTACGTATTACGAGGTACGATACTTCGGCATTACAGTGTGTTACAAAAAGGTACGGCCAAACTTTCAGGAAACATTCCTCACACACAAATAAAGAAAAGATGTTATGTGAACATGTGTCCGTTAACGCTTAATTTCCATGTTAGAGCTCATTTTAGTTTCGTCAGTATGTACTGTACTTCCTCGATTCACCGCCAGTTGGCCCATTTGAAGGAAGGTAATGTTGACTTCGGTGCTTGTGTTGACATGCGACTCATTGCTCTACAGTACTAGCATCAAGCACATCAGTACGTAGCATCAACAGGCTAGTGTCCATCACGAACGTGGTTTTGCAGTCAGTACAATGTTTACAAATGCGGAGTTGGCAGATGCCCATTTTATGTATGGATTAGCACGGGGCAATAGCCGTGGCGCGGTACGTTTGTATCGAGACAGATTTCCAGAACGAAGGTGTCCCGACAGGAAGACGTTCGAAGCAATTGATCGGCGTCTTAGGGAGCACGGAACATTCCAGCCTATGACTCGCGACTGGGGAAGACCCAGAACGACGAGGACACCTGCAATGGACGAGGCAATTCTTCGTGCAGTTGACGATAACCCTAATGTCAGCGTCAGAGAAGTTGCTGCTGCACAACGTAACGTTGACCACGTCACTGTATGGAGAGTGCTACGGGAGAACCAGTTGTTTCTGTACCGTGTACAGCGTGTGCAGGCACTATCAGCAGCTGATTGGCCTCCACGGGTACACTTCTGCGAATGGTTCATCCAACAATGTGTCAATCCTCATTTCAGTGCAAATGTTCTCTTTACGGATGATGCTTCATTCCAACGTGATCAAATTGTAAATTTTCACAATCAACATGTATGGGCTGACGAGAATCCGCACGGAATTGTGCAATCACGTCATCAACACAGATTTTCTGTGAACTTTTGGGCAGGCATTGTTGGTGATGTCTCGATTGGGCCCCATGTTCTTCCACCTACGCTCAGTGGAGCACGTTATCATGATTTCATACGGGATACTCTACCTGTGCTGCTAGAACATGTGACTTTACAAGTACGATACAACATGTGGTTCATGCACGATGGAGCTCCTGCACATTTCAGTCGAAGTGTTCGTACGCTTCTCAACAACAGATTCGGTGACCGATGGATTGGTAGAGGCGGACCAATTCCGTGGCCTCCACGCTCTCCTGACCTCAACCCTCTTGACTTTCATTTATGGGGGCATTTGAAAGCTCTTGTCTACGCAACCCCGGTACCAAATGTAGAGACTCTTCGTGCTCGTATTGTGGACGGCTGTGATACAATACGCCATTCTCCAGGGCTGCATCAGCGCATCAGGGACTCCATGCGACGGAGGGTGGATGCATGTATCCTCGCTAACGGAGGACATTTTGGACATTTCCTGTAACAAAGAGTTTGAAGTCACGCCGGTACGTTCTGTTGCTGTGTGTTTCCATTCCATGATTAATGTGATTTGAAGAGAAGTAATAAAATGAGCTCTAACATGGAAAGTAAGCGTTTCCGGACACATGTCCACATAACATATTTTCTCTCTTTGTGTGTGAGGAATGTTTCCTGAAAGTTTGGCCGTACCTTTTTGTGACACCCTGTATAAATTAATCAAGTCACGGCATATCATGCAAAATGGCTGCAAATATTGCCGTAATTCATGGTGTAAGACACTTTGACAATGGAGTGCGTGGCTAAATTAATGGCGTCACTACGTATTGTGCAAAATTGCTGTAAGTATTGACTCTGTGTGTGGTGTGGGAGCTGAGCGGCGGGAAGCGAGACACGGCGCTCGCCACTTGTCGGCAGAAGGGAGAACCGATAGAGGTACTCAAGGTACCCTCCGCCACACACCGTCAGGTGGCTTGCGCAGTATGGGTGTAGATGTAGATGTAGATGTAGAGTGGTGGGCGGCTCCTCGGTTCGGGCGAGACGTTTCACGCGGCGGCTGTCCCAGCCTGCTGCAGCAGCTGGGGCGGCGGGCGTCCAGTCAGCGGCAGCTGCGGAAGCCTCGAGAGCACTACGTCTGCCGATTTCCGTCGCACTCAGATAAATCCTTCGTGGCGCGCACTTTTCTTTGTCTCGGAGTGTATGTCGCGCAGTACGGGGTGATCAAAAAGTCAGTATAAATTTGAAAACTGAATAAATCACAGAATAATGTAGATAGAGAGGTACAAATTGACACACATGCTTGGAATGACATGGGGTTTTATTAGAACAAAAAAAAAAAAAAGTTCACAAAATGTCCGACAGATGGCGCTTCATCTGATCAAAATAGCAATAATTAGCATAACAAAGTAAGACAAAGCAAAGATAACGTTCTTTACAGGAAATGCTCAATATGTCCACCATCATTCCTCAACAATAGCTGTAGCCGAGGAATAATGTTGTGAACAGCACTGTAAAGCATGTCCCAAGTTACGGTGAGGCATCGGCGTCGGATGTTGTCTTTCAGCATCCCTAGAGATGTCGGTCGATCACGATTCACTTGCGACTTCAGGTAACCCCAAAGCCTAAATAATCGCACGGACTGAGGTCTGGGGACCAGGGAGGCCAAGCATGACGAAACTGGCGGCTGAGCACACGATCATCACCAAACGACACGCGCAAGAGATCTTTCACGCGTCCAGCAATATGGGGTGGGGCGCCACCCTGCATAAGCATCGTACGTTCCAGCAGGTGTTTATCAGCCAGGCTGGGGATGATGCGATTCTGTAACATATCGGCGTACCTCTCACCCGTCACGGTAGCAGCTACAAAACCAGAATCACGCATTTCCTCGAAGAAAAAAGCCCCGATAACGGTAGATGTGGTAAATCCAACCCATACCGTGACTTTCTCGTCGTGCAATGGAGTTTCCATGACAGTTCTAGGATTTTCGGTAGCCCAAATTCTGCAGTTGTGGGCGTTGACAGACCCTCGGAGAGTGAAGTGAGCTTCGTCGGTCCACAACACGTTACTCAACCAATCGTCATCTTCCGCCATCTTTTGAAACGCCCACACCGCAAATGCCCTCCGCTTCACTAAATCGCCATGATGCCGTTGGATTTTGTACGGATAGCATTGGAGGGTACGCTTCAGTGACAACCAAACAGTAGTGTATGGAAAGCCGGTGCGACGTGCGATTGCACGAGCGCTGACTTCCCCGTGCATAGACGAACCCGCTACAGTCTCCATTTCTTCCTGAACTGTCTCAGCAGCATTTCGCCTTCTGCTCGGTCGGCCACTACGGGGTCTGTCCTCTAAACAACCCGTTTGTCAACGGACCTTTACCCGTCCGAATCCCCTTCCTATGGCGATAGGATCGTAACGCTGAACTAGCACATTCCCCATTCTGATAAAACAGCTCCACTAAAAGCGCCTTTTCAGGTTACGTCAACATCCTGCGACTGCTGGCGCATCTGATTCTCTCTCTCATTACAGCTCCTTTTATACACGACTGTCATGCGCAGTCACTGACGTTTTGCTGTCCAGAGCCATCTGTCGGACATTCTGTGAACTTTGGTTTTCTTTTTTGGTTCTGATAAAACCCCATATCATTCCAAGCATGTGTGTCAATTTTTACCTCTCTATCTACATTATCTCGTGGTTTATTAAGTTTTCACATTTTTATACTGACTTTTTGATCACCCGGTATTTGACTCAAGCACTACAACACACAGAGCCACTGTGCACGGTTTCGCGCAACGCGTTAGGAGCAGGTAGAAGTCGAAATACTCAGAGAGCTGGTACCCAGGCTTCAGAACTAAATACGAGGAAACCTAAGTTTAAAAAATAATTCTCGATGCTAAAACTATACAAATAAGCAGCATTAGTTCGCGTTCTGTAATGGGTTTAGACTTTTGACTCGAATGGCAGTGGAAGAAGTGCAAGCGAGGAAGGAGCTGGAGCAATTTCAAAATGGCTGACATTGTAGCGAAGAGTGGGAAGCCACTTTGAGAGCCGCGTGTGGTGCCTGTTGCACTGTGTTCATTTCAAAGGGAGGTGCAGTCAACTGAAGGGGTTTCGCTTTCAAAACAAATGTCGGGCACGGCAGCGAATTTAGAGACAGACGGAGCTCTGCTGCATTCTCGCTGCACTCGGTGAAAGCACAGGTGTATCTGAGTCTGCCCAGCTCTGAACACTTGCGCGTGAGGGTCGGTGTGGCACTGCATGTTGCTGGGGAACTCTCGGATGTGTAGCCGCGCGGCTGAACCACAGCAGGTCCCGGTGGTACCGTCGGAGCTGTTTGTAAATCAGAGGACAGTGTGAGTCTGCCACGGGACTGGTTCCACTCTGTAGTCACAGACGGAGCACGACAGATGATCCGCGTCATAGGGTTGTAACCTCCCCCTTACCAATCGGCCTATCCTGTTTGCGATATAAAATATGACCTTGGATCGCGTGTATACCTAATGGAATTTTTCTAATTGGATAAGGCTAGCCGGCCGAAGTGGCCGCGCGGTTCTGGCGCTGCAGTCTGGAACCGCGAGACCGCTACGGTCGCAGGTTCGAATCCTGCCTCGGGCATGGATGCTAAAAATAAAAAAAGTAATTAAACCGATCAGGACTACAATTTGCAAAATGAAAGTTATTTTGTGCATTCACTCACGAACAACACTGGACATAAAGGGGTACCACTGGTCATGAATCCAAAAGTTACGCTAATGAACGAAAAGTAAATAATTGCAGTCGCCAGCCCACTAGGGCGATTTACATCCAAAATCCTGTACAAGATGATGGGAAGAAAAACATTTAATATTAAACTGAAAGTTGTCACGTTTTTTTGACACTAATTTCAAGTGAGTATGTAATGATAAAGGAAACTGAGAAGTCACTTTTACGTTAAGTTTGTCATTAAATTTTGAAAAAGGCAATCGAGTAATGATTTGAAAATATCCACTTAAACTGTATGTTAGTACTGAACTTCGTTACGTGAATAATGACTTACAGAGACCTCAACATTACGTCATCAAAGAAATTTAGGGAAAGGCAAGCACTTTTTACTTTGCAGTTACTTAATTTTCAAACTGGATTTCATATATTGTCTGAACAACTGAGCCTTTTTTACTGATCTGAACAGAATTAAATACTAGAATACGCACCAAACTAAACAGCCATGTGCTCCAAGATATATGTAAAATAAATACAACTTCCGCACTCTTTAATTTATGCATTTTCTTTAGATCTGGATTTTTTTTCCAGTGACAGATTCTCAAACTTCGGTTAGCATATAAGGAAAAAAGGGAACAAGGACCCTGCGTGGTAACTATGTCTGGGGCAATGAGGACACAAATGCCCTGAATTTAACTGATTATTATTTAAATAAAGTTCATTAATCAAATCACATTCAGTTGTGCTGCCGGGTTAGCCGTTAATACTTTCTACCAATGAACAGTCTCACTTCAGTGCTATGCGTGCGACGAAACTCGGAGCCGACGACCAATCTGTGTTGCTGGAACTGCTGCTGTTGTTGAAGACGGTAGCATGTAGTGGGGCCACGGCTAATTACAGGAAGGGGCAATCGTAATTAATACAGCCTCTTCCGTACATGATGCCGCCGAAATGGAAATGCTGCGAGAGCGTTAACACCACACTTCCGCACACTACAAGCGCTGGAACCCGTCTCTCGCTCTCTCCGAGCGCTCTGCGCAACAACCCCCTACCCAAAGATTTTACAATGCACAAGCACTGCTATTATCGTTGCTAGTCGATGCAAATAACAATTCCTTTGGCTTTTTCCTAGAGCTTGTAAGTTTTGTAGTACAAGACAGATAAATACAATGAAACGTCAACAGACTTCTGCCTAAATGTACACATACAGTGATGCAATGTCCTTACTTATTAAAAGAAAGCATTTAAATTACAAATATTTACATACAACTAAAAAAAAATTATATATCGGTAGCAGGTGCAATGCATTCTGCATTTTCGGTGTTAAGGGTTTCGCTATCTCGTCTAAAAAAAGGCCTCAAAAGCGAATTTGAGGAAGACGTTTCGACTGTTAAAATGCTTCATTCATCGCGAGGCACTCTGTGCAGAGAAACGTGAAACTCGGTAAACTAACGAACATCGTGGTCGGGTGGGTGATTGTTGTGCGGCGTCACGGAGTGCATCAGCGCCAGTCCGAAACATTCTCCAAAGACATGGAACCCGAGTATGGGAACGTACCTTACCTCACCACAGCACAGTTCGGTGCCTTCCCGGGGAAAATTTGTTGATATTTTCCAAAAATGTTCAAATGTGTGTGAAACCTTACGTGACTTAACTGCTAAGGTCATCAGTCCCTAAACTTACACACTACTTGACCTGAATTATGCTAAGGACAAACACACACACCCATGCCCGAGGGAGGACTCGAACCTGCGCCGGGACCAGTCGCACAGCCCATGACTGCAGCGCCTAAGACCGTTCGGCTAATCCCGCGCGGCTGATATTTTCCTTCGCCGTTCGCGAGGCAATATGTCCCTTTCTCGAAACGACAAGGAAACAAATGCGTTGTCTGAAGGATTTAAAGCAAACGTACCTAGCTGACATAACCGTGCATCTCAAAAACTTACAAGGGAACCTCCCCATCGCACCCCCCTCAGATTTAGTTATAAGTTGGCACGGTGGATAGGCCTTGAAAAACTGAACACAGATCAATCGAGAAAACAGGAAGAAGTTGTGTGCAACTGCGAACAAATAAGCAAAACTACAAACTGAGTAGTCCATGTGCAAGATAGGCAATATCAAGGCTACTTTGAGCTCAGAAGTGCCGTGGTCCCGTGGTTAGCGTGAGCAGCTGCGGACCGAGAGGTCCTTGGTTCAAGTCTTCCCTCCAGTGAAAACTTTAATTTTTTTCAGTTTATGTGACAAACTCTTATGTTTTCAACACTTTTTTGGGAGTGATTATCACATCCACAAGAAAACCGAAATCGGGTAAGGTAGAAGAATCTTTTTACACATTCACCAAGTGTACAAGTTACGTGGGTCAGTAACATATTCCTGTCATGTGGCGCACATGCCGTCACCAGTGTCGTATAGAATATATCAGACGCGTTTTGCTTTGGAGGAATCGGTTAACCTATGACCTTGCGATCAAATGTTTTCGGTTCCCATTGGAGAGGCACGTCCTTTCGGCTACTAATCGCACGGTTTTGCGGTGCGGTCGCAAAACACAGACACTAAACTTATTACAGTGAACAGAGACGTCAATGAACAAACGGGCAGATCATAACTTTGCGAAAATAAAGAAATTAAACTTTTCACTGGAGGGAAGACTTGAACCAAGGACCACTCGCTCCGCAGCTGCTCACGCTAACAACGGGACCACGGCGCTTCTGAGCCCTAAAAACCTTGATGTTGCCTATCTTGCGCATGGACTACTCAGTTTGTATATTTTGCATATTTTTTCATAGTTCCACAGAACTTCTTCCTGTTTTTTCGATTGATCTGTGTTCAGTTTTACAAGGCGTATCCAGTCTGCCAACTTATATCTATATCTGAGGGGGGTGCGATGGGGAGGTTCCCTTGTTAGATATGGTACTGAAAAGCAAAGAATAACTAATAGTTGACACGCACGACAAAACCAGCGCGCTTTGAGATAGGTTGCATTTGTTTCAGAGGCAACTGAACAACAGAAGTCTAACATTCTCCAGTCGCCTGAGTTCTCCAAGCCCACACCGAGGCACCAGCTGCGGCGATTACCACGACTGGGAAGCACCTCATGACGTCTTCTGAAGCGGTATTCCGAGGGCTGCTAGTTCTGGAAATGGAAATGAAACTGTTCGATACTCCTTTCTCGGCTTCAGCCGGTGATTTTATGGTCACCACTCCAGTCAGAAGTTGTAGATTCGCGAATTTCGGCTCTGCTGAGATGCAGAAAGTACAGCACACTGGATTTGTCCCGGTGGTCCCATTCGTTACGGCACAAAACATCTCCGCCACACAGGCGGTGTGCGCCCTGGGCTGGGTTCGCCGCCCGTCCAGACGCCGCTGAACAGCGACTGTGCACAGCCTGGCTGGTGGCCGGCGGCCAGAATCGACTCTCCGCCCCCCGGCGTCCGCAGCCGGCCTATGTTCAGCAGGCGCCCGCCGTGTAGGGAGTTTTGTAACGGGGCGACCCATGCCACTGGACTAGAATATACACGTCTAAAGCCGTCAGCACACGGACCGTGCTGTCGAACGTTAACGTTGAGCGTGCCAAGTTCAACGTGCTGCTGAACGCTCAGGAACGATGCGACTTGTGCATACGGTACGTGGGCCCCGACGTGGTATACGCGATCGCAACGCACTCCAGCGGCAGTTGAGGGATGTTTCTAGTTCGTAAATCACACTGTTTACTCAACAGGCGCGCGTAAAATTCCCACGTTAGCTCTATTAAAACGAACATTTCCTCCATCGTCCACGAAAAGGAAAGTACCATGTCCAATCAATAAGGACACAGGCTTATAAAAGTTCCATTACAAACAGCGCGGTACAAATTTGGAATACTTCTCTGCATAAGATAAACATTACCAGTATTTCATCATTCCCACATATTAGTAAACCCCCAAGGTCAGTCTTACTTGATCACTGTTCCTACCCAGTAACAGAATCTTTGCAACAAGTGAATTACGAAGCGTAAAAGAAAAAGGAGCAAAATAGCTTTACACAAGTAGCACAACCTGTCCTGTTGATTAAGCCAATCGAACAAAGTCGACCCTCAAAAAAAGGCGAACTTATATTTACATAACAACAAATATTATAGCATAAACGTATATTAAACTATTAATAAAGTATCAGAACCTAATAAAAACGCGAATGTTTGAAAACAAAATTTGGATGTGTAAAGACGCGAACCACCGCCCCAACAAAATATCATGCGCATGCACGGACGCTACTTTTTTTTTCTTTATTAAAACAACCATATATGTACATAAGCACAAAAACAAAATATTGAAGTGCTGGAACTGATTCAACACGAATTGTATCATACAATAGACTGAAGAACACATTTCAATATAGTGGCATTTGTAAGCTTACAAAATAGAACATAAATAGTAGCCTCTTCAGTCCAGACAGACACATAGATCCGAAACGCAAACATATATTACTCATTACGCTAAACAAACAATTCAGTCTGTGTGTCTAACCAAATGTGTTACCCCTTGCTAAAAACCTTAATGTAGATAATTATGTTACTAATTTAAATTTAATTATATCAAATTGTACCAAGGACAATGCGTTTTTGGTGGATCTTCAGTGTGTCGCTGCCTTCAAATAGCCTACTCTCATGATACCCAAGTTACAATAATTCTTTTGCCATTATTTTATTGGAACGAATCACACAACTAACAACGGGTTTTCCAGTGATTCTCAGTTTGCTGGTGCTTAGAAACAGCATATATACATATAGGCTTGAAATGAACGCCAATATGGCGTACTGAAGGGAGACAGCGTGCGTGTGACGTAGGTGGCGTTGTGCCATCTCATTGGTCAACGCTGAGACGCACGCTCACAATATCTGACATGCCAGGTATTGCTCTGCCCGTTCGGAAAGACTCTCGAACGAGCTATTCCACGCTATGACGTCAGAAACTCGGCACGCTCAACGCTCAACGTTCGGATGCACGGTCCGTGTGCCGACGGCTTAACGGGGCGCCGTGTTTTAGCGCGCGGGGCGCCGCTCCCGCTGGAGAATTACCTGAAGCCGCCGGCACACGGACCGTGCTGTCGAACTTTAACGTTGAGCGTGCCAAGTTCAACGTGCTGCTGAACGCTCAGGAACGGTGCGACTTGTGCATACGGTACGTGGGCCCCGACGTGGTATACGCGATCGCAACGCACTCCACCGGCAGTTGAGGGATGTTTCTAGTTCGTAAATCACACTGTTTACTCAACGGGCGCGCGTAAAATTCCCGCGTTAACTCTGTTAAAACGCACATTTCCTCCATCGTCCACATAAAGGAGAGTACCATGTGAAATCAATAAGGACACAGGCTTATAAAAGTTCCATTACAAACAGTGCGGTACAAACTTGGAATACTTCTCCGCATAAGATAAACATTATTTCATCATTCTCACATTTTAGTAAAACCCCAAGGCCAGTCTTACTTGATCACTGTTCCTACCCAGTAGCAGAATCTTTACAACATGTGAATTACGAAGCGTAAAAGAAAAAGGAGCAAAATAGCTTTACACAAGTAGCGCAAGGTGTCCTGTAGATCAAGCCAATCTAACAAAGTCACCCCTCAAAAAAAAGGTTGACTTATATTTACATAACATCAAATATTATAGGCTCTACTTACATTAAAGTAATAATAAAGTATCAGAACCTAATAAAAACGCGAATGTTAGGAAAAAAAATTTGGAAGTCTGAAGACACGAACCATCGACCCAACAAACAAACTCGGACAGTAATGCTACTCATTACGCTAAACAAACAACACCCCCCCCCCCCTATTGTAACTAATCTTAGTAAATTACCCCTTGCAGAAAACCTTATCATATATATGTTACAGATGGAAATTTAATTATAACAAATTGTTCCAAGAACAATGCGTTTTGGGTAGATCTTCAGTGTGTCGCTGCGTTCAAATAGCCTACTCTCATAATACGCAAGTTACAATAATTCTTTTGCCACGAATATCATGTTTCTCACTATTTTATTGGAGCGAATCGCACAGTTAACAACGGGTTTTCCAGTGATTCTCAATTTGCTGGTGCTCAAAAACGGCATATATACATATAGGCTTGAAATGAATGCCAATATGGCGCCTCACAACTCTGTACTGAATGGAGACGGCGTGCGTGTGACGTAGGTGGCGTGGTGCCATCTCATTGGTCAACGCTCAGAATATCTGACATGCCAGATATTGCTGTGCACGTTCGGAAAGACTCCCGAAAGCGCTGTTCCACGCTATGACGTCACAAACTCGGTACGCTCAACGTTCGGATGCACGGTCCGTGTGCCGACGGCTTAAAGCACGGAGCGTCGCAGGTAATGGAATAATCCGGAGCTGGGTAGAGCCGACTTCTTCGCACGCCGAGTAGCTGCGGTTCGCAGTGCACCTTAATTGCCGCACTTATAACCCGTAGTAACTTCCTTCAGGTAACCTATTATGTCTAGAGGCAACGTCGCATTGCCCATATAGGAGCCTTCAGTGCGCACCCGATACGCATTTCGTGCGGGGTCACGTCCAGACTCGGCCGACAAGTTTGAGACGAAGTAAATAACAGGAGAGCATCGGTTATCCGAATACCGATCGACGGAAAGTTCGGCTAACGGAAAGCGTTACAGTCGGCAAATTTCAAGCGTTACGTCCGTGCTCCGACCCACTTATGAGGCCGATACTGGAGCCTTCTGACACTATTACAAGAAAGCACTGACAGGGGAAGATGTCGCCGTTGAGTAACTGTAGGGCGATACAAGACAGCTTAGAAAAATTTTCTAGTCGCTGTAATGAACGGTTTGCTCTAAATGCAGAAATACTTAGGTTAATGCAGACGAGTAGCAGAAACGATACCACAGTGTCCGAATACAGCTTCAGCAGCTTGCTGCCCGGCGACGGTCAGTTGCCGCCAACATGCAGTGGTCGGAACTTCGGCACTGATTGGCCCGACAGCATGTCATGTATTACCAAATACTATAATATCATACAACTGAAGATGGTACTTTATAATCTCGAAACCGTTGCTTGTTTAAATAAAAATTACTGCAGCTGAAACGGATCTCTCTAAATTAATTACGAGGATGAGACAAACGAAAACCTTAAATTTGTAATAACACATCGAAATTTCGCGCCGTTATCCTGTAAGTTGGTAAGCGTGCTACAAACAGCGTTCAGAATGGCCTGTAGGTGGCAGCATAGTGCGGATGCACACATACCGTCGCAGTATCAGTATAAAGATGGCCGCCCCACTTGCGACTTGCACCAGGGAAGATCAGCGTTATGTTATTCGGTTTTTGCGTGGTAAAGGTGTGAAACCTATTGAAATTCATCAACGAGTGAAGGTTCAGTACGGTGATACATGTCTGTCACAGCAGCAAGTCTACGAACGGAGTAGGAAGTTCGTAAATGGTGTGACTTCAGTGGAAGATGCTCCTCGTTCAGGTCAGGCACAACGAGTTGTGAGTCCACAGAACATTGCAGCAGTTGAAGCCATAGTGAAGGAAAACCGCCTAGTGACACTCAATAACATTGCAGCATGTTTACACATTAGTCATGGGTCAGCACACCACATTGTGCATGATGTGCTCCAGTTTCACAAAGTGTCTACAAGATGAGTGCCACGGCAACTGACTCCTGAAATGAGGGAACGACGTGTTGATGCTTGTGAAGAACTTCTTCGGCGCTTTGAACGAGACGATGATGGCTTCCTTGCAAGAATCGTTACTGGGGACGAAACCTGGGTTCACTTCCACCAACCGGAAACGAAGAGACCGAGCAAGAAATGGCGCCATTCCTCATCACCAAAACCAAAGAAGTTTCGAACACAACCATCAGCAGGGAAGGTTGTGCTGACTCTCTTTTGGGACGAGAAAGGCGTCATTTTGGAGCGTTACATGCCTAGAGTGACCACTGTCACCAGTGCATCATACACAATCTCCTAAAAACCATCTGCGGCCTGCAATGAAACCAAAGCGACGTGGATTCCTGTGAGCAGGTGTCCTTTTGCAACATATCAATGCAAGGCCCCACACTGCCCGTACAACAGTTGCAACAATCACAGACCTGCATTTTGAGTGTCTTCCTCATCCACCATACTCACCAGACCTTGCCCCAGGTGATTTCCATATGTTTGGACCGCTCAAAGGCGCAATGGGAGGAAAGAAGTTCCGTTTTGATGAAGAGGTACGCCACGCGGTGCATGAGTGGTAGCGTGGACTACCAAAAGAATTTTTTGCTGAAGGAATTGATGTACTTTGTAAGCGCTGGACGACTTGCATTGAGCGTTGGAGAGATTATGTTGAAAAGTGATACAGTTTAGTACCATTTATGCACAACAAATAATATTTAAAAAATATTTAAGGTTTTCATTTGATTCACCCTCGTATTATGCCTCTAAGTTGCGGACGTCCTACGCGCCAAATCTTGTGCGATCTAGCCACAACGAAGCATACTGATATGAAATGGAAGGACCGCGTTAAGTACGGTAGCGGGGAAGGTTAATGGTTGACTTAGGTATACTGGGAGGGATGTAGCTCATGTTAAAACGAGACGGCGTGTAGAACACCGATGCGACACATTCTTCACTACTGCTCCAGCGTTTAGAACCACAACCAGGCCTAACTGAGGAGAGATATCAAAGCAGTTCGGGCGCGCGCTGCCACATTCGAAACTGGTAAGTTCGGTCAACACGCAAGATTCTCCGTGAACGCAGACGGGAATTCCTGGAAGAAGCACGACGCTCTTATCGTGAAACACAACTGGGAAATGTGACTCTTCGACCTTTCGCGGCGGATATGTTGGAAATAGTCTTCACGGGTTTGGCACCATATGATGTTCCATAAGAATGGTGCGCCTCTCCGTCCCATTGCAAGCAACAAAGGCCGGTCGGGGTGGCCGAGCGGTTCTAGGCGCTTCAGTCTGGAACCGCGCGCCGCTCCGGTCGCAGGTTCGAATCCTGCCTCGGGCATGGATGTGTGTGATGTCCTTAGGTTATTTGGGTTTAAGTAGTTCTAAGTTCTAGGGGACTGATGATCTCAGATGTTCAGTTCCATAGTGCTCAGACCCATTTGAACCAACCAAGTAACAAAGCAGCACCTACTGATTTTCTTGCTAAATATCTGACAACACTATTGGGACCTCTCGTAGGCAAGTGCGACCATCATATCAGAAAGTCTGAGGATTTCATAAGTCACCTGAAAACTCTTGGATTGCAATCGTCGGATACCTTAGTAAGTTTTGATGTCATATCTTTATTTAGAAAGGTGTCCTTGCAGGACTCTTTGGAGCTCATTGAGAGCAAGCTTGAAGAGGACATAGTGGCATTATTTAAACACGTGCTTACTTCCACATGCTTCTTATTTCATGACCAATATTTCGAACAAGTGGACGGTGTCGCCATCGGTAGCCCCGTGTCTCCTATGGTGGCCAATTATTTTATGGAGGACTTTGAAGAAAAAGCACTACAATCAGCCACTCTCAAAACCTCTGGTTTTTTCCGGTATGCAGATGATACATTTGTGTTGTGGTCACATGGACTCGATACCCCCTACGTTTCTTCAGCATTTAAATTCGCTCCATCCGAATATAAACTTCATAGTGGAAGTGGAAAAACATGGTACTTCAGCATTTGTTGATGTTTTGGGACGAAGGAAAGCAGATGGGACATGGCGTCTACAGCAAGGCAACGCATACACATCTGCATTTGCAGGCCACAAGCTGCCATCATCCTGCATAATGCAGTAGTGCAGTACGTATGTTAGTTCACAGAGCGCGCGTGGCATCTTTCCTTGAAAGCCTGTCCAGTGAGGTAATATTTTCCGTATTTGGACACAAAAGCAGCTCGATCACGCCTAACTCGTGCTTCTCGACAGCCCAGCAACACGCAGAGACAAGAACGTTTATTTTGTATCGTCTCGTTGTTACTGTAGGCTTGTACCGTGGGAAACAAGGAGAGGATATTGGCTGGTGGCCGGTATCCTCTTTCTATAACACAAACTGCATGCATGTATTAACTGGGTTCTTTATCCATAAGAATATAAAATTACTTAACTCCAGATAGTCCAGGTGATGCGCTACAAGCTATCCGTAAAACATCACTGCTGGTGAAGTACAAGTCCGCTATGTACGCTACTCTGGTGGCCAGGCGCTGTCTGCGATTGATGCCTCGGTGAGTCACTGGATGACTGGATGACTAAGAAATTTTGGTCTTACGTCAAAGCGGTAGGTGGATCAAAACAAAATGCCCAGACACTCTGTGACCGAAATGGTGCCTAAACAGAGGATGACAGACTAAAGGCCGAAATACTAAATGTCTTTTTCCAAAATAGTTTCACAGATGAGAAAATGGTAGATATCGAAATAGATGACAGATGACCTGATGGGATACCAGTTCCATTTTACACAGAGTACGCAAAGGAACTGGCCCCCTTCTTGCAGCGGTATACCGTAGGTCTCTAGAAGAGCGTAGCGTTCCAAAGGGTCGGAAAAGGGCACAGGTCATCCCCGTTTTCAAGAAGGGACGTCGAACAGATGTGCAGAACTATAGACCTATATCTCTAACGACGATCAGTTGTACAATTTTGGAACACGTATTATGTTCGAGTATAATGACTTTTCTGGAGTCAAGAAATCTACTCTGTAGGAATCAGCATGGGTTTCGAAAATGACGATCGTGTGAAACCCAGCTCGCGCTATTCGTCCACGAGACTCAGAGGGCCATAGGCACGGGTTCCCAGGTATATGCCGTGTTTCTTGACTTCCGCAAGGCGTTCGATACAGTTCCCCACAGTCGTTTAATGAAGAAAGTAAGAGCATATAGACTATCAGACCAATTTTGTGATTGGATTGAAGACTTCCTAGATAACAGAACGTAGCATGTCATTCTCAATGGAGAGAAGTCTTCCGAAGTAAGAGTGATTTCAGGTGTGCTGCAGGGGAGTGTCGTAGGACCGTTGCTATACGCAGTATATATGAATGACCTTGTGGATAAAATCGGAAGTTCACTGAGGCTTTTTGCGGATGATGCTGTAGAATATCGAGAGGTTGTAACAATGGAAAATTGTACTGAAATGCAGGAGGATGTGCAACGAATTGACGCATGGTGCAGGGAATGCCAATTGAATCTCGGTGTAGACAAGTGTAATGTGCTGCGAATACATAGAAAGAAAGATCCTTTATCATTTAGCTACAATATAGCAGGTCAGGAGCTGGAAGCAGTTAATTCCATAAATTATCTGGGAGTAAGCATTAGGAGTGATTTAAAATGGAATGACCATATAAAATTAATCGTCGGTAAAGCAGATGCCAAACTGGGGTTCATTGGAAGAATCCTAAGGAAATGCAGTCCGAAATTAATGGAAGTAGGTTACGGTACACTAGTTTGCCCACTGCTTGAATACTGCTCACCGGTGTGGGATCCGTACCAGATAGGGGTGACAGAAGAGATACAGAAGATCCAACGGAGAGCAGCGCACTTCGTTACAGGATCATTTAGTAATCGCGAAAGCGTTATGGAGATGATATATAAACTCCATTGTAAGAATCTGCAGGAGAGACGCTCAGTAGCTCAGTAGCTCGGTACGGGCTTCTGTTGAAGTTTCGATAACATGCCTTCACTCAGGAGTCAAGTAGTATATTGCTCCCTCCTATGTATATCTGGAAAAGAGACCATGAGGATAAAAGCGCACACAGAGGCATACCGACAATCTGTTTCCACAAGCAATACGACACTGGAATAGAAGGGAGAACCGATAGAAGTACTCAAAGTACCCTCCGCCACACACTGTCAAGTGGCTTGCGGAGTATGGATGTAGATGTAGAACTGACTGGGCGTGTGACAGACTAGCCCTCCGGTCCGCGGAGGCGATCTAAATACTGGCGGCCGAGAGGGCGTTGGCGGCGCTTTTCCTGCTAGTCTGTCGTTTGGCCTCTATCGATCTTCCCGCAGCCTCTTTGGCACCTAGTGTGCTGGCGCCAGCTTTCGAGACTCGACAACTCGTTCGTGCGACTCGACATCACGAGATGAGTCAAACCCCATACTCGTTTGATGTGAGTGGTCTCGCAGTCAGCATGTCTGTTACCAGCAGACAGAAGGCAGAGTAAAGCACGAGTCTCTCTAGGTATCGATGAGACAGCACGGGCGACAGTGCCGTGTGGCCGTCCCTGCGTACAGAGGCCGTCGCACAGCCAGGAGACAAGTGTTGTGGTGTCGCTTCACAACGAACTTACGTGCTCGTACTGTTCCTCGCCGTTTTGTTCCCTTCACAGTCCCAAGAACGTAATTTGCTGCCTTTAATTATCATGTATTGTTACGTTGTGTTAACAGCTAGTACGTACTCTATAACAATCCCTGGGAGTTTCTAAAATTAATGGGGGAGGTGACAACAATATGGTTATTCAAGTTAGAATCTATGAGACTCGACACAAGTCATCAGCCATTAGGAACAATATCGTGCATAGAATCCCGAAGGTAGCAATAGTCCACAGATGCAAGAACTATCGTTAACTCACCAGCTCGTGCAGAAAAGTTCGTGACGAGAAGAATATGTAGTAGAATGCAAAACAGACTTCAGGATATCTTAGGGGATGAGTGTGGAAATCAAGACGCCTTCATAGGATCTGTCGGCTTAGAATAAGCTTTCAACACGTAAAATGGTTCGATTTATTTGAAATTTTCAGAAAAAGCGGCATACATCTACATTTACAGCTACATGGATACTCTGCAAATCACATTTAAGTGCCTGGCAGAGGGTTCATCGAACCACCTTCACAATTCACTATTATTACAATCTCGTATAGCGCGCGGAAAGAATGAACACCTATTATCTTTCCGTACGAGCTCTGATTTCCCTTATTTTATCGTGGTGATCGTTCCGCCCTATGTAGATCGCTGTCAACAAAACATTTTCGCATTCGGAGGAGAAAGTTTGTGATTGGAATTTCGTGAGAAGATTCCGTCGCAACGATAAACGCCTTTCTTTTAATGATTTTGAAACGTCCCCTTAGAACAATTATACAGGCCTGTGCTTAACCTGACACACAATATTATTTAGCGCAACGCAATCTGACTTTCAATAACCCCTACAAAACAATGGCCCGACTAACTTTAACCTATACCTTTTACAAATCACTTACCTCACAAAAATCTTCGCTACTCAAGCTACTGCAAAACAGCGAGCGCCACTACTGCCAGCTAAATAAAAGATTCAAACTACTGAAGGTACTAACTACTGATAGTCTTAGCAAATGAAAGATTCTAATAGAGAACAAACAATGTATTTACCTCACTATTCATAATTGACATCCAGTCTTACAGATTATCAAAAATCCGCCATCTGTCTCCCCACGTCCACCACTGCTGGCGGCTCACCTCCAACTGCCCAACGCTACGCGCTGTTCACATCCAGCTGTAGCAGTTCATGACAACAATGGCAGACAACAATGCAAACTAGCCACATACTGCACACAGCACAGCCAGTGATTTTCATATAGAGCGCTACGTGGCATTACCCATATAAAAATCTAAACAGCCTACTTACATAGCCCCCATGCTCCCCACAAAAAATTTTACAAAATATTTTTGGGCAGTGGCCAATAAAGATTTGATAAAATTTTTCATAATTACAATAACAAAGATATCAAATGCACACACTTATTGATACAATGTTGGTCAACAGCTAAAATTTTTTTCACAGTCAATAAAGACAGTCCTGATCATTCATCATAAGAGTAAACCTGCAGTTTGTTTGCTCAAAGTCTGAGCAGTAAAATACAATGCACACGGAAGTAGTGGATTTCCATGCAGTCTTGAAGAAGTAGTATTGTCCTTCCAACGGTAAGACAGTGCTGACTCTTGACATGCTGACAGGTAATGGGCCACAACAGAGCAAACCCACAGCAGAGTCAGTCGACGTTTCGAAGAATATTAGTAGGTAGGTCATCACAGAGTAGACCCACTGTAGTCCTGGTAGAGATTGTGGTATTGGTGGGCCACCAGAGGTGCAGACCCACTGTAGTCCTTGTAGAGACGGCCAGCAGCCATCTGTTGCGACTGTGCAGGTGCACAATCACCATTGAAGAGTCTTGCGGATAATAGAGCAAGTCCATAACCACCACTTGTGCACTCACAAAGTTTTTGGAATTGTCCTTAGAACCAGCAATGCTGTTATCCAGTCCCTTGCTGAATTAGTAACACACGTGCAAACACTAACAGTCCCAACTTCTCACATAGTGTCCATATAGTATGACCAACAGAAAAGTGTGCAGTGAAATGAATGCTTACAAGTTAATAATATGATGAACTGGTGTCAATTACAATTTTATGACGTAAGAATACAATTACAAAGGTACAAAATACATCATTAAAAACATAACAATACAGATAACATTTTTAGTAATAGGGGCTTTACAAAAGAATAGAAATAAACATATACATCAGTGTTACAGGAATGATGACATGAGTACAAAAATAAAAGATCAGAATCACTTTCGAAACATCAATTTCACACATGAGCATTAAAACAAAACAGAATAAATCATGTCTAAGCATCATTACAAAGAAAATAACAGAGTATTAGAAAAATTCTACAACATAGCTCTCATCAGCTAAACACATAAAGACAGGAAAAACACAAATACACACGGGTACCCAAACACACAGTGGGATAACACCAAAAGGAAAGGACAACACACAATTACATATTGGGAAAAAACAGCAAAGAGGAAAGGACAGGGTTTGTTTTACTGCAGTAAAGGACAACACACAATTACATATTGGGAAAAAACAGCAAAGAGGAAAGGACAGGGTTTGTTTTACTGCAGTATTTTGCTTGGAGATCTCCCTTCATTCCATAGATCGTTCGTCTTATTTCAACCTTTGCTTACACCAAAAAAAATCCTATCCAAGCATGCTTTCTGTATTCTGTTCACATCCTCTTTCAAAAATAGATTTTCTCCACTGTGCACTACTTTTTTGGCCAAACTATTTTCTTATAGCTTCTTAATGCATTTCTTCCAATTCATCATAGTTAGTTTCTTATATGGTCTACCCCCTCTTAAGCTAACTTAAATCTACTGAGCTCAGATGCTAAACTAAGGGACGAGGCAATGCAGCAAAAAAAAATAATTAACACAAACATCAATGACAAAAAATAGAAATGGCAAAGCAAGCAGCATAAATTAGCAAAGCAAGTGCAATATTACAACTAATATAAGGCAATGCAGGAAACAAGAAAAACTAGCTTAGAAGAGTAACACAAAGTCAAATTCAGTAACACTATGCCTGACAAACAGCAGCAACTTATACCTAAACATGACATAGCTCAAGCAGAAAAAATATTACAGGAAAAACAACAATGCAGACAAGGGAAATGTCTATTCACATCTTAATGTCTATGTAATTAAAGTGGTGCACCACAACAACTGATTGTAAAAAAAATATTACCATGTACCTGAAAAGAAAATTAACTGTTACTGTTACGAGTTACTTCTTATTGTTCTTTCCTTTCCAAGTGCTCCTTTTTTAAAGAATGTGGATCATAAAATAATTATTTAATAGATCTGTTGACAGAAAGTGTTCACATTAGCAAATGCATTTTATTTTATAAAAGCAATGCTGCTACACAGCTGGAAACCAGACATCAAATGAAATAAGCAATTACGCAAACCAAAGCATAAAAATGTCATTCAGTAGTCATGTGACATTTCATTTCATAAGTTAATTGCTCTCAACTCTCGTACAAAGACTCTTGTCATAATCAGGTGTGCAGATGTAAAAATATTTCTTGTCATTTTGTTAGGCATTTCAGTAAATATCATAAATTTTTAAGTAACGAGGGTGTCGCATTAGCGATGAAAGGCACATCCTAATGGCTTGTTCTCCAGGTGTTTGACACAGCTGTGTGCCCACAACGCATTACAAAAATCATATGTTTTCAAGTAACGAGCGTGTCGCATTAGCGATGCCCTCTACAAAGAATTGTCAACAGCGAGTTTAATGGCCTCTCTTTGTCCTTCTCTTCCACCTGTGCCTCTGGCACACCCTAATGGCTTTCTTTTCTACCTGAGCGTCTGAAAAGGCTTGTTCTCCAGGTGTCTGACACACCTGGGTGCCCACGTCACATTATGTGCAGGTGGTCACTTAACTTTCTTACGGAAATATTTACGACAGTAGTTTCCGCTACAGTGACAGTCTCATATAAAAACATTTCACAGGTCAAGAATTTTATTCACATAAACATGCTTCAACAGCATAATACACATCGTCGTCGTAAAAATAACATCATATCACCTCAGTCAAATGTCAAAAACGTCGTAGCTTCCTCCAATAATTTCAAAACCTAACAAAATTCTCTGCTCATGTCAAAAGTGTCATCTGCCTCCAACGTACTTTAAAATCATACTCTCTTACCAAATACATCATTCAAAGTTCTCATAGTATCACAATGGTTTCAAAAAAATTATGAACAGTGCACAAAGCACAGACAAAGTACAATTTCTTAAGTGTGAAGTAATCCAACTCTGTAATTGCGTAAACATGTGTCACTGACGTAGTAAAAGGATGTTTGTTTCTCTGTTAAATGATCAGATAGGTGTGTAATTTATGTGTTAGAGAAATATGGTACCGATGTGTAAAGTTGTATAAGCAAATACCATATTAGCTAGGGCTCCTTGTGCTTGCCAAACACATGGTACACAAAGTAGGCGTGTACCCCCCTGAGGTTTATTGTAATTATACCCTCAGGTGTTACAGATTACAGCAATGGAATGAAATGCATCACGAAAAACTTTCTTTGTAATTCAAAAATCTTTAAAAATAAATGTTTTAAGTACAAAATTAATCACTTAAATACGTGTCCTGTAGCGCTAAATGTGCGTCTTGCTGTAAGATAATCTCTGGGAAGTGTCGTAGTCATTGTCCTCCGAAAGCTAAGTTCTGCAGAAGTCAATGTACTTACCTCATGATAAACAAAGTGAAATGCTTTGCGTATAGATAACTTAGTTATTACGCTTATTGCCGTGATGAGGAAAGTACTGTGCTGTAACGTATTGTTGTCCTACGGAAAAGGCTGTCTCCTTGTAGCAATAGCACAAAAGTCACCACTAAAACATGTCTCACTTTATAGAAGAATTCAGAAAAAACTGTGCAGATATAAAACAGATACACCGCAAAAGCAACATTGTAAATTGTCACTCATTAATAACATCGTGATATAATCGTGTAGCTGTCAAAGAAACCAAATACTAAGTCATCTTGAATCTCACAGAAAGTACTTCAAATCCTGAATCCACTCTCAAGCAAACCAAAATGTTGCATGAAAATTTCATTAGCAGTGCTGGTAAATGTTCTAATCGTGCAACTAACAAGCAAGAATGTACACACACAATTACACTGTGTCGTCTGTTCGCAATAACAATGCATTCGTAATTTCTGTTTAAATTAGCTATGTTCTTGACTGGATAGTTAGTTAACTTTAAAAACATAGTTGCATGTTAACAGTTTCTCAGTGGGACAAATTGTACAAGTAGCGTGAAGTGACAATTGCAAAGACTAAGTTAAAAAGCAGATTATCTGTCAATAAATAGTTTTACATGAGAAATGTGGTGTAATCTTTTACCCTTTGCTCTTCTCAGTACGCAGAGTTTCAACTTGAATGCAAGTATCATGCGGTATTCGTCCGTAAAGAATACGGGAATTTTGCTCAAGGTTAGCGTCAATGTTATTTTTCTCGGACCAGCCGGCGCACGCAGCTGCCTGCGGTGCGAGTCATTGTCTGTTTCTTTGTTGGCGCGCGCCGTTACTGGGATTAGGAGGCCTAACTTCCATAAATTCGCCTTGCCGAGAGGGCCCAGCTCTGTTTAAAACTCGCCAGTTCTGATGCAGTTCAGGTCTGTCGTTACGATCATATCGTCTGTCGTCATGTCGGTAGTTTACATAGTTTCTTTCTTGTCTGTCATGTGGTGGAGAATTTCTGCCTGAGTCGTAACTGCGTGCTGGACCGTTGCGTCTAAAGTTATTCTGTCTCCCTTGATAATAATTGTTTTGGTTCCCATATTGTCTGTTTCCCTGATTGTCTCTGTGATAGTCATTACCGCCGAAAGGTGACCTTTCCCTGTAACTATTACTCTGCCAGTGGTTGTCATATGGGTGGTGTCTGTTTTGGTCACGATTTACGTTGTAAGAATAGGTTTGTCGTGGCCATTTATTGTTTCTGTCGTCACGGAATTGTGACGGATGTGACCTGTAATGATTGTTTTCCTGTTTTCGAATCCCGCGACTGTCTGTGTCAATTTCCAGTTCTTGTAACAGTCCCTGAAAAGCTTCAATGTCGTCTTTGCAACGTCCTGCTAAAATAATATGTCTCAAATGTTCAGGCAGTTTGATTAAGCAAATGCGGATGAGTTCTGAGGGGCTGTATGGGTTTGACAGGTACTGATTCTTGTGCAACATGTCTTCAAAATATTTGACAAGACTGGAAAATTCAGATTGTTCAAAGTGTTTCATCATCATGATACTATGTTTCACGCGATCTTGTGTAGCTTGTGACCAATATGCTGAGAGGAACGCATGGTAAAATTCTCCTTCACTGTGGCAATCGTGAATGACCGATCGCATTCTTACAGCTGGTTCATTCTCCAAATAGCCACACATAAATTCTAATCTGTGTTCTAATGACCAGTTGGGAGGAAAACAATGAGAGAATTGATGGAGCCATGCTTGTGGATGAATGACGTTGCCAGAATTCTTAAATGTTTTGAATTTACGTGTAGTAATGAACAGCTTATAGTCAAAATCATCATGTCGGCGAGTCACATATCGGTCATTGTTACGTCGTGTCGGCGGTTCCATCTCAAAATTCGGTGCACCTTGCCAATTCCTTTCATAATTACCGAAATGCCCTGTGTTATTATTTTGTGGCTGTTCCGTATTTCTATGTCCCTCTTCCCTTATTGGGGCGCGAGTGTCCTCTGAAATACGTAATTCTTGTATTACCTGTGTCAGCTGATCTTGTACTTCCCGCATTTCTCTTTTGTATTGCGTATTAATTTGATTCTGATTTTGTTTGAATTTTCTTATTTGTTCATACTCTTCTGTGTCAGTGAAGGCTACGGGTCTTGTGTCATTCAGATCATCATCTACCTTTGTAGATAAGTTAGTGACCTGATCCGAAAGTTCAGCTACTTTCTCCGATAGTGAACACATTTCCTCAGTGTGTTTTTCTGAACCAAGTTTCAGAGTGTCCATTTGTGTTGAAATCGAATCTACTGTGTTCTTTAAGTTTTCCTGAGTTTTTGCCAGTTGCGTAACCGAATCGGTAGATGCAACTGAGTCAATTTTAGCCCACAAGGTCTCATGATTTTCATGAACAATGGTTTGCAGCTCTTTTATGGCTGCTTCGTGATTCTGTAATGCATTTTCATGCCGCGAAAAAATAGGCTGAAAATGCTCACAAATTTGTGTTTTTACGTCATTACAGACTTTTTGACATTTCGATTCAATGTTATGTAATTCAGTAGTTAAATCTTCACGTGTTTGTTCAAGTGTGGTGTCTAACTTTTGAAGCTTTTGCTGTGTTTGTCTCTGATTTTGTTCCATTGTGTGTAACTGTTGCTGTGTTTGTTTCTGGTGTTGTTCCATTGTGTCTAACTTTTTTAGATTTTGTTCCATTGTGTCTAACTTATTAAGATTTTGTTCCATTGTGTCTAACTTTAGAAGATTTTGTCCCATTTGTTGCATTAATTGTAATAACAATGCATTAGTGTCTGGAATCTGTTCCTCTACGCTTTTCGGCAGTGCATTTGCACCAGCAACATTCACATTTTGACAAGCAGAAAATGTGTCTTGACTCATTTGAGAAAACGGTGAGGACGCAAAACCTGAATCTACAGTATTTGCAAAATTGTGTCCTATCATTTCGGATTCCTGAGGCGAGCTGTTGCCGACCGATCGATCGATAATGCTTCCCTGTTCACTACCTGTTTGACTGTCTACGCCATTGTTTGACGCCCGCTCCATTTCCCTATGCACAGTTACCAAATTACTACTTTGAACATTAGTTAACTCATTACACAGTGGCGCTAACACATTGCTTTCGTCTTCACTGTCGTTTCTTAGTTTACTTTGGAGCCGAGTGTTACGTTTTTCACACGCCATTATTGTGACAATATTTCACACGATAACACAGAAAAACACAATTTGAAGAGCAAAAATAAGAGAACACATTAACATAGCACTGAAAATAATATCTAGTTAATTGCAGCAGCGAAATACTTGGCGCAAAGCTACATGCATGCCACAACTGTTTTACTGTACAACAATGAAAGACTGCAACTACAAAGGAGATTCTCTCTACAATTACGCGCTAGCAATAAACAAAAGCTACACTAAATACACAAACTACAAGAAAAAATCAGAAGATTCCAGGTTCGAATCCTGGCAGGGTCGCCATATGAAACGTCCCCTTAGAACAATTATACAGGCCTGTGCTTAACCTGACACACAATATTATTTAGCGCAACGCAATCTGACTTTCAATAACCCCTACAAAACAATGGCCTGACTAACTTTAACCTATACCTTTTACAAATCACTTACCTCACAAAAATCTTCGCTACTCAAGCTACTGCAAAACAGCGAGCGCCACTACTGCCAGCTAAATAAAAGATTCAAACTACTGAAGGTACTAACTACTGATAGTCTTAGCAAATGAAAGATTCTAATAGAGAACAAACAATGTATTTACCTCACTATTCATAATTGACATCCAGTCTTACAGATTATCAAAAATCCGCCATCTGTCTCCCCACGTCCACCACTGCTGGCGGCTCACCTCCAACTGCCCAACGCTACGCGCTGTTCACATCCAGCTGTAGCAGTTCATGACAACAATGGCAGACAACAATGCAAACTAGCCACATACTGCACACAGCACAGCCAGTGATTTTCATATAGAGCGCTACGTGGCATTACCCATATAAAAATCTAAACAGCCTACTTACAATTTCCAGCCCAAATCCTGTATCATTTCGCGATAATACAAAACGTGCTGCCTTTCTTTGAACTTTTTCGATGGACTCCGTCAGTCCTATCTCGTAAGGATCCCACCCCGCGCAGCAGTATTCTAAAAGAGGACGGACAAGCGTAGTGTAGGCAGTCTCCGTAGTAGATCTGTTACATTTTCTATGTGTCCTGCCAATAAAACGCTGCCATTGGTTAGCCTTCCCCACAATATTTTCTGTGTGTTGTTTCCAATTTGAGTCGTTCCTAATTGTTATAGCTAGGTATTTAGTTGAATTTACAGCTTTTAGATTAGACCGATTTATCGTGTAACCGAAGTCCCTTTTAGCACTCATGTGGATGACCTCACACCTTTCGTTATTAAGGGTCAACTGCCACTTTTCGCACCATTCAGATATTTCTTCTAAATCATACGAGGCAGGATGTCAAAGGTAATATACAATATGAACAATAAGCAAAGGGAAACACAAAGAATGAAAGAACAAAAGCGAAATAGTTGGATGGAAAAGCATGCAAAGCAGAAACGCAGTGTCTATGCTCCACTGCTCTAGATGACTATCGGAGACAACGTAGGAAATAAAAAAAGGTCCTGAAGTGGAATTAATATTCACAGAAAAAGCATTTCAGTTATAAAATTCGTTGGTGACGTGCTAATAACGTCGTGTCATCCAAAAGTTCTCGTAATATAATAATTAATGTTATTGCGCCTTACGTACTCCTTATTGTGCACTATCACCTTGAAAGTGTCCGCCCCCGGTAGCTGAGTGATCAGCGTGAAAGAATGTCAATCCTAAGGGCCCGGGTTCCATTCCCGGCTGGGTCGGAGATATTCTCCGCTCAGGGACTGCGTGTTGCGTTGTCCTAATCATCATCATTGTACCCCCATCGACGCGCAAGTCGCCGAAGTGGCATCAAATCGAAAGACTTGCACCCGGTTAACGGTGTACCCGACGGGAGGCCCTAGTCACTCGACATTTACATTTTACCTTGAAAGTAATCGCCCCCCCCCCCTTCCCCGTTGGTAGCAAACAAACCGACTTAAGCTTTTCCTCACTTTGAAGTGCATCGCGGAAGCCTTTCTTTGTCGTATCTGGCACCCTCTACGACTGCACTTTAATCTCCGCCACTGTATCATATTTTTGCCCCTTCAACTGGATTTACGTCTAGGAGATGGTTGAGAAGTGGTACGCAGCAGAGTGTGGTATTAAGGTGCGGGAACAGATTTCATCTAGCTTTTAGTAGCAAAAAAAAAAAAAAAAAAAAAAAAAAAAAGCGTCTACTGTAGGCAGGATGCGGTCGTGGATTAACGTGGTCGACCAGCCACTTCTTTGGGCGTTTGTGTGTGTGTGTGTGTGTGTGTGCGCGTGTCATTTCCTAAGGGACGGAACTGCTGAGGTCATCGGTCGCTAGACTTACGCACTACTGAAACTAACGTAAACTAACTTATGACCGAGGGAGGACTCGATGACGATGATTATGATGATGATGATGATGATGATGATGATGATGGTTTGGTTTTTTTAGGTTGCTCAACTGGAGGACTCGAACCTCCGGCATGAGGGGCCGAAGCAATCCGTGACATGGGGCCTCTAACCGGGCGCTTTTTGAGTGTTTGCTCGTCGCCTCTTTCCTCAAACGTCCCAGAATATGGTGACTCAGCTCGTTATAGGGCGCATGACTTGGCACGGACGGAAACAGTCCTGTCAGCATTCTGACCTAGTTGAAGGATGATTCTTCCGTCGAGACGATTGCTACTTAATTTCGAGATCGTTGCCATAAATATTTCGTCACCAGTGATAACCTTTCAAATGGCTTTGAGCACTATGGGACTTATTGTCTGAGGTCATCAGTTCCGTAAAACTTAGAACTACTTAAACGTAACTGACCTAAGGACATCGCACACAGCCATGCCCGACGTAGGATTCGAACCTGCGACCGTAGCGGTTGCGCGGTTCCAGACTGTAGCGCCTAGAATCGCTCGGTCACAGCGGCCGGCGATAACCTTTCGCAGACCATGTAAATCGCCTCGAAGCAGTTAAGTTACCTGTAGACATGCAGGCGACGTTCTCGAGGCAGCCGCGCCACAAACTTCTCGTGTTCTATTCCTCTGACAGAATACGTTCAGACGTACCACAAGTTACCCCCAAGGTATTGCTCGGCACTTGTACGATCTGTTTACAACATTGCAGGAACTTTCTGAACATCGTCTGCTGAGGTGGCAGTTGACGGCCGGGCAGAACAGTTGTTACTGGCAGTCGACCTCGGCGCGCGGCCGAAACGTTTATTTATAGCAGTCGATAAGTCTGTGTCTGAACGCACGAAGCGACGACTCCGAACAGCCTGGCTCCTACACCGCTTCCGTTTTCCGAACCTCAGAACAAAAGTATACGTGGCAAACCCGTAGAGCCACAGAGACACGGCAGTGGAAACGTGCTCAGCGAACACTAAGCGAGCCGCTCAGCTGGCAGCGGTACTGCGGTGAGGCGCCGCACCTGGCGGTACGTACGTCGATGCACTCGTAACCGCCCGCGTGCGAAACTCACAATCAGATTCGGCGAACTCTGGGACGACGCTGAATACGAGAGAGCGACATGCGGTAGTGGCTCTGTACTGCCGGTGCACTTTGGGACATCAGTTCGGTACTCGTGAAGCCGTTCGCGGACTCGATTACAAAGACTGGGTATCGAAAGTAAACTGTTAACGACGAACGTGTAAAGATAATAAAAGTTATTGGTATTCCCAAGAAATAAGCGGGATTCTTAGTCACATATGTAATAGCTCTCTAAAGCAAAGTATTTTCCCAGATAGATTGAAGTATGCCATTGTTGAACAACTGCATAAAAAAGGGGATACGTCTGATGTCAACAGCTACCGCCCAATCTCTCTTCTGACTGCCTTATCCAAAATTCTTGAAAAAGTAATGTATTGCAGAGTAGCTTCACACCTTTGTAAAAATAAAGTCTTAACAACATGTCAGTTTGGTTTCCAGGAGGCTTCTTCAACGGAAAATGCCATATATACTTTTACTGATGAAATATTAAATGCTCTGAGTAACCGGAAGTCACCCGTTGGGATTTTTTGTAATCTCTCAAAGGCTTTTGATTGTGTAAATCATGAGATACTTCTAGATAAGTTCAAGTACTGTGGTATGAATGGGACAGTGCTCAAATCGTTTAAATCATACCTAACTGGAAAAGTGCAGAAAGTTGAAATAAACAGTTCAGACAATATGCAAAAAACTGGTGATTTCGCAAACTGGGGAACAATTAAGAACAGGGTGTCGCAAGGTTCGGTCTTGTGTCCTCTGCTGTTCTTAATATATATTAATGACTTGCCATCCTATATTCACGAAGATGCTGGTTGGTTTTGGGGAAGGAAACCAGACAGCGAGGTCATCGGTCTCATCGGATTAGGGAAGGATTGGGAAGGAAGTCGGCCGTGCCCTTTCAGAGGAACCATCTCGGCATTTGCCTGGAGTGATTTAGGGAAATCACGGAAAACCTAAATCAGGATGGCCGGACGCGGGATTGAACCGTCGTCCTCCCGAATGCGAGTCCAGTGGCTAACCACTGCGCCACCCCGCTCGGTACGAAGATGCAAAGCTGGTACTTTTTCCCGATGATACAAGTGTACCTATCACACCCAACAGACAAGAATTAACTGGTGAAATTGTGAACAATATTTTTCAGAAAATCATTGAGTGGTTCTCTGCAAATGGGCTCTCATTAAACTTTGACAAAACACTGTATATACAGTTGTACACAGTAAATGGTATGACACTATTAATACATGTAAACTTCGATCAGAAATTGGTAGCTAAGGTAGAATATTCAAAATTTCTAGGTGTATGCATTGATGAGGGGTTGAACTGGAAAAAACACAGTGAAGATGTGCTGAAACGTTTGAGTTCAGCTACTTATGCTATTAGGGTCATTACAAATTTTGGCGATATACATCTCAGTAAATCAGCTTACCACGCCTATTTTCATTCTCTGCTTTCATATGGCCTCATATTCTGGGGTAAGTCATAATTGAGTAAAAGAGTGTTCATTGCACAAATGCGTGTAAGCAGAATAATTGCTGGAGCTCATCCCAGATCATCCTGCAGACACTTATTTAAAGAGCTAGGGATCTTCACTGTAGCCTCACAATATATATATATATTCACTTACGAAATTTGTTATTAACAATCCAAACGAATTCAAAAGTAATAGCAGTGTACATGGCTGGAACACTAGGAGAAAGGATGATCTTCACGACTCAAGGTTAAATCAAACTTTCGCTCAGAAGGGTGTAAGACGTGTATATTTCTGTTGTCTATTGTCAAAATATTATAGAGATCTATATATTTTATTAATACGATTAAGTAGGAATAATTAATATTTGTCATGTTGGAAATAACTGTGGTAGCAGGGAATGTCTGCACCAAAGTATTGTTGGCAAGAGAGGCCGCAAATTGATAAAATTTTAAAAAAGGGCGGGAGAGAGCGCGTATGGATACATTTTAAGAAAAGAGCGGGAAAGACCGCGCATTGATACATATTGTAATGGTAGCAGGGATAGTCTGCACCAGAAAGCATTGTTGGCAGGAGAGACCGCACTTGAGCGTTCGTAGGAAGTCAGTAGTAAGCGAGAAGTGAAGCGAGTCGGTAGCAGGTCTGAAGCGAGAGGTTGAGAGGAGCGGTGTGCCTGCCAGCCACCAGCTATGATTTACAAGAGATTATAAACGGATGTACAGAGACATCAGCTAACTATTATAATAAGAGGGACTAATATTATTGAATTAATTTTTTGAGAAACTCGAGATTACTGAAGGTATGTTTGCGCATTGCTAGTTGTAAGATTATTGTAGAAAGTAAGTCCCATTTGAACGTTCGTAAAATCATTTCATTCAGAATATGATTAACTTTTGCCAGCAATATTGCATTTCTAAATGTAATCCATCCCAAAAACCATCAACGTAAAACTTTGCAAAATTTTATTGTTGTCAAGAAAAAGTTTAACTATGAATTACGTAATTTCAGTCAAATTAATTACAGAATAACGTCAGCTTTGCTATTAAAGAAAAACGTCAGCTTTGGTAATAAATACAGCCACTTACGATGAAAGCCCACCAGCTACTAATAGAGTATAGTAAAACAGAGTAAGTATATTGATGTCGCAGTTCGATGTAGCAGTCAGATGGCGATCCAGTAACAGTAAAAAAGGTAAGGAACAGTTTTGGGTTATTGCAGATAACGACTGAGGGCCACGAGGACGACACATTCTATGTTTCGTCGAAATAATCAGAAAATCACTTTTAATAAGCAGCAATTAAATTTGTATGCGAAGATTGAGAAAGAGAATAAATTTCAAAGGGAAGATTTCATTTGTTATTATTAAGCAAGAAATAGAAATCGTAAGGAAAGGTTACATAGGTTATTGTAAAAGGGAAGGTTATCATTAAGAAAAGTATAAAGGAGACAGGAAGGTTTCAAGGGGGAAATTATGCTGCCAAAAAAGTCTTTGGTCACTTTCCTAATAGCATCAAAAGTCTGACAGATAGCCATATAGCATTTAAAAGGAAATTAAAAGAATTTCTGAACGGGTACTCCTTGTACTCATTAGATGAATTTTTGCGTATAGTCAGTGGGTAATTTCCCCACCCCCCCGCACCCAAAAAAAAAAAAAAAAAAAATATTAAGTGTCATGTAGTATTTTGTGCAATGTAATATGTTGTATAGACACGTTTTATTAACCTGACACGTTCCACATCATTACGAAGTGTCGTATTCATGATCTATGGGACAAGTACTAATCTGATCTCTTATGTGTCCAGTTGTGGGGTGACTGTGCGCCGCCAGCAGAGCGCAGCGCCGTTCCCGCCGCAAGGCACGGCCGCCACCCTCCACGCAGCGACAGACAAGACAGACAGACAGACAGACAGGACAGCCCAGCCCGCCGGTCTGCCGACACCGCTCTGCCGTGACAGCGCGGCCGCGCCATCTGTCAAGTCAGCGGTGACGCGGAATTTGGCGACGCGCGACAAGGCGCGCGCCCCGACAGCGCGGCCGCAGCTCGCTCCCCCCCCCCCCCCCCCTCCCATTCAAGTCAGTCCGCTCCAAAAACGACAGACAGCGCCGGGGAGAGAACTCGAGTACGCAGCCGGCTTCGGAACCGCGTAGGACCCACACTGTACAATCGTCATGATTACAAATTCTTATACACTGGTACTAGGTGACCGTGCAGACAATTGACTCCTCGAAACATTTTCAGGGCAATTCGTCCCTGTAACTTTACACTGCAGTCTTGCTTCCGTTATCAAGCGTACAGCGACAGCTACGATCTACATCGATAGTCTGTAAATCACATTCAAGTGCGTGGCGGAGGGTTCATCGAACCCCCTTCACAAATCTCTATTATTCCAATTTTGTATAGCGCGCGGAAAGAATGAACACCTGTATCTTTCCGTACGAGCTCTGATTTCCCTTATTTTATCGTGGTGATCGTTCCTCCCTATGTACGTCGGTGTCAACAAAATATTTTCGCATTCCGAGGAGAAAGTTGCTGATTGGAATTTCGTGAGAAGATTCCGTCGCAACGAAAAACGCCTTTCTTGTAACGATTTCCAGCCCAAATCCTGTATCATTTCTGTAACACTTTCTCCCATACTTCGCGATACTACAAAACGTCCTGCCTTTGTTTGCACTTTATCGCAGTACTCCGTCAGTCCTACCTGGTAAGGATCCCACACCGCGCAGCACTATTCTAAAAGAGGACGGACAAGCGTAGTGTAGGCTATTGTGTCTCACTGTTTAGAGGCACAAAACGCGTGGGAGTTTTCAGCTCGTTACTAAATGCAAATAAGTAGGAGGCCGAGTTGATAGGAGCTGAAGGAGTCCAGGTTGCAATAATATGCGGTACGGCACACTGTTAGACAGAAGGATTATGTATTCAAGACACACATTGTACAATCAAATTACTTATCTTCAGTAGTTTGTAGGGCTGCAGCTGCAGCTATGAACTAACAATCTCGTAACGTGCAATACCATCAGCTAACACAACATATTCTCAGGGACTAAGCCTGATGGGCCCACCTCAGAGAATCAACAGAACTGGCTGAGGGCCGATTATGAAAGTGCGTCTTCCTGGGTTGAAATCTAGCTAACAAGCGAACCTCCCCATCGCACCCCCCTCAGATTTAGTTATAAGTTGGCACAGTGAATAGGCCTTGAAAAACTGAACACAGACCAATCGAGAAAACAGGAAGAAGTTGTGTGGAACTATGAAAAAAATTAGTAAAATATACAAACTGAGTAGTCCATGCGAAGATAGGCAACATCAAGGAGAATGGGAGTCTAAGAGCGCCGTGGTCCTGTGGTTACCGAGAGCAGCTACGGAACGAGAGGTCCTAGGTTCAAGTCTTCCCTCGAGTGAACAGTTTAATTTTTTATTTTCCGTTTATGTGACAAACGCTTATGTTTTCATGGCTTTTTTGAGAGTGATTATCACATCCACAAGAAAACCTAAATGGGGCAAGGTAGAAGAATCTTTTTACCCATTCGCCAAGTGTACAAGTTAGGTGGGTCGACAACATATTCCTGTCATGTGACGCACATGCCGTCACCAGTGTCGTACAGTATATATCAGACGTGTTTTCCTGTGTAGGAATCGGTTGACCTATGACCTTGCGATCAAATGTTTTCGGTTCCCATTGGAGAGGCACGTCCTTTCGTCTACTAATAGCACGGTTTTGCGGTGCGGTCGCAAAACACAGACAGTAAACTTATTGCAGTGAACAGAGACGTCAATGAACGAACGGACAGATCATGACTTTGCGAAAATAAAGAAAGTAGAATTTTCAGTCGAGGGAAGACTTGAACCAAGGACCTCTCGTTCCGCAGCTACTCACCCTAACCACGGGACCACGACACTCCTGAGCTCACATTTGCATTGATGTTACTTCTCTTGCGCATGGACTACTCAGTTTGTATATTTTATTAATTTTGTTTATAGTTCCACACAACTTCTTCCTGTTTTCTCGATTGATCTGTGTTCCCTTTTTCAAGGCCTATCCACTGTGCCAACTTATAACTAAATCTGCGGGGGGTGCGATGGGGAGGTTCCCTTGTGAGAAGTGGACGAGGCACACTCCAGTTCCGTCGAGCTGCACAGCCCGCTAGAGTGCAGACGGCGGGCTGCCAACCTTGCGTTGGCGCGACGTTGTAGTAGTATCTGTGGCAATGATTCTACATATGCGGTCTCCTTAGTAGATCTCTTACATTTTCTAAGTGTCCTGCCAATAAAACGCAGCCTTTGGTTAGCCTTCCGCACAACATTTTCTATGTGTTCTTTCCAATTTACGTTGTTCGTAATTGTAATACCTAGGTATTTAGTTGAATTTACGGCTTTTAGATTAGACTGATCACTACCTTGGGGAACGCCTGAAATTACTTCTGTTTTACTCGATGTCTTTCCGTCAATTACTACGAACTGTCACTTCTCTCACAGGAAATCGCAAATCCAGTCCCGTAACTGAGACGATATTCCATAAGCACGCAATTTCACTACGAGCCGCTTGTGTGGTACAGTGTCAAAAGCCTCCCGGAAATCCAGGAATACGGAATCGATCTGAAATCCCTTGTCAAAAGCACTCAACACTTCATGTGAATAAAGAGCCAGTTGTGTTTCACAGGAACGACGTTTTCTAAACCCATGTTGACTGTGTGTCAATAGACCGTTTTCTTCGAGGTAATTCATAATGTTCGAACACAATATATGTTCTAAAATCCTGCTGCATTTCGACGTTAACGATATGGGCCCGTAATTTAGTGTATTACTCATACTACCTTTCTTGAATATTGTTGTCACCTGTGCAACTTTCCAGTCTTTGAGTACGGACCTTTCGTCGAGCGAACGGTTGTATGGAGCTAATGCCTCAGCATACTCCTAAAGAACCTAATTGGTACACAGTCTGGACCAGAATACTTGCTTTTATTAAGTGATTTGAGTTGCTTCACTACTCCGAGGATATTTAGTTCTACGTTTCTCTCGGTGGTAGCTGTTCTCGATTCCAATTCTGGAAAATTTACTTCGTCTTGTTTTCTGAAGCCATTGGGAAGGCTCTGTTTAGTAAATCTGCTTTGGCAGCACTGTCTTCGATAGTATCTCCATTGTTAACGCGCAGAGAAGACATTGATTGTTTCTTGCCGCTACTTCACATACGACCAGAATCTCTTTGGATTTTCTGCCAGGTTTCGAGACAAAGTTTCGTTGTGGAAACTGTTATAGGCGTCTCGCAGTGAACTGCGCGCTAAGTTTCGAGCTTCTGTAAAGGATCGCCAATCTTGGGGATTTTGCCTCTGTTTAAAGTTGGCATGTCTATGTGCCGAACTGCACTAAATGTTGTGTAACAGACCCTCAAATTACTTTTCCGCTCTGTCGTATGTTATTCTAGTCTGTCACTCTGATGCACGAACTGTCAGTATCCGAGAGGGGCAAAATTGTAAAATTGACATTGTTATATACCGTAGCTCATTTGTTGAGATTTAGAACTATCAATGATTGATATTTAACCACTTGCAACTTGAAAGTATGCGTATTTCAGTTGTGTATGTAATCTTTTTGATATTATTAAAATAAATATCGATGTTATCATCTTTAGTCATCTATATAAATAAAAATGTATTGCCGCATGTGTGAAATATCACTCGAGAAGGGATCGACCGATCTGGCTGACTTCGTCGTCGTCGTCGTCGTCGTTGTTGTTAGTAATTGCCAGCGCAAGGTTTGTATGGAAGAAAATTTTTGGAAAATACAACGGAAAAGTCGAAATTTTAGATGGTATTTTTGTATGAAAATCTCAGTGAAAGATGTGTGGCTGTCTGTTCGACTGTTCTGTTGTCGCATGTTTTCACAGAAAAAATAAACGTGACGCTCAGTTTCATAGTTCTGCTGTCAGCTGTTCTCCTAGCAACAACAAATTCCGTATTGACTATTGATATTTTGCGAAAAAACAAGTGATTTGAAGCGATATTGCCGTGTCTAAGCGGTGGTGATCATAGGACGCAATCACGCCGTATCCTAGGTGTGAAAGCTTATTCAGTCGGTAAAAGATAACACCGTTTAGAAGAGAGGAAAATAAGTATGAATATTCAAGGTCGCAATGATGTCCACTCCAGCGACAGCGATCGTCTCAGACTCAGTGGGGTGCAACGCAGCACCAGACACCGCCACAGAGCTGCGAATTCTGCAGCACGGGCGGCCAGGCAGCGCAATGGTGTGGCAGAGTCGAGAGGTGCCTTGGCTCAGTACTCTGAGATACTGAAAGTCGATTGTACTGGCCAATGTGAGGGCGGCGTTGGGAAACTTACCACGTTCTATAAAAAGTGAAGCCAGCCTCCGGCATATCGGTGAGTCTTAGTGAAGTGTTCGTACTACAGTTCTGTTCTTCGATTTCACTTAAAACAGGAATAAAACATTCGGCTGTTTTGAATCGACGTACGCCATACTCGACGAGTGGGAACTGAAGTCAAAAAATTAATTTTTCAAGTGTCTTGTGATGAGTATTCACCCACGAAAGTACACTAATGGCCATTAAAATTGCTACACCACCAAGATGGCGTGTTACAGACGCGGAATTTAACCGACAGGAAGAAGATGCTGCGATATGCAAATGATTAGCTTCTCACAGCATTCACACAAGGTTGGCGCCGGTGGCGACACCTACAACGTGCTGACATGAGGAAACTTTCCAATCCATTTCTCATACACAAACAGCAGTTGACCGGCGTTGCCTGGTGAAATGTTATTGCGAAGTCTCGTGTAAGGAAGAGAAATGCGTACCGTCACGTTTCCGACTTTGATAAAGGTCGGATTGTAGCCTATCGCGATTGCGGTTTATCGTATCGCGAGATTGCTGCTCGCGTTGGTCCTGATCCAATGGCTGTTAGCAGAATATGGAATCGGTGGGTTCAGGAAGGTAATACAGAACGCAGTGCTGGATGCCAACGGCCTCGCATCACTAGCAGTCCAGATGACAGGCAGCTTATCCGTATCACTGTAACGGATCGTGCAGTCACGCCTCGATCCCTGAGACAACAGATGGGGCCGTTTGCAAGAAAACAACCATCTGCACGAACAGTTCGACGACGTTTGCAGCAGCATGGACTATCAGCTCGCAGACCGTGGCTGCGGTTACCCTTGACGCTGCATCACTGAGAGGAGCGCCTGCGATGGTGTACTTAACGACAAACCTTGGTGCACGAATGGCAAAACGTCGTTTTTTCGGATGAATCCAGGTCCTGTTTACAGCATCACGATGGTCGCATCCGTGTTTGGCGACATCGCGGTGAACGCACATTGGAAGCGTGTATTCTTCATCGCCATAGTGACGTATCACCCAGCGTGATGCTGTGGAGTGTCACTGGTTACACGTCTCGGTCACCTCTTGTTCGCATTGACGGCACATTGAACAGTGGACGTTACATTCCAGATGTGTTGCGACCCGTAGCTGTACCCTTTATTCGATCCCTGCGAAACCCTAGATTTCAACAGGATAATGCACGACCGCATGTTGCAGTTCCTGTACGGGCCTTTATGGATACAGAAAATGTTCGACTGCTGCCCTGGCCAGCATATTCTCCAGATCTCTCACCAACGGGAAACGTCTGGTCAACAGTGGCCGAGTAACTGGCTCGTCACAGTATGTCAGTCACTACCCTTGATCAATGTGGTACCGTGTTGAAGCTGCATGTACAGCTATACCTGTACACGTGATCTAAGCTCTGTTTGACTCAATGCCCAGGCGTATCAAGGCCGTTATTACGGCCAGAGGTGGTTGTTCTGGGTACTGATTTCTCAGGATCTATGCACCCAAATTGCGTGAAAATGTAATCACATGTCAGTTCTAGTATAACATATTTGTCCAATGAATACCCGTTTATCAACTGCTTTTCTTCTGGGTGGAGCAGTTTTAATGGCCAGTAGTGTATATCTGACTGTCAGTTCAACGCATTAACGCTAAGAGGATAGGTTTAACAGGAGAACTAAGACTCACCAAAACAGCGGACAGGCTTCGCTTCGACTGGCGCCTACACTCGGCATAGATAACGACGTCCCCCCTTTATTCTAACGTCCTTGGTTATGCTAGTTAACATTAAAAACAGAAATCATGGAAGTAATGCAAAAAATCCATATACGTGGTCAGATGTGAAGTCACATAAACAAAGAAAGTCTTACACATCTCATAAATTGCGGATAAAATTTATTCTTCGTCTCTCCACTTCGTGGAACACAAAAGTTGCAACTTACTTGCTTTTTGTATTCACAAGGGAACATTCCCAAGTGTAAGCAAACGATTTTTATGAAGCTTGTCGGGTGTGTAGACGGGGCAAAATACTGCAATACGTATTTTTTTGTTTCTGCTCAATTTCATTTTTAAGCGGCAAAGCACATTCGGAAAGCTCATTTGCATTTTGGGTTTCGATGGAATATCTTATATATTTTTTATGTATCATCGTTTCGAAGATATTGCCTCTAAACCTAAAGTGCCAAATTACATTTCGGGTTGTGCTTTACCCCTTAAATGACAAACTGAAGCAGAAACAAAAAAATAAATATTGCACTACTTTGTCCCCTCCACACACTGTCCAAGTCTCATCAAGACGGTTTATTGACTAAAATTTTTGGATGTGAGTTCCGTCAGTTATGCAAAACACCGTTTTTCTCAGTATCCAAACATGTTTCGGCACCACTGTGCCATCATCAGTGGGTTTTCGTTTTTTATTTATTCTGCGATGTGAACATTTTGTTAAATGATTATAAAATTATGTGCATTTTTACTTCAAACAACAGATCATTTCTTTTTGTAAATACCTTTACATTTGGTGTGCATGAACTTTCTGGATCACTTTTGTCTTAATTACTACAGGTAGCTTATCACCTGCAGCCAAACGATGTTGATGAGAAAGTTTTTTGCTGGGAGTTAACCTATCTTCTAGAATGTAATTTAGTTTTTCGCGATGTTTTCGCGCCTATTTTCGTATTTACTTACGTTTTCGTGTGGCAAGCACTTCCATTCTCCACATCATGCTGAGAAGTTGTGACGCATACGTAACTACAACAAGTATTTTCCACAAATAACGTAGTAAAATACTTTTTCACTACACCAGAACACAGTGTGATTGTGGTTTGTTATGTGTCACAGCCCAGTCAATGTTCATTTGTTCACCAGAGAGTTCGGCGCCAAATGTGAATTTTGTTTGCATTTTATCTTTGTGTGTGTGTGTGTGTGTGTGTGTGTGTGTGTGTGTGTGTGTGTGTGTGTGTGTGCGTGTGTGTAGACTTTACCTGTGTTTTTATTATTGACACTTGGGAATGTTCCCTTGCAAGCGTAACATTTCCACTTTATAGAACTTTTCTCAAGATTTGTACTAGTGCAGCTTCTCCTCTTGTCGAGGATATGAAGACAAAGCTCCCGTAAAAGCTGGTAAAACAGAGACGTAAGCAAGAATAAGAAACATCGAGTTTAAAACTCTTCCTTACCGCAATCAGTTTTCCACCGCAAACATGCAACGCCTCTTCCGTCGTCAATATGTAAAGGTAGTTCTTCCTCGCCGTGATCTTACCTGTAACAGAAGAAATGCAAACACGTAAACAAACTGTTTTACAGCAGGAACAAGTTGCATTTTTTTCAGGCTGCATTATGACTACTAGGGCCTTTATGAAGGACGTACGGCAGTGCTCCAGACCTCTTAGCCAGCAGTACCCACGGCCGCCGCTGTGCTACGCCACTGAGGCCACGGGCGCTGTTGCCCATGCAACGCAACGTGCGGGTGGGCGGGCCTGCGTGGAGTTATTTTGTCTGCACTTTGGTGTTATCTTTTATTTACTTACAGCAACTACACTTATTTTTTAAAGAAGAATACAGGGATTTGGAAGAAGGAAACTATAAAATTATGGTATAATTTAAGAAGAGAATAAAAGAAGACAGGAAAAAGTAGAATGGCCGTGCGGTTAAAGGCGCTGCAGTCTCGAACCGCAAGACCGCTACGGTCGCAGGTTCGAATCCTGCCTCGGGCATGGATGTTTGTGATGTCCTTAGGTTAGTTAGTTTGAACTAGTTCTAAGTTCTAGGGGACTAATGACCTCAGAAGTTGAGTCCCATAGTGCTCAGAGCCATTTGAACCATTTGAAAAAGTAGATATAAAATATGAATTTACAAATTATGAATTACCTCGAAGAAAACGGTCTATTGACACATACACTCCATAGTCAACATGGGTTTAGAAAACATCGTTCCTGCGAAACACAACTAGCTCTTTATTCACATGAAGTGTTGAGTGCTGTTGACAAGGGATTTCAGATCGATTCCGTATTTGTGGATTTCCGGAAGGCTGGCGTTCCACAAGGTAGTGTTACAGGCCCTTTGCTGTTCCTTATCTATTGTCTAGTAAAGTCTCCAGAAGATCAGAACAAACTGCAAAACGATTTGGAAAAGATACCAGTTGTTGTTGTTGTGGTCTTCAGTCCTGAGACTGGTTAGATGCAGCTCTCCATGCTACTCTATCCTGTGCAAGCTTCTTCATCCCCCAGTACCTACTGCAACCTACAGCCTTCTGAATCTGCTTAGTGTATTCATATCTTGGTCTCCCTCTACGATTTTTACCCTCCACGCTGCCCTCCAAAGCTAAATTTGTGATCCCCTGATGCCTCAAAACATGTCCTACCAACCGGCTTCTTCTTCCCAATTCTGTTCAATACCTCATTAGTTACATGATCTACCCATCTAATCTTCAGCATTCTTCTGAAGCACCACATTTTGAAAGCTTCTATTCTCTTCTTGTCCAAATTATTTGTCGTCCATGTTTCACTTCCATACACGGCTACACTCCATACAAATACTTTCAAAAACGACTTCCTGACACTTAAATCTGTACTCGATGTTAACAAATTTCTCTTCTTCAGAAATGCTTTCCTTGCCATTGCCAGTCTACATTTTATATCCTCTCTACTTCGACCATCATCAGTTATTTTGCTCCCCAAATAGCAAAACTCCTTTACTACTTTAAGTGTCTCATTTCCTAATCTAATTCCCTCAGCATCACCCGACTTAATTCGACTTCATTCCATTATCCTCGTTTTGTTTTTGTTGATGTTCATCTTATATCCTCCCTTCAAGACACCATCCATTCCGTTCAACTGCTCTTCCAAGTCCTTTGCTGTCTCTGACAGAATTACAATGTCATCGGCGAACCTCAAAGTTTTTATTTCTTCTCCATGGATTTTAATACCTACTCCGAATTTTTCTTTTGTTTCCTTTACTGCTTGCTCAATATACAGATTGAATAACATCGGGGAGAGGCTACAACCCTGTCTTACTCCCTTCCCCACCGCTGCTTCCCTTTCATGTCCCTCGACTCTTATAACTGCCATCTGGTTTCTGTACAAATTGTAAATAGCCTTTCGCTCCCTGTATTTTACCCCTGCCACCTTTTAGAATTTGAAAGAGAGTATTCCAGTCAACATTGTCAAAAGCTTTCTCTAAGTCTACAAATGCTAGAAACGTAGGTTTGCCTTTCCTTAATCTTTCTTCTAAGATAAGTCGTAAGGTCAGTATTGCCTCACGTGTTCCAGTATTTCTACGGAATCCAAACTGATCTTCCCCGAGGTCGGCTTTTACTAGTTTTTCCATTCGTCTGTAAAGAAGTCGTGTTAGTATTTTGCAGCTGTGGCTTATTAAACTGATTGTTCGGTAATTTTCACATCTGTCAACACCTGCTTTCTTTGGGATTGGAATTATTATATTCTTCTTGAAGTCTGAGGGTATTTCACCTGTCTCATACATCTTGCTCACCAGATGGTAGAGTTTTGTCAGGACTGGCTCTCCCAAGGCCGTCAGAAGTTCCAATGGAATGTTGTCTACTCCGGGGGCCTTGTTTCGACTCAGGTCTTTCAGTGCTCTGTCAAACTCTTCACGCAGTATCGTATCTCCCATTTCATCTTCATCTACATCCTCATCCATTTCCATAATATTGTCCTCAAGTACATCGCCCTTGTATAGACCCTCTATATACTCCTTCCACCTTTCTGCTTTCCCTTCTTTGCTTAGAACTGGGTTTCCATCTGAGCTCTTGATGTTCATGCAAGTGGTTCTCTCTTCTCCAAAGGTGTCTCTAATTTTCCTGTAGGCAGTATCAATCTTACCCCTAGTGAGATAAGCCTCTACATCCTTGCATTTGTCCTCTAGCCATGCCTGCTTAGCCATTTTGCACTTCCTGTCGATCTTATTTTTGAGACGTTTGTATTCCTTTTTGCCTGCTTCATTTGCTGCATTTTTATATTTTCTCCTTTCATCAATTAAATTCAATATTTCTTCTGTTACCCAAGGATTTCTACTAGCCCTCGTCTTTTTACCTACTTGATCCTCTGCTGCCTTCACTACTTCATCCCTCAAAGCTACCCATTCCTCTTCTACTGTATTTCTTTCCCCCATTCCTGTCAATTGTTCCCTTATGCTCTCCCTGAAACTCTGTACAACCTCTGGTTTAGTCAGTTTATCCAGGTCCCATCTCCTTAAATTCCCACCTTTTTGCAGTTTCTTCAGTTTTAATCTACAGGTCATAACCAATAGATTGTGGTCAGAGTCCACATCTGCCCCTGGAAATGTCTTACAATTTAAAACCTGGTTCCTAAATCTCTGTCTTACCATTATATAATCTATCTGATACCTTTTAGTATCTCCAGGGTTCTTCCATGTATACAGCCTTCTATCATGATTCTTAAACCAAGTGTTAGGTATGATTAAGTTGTGCTCTGTGCAAAATTCTACCAGGCGGCTTCCTCTTTCATTTCGTAGCCCCAATCCATATTCACCTACTAGATTTCCTTCTCTCCCTTTTCCTACACTCGAATTCCAGTCACCCATGACTATTAAATTTTCGTCTCCCTTCACTATCTGAATAATTTCTTTTATCTCATCATACATTTCATCAACTTCTTCGTCATCTGCAGAGCTAGTTGGCATATAAACTTGTACTACTGTAGTAGGTGTGGGCTTCGTATCTATCTTGGCCACAATAATGCGTTCACTATGCTGTTTGTAGTAGCTTACCCGCATTCCTATTTTCCTATTCATTATTAAACCTACTCCTGCATTACCCCTATTTGACTTTGTGTTTATAACCCTGTAGTCACCTGACCAGAAGTCTTGTTCCTCCTGCCACCGAACTTCACTAATTCCCACTATATCGAACTTTAACCTATCCATTTCCCTTTTTAAATTTTCTAACTTACCTGCCCGATTAAGGGATCTGACATTCCACGCTCCGATTCGTAGAACGCCAGTTTTCTTTCTCCTGATAACGACATCCTCTTGAGTAGTCCCCGCCCGAAGATCCGAATGGGGGACTATTTTACCTCCGGAATATTTTACCCAAGAGGACGCCATCATCGTTTAATCATACAGTAAAGCTGCATGCCCTCGGGAAAAATTACGGCCGTAGTTTCCCCTTGCTTTCAGCCGTTCGCAGTACCAGCACAGCAAGGCCGTTTTGGTTATTATTACAAAGCCAGATCAGTCAATCATCCAGACTGTTGCCCTTGCAACTACTGAAAAGGCTGCTGCCTCTCTTCAGGAACCACACGTTTGTCTGGCCTCTCAACAGATACCCCTCCGTTGTGGTTGCACCTACGGTACGGCTATCTGTATCGCTGAGGCACGCAAGCCTCCCCACCAACGGCAAGGTCCATGGTTCATGGTTCATGGTTCCAAGTATAAGCAAATAATTATTACATTGTAGCTGCTAGAACTGACTTCTTATAGAATACACCAGAAATTATAACTAACGGAAATATTTTGTGAGTTGACTAAGGCTTTGCATTCTGTGAACCATGTTATCCCGTGTGTTGTTGTCGTTGTCACTGTTGCTGCTACTGCTGCTGTTGTTGTCTTTAGTCCAGAACCTGTTTCGAAGCAGCTGCGCACACTGGTCTGTCGGTTGTTGTGTTGCTAATCTGGCTCTGTGTTTCATATTGTCGTTGCTGTGGTGTCACCGCCAGACACCACACTTGCTAGGTCGTAGCCTTTAAATCGGCCGCGGTCCGTTAGTATACGTCGGACCCGCGTGTCGCCACTGTCAGTGATTGCAGACTGAGTGCCGCCACGCGGCAGGTCTAATTTAGAGAGCCTCCCTAGCACTCGCCCCAGTTGTACAGCCGACTTTGCTAGCGATGGTTCACTGACTACATACGCTCTCATTTGCAGAGACGACAGTTTAGCATATCCTTCAGCTACGTCACTTGCTACGACCTAGCAAGGCGCCATATTCTTCAAGAATGTATTCTGAACTGATAATATTGTGAATCATGTACCGTCAAGAGCGACGTTCATCATTAATGGATTAAAGTTAAGTATCAAACTAATTACGTCCGCTTTCTGAATTCTAATTCCTTGTCATGTTCCAGACCTCACATCAGCATAGTTCTTCCCTCCTCACGCCAGCCTGCGTGAGCTAAAACGCGTGCATTCCGGCCTCCTCTAGTAACACGGTGTGGGCTCTTCTGCCAACACAACAGTTGCCATCTACGAGGTACGGACTATCTTAGCGTTGTTGTTTCCTACTCTGTGTGTACGGTGTAATGTAGTTTCTTTGAATATGTGTATTACGAACGATGTAATTATTATTTTTACTATCATAAACACCGGCACATTCCAACCACGCTTCTACATCTACATCTACATCCATACTCCGCAAGCCACCTGACGGTGTGTGGCGGAGGGTACCTTCAGTACCTCTATCGGTTCTCCCTTCTATTCCAATCTCGTATTGTTCGTGGAAAGAAGGATTGTCGGTATGCCTCTGTGTGGGCTCTAATCTCTCTGATTTTATCCTCATGGTCTCTTCGCGAGATATACGTAGGAGGGAGCAATATACTGCTTGACTCTTCGGTGAAGGTATGTTCTCGAAACTTTGACAAAAGCCCGTACCGAGCTACTGAGCGTCTCTCCTGCAGAGTCTTCCACTGGAGTTTATCTATCATCTCCGTAACGCTTTCGCGATCACCAAACGATCCTGCAACGAAGCGCGCTGCTCTCCGTTGGATCTTCTCTATGTCTTGTATCAACCCTATCTGGTACGGATCCCACACTGCTGAGCAGTATTCAAGCAGTGGGCGAACAAGCGTACTGTAACCTACTTCCTTTGTTTTCGGATTGCATTTCCTTAGGATTCTTCCAATGAATCTCAGTCTGGCATCTGCTTTACCGACAACCAACATTATATGATCATTCCATTTTAAATCACTCCTAATGCGTACTCCCAGATAATTTATGGTATTAACTGCTTCCAGTTGCTGACCTGCTATTTTGTAGCTAAATGATAAAGGATCTATCTTTCTGTGTATCCGCAGCACATTACACTTGTCTACATTGAGATTCAGTTGCCATTCCCTGCACCATGCGTCAATTCGCTGCAGATCCTCCTGCATTTCAGTACAATTTTCCATTGTTACAACCTCTCGATACACCACAGCATCATCTGCAAAAAGCCTCAGTGAACTTCCGATGTCATCCACCAGGTCATTTATGTATATTGTGAACAGCAACGGTCCTATGACACTCCCCTGCGGCACACCTGAAATTACTCTTACTTCGGAAGACTTCTCTCCATTGAGAATAACATGCTGCGTCCTGTTATCTAGGAACTCCTCAATCCAATTACACAATTGGTCTGATAGTCCATATGCTTTTACTTTGTTCAATAAACGACTGTGGGGAACTGTATCGAACGCCTTGCGGAAGTCAAGAAACACGGCATCTACCTGTGAACCCGTGTCTATGGCCCTCTGAGTCTCGTGGACGAATAGCGCGATCTGGGTTTCACATGACCGTCTTTTTCGAAACCCATGCTGATTCCTACAGAGTAGATTTCTAGTCTCCAGAAAAGTCATTATACTCGAACACAATACGTGTTCCAAAATTCTACAACTGATCGACGTTAGAGATATAGGTCTATAGTTCTGCACATCTGTTCGACGTCCCTTCTTGAAAACGGGGATGACCTGTGCCCTTTTCCAATCCTTTGGAACGCTACGCTCTTCTAGAGACCTACGGTACACCGCTGCAAGAAGGGGGGCAAGTTCCTTCGCGTACTCTGTGTAAAATTGAACTGGTATCCCATCAGGTCCAGAGGCCTTTCCTCTTTTGAGCGATTTTAATTGTTTCTCCATCCCTCTGTCGTCTATTTCGATATCTACCATTTTGTCATCTGTGCGACAATCTAGAGAAGGAACTACAGTGCAATCTTCCTCTGTGAAACAACTTTGGAAAAAGACATTTAGTATCTCGGCCTTTAGTCTGTCATCGTCTGTTTCAGTATCATTTTGGTCACAGAGTGTCTGGACATTTTGTTTTGATCCACCTACCGCTTTGACATAAGACCAAAATTTCTTAGGATTTTCTGCCAAGTCAGTACATAGAACTTTACTTTCGAATTCATTGAACGCCTCTCGCATAGCTCTCTTCACACTACATTTCGCTTCGCGTAATTTTTGTTTTTCTGCAAGGCTTTGGCTATGTTTATGTTTGCTGTGAAGTTCCCTTTGCTTCCGCAGCAGTTTTCTAACTCTGTTGTTGAACCACGGTGGCTCTTTTCCATCTCTTACGATCTTGCTTGGCACATACTCATCTAACGCATATTGTACGATGGTTTTGAACTTTGTCCACTGATCCTCAACACTATCAGTACTTGAGACAAAACTTTTGTGATGAGCCAACAGGTACTCTGAAATCTGCTTTTTGTCACTTTTTCTAAACAGAAAAATCTTCCTACCCTTTTTAATATTCCTATTTACGGCTGAAATCATCGATACCGTAACCGCTTTATGATCACTGATTCCCTGTTCTGCGTTAACTTTTTCAAATAGTTCGGGTCTGTTTGTCACCAGAAGGTCTAATATGTTATCGCCACGAGTCGGTTCTCTGTTTAACTGCTCAAGGTAGTTTTCAGATAAAGCACTTAAAAAAATTTCACTGGATTCTTTGTCCCTGCCACCCGTTATGAACGTCTGAGTCTCCCAGTCTATATCCGGCAAATTAAAATCTCCACCCAGAACTATAACATGGTGGGGAAATCTGCTCGAAATATTTTCCAAATTATCCTTCAGGTGCTCAGCCACAACAGCTGCTGAGCCAGGGGGCCTATAGAGACATCCAATTACCATGTCTGAGCCTGCTTTAACCGCGACCTTCACCCAAATCATTTCACATTTCGGATCTCCGTCAATTTCCTTCGATACTATTGCACTTCTTATCGCTATAAACACGCCTCCCCCTTCACTGTTCAGCCTGTCTCTGCGGTATACATTCCAATCTGAGTTTAGGATTTCGTTACTGTTTACGTCTGGTTTCAGCCAACTTTCTGTCCCTAGTACTATATGGGCGTTGTGATCGTTTATTAATGAGAGCAGTTCTGGGACCTTTCTATAGACGCTCCTGCAGTTTACTATTAGCACATTAATATTGTTATTCCCTGTTGCATTTTGCCTACTCCTATCTTGCCGCGTCTCAGGAGGCGTCTTGTCGTGCCTAGGGAGGGGATTCTCTAACCTAAGAAACCCCCATGTGCACTCCACACGTACTCCGCTACCCTTGTAGCCGCTTCCGGCGTGTAGTGCACGCCTGACCTATTCAGGGGGACCCTACATTTCTCCACCCGATAGCGGAGGTCGAGAAATTTGCACCCCAGATCTCCGCAGAATCGTCTGAGCCTCTGGTTTAAGCCTTCCACTCGGCTCCAAACCAGAGGACCGCGATCGGTTCTGGGAACGATACTACAAATAGTTAGCTCTGATTCCACCCCGCGAGCGAGGCTTTCCGCCTTCACCAATTCCGCCAACCGCCTGTACGAACTGATGATGACCTCTGAACCCAGACGGCAGGAGTCATTGGTGCCGACATGAGCAACAATTTGCAGTCGGGTGCACCCAGTGCTCTCTATCGCCGCCGGTAGGGCCTCCTCCACATCTCGGATGAGACCCCCCGGCAAGCAGACAGAGTGAACACTGGCCTTCTTCCCCGACCTTCTCGCTATTTCCCTAAGGGGCTCCATCACCCGCCTAACGTTGGAGCTCCCAATAACTAATAAACCCCTCCCCCCGTGTGCCTGCTCGGACCTTGCTGAAGGAGCAGCCACATGTCCCCTCACAGGCAGAGCGGGCGATGCCACACGGCCAGCCTCCACATTGACCTTCCGCCTCGTGCGCCGCGAACGCCGCTGAACCCGCCACTCCCCTTGGGGAGAGGGTGGCCCAACCGCGCCCGGTACCCGCGAAGATGTCTCGACAGCAGGGACAGTGGGTGAAGCATGTAACACCTGGGGTGTACCATGCGACGCACCAGACTCCCCACTGCCGCTACACTCCGAGGCAGCAGCCTGAAGACGGCTGACCGCGGCCATCAACACGCTCAGCTGTTCGCGAACAGTGGCCAGCTCCTCCTGCGTCCGTACACAGCAGTCACACATCCTATCCAACCTAAGGAAACAATTTACTGAAGGGAGTTAATCAACCTTTAACTAGACTGCTAATTCACTAACGGCGGCTGCTTATTCACTAAACTGTGGTTGCTAGCCACTTCTTGTAGAAAACAATGAAAATAGCACTACCTGTCTCTGGACTGTATTGAAAACAAACTCTAGCACTACTGGCACTATGGTTGACTACAGGGACTCTCTCTGACTGTATTCAAAACAAACACGAAATCTATGGAACACTATTAAGAGCACTCGAAAAATAAAGCTTCCTAAAAGCAAATACACACGGAAGAAGAAGTGACAAGTAAGAAAAATACAGTTAATACTTAAATTAAGGTAGCTCGCTGCACAGCAGACGTGAAGCAGGCGGCAGTTACGACGACACTGACACTACTGGCACTATGGCTGACTAAAGGGACTCTCTCTGACTGTATTCAAAACAAACACGAAATCTATGGAACACTATTAAGAGCACTCGAAAAATAAAGCTTCCTAAAAGCAAATACACACGGAAGAAGAAGTGACAAGTAAGAAAAATACAGTTAATACTTAAATTAAGGTAGCTCGCTGCACAGCAGACGTGAAGCAGGCGGCAGTTACGACGACACTGACACTACTGGCACTATGGCTGACTAAAGGGACTCTCTCTGACTGTATTCAAAACAAACACGAAATCTATGGAACACTATTAAGAGCACTCGAAAAATAAAGCTTCCTAAAAGCAAATACACACGGAAGAAGAAGTGACAAGTAAGAAAAATACAGTTAATACTTAAATTAAGGTAGCTCGCTGCACAGCAGACGTGAAGCAGGCGGCAGACGTGAAGCAGGCGGCCCCCAACACTATCCCGTGTAAGACTGTTGATCTCTCCACAGTTACTGCAACCTCCATCCACCTGAACCTACTTTACTGTATTCAAGCTTCGCACTCCCTTTACAGTTTTTAACACCATCCTTCCCCATGTTTCCAAACTGACGATTCCTCGAAGCCCTGTCGTCTGACATGTGTCATTCTTCTGCGTGTCCTGTAGTTTTCTTGCAGTCGTCTTCTGGCACCGCGAAGGAACTCATGAATATCTCTGTACAGGTACTGTATCAGAAACCAATAGCTGTATGCTTGTTAATGTGAATCCTATTACTCCATATTGTATGGTTTCCACAAATTACATGCAGGCAACATTCCAATACAACCTGTAGTGGCATCGTTCTCGCTTCCTTGTTACGTATCAGCGAGAGAATTAGTTTATATCATCAAAAAGAAACAAACTGTAAAGCTGAATCGGATATTAGATATCTTTGCCATACCCCTTGTTGATAAAACTGAATACATACTGGTAACACACAGTTCTAAACTAGTATGGCTTGATGAATCCGAACTCTCAACATAGTAAAATTCAGATCTCAACAGAGCTGGTACGCTCTCCTATAAAATACCTTGCAACGTAATACATACATAAACACAAAGAAACACAGGAAAAGTGCCGCTGCCGACACTGTAGTCGCCGGAACTTCCAGATAACCCCCCCCCCCCCCCCCCGGGTCACAAACACGCCTCTTTTCATTCTGCGGTGTATCGCCTGTCACTCGTTTCATCATCCGAATCTGCCTATCGAACCGAACTGCAATCACACTTTCAATAATGATCATGGCTCGCACCTGACTGACATGATTCTGCGACAAAGGAAAATGCTTAAAATTGAACGTTGGCCAATAGGAATCTCTAGGTAACTATGAAAAGTGATGCAGTAACCTATATGTTACACAGTTTCCGATAGCCTCCCCAAAGAAGCTAAGGTTTTCGCTTTACAATAACAACAGCATGACTAAATTATTACTCACAAGGGAACCTCCCCATCGCACCCACCTCGGATTTAGTTATAAGTTGGCACAGTGGATAGGCCTAGAAAAACTGAACACAGATCAATCGAGAAAACAGAAAGAAGTTATGTCGAACTATGAAGAAGATAAGCAAAATATACAAACTGAGTAGTCCATGCGCAAGATAAGCAATATCAAGGGTAATATGAGCTCAGGAGCGCCGTGGTTAGTGTGAGCAGCTGCGGACCGAGAGGTCCTTGGTTCAGGTCTTCCCTCGAGTGAAAAGTTTATTTTCAGACAATTATTATCTGTCCGTCCGATGCGAGGTAACTGCGCCGACTGTGAAACTGTTGCATTCATTTGTTGCAGTTTACTTGACAAACTCTTATGTTTTCATCACCTTTTTGGGAGTGATTATCACATCCACAAGAAAATCTAAATCGGGCAAGGTAGAAGAATCTTTTTACTCATTCGTCAAGTGTACAAGTTAGGGGGGTCGACAACATATTACTGTCATGTGACGCACATGGCGTTACCAGTGCCGTATAGAATATATCAGACGTGTTTTCCTGTGGAGGAATCGGTTGACCTATGACCTTGCGATCAAATGTTTTCGGTTCCCATTGGAGAGGCACGTCCTTTCGTCTACCAATCGCACAGTTTTGCGGTGCGGTTGCCGGCCGGAGTGGCCGAGCAGTTAAAGGCGCTACAGTCTGGAACCGCACGACCGCTACGGTCGCAGGTTCGAATCCTGCCTCGGGCATGGATGTGTGTGATGTCCTTAGGTTAGTTAGGTTTAAGTAGTTCTAAGTTCTGGGGGACTTATGACCACAGCAGTTGAGTCCCATAGTGCTCAGAGCCATTTTTTTGAGCGGTGCGGTTCCAAAACACAGACACTAAACTTATTACAGTGAACAGAGACGTCAATGAACGAACGGACAGATCATAACTTTGCGAAAATAAAGAACGTAAACTTTTCACTCGAGGGAAGACTTTGAAACACGTATGTAACATAGCAGCGATGGCGAGGCATTGTAGCATCTGTGACCAGAGAGTATGCGTTTGACCGCGCGAGTGTTGCGAGCGGTTCTCAGTCTGTCAGTAAGTCGTTGCGAGTCTGTAGCTCTGTCTAGTTGAGGGCAGTACTCAGTTAGTTGTCGTTGAGAGCAGTTCTGTAGTAGTCGTCATGCAGAGCAGTCGGTCAGTAGTAGCAGCCCAGTGCGGTTGTGTGATGTAGTCTGTCGGCAACACTGGTCAAGATGCTGAATAAGGTATATTGCTAATTAAGCTAATCATCAGATAATGTAAAGTTTATTTATTGTAATTAATTTCCAACAATCGCCCCAATAATAATTTTATTTCAAAGCATTTTACAAAAAAAAATTTATTTAATTGAATTTCGTTCCACTTCCCTTAAAGTAAACTTTCAGTTAAATTACAAAAAAAAGGAATATTATTATTTGCAATGCAGTTCCTCCAAGCAGTGCGGAACAATAAGAGCAGAAATTTGACTAGCAGTTACAATGAGGTAAGAATTTAATTCTGATTTGCACAGGGCCAAAGACCGATATTTCGGTTTAATTGAATTTTCACTGCCACTGATTTTCATTAGCACTGAATTGTTTTTTCATTATTTTTGCGGAAGCATACACCAGAGTCAGATTGCGAATTTTTGTTTAATTGTCATTGTCAGTAAACTTATTTGCTGGGAGATTACGTTAGGTTGTATTCTTGTTAACATACAAATTATCGTCAATTCTTTTTAAATTTTTGTGGGGAGGTTACACTTGGCGACCCTGCCAGGATCGTATTTCGTTGAGAGTCTTTTGAACAACAGTCAGATATCTGCTCTTATTTGCTTAGATATAATTAGGATTTGGCGCAACGCTTTTATTAACTTGTGACTTTCTTTCTACAGGTCAACGGCAATTCGTTGCTCTGTTGTATTTGTGTGTTGTTTTTGCATTTGTGTTTATTGTTTTGTGAATAATTGTGACTACTGTAAAAATGCCGCGAAAGACTATGAATAGTGTATCGCGAGGTATTATGAATGAATTTACCGACTTAAACAACGTGACCGATAGTAATTGTGACACGCAGTGTAATGATGACAATCCTGTGTTCATTAACAATCAGTGCATTACAACCACTAATGGTGACTTTTATCTTAATGAGGAACAAACGAACTCAATTGTCTCCTCTGTGAATTTGACGACAATTGATGACGCGGAGCGCACTATGGTAATGAGCGCTGCCCAGCTTAACGCACCCGATTTGGAAAATTCAAGTAACGTACAGACAAATTTGTCTAATGAAAATGGTCAGTGTAGTGAAAGTACGACGGATTTATTTAATTCCGAAATAGTGTCTGACAGTGTACATCCGAATGATAATCCTTTTTGTAAATTACAGAATGACCAAATGGTCACGCAAAACGAGACAATTGCAGGTACACCACTAAACAGTGGAGAGAATAGAAATGCTGACTTTGGGTCGAATCCAATTATGGCATTGTTGCTACAAATGACTAAGCAGTTTAATGAAAAATTAGACAAAAATAGCGAAGATAACAAACAATTTAAAGAGAATTTCAAACAACAGAATGAAAAATTAGACAAACAAAGCGAAGATTTTAAACAACTTAGGGAACAGAACGAACAGCTAAATGAAAAATTAGACGATAATTGCAGACAGTTAAACGAAAAATTAGAAGACAATTCCAGACAGCTTAGTGAACAAATTAGAGCCGTTGCCGCGCAGTGTCATGACACTAAGGAACAGTTGCGTGTGGAAATTGAGGCTTGTTCACGAAAAAATAGCGAAGAAATTAAGTCTGTTGCGCAAGAATTAAGGGAAATGCAAACAGCCACAACAGAAACACTTAGAGCGGAAATTAGTACGGTCGCTAAACAATGCTCTGAGAAAGCTACACAATTACGCGACGAATTTAAAGCAATGACAGCAGAACTTTCGCGCACAATGGATGAAAAGATAGACGCGAAATTCGAACAGCAGAACACTCAGATTAACGAGCGTTTTAATCAGCACATAGAAAACAGTAATACGCGTTTCCGCAAATTTATTCAAGATCAAAATAAAGTCAAACGTCAAGTCATGGAAACAATCACGGCTCAGAGACAAGAAGACAAACGTAAAATATTCGCAAAAGCGAAGACATACGTTGACAACAATATTGCGTCAGTGTCCGACGAAATTAATTCCATCAAACAGTCGAACACTGAATTACGTGACGAAATTTCCAATCTTAAATCAAAAACAGATACACAGACAGTAGATATTCAAACAGTAACAGACAGATTCGAACAATTAGAACTAACACAGGATTGCGATGTCATCAAAGCTGATGTTAAAAAACTGAGCGAAACTACGCGCAAGTTGCAAAAACAGATTAATGCGTCCGATTCTAAAACCGATGATCAGGCAAAAATACTGACTGAAAAATATGATGAATTGGCCAGTCGTATTGATGCTATCGAAAGTGCTAATGATAATAAATCAGACGATACTGCACCGGTTTCCTTTAACCAAACACCAGAATTTCAGAATTTACAGCAGACAATTAATGAGATCGATTCATCTAACAACACGTTACGTAGGAAGTTGTCAAATTTACAACAAGAAGTAACAGAGATGAAAAACATCTCAGTTAATAACATACCACAACAGACGCCACTTTATGAACATTTGTCAGACTCGCGCAACGCGTATAATTTGAGTAATCTACAGAGAGTAAGGGACTTAGATTCCGAACAACCACAATTCAATAGATTCTCTTACGATCCTGAACATGTTCTATCACACAGAGATGATAATTTCGATTACAAACATTTTCTGTCAGTGAGAAAGTTTAAAGTTTTTAAAAACGATAGAACGCAGATTCACCCACTGGATTGGATTCAACAGTTTAGCTTTGCTCTTCCACCGACTTGGCCTGTAACGCATAAACTTGAATTTATTTGCAGCTTTTTGGAAGGCGAACCGGCAACTCGTATGAGACCGATCGCGAGACAGTGTTACTCGGTAGAGGAATTTCAGAATGCTTTTCTGTCAGCGTACTGGTCGAAGACGACACAGCGCGGAATTAAAGACCAACTAATTAGTTTGCCAAATTCTGAGAACTCCAATTTTCCCAGTGTCACGCAATTTTTTGAACATATGGTACAACAAAACCAATACCTGAGTGAACCGTACAGTGAATCCGCACTTATACAATTATGCATTTCCAAATTACCACGGTCATTACGAGTGTCACTTCTAACGGGCCAGCAAAAAGAAAACATTTCAGCATTCAGGGATCTTTTGCAGCTTTTAGAAGTACAGCAATCTGATTATTCTTTCGTAAACAAAAACTTTTCGTATAACAACCAAGGCCAACAAACGTACAGCAATTATGATCAGACACGTAATTTCAATAGGAGAGGTAACAGACGCTTTAGGAATGACAACCACGAAAACTTTAATAACTGACAAAATTTTAATCATCAGTATGTATAATATTATCAGTAACAGTAAACGCATTTTGGTAACAATAGACATTTTTCTCCACAACAGCATGAAAGTCAGCCGCTTAGCATATGTAACCAACAATGCAGTCTACAAGGTCAACCAAGCTTTAATGTTTCGCCGCGTCCACGTATAGTCCCAGGTACAACAAATAGTAACGCACGGCAGCAAAGAAATAACTACGTACCGAAAACACAGTATTTTAATTCCTATAGCAATGCGCCGTATAGAAATGACTATCATGACAAACGTAAAAATAATGAACTCAATTTTCAGCGTACATTTAATAACAGTCGATCTTTTCAGCAGCAAGAACTTCAGCAACAACATATTATCATGAATGAACCAGACAATAGGTGTCATACATAGCGTAATACGTCAGGAAGAAATAACAGAATAGTTCAAATAGTCAAAATTCCACAGCGTCCTCCTGAAAATAATAACATGTCAGATAGAATTTAACCAGATACAGTACAGGTTGCATCTTTCAGCTACGCAAGCAATACTTTTGAATCACAGAATCTTATTCAAGAAAATGTTATTTGAAACATACTTTGTTGAATGCTCCACTTTTATCGCACCCAGATCTTACCAGAAATTTTTCCATTGCCACCGACAGTTCCAACACAGCTTTAGGCGTACATATTTTTCAGGAAATTGAAGAAGATGGTTCAATAGTAATTAAAAACATCGCATTTGCAAGCCGCATTTTGTCACCCGCTGAACGAAATTATTCCGTTACAGAACTGGAAACATTATGTGTTGTATGGGCTTTTACGAGATTTCGGCACTTTCTTTATGGCAGACATACCACAGTCTACACAGACCACAGAGCGATACAATTTTTACTTTCGGCCAAATTCACGCACGACAGATTAAGTAGATGGAAACTATATTTACAGGAATTTAATTTTACAATAGTTCACATTCCCGGTACGCAAAATGTTATAGCAGACGCATTATCCCGTTCTCTCGGCAACAATCAGCAAGACATCGCAACCAACTTCTGTAAAGCAAATTTCAGCGTAATGTACATCCAACAAGTTGCATTTGAAAATTTTATTTCGTCGTCATTACAGGACATAGCAAAAGAGCAAAGTAAAGACAACGTGTGGAAAGAAATTAAACGCCTTTGGCAAGATAAGAATAATGTTACGATTAGAAACCATTACACTGTACGCAATGACATTTTGTTTCGCCGCTCTCACCCTGACACCAACAATTGGTTATTATGCATCCCTGACGAACTTGTTAACAAATTAATCTGGTACACTCATTTAAGTTACGCACATTACGGAGCACGAAAATGTTTTCTTATACTGAGACAGAACTGTTATTTTAACAACATGGAGAAACGTATACGACGAGTTTTAGCGTCTTGTAAAATTTGCCAGAAAGCTAAATCAGACACCACTTCACATATTCCTCCTTTATATCCCATTGTACCTGTTAAATTAAGACATATGGCCGCAGTAGATATTTTTGGTCCGATTCCGAGAACTAACAGAGGTTTTTGCTACATATTTGTCGCTGTTGAGCTCACTTCAAAATTTGTTACTTTCACTCCGTTACGCAAAGCTACTGCTAAAACTGTTTCGAAAGCATTTGTAAAACATTTTCTATTTCATGTAGGGCATGTGATGAAAGTAATTTCTGACAATGGATCTCAATTTCGTAGTAGCGTATGGACACGCATGTTACGAGCCAGAAACATTTCTCCGATCTATATATCCAAGTACCACGCTTCTTCGAACCCCTGTGAACGGTTAATGAAAGAAATTGGTAAACTGTGTAGAATATACTGCCACAAAAGACATATTGATTGGGATACACACATACTCTCATTCCAAGATGTAATTAATTCCATTCCAAATGAATCCACTATGCTATCTCCGTCTGTTATACTGAAAAACGTTGAACCACCAAACAAAATTAAAGAATTTGTAAATTTTCCCACATCTCGTCGCTTACGACACCACGAAATAATTGACATTGCGCTGAACAACATCAAACGTGCCGCAGAGCGCCGGAGAAGACAGCAAAAACAGGTTTGTACACGTCGAGACTTTCACGTTGGACAGAAGATATTAGTACGTACACACCATTTATCCAGCAGAATAAAAGGTAAGTGCAGTAAATTCGAACTTCTATACGCAGGTCCATATCGGATTCGCAGCATCCCTCACCCCAATGTTGTACACGTCGAAACTTTGAGAACCAGAAAATCGAAAGGCAACCACCATATCTCAAACATTAAACCGTTTATTGAATGAAATCACTTTATGATTTAACAAGCTATAATGCCATTTGCTAATTTTATGATCACGTATGCAATTATACTCTCATGAATACTTACTGATGATTATCGTATTTTTTCTTGGCAAGTGCCCGGCAAGGTAAGGTTAGCAGGTCGCTTTTCTTGTCGTTACACATCAGACCATGCACATTTTCCACTTTTTATGTACGATTGTATTCCAGTTTTGTCTATATGCACTGTGAAATAGTTAAGGTATAACACACCCGTTGACTTTGACATTTTTTGCCCTATGATGTCTCAACATCGTGACTATTTTACGTTTTTCTTTTTTTGCTGCTGCATTGTGATATTCTGTGTACATTTTTGCCTTTGAACACTGTCTATGCTTTTGACATATTACGTTTTCTCTCATGCTATGCTGTATGCTCAATTGTGTTACTATAAACCAGTTTTTATCTAATGGGTATATGATTTAAATGCAAGACATTAATCTTTGTTCATCATTTTCAGAAAGAAATAACGTGTAAAAGAAATAAATTCAACAGAAATGGGAATTTCACCTACGGAATAAACGATAGAAGATGCAATAACTTTATGAGGAAGAGTAAATGGATCAGGATTAACAAGCATTAACAAGAATATACTATACTCATCGTAGAATAGCAGTCTTAACTAGTTTTTTCTTTCAGAATACAAGGTGATTGATGCAGGCTGTCAGACAGAACTACACGTCTTAGTTTTAGTGATGAAATATGCTAGAGATAAGGAATAGTTGTGTAATGAGTAATGAAGTGATTTTTTGCAGATGATAATGAGTGATGATGAATAATGATGAAGAATGTGCTACTATGGATAATGAAGTTTTTCTTTACAGGTGATGATAATGATGGAATTATGATAATGGAGTGATGAATAATGAAGTCTTTTTCTTTACAGATGAGGATAATGTTGAAGTTATGTATTTATGCTATGTAGTTATTTAAGTATTTGTTGCAGTTCGTTTTGACAGTAGGTATTTTGTTGCCTAGTAGGATGAATGAAGGTTTTGGAAGGGACAGCTATGGAACACATTTTATACACATTTCACTACCTGTTAATTCGAAGTTCACTACTTTTCAGCATAGTGTGCGTTTCTTCTTTCAGGTCAATAATCCATTTTGTATTTTTTTCCAGGAGAAGTTTTTCATGATACATACTAAACCTGTTACTTATTATACCTGTACTAGCACTTACATTTTTACCCATTTGTGTCTATTATTTATAAATGTGATCACATATACTGCCTTGTTTCATAACCTTGCTACAGCTGACTCATGACGAATGACGTTACTCATTTTTTTTCATTTACAGTGACAACCCAGAACCAATTTTTTTCTTTTTCTTCTCTTCTTGCTTTCTCTTATAATTACCAAACGCAATGCATTGCTAACAAAAAAATGTATTATCAGTCCCAAATAGTGATACCGGTTTGAGAAAGTTCTGAATAATACTGATCAACTTTGAATAGTATGTCACTTCAGTAATGACTTCGTAATGATACAAAAAAATATATATGTATAAAATAATGCTTTGTAACTGGCTAATAACTGCCACGGTTTATTGTAATGAGACTACTTATAATGCCCATGCTTATTAATGCTATGACTGTAATTAGCTGATTTTTAATAATGACTTAGTAATGATCTGAATGTCACTCAATGAATTGTTATTACTTCTTAATGATCTGAATAATACTGAATGAGGAGCAATGTTTTATACTATTCGATACTTGATGGCCACTGAGTGCCAATAATTAATGACAATCAATGAATTAGGTTATTAATTATGCCATTAATTAGCTCTTGTTTTCAATGTTGATACTTTGTAACAGGAAAAGAATATGATTGTTTCATAATGCTTTGTAATTAGGAAAAGGCTAATGATTATTACTATTGAAATGACAAATGATTAATTAACTATGCTTTATAATTGGGAAAGAATGTGACTGTTTAATAATACTTTGTAATTAGGAGAAAGCTAATGATTATTACTATATTGGAATGACACATAATTAATTAACTATGCTATACTTTGTAACTGGAAAAGAATGCGATTATTTAATAATGCTTTGTAACTAGGAAAAGAAGGTTACTGATTCTATGTAAAACAATTAATGAACATTTTCTGTAATACTACATTCATGGTACAGAAATGTTCAACACTGGGCTATGAATGCCCCAAATGAAAACTGTAATTGTCAATATTATGTGACTTAATGTCCTTCACCTCATGAGCTAACTACCCTGAATTACTACAATGTCCATTTGTCCTGTCTATCCTAGTGATCATGGAGCACTACCTTTGGGTTTGCACTACTTCTACGTTGGTGTGCCTTGTAAGAGCGTGGTGTTGACACGACATGTTGTCCACCACCATGAGCGATGAAGACGTTATTATGGTCCCACTGTTTGGTGTACCTGATGTACTGCCAAAATGAGAACATGAAATATTACTACGAGAGTTCAGTGTCTTGGCTACACTGATGAATTCTGATGGGAAAAGAACTGCAAATTGTGTCACTTGGTGTTGTACATCTGTGGAAAGATATGGACTTTCAGAACAGCTGTGTGCAATCTAAAGTGCTACAACCATGATGCAATCCTTCCCTTTCCTATCCTAATTCTTGTCACATAGTGAAAATCATTTTTTTGCTAACATTATTTATGTTCATGAATATACATTTTTTTTTGATTCGCTAAACTCCAGTACGAGTACAGTTATGTCACTTGTCGATATGATTTTTGCCATTATGTTTATTTATTGCAAAAATACCTAAGACATTTTTTCGATTTGTTCTCAAGTACAGTATGTGCACTCTTGTCTTTTATATTGTATATACAATTTTTTAGTATTTTATTTTAATGATATGTTCTGAACTACAGTGCATGTGCACTTATGTTGTATGTTAATATGTTTTCTACTGAACTTCAGTGCCTGTGCACTTTTCTCATTTTTCAATATGATTTGTACTATTCTGTATATTCAATACTTCAATGCGTATGCACTTATGTCATTTGTTACTAATTGTATATACATTTCATCATTTACTGATATGTTCTCAACTGCAGTGCATGTGCACTCATGTCACTTGTCAACATAATATTTTTGCCAGTCTGTTTATTTGTTCTGAATATGCTAAAGAATTTTTTCAGTGCGTGTGCACTTTGTTTCTGTCAAATAATTTGTATATACATTTTTCTGATTGCTACTATGTTTTGTACTCACATTTTGTCTTTGTCTGATATATTTTGTACTTAGTGCGTGTGCACAACATTTAATTCATGTACTACATCTAACTTAGAAGTTTGTTAATTAAAGAAAAATTTTGCCGCGCTTGGCAAGTCCAAATGACTCACCATCGCTGCCAAATTTTTGCCCCCCCAGTGGAGGGTTATGAAACACGTATGTAACATAGCAGCGATGGCGAGGCATTGTAGCATCTGTGACCAGAGAGTATGCGTTTGACCGCGCGAGTGTTGCGAGCGGTTCTCAGTCTGTCAGTAAGTCGTTGCGAGTCTGTAGCTCTGTCTAGTTGAGGCAGTTCTGTAGTAGTCGTCATGCAGAGCAGTCGGTCAGTAGTAGCAGCCCAGTGCGGTTGTGTGATGTAGTCTGTCGGCAACACTGGTCAAGATGCTGAATAAGGTATATTGCTAATTAAGCTAATCATCAGATAATGTAAAGTTTATTTATTGTAATTAATTTCCAACAATCGCCCCAATAATAATTTTATTTCAAAGCATTTTACAAAAAAAAATTTATTTAATTGAATTTCGTTCCACTTCCCTTAAAGTAAACTTTCAGTTAAATTACAAAAAAAAGGAATATTATTATTTGCAATGCAGTTCCTCCAAGCAGTGCGGAACAATAAGAGCAGAAATTTGACTAGCAGTTACAATGAGGTAAGAATTTAATTCTGATTTGCACAGGGCCAAAGACCGATATTTCGATTTAATTGAATTTTCACTGCCACTGATTTTCATTAGCACTGAATTGTTTTTTCATTATTTTTGCGGAAGCATACACCAGAGTCAGATTGCGAATTTTTGTTTAATTGTCATTGTCAGTAAACTTATTTGCTGGGAGATTACGTTAGGTTGTATTCTTGTTAACATACAAATTATCGTCAATTCTTTTTAAATTTTTGTGGGGAGGTTACAACTTGAACCAAGGACCTCTCGTTTCGCAGCTGCTCACGGGACCACGGCGCTCCTGGGCTTACATTAACCTTGATGTTGCCTATCTTACGCATGGACTACTCAATTTGTATATTTTGCTTATTTTGTTCATAGTTCCACACAACTTCTTCCTGTTTTCTCGATTGATCTGTGTTCAGTTTTTCAAGGCCTATCCACTGCGCCAACTTATAACTATATCTGAGGGGGGTGCGATGGGGAGGCTCCCTTGCCAGTATCAAAGAGAAACTTAAGCCTTTGGCAGACAGTGATGTATATAAAATCTCTTGTAAGCTCCCTGGATAAATAAATATGCTGGTTAGGCAGGCAGAGCTGTGGGCGTTAGGTTATTGGAGCGCGAGAGAAGCAGAAGACGGATTCAACATTCGTGGAACATCTATCAACAGAAAACCACCGATGCCATGTAGACTGAGACGCTTTACGTGCTGTTAAGAGAAGCAGAAGCAGGTCACTGCTGTAAATATACAGAATCAGTAAACAAATGACAAAGAATGCCAGTTTACATTTAAACGGTCAAACATAGCTTACTTTAAGTTTCAGTTTGTAAACGTTAGAGTACAATAGTGAATACAACTCTATGTTAATCTTTTTTGTTATATCTAACGACTCTCACAAATGAAAAACTTAATAATTTTAATTTTCCTTAAATGTAATTATTTGATTTGTGCGTAACGAATATGATAGCGGAACAAACACTGGTAGCAGTTACTTCCGTGAAATATCTGGGAGTATGCGTACGGAACGATTTGAAGTGGAATGATCATATAAAATTAATTGTTGGTAAGGCGGGTGCCAGGTTGAGATTCATTGGGAGAGTCCTTAGAAAATGTAGTCCATCAACAAAGGAGGTGGCTTACAAAACACTCGTTCGACCTATACTTGAGTGTTGCTCATTAGTATGGGATCCATACCAGGTCGGGTTGACAGAGGAGATAGAGAAGATCCAAAGAAGAAAGGGGCGTTTCGTCACAGGGTTATTTGGTAAGCATGATAGCGTTACGGAGATGTTTAGCAAACTCAAGTGGCAGACTCTGCAAGAGAGGCGCTCTGCATCGCGGTGTAGCTTGCTGCACAGGTTTCGAGAGGGTGCGTTTCTGGATGAGGTATCGAATATATTGCTTCCCCCTACTTACACCTGCCGATGAGATCACGAATGTAAAATTAGAGAGATTCGAGCGCGCACGGAGGCTTTCCGGCAGTCGTTCTTCCAGCGAACCATCCGCGACTGGAACAGGAAAGGGAGGTAATGACAGTGGTACGTAAAGTGCCCTCCGCCATACACCGTTGGGTGGCTTGCGGAGTATAAATGTAGATGTAGATGTAGAAAAAACTGATAGCCGCGTGGGGTAGCAGCGCCTTGTCACGGTCTGCTCGGCTCCCCCCCCCCCCTCTCCACCCTCAGGTATGTGTGTGTGTGTGTGTGTGTGTGTGTGCGCGCGTTGCCCTTAGCGTAAGTTAGCTTAAGTTAGACTAAGTAGTGTGTAAGCCTAGGGACCGATGACCTCAGCAGTTTGGTGCCATAGGAACTTACCACAAATTTCCAAAAAACTGATACTTTTATGTAAATTATTTGTATCCCATAATTCTATGTATCATTTGTATCAGTAATATCTCTAATGAGTCTCAGGTCGTTTTATCTATGATTGCCACATTCAGCTGTCATCTGGCGAAGGCCTAAGAAGTCTAAACCCAGTTCATATCAAGTACAAAATATTCTTCAAAGCACCAGAAACACAGATATTTCTCTTTTATATTATCAAATGTAATAGTAGAATGTAAAAAAAAGGTGTGATAAAATGCAGACTTCCGACTAAGTATTATTCTTTATGAAAAAGGGGTACTCGAAACACACGAAAGAAATATTCCTCGAATCAGGACTCGTAAACATGCCGTATTATGTCGGACGTAGCAACTTGTACACGACAGCCTCTGATTTACTAACTTACGCGATACGAGGTATGAGTTAATAGAGAGAAAACAGCCGTCATTTCAGGAGAATGCGCCGGGACTTAGCACAGACGCACGTCGTGTTTCGTGCAGCGTGCTGTTCAGACGCGGAGAGCTGATTGTGCTTTACTCCCCCCCCCCCCCTCCCCCCTCCTCTTCCTCATATTTCCGTCGACGGGAGCCCGTTGCGTGTACACACACACACACACACATACACACACACACACACACACACACACACACACAGTGACGGGGCGGCGATGCTTATCCCCGCCGTAAACAAGCAAACATTCGGAATGCTGTTGCCGGTGGCTGATGGTGTCGCTTCGCAAATACCGCGCATTACTCGAAGACTAACAGGGCCCCCGGCTGTTTATGGCGGCGAGCCATGCCTGTGTTTGCGCGCCCTCTCGCCACTCGCAGTCGGCGCCACCGAGATAAACCTATCTCGCCGTAAACGCACCGTCTCCGCGCTTGCGCAGTACATTCGGCGCCGCCAGTGCGGCTTTCTGGGAAGCGGAAAGCGTCAGTCCGTCCGTCGTAAGCTCGAGAGGCAGCAAAGTAGGTACTGCGACACAAAAGGGTCACATCAGTTGGTCCCAAACCGCTCGTGCCCCTTTTAACGCTGCAGTAGAATACCGACAAATAAAAACGTATCAAAATATGCTCGCAGAGTTATTTTCCTATTCGAATAATGGTGAAGTACGACAGGAATGAAATAAAGGGAGCGAAGTGCTGCCAACAAATTTAACAAAAATACGAGGGGTGTTTAAGAGAGGTCCATGGCTAAGGAATTTGTTGCTAGCGCACTCGAGTAGATGTTAATTTCGATGGATTGCTCACGCACTGCCTGCGATATGTAAGCTATAAGAGAATCTCAGACCAGAGAGCAGTGTTGGCTGCAGTAGTAACTCTGTGGCAGTAGGAGTCAGTAGTAGCTAGGAGTATCGAGTTGGCTGGGCCGGTCGTGGGGAGCGATGGCAGTGCCTGAGCGATGTAATATGAGGTAAAAGCAGCCGCGCACATATGTAGATACAACAAAATTTGTACTATTGTTATATCAAGTCCCATGTAACTCTTTCAAAAATCTTTTAATAATAATCCTTTTTATAAAACTTAACTTTTTGACAATCATTCATCGTCCGCAGCTCGTGGTCTGGGGTAGCGTTCTCGCTTCGCGCGCCCGGGTTCCCGGGTTCGAGTCCCGGCGTGGTCAGGGAGTTTCCCTGCCTCGTGATGACTGGGTGTTGTGTGATGTCCTTAGGTTAGTTAGGTTTAAGTAGTTCTAGGGGACTGATGACCACAGATGTTAAATCCCATAGTGCTCAGAGCCATTTTGAACAATCATTCATCTAAATTTAAAGAATTTACTAATTTCTGCAATCCATGGGCATCCCGATTATCGTAAATAAAAATCAGTTGTTTCTTTTTATACATGACAAATCTAGCCTGGAGGCAGGTTCGAATGCTGCCTTGGGCATGGATGTGTGTGATGTCCTTAGGTTAGTTAGGTTTAACTAGTTCTAAGTTCTAGGCGACTGATGACCTCAGAAGTTAAGTCGCATAGTGCTCAGAGCCATTTGAACCATTTTTATTAAATCCATAGCCGCGCGGAGTAGCCGTGCGGTTTGAGGCGCCATGTCACGGATTGCGCGGCCCCTCCCGCCGCAGGTTCGAGTCCTCCCTCGGGCATGGGTGTGTGTGTGTGTGTTCTTCTTAGAATAAGTCAGTTTAAGTAGTATGTAAGTCTAGGGACCGATGACCTTAGCAGTTTGGTCCCTTAGGAACTCAGACTCCCTCGAACATCAGATCCAGACGTTTCTTTTCTGATGGGTACGCAGCGCGTATTAGGTCGAAGAAGGACATATTACAAATATTCTTCCAACGTTTTGTTTCTTTTTTATTGACTCGGTATTAATTCCTTATTTGTCTACCACCAAGAGCTCGTTTCGGCATTTTTCCAATTTTTGAGTGATCCTGCAATGATGTTACAATTTTTCGCAAAATATACAGGGTGATTCAAAAAGAATACCACAACTTTAAAAATGTGTATTTAATGAAAGAAACATAATATAACCTTCTGTTATACATCATTACAAAGAGTATTTAAAAAGGTTTTTTTTTCACTCAAAAACAAGTTCAGAGATGTTCAATATGGCCCCCTCCAGACACTCGAGCAATATCAACCCGATACTCCAACTCGTTCCACACTCTCTGTAGCATATCAGGCGTAACAGTTTGGATAGCTGCTGTTATTTCTCGTTTCAAATCACCAATGGTGGCTGGGAGAGGTGGCCGAAACACCATATCCTTAACATACCCCCATAAGAAAAAATCGCAGGGGGTAAGATCAGGGCTTCTTGGAGGCCAGTGATGAAGTGCTCTGTCACGGGCTGCCTGGCGGCCGATCCATCGCCTCGGGTAGTTGACGTTCAGGTAGTTACGGACAGATAAGTGCCAATGTGGTGGCGCTCCATCCTGCTGAAATATGAATTGTTGTGCTTCTTGTTCGATTTTCCTGGGCTGCGAACAAATGCTTGCTGGATGCGTGCTACATTTTCATCACTCGTTCTCGGCCGTCCAGAACTTTTCCCTTTGCACAGACACCCATTCTCTGTAAACTGTTTATACCAACGTTTAATACACCACCTATCAGGAGGTTTAACACCATACTTCGTTCGAAATGCACGCTGAACAACTGTCGTCGATTCACTTCTGCCGTACTCAATAACACAAAAAGGTTTCTGTTGAGCGGTCGCCATCTTAGCATCAACTGACGCTGACGCCTAGTCAACAGCGCCTCAAGCGAACAAATGTACAACTAAATGAAACTTTATAGATCCCTTAATTCGCCGACAGATAGTGCTTAGCTCTGCATTTTGTCGTTGCAGAGTTTTAAATTCCTAAAGTTGTGGTATTCTTTTTGAATCACCCTGTACTATTAAAGTATGTTGCTTGCATCACGTACTTTGAACATAAACTGAAATGAGATGCAAGAGTTAACAATATACATAAATAAAACCGGATGCAATGCTACACTCGGGCACTTCAAACGATGGTATTCGATCTGAGGAGTACGTTCCTGGAACCAGATATTGTCGAGGCAATGCGAACGAAAAGTGGCGGCGCGTTGAAGCGCTTCCAGCTTCCTATCACCGCCGCCTGCCAGTCTTCCTGTGCTTCATTTCGGAGATCCCGGCGCGTCATCGCGAAGCGTCGTAACCGCGGGAAGACCAGAAATACTACGGATGCCTTCGCGTTAGCTCAGTTTCGGTGAGTGGGCGACCGGTGAGTGGATTTCGCTTCGAGCCAAGGCCGCGCCCTTCGGGCAACGGAAGCCGATTTCGGCCAGCGGAGGCGGTTGGGCGAGCAGTCGGCGGAGCTGCGCGCCGCAAAACACCGGCGAGAAAAATAAATACATAAAAGTCCACACGACCGCGAAACGGCGCGGCGAGGCCAGCTCGTACAGGCGTCTTCATAAATTAATAAAGAGGGGTTTAAAAAAAGGAAGTGAAAGGTTACGTACTGCTTCCACATAAATCGTACGGCAGTTAGGTGAGTCGGAAAACACGAAAGGTAGCAGAAGTTGAGAAGGGAGTGCGTCACGGCCGTGTTCCCAACCTCTTTATGTTAATCAGTCTGCACATACAGGAAGCACTAAAGTAGACTAGGGAGAACTCTAGAAAGCGGATTCAAGCTTAGGCATAACAAAAGACAACTTAGAGTGTAAGACATTCTCGAAGTTCTTGCCGCGCCACGTCAGAGTAAAACCTCGAACTTTCGACGATTATCTCCATCGCCTGCGTCTGGAGCAACGGATTGTCTAAACCAGGGGTCTCCAAACTACTGCCCGCGAGGGCCGGCAAACCGGCCCGCCTTAGCTGGCCGGGCATCCCCGGTATCCGGCGCGCCAAATATTTGAGGTGGTGCCTATACTGCCAACAATTGAGTTTCGAGGCTTATCAGGATATTGGCTCTGCTACTCGCTACAAGACTACATAACTAAACTTATTGTTGCACCGCTTGAAATAACAATGCGTTGACATACTCTACCTCTGTTACGTCTTGCAGTAATATTGTTGCTAACAATGATTTTGAGATTTCGTTAACTTTGCAGGACGCTTTCGTGAAGAATGTGCAGTGACATACTTTTTTGTCGGTGAAATTCGCCGGAATAAAATACGCTAGAATTTCGGTCAGGTACGTCCACCAATCAAAATTATGTAATTAAATAAATACCGTAGTTCGTTTCAGTGCTAGCTATTCCCACAGCCTTAGATTTTTGCGATTTCATCTTTCCTTTAGCCTTACATTACGGTGATCATGGAGTGCCAGGGTGCTTTAATCCCACTAGGTGGTAGATCTTGGCCCTTATGACTTCTTGGAGGAGTCAATGTGGCCCGCGGACTAAAAAGCTTGGAGACCCCTGGTCTAAACTGCTGCTGTGGCGGCCTCAGACAGCCCATAGAGTGCTTGTGATTGGACAGCAGTTACGTGACGCTGTCTCAGACGGTGTCGATGTCTGCGCTGGTGGCGCCACCGCTGCCGCAGTAGCCTAAACACTGCGACGAACATCTCTGGCCCATCGACAGCTCATTTCCATGTACCGCTTACATCCGCTGCCACGGCCCAAGTTCTTATCACACGCACTTTTTTACACAGCCTCTTTAATTGTAGAATCCCAGTATGTCGGACCCTGGAAGAAAACTTTTGTTCAGTCAAACAGTATTTTGTGTTTGTCTGTAAGTCTGTGCTCAGCAACTGCAGGTTTCTCCAGTTCTCCACTTTCAATACGCCGTTGCTGTTCTGCACAGCCGCCGGAAACAGTGCGAATGGACTGACGGTGTGATCGCTTCCACATTCACAAGGGACGCTGTAAATCCCACGCGTCCCGAGGCCGAGACTGTCCTTAACGTGGCGTGACATCTGCTTTCTCTTCGCAAAATTGGTCTATTGCCTCGTCTTCCCAGGACTCTGCCTATTCTGCCGGATGTAGCGCCGCAGAAAGGAAAGCAATACAATCGGTGGATTATCACGTTAATGTTCGACATTTTCAAAAAATGGTTCAAATGGCTCTGAGCACTATGGGACTTAACATCTGAGGTCATCAGTCCCCTAGAACGTAGAATTACTTAAACCTATCTAACCTAAGGACATCACACACATCCATGCCCGAGGCAGGATTCGAGCCTGCGACGGTAGCGATCGCGCGGTTCCAGGGTGTAGCGCCTAGAACCGCTCGGCCACACAGGCCGGCTTCGACATTTTCACATTTTCTTTTCTTGGAGAACGCTGACTTCATAACACGTGAACCATAGCCGTTCTTTCGGAACATGTACTTCAGATGATTGATTTCGGAATCCAAGTGGTCCTCGTCAGAAACGGAATGTATTTAACACCGCTTTCCTCAGAATTGTTTTACCCTGGAAGCTAAGGTACAACTCAGTGTGGTTCAGCTTGGTACAACGGACCCGCACCATATAGGACTGGCGGGGGACATTGAACGTATGCAGAGAAGGGGAGCACGAATGGTCAAAGGTTTGCTTAATCCGTGGGAGAGTGTCACGAACTGAACTGGATGGACTCACGAAGATAGACGTAAAGTATCCCGAGAAAATCTACACACATCAAAAAATGTTTTGCATCACCTCGGTTCCGAGAGTTCCGTAACCTGTACACAAAATTGGAATAGAGATCAACATAAACATCATTTCCGCCCTTTTTATTGTTAATGGAAGCCATACAGCGAGACCTTCAGAGGTAGTGGTCCAGACTGCTGTACACACCTTTACCTTTTATACCTAGCAGCACGTCCTCTTGCATTGATGCATGCCTGTATTCGTCGTGGCATACTATCCACAAGTTCATCAAGGCACTGTTGGTCCAGATTGTTCCCTCCTCAACGGCGATTCGGCGAACATCCGTCAGAGTGGTTGGTGGGTCACATCATTCAGAAACAGCCCTTTTCAATCTATCCCAGGCATTTTCGATAGCGTTCATGTCTGGAGAAAATGCTGGCCATTCGGTCGACTAATGTCGTTATCCTGAAGGAAGTCATTCACAAGATGTGCACGATGGGAGCGCGAATTGTCGTCCACGAAGACGAATGTCTCGCCAATATGCTGCCGATATGGTTGCACTATCGGTCTGAGGATGGCATTCGCGTATCCTACAGCCGTTACAGCCCCTTCCATGACAACCAGCGTCGTACGTTAGCCTCACATAATGGCACCCCAAAACAGCTTGTTGCACTCGCTGGACAGTGTGTCTAAGCCTCTAAGGCTTTCAGCCTGACCGCCTTGCCTCCAAACACGTCTCCGACGATTGTGTGGTTCAAGTTGTATGCGACACACATCGGTGAAGAGAACGCGATGCCATTCCTGAGCGATCCATTCGGCATGCTGTTGGGCCCATTTGTGCCGCGCTGCGTGGTGTCGTGGGTGCAAAGACGGACCTCGCCCTGTACGTCGGGAGTGAAGCTGCGCATCATGCAGCCTACTGCGCACAATTTGAGTTGTAACACGACGCCCTGTCGCTGTACGAAAAGCATTGTTCAACGTGGTGGCGTTGCTGCCAGGGCTCCTCGAGTCATAATCCGTAGGTAGCGGTCATCCACTGCAGCAGTAGCCCTTGGGCGGCCTGACCCGATGACATGCCTCGCTCAGGCCGCCCAAGGGCTACCGGGGAGCCGGAGGTGGTCAAATCCAAAAAATTACGATTTTTGTTTTTTGCTACCGAAAATTAATTGGAACATTCCTCTTTAATGTAAACTTTGAATTATTGTTCTACTCGCTCTAGAAGTGGAGTCATTACCATTTTCCCCCACGCTTGCAGAGGAAATGGGCGGCCGCTGAATGCATCTAACATCCTCTCGTGACTTCCTGGCGAACTGCTTGGGATTTTCTCGGCCTGTTACGCATATAGCGCGCTATGTTACGCATACAGCGAGTGTGCAAGGGTTGGCTACATTGTTTTCTGTGAAAATGAAGCGCTAAGAGCGCGGAACATCGTCTCTTTGCTGTTTACTTTTTCGAATTAGTTCAGTGTTGCGCCTGTTGTTGGTAGTATTATACTTCTTGTGTAAAGCGTTGTTCTGGTTACGATGCCACGTTTTAGTAACCGCGTATATAAGAAGAGGAAGAACGTAGGGAAAAGAAAATTAACACTAATACCAAGTTGCGATACTACAATTACTGAAACAGTGCGTTCTTCTGCTAAGCAACAAATGGCCGGCCATAGCCCTGTGACATCGTCTAGCAAATACTACCTTGGGGATGGTGATTCCAAATGTTTCAAGACTATAGAGGAACTGAAACCATATGGAAATGAATTTGTAGTTGAAAAGTTGGAATGCGTTGGGCATGTGCAAAAGCGTATGGGTGCACGGCTTCGAAGGCTCAAACAAACTTTGGGTTCAAGTAAGCTCAGTGATGGAAAGACAATAGGAGGGAGAGGCAGGCTTACTGATGAGGTGATTAAACGTCTACAGAGATACTATGGGTATGCTATAAGGCAAAATACTAGTACTGTTAGTGACATGCGAAAAGCAGTGTGGGCATTGTTCCTTCATACTGCCTCTTCCAATGAATACCCTCAACACAGCCTGTGCCCAAAAGATTCCTGGTGCAAATATAATGCAAAAAAGGACTATGATCACAAACATGGTTTGCCAGCAGCTGTGATAAATGCAATAAAACCAATTTTTCACGACTTAGCACAGCCAGAATTTTTACACAAATGTCTACATGGAAAGACGCAGAATCCTAATGAGAGCGCAAACAATTTGATTTGGAAAGTGATTCCTAAAAGGGTGTTTGTAAGCATAAAAACACTGCACTTTGGCATTTATGATGCAATAGCAACCTACAACCATGGGAACAGTGTGCAGTGTGAAGTTCTGAAGGCATTAGGATTTACAGCTGGGGTGAACACTGTACGAGCACTAAGAAATATTGACAAAGAAGACAGAAGAGGAAGCTTCTGGAGGATGAAGAAGAAGACCCTGATAATCCATCCTATAGTGCAGGAATGTATTGAGAAACTTTGATAGCCGTTTCCCGTAAATTAGAATTTTTCGAATATAAGGAGCATTTTCTCAAAATCCACTCAAGCTAGAGAGATGAAATTTTTATACAGCGCTCCTGGTGGTAAAACTTACATTGTAACACAGCCATTTGGCAATATGTTCAGTAGTTTCATTTCAGTTTAATTATAAAGCAATTATTTGTAAAAAATTTGGGTCATTAATAAAAAAAATAATTGGAAGGAAACTAGAAAAGATACTCCAAAATCCCTCTGTCATAACTGCAATACTAAACCACTCTATATGTACAAAAAAATTCAAATTTTTCTATTTGGTAGTTTATTCATAAATTTTCCTCAAACTTAATAATTTTAACATGGGCAGCATAGGCACCTCCGGCTCCCCTTAAGTAGGATCACGTGGATGTGTGTTGCAGCAGTTATACGGAGATGAAGAGGCTTTTACAGGATCACTGGACCGATTATTAAAACATTACAGAGGCATATCCGGACAACATAAAGAAATGCGATTTGTGTACCGCAGAATGAAGGCTACTGTGTCGACTTGTGCGAATCTTCACATATTGTGCTAAACGGTCGTGGGATGGAGGAGGAGGGAAGGGGGGTGCAAAAAAATATTCAGTGTTCCTCACACACGCAAAGCTGTACGTACAAGCACGAGGGGGACCGATGACCATCGCAGTCTGGTCCCTTTAATCCCACAAACCAACCAACAAGCACGAGGATCGGAGTACTTAACAATCGTGTGGTTAGTTCACACGTAGCTGTTTTCCCTTCGGCGCTTTTCTTCTCTTTGGCAATTGTAAGGAAGATCGTGTAATCATTTTAACTGTTGGGTGAGGAAGCATACACGCAATAAGAACCTCAAATAGCTGGTAAGGATTCGCGTATATTCTACCAGGAGACCCACAAATGTGGGCTGCACTGTTGGCAAGCTGTTTTAGCAGACGCAGACTGTAAACACTTCTGCCACTGCGGTCTGTTTGCAGCGCCTTGCGTTCTGTTGTCGTCCTGTTCCATCTCACCTTCCAGTAACTGGAACCTGTTAATGTCGAGCTATTCAGTTCTGCTTTCGCTAATTGTCACAGTTCCTCGTAGCTAACAGCTAATCTCACGACATGACACCCGAGACTAATTGTCTTCACTCGTCAGTTCAAATTAGACCTAGCCTTAAGACTCTGTCAAATAGAAATTTCACCGAATTACGTTCACGATCACGTTTCTTGTTTCCGTAAGCATCGCGGCGCGGCTCATTATGCCTTGACAACAAGACGCACGAATACGGAAGGTACAATTGTCACAATAATTTATAGGCGCTGATGCTAACGAAATGCGATTCAAATACATACAATTAGTATAGTGAAAGTTTTAAGCGTGCTTAGAAACGCAACGATTAGCTTTCTGTAAGCCGCGCGCCCACCCGAAAACCTAACGCGGTCTGTAACAGTCGCTCTCGAAAGAAGCAACTATTGATTCTGGGGCGGGCAGCGACAACCCGGCACGCTTACGAGACTGTGTGGCTGAATTGAATTCCTCGCCACGAAAGGGACGATTGGAGGAGCCAGGGGGTGCGCTGAGTCTTGTCGACACTTAGGAATGCAATTTTACTAACGAGTCAGAGAAATTGCCTCTTTGCCCTCGAATAGTCTGATGCGTATCTTCTCGACCGTATTTTGGATCGCCTAATAAGGTACAGTACACACGATACTCACGAGAGCGGCCTTCCAGATTAATTATATTGTTCCCCGAGCCGATTTGCTCTACACGGCTAACGAGGGAACTTCTAGGAGGTGCATCGAGTTATGAGCCCCAACATCGCCTGCTTATACTGTGGATAGGCACCTGTTGTTGTTGTTGTGGTCTTCAGTCCTGAGACTGGTTTGATGCAGCTCTCCATGCTACTCTATCCTGTGCAAGCTTCTTCATCTCCCAGTACCTACTGCAACCTACATCCTTCTGAATCTGCTTAGTGTATTCATCTCTTGGTCTCCCCCTATGATTTTTACCCTCCACGCTGCCCTCCAATACTAAATTGGTGATCCCTTGATGCCTCAGAACATGCCTTACCAACCGATCCCTTCTTCTGGTCAAGTTGTGCCACAAACTTCTCTTCTCCCCAATCCTATTCAATACTTCCTCATTAGTTATGTGATCTACCCATCTAATCTTCAGCATTCTTCTGTAGCACCACATTTCGAAAGCTTCTATTCTCTTCTTGTCCAAACTATTTACCGTCCATGCTTCACTTCCATACATGGCTACACTCCATACAAATACTTTCAGAAATGACTTCCTGACACTTAAATCTATATTCGATGTTAACAAATTTCTCTTCTTCAGAAACGCTTTCCTTGCCATTGCCAGTCTACATTTTATATCCTCTCTACTTCGATCATCATCAGTTATTTTGCTCCCCAAATAGCAAAACTCCTTTATTACTTTAAGTGTCTCATTTCCTAATCTAATACCCTCAACATCTTAACTTAATTCGACTACCTTCCATTATCCTCGTTTTGCTTTTGTTGATGTTCATCTTATATCCTCCCTTCAAGACACCATCCATTCCGTTCAACTGCTCTTCCAAGTCCTTTGCTGTCTCTGACAGAATTACAATGTCATCGGCGAACCTCAAAGTTTTTATTTCTTCTCCATGGATTTTAATACCTACTCCGAATTTTTCTTTTGTTTCCTTCACTGCTTGCTCAATATAGAGATTGAATAACATCGGGGAGAGGCTACAACCCTGTCTTACTCCCTTCCCAACCACTGCTTCCCTTTCATGTCCCTCAACTCTTATAACTTCCATCTGGTTTCTGTACAAGTTGTAAATAGCCTTTCGCTCCCTGTATTTTACCCCTGCCACCTTTAGAATTTGAAAGAGAGTATTCCAGTCAACATTATCAAAAGCTTTCTCTAAGTCTACAAATGCTAGAAACGTAGGTTTGCCTTTCCTTAATCTTTCTTCTAAGATAAGTCGTAAGGTCAGTATTGCCTCACGTGTTCCAGTATTTCTACGGAATCCAAACTGATCTTCGCCGAGGTCAGCTACTACTAGTTTTTCCATTCGTCTGTAAAGAATTCGTGTTAGTACTTTGCAGCTGTGGCTTGTTAAACTGATTGTTCGGTGACTTTCACATCTGTCAACACCTGCTTTTTTTGGGATTGGAATTATTATATTCTTCTTGAAGTCTGAGGGTATTTCGCCTGTTTCATACATCTTGCTCACCAGGTGGTAGAGTTTTGTCAGGACTGGCTCTCCCAAGGCCGTCAGTAGTTCCAATGGAATGTTGTCTACTCCGGGGGCCTTGTTTCGACTCAGGTCTTTCAGTGCTCTGTCAAACTCTTCACGCAGTATCGTATCTCCCATTTCATCTTCATCTACACCCTCTTCCATTTCCATAATATTGTCCTCAAGTGCATCACTCTTGTATAGACCCTCTATATACTCCTTCCACCTTTCTGCTTTCCCTTCTTTGCTTAGAACTGGGTTTCCATCTGAGCTCTTGATGTTCATACATGTGGTTCTCTTATCTCCAAAGGTCTCTTTAATTTTCCTGTAGGCAGTATCTATCTTACCCCTAGTGAGATAAGCCTCTACATCCTTACATTTGTCCTCTAGCCATGTCTGCTTATCCATTTTACACTTCCTGTCGATCTCATTTTTGAGACGTTTGTATTCCTTTCTGCCTGCTTCATTTACTGCATTTTTATATTTTCTCCTTTCATCAATTAAATTCAATATTTCTTCTGTTACCCAAGGATTTCTACTAACCCTCTTCTTTTTACCTACTTGATCCTCTGCTGCCTTTACTACTTCATCCCTCAGAGCTACCCATTCTTCTTCTACTGTATTTCTTTCCCCCATTCCTTTCAATTGTTCCCTTATGCTCTCCCTGAAACTCTGTACAACCTCTGGTTTAGTCAGTTTATCCAGGTCCCATCTCCTTAAATTCCCACCTTTTTGCAGTTTCTTCAGTTTTAATCTACAGGTCATAACCAATAGATTGTGGTCAGAGTCCACATCTGCCCCTGGAAATGTCTTACAATTTGAAACCTGGTTCCTAAATCTCTGTCTTACCACTATATAATCTATCTGATACCTTTTAGTACCTCCAGGGTTCTTCCATGTATACAAGCTTCTATCATGATTCTTAAACCAAGTGTTAGCTATGATTAAGTTGTGCTCTGTGCAAAATTCTATCAGGCGGCTTCCTCTTTCATTTCTTAGCCCCAATCCATATTCACCTACTACGTTTCCTTCTCTCCCTTTTCCTACACTCGAATTCCAGTCACCCATGACTATTAAATTTTCGTCTCCCTTTACTATCTGAATAAATTCTTTTATTTCATCATACATTTCTTCAATCTCTTCGTCATCTGCAGAGCTAGTTGGCATATAAACTTGTACTACTGTAGTAGGTGTGGGCTTCGTATCTATCTTGGCCACAATAATGCGTTCACTATGCTGTTTGCAGTAGCTTACCCGCATTCCTATTTTCCTATTCATTATTAAACCTACTCCTGCATTACCCCTATTTGACTTTGTGTTTATAACCCTGTAGTCACCTGACCAGAAGTCTTGTTCCTCCTGCCACCGAACTTCACTAATTCCCACTATATCTAATTTTAACCTATCCATTTCCCTTTTTAAATTTTCTAACCTACCTGCCCGATTAAGGGATCTGACATTCCACGCTCCGATCCGTAGAACGCCAGTTTTCTTTCTCCTGATAACGACATCCTCTTGAGTACTCCCCGCCCGGAGATCCGAATGGGGGACTATTTTACCTCCGGAATATTTTACCCAAGAGGACGCCATCATCAATTAATCATACAGTAAAGCTGCATGCCCTCGGGAAAAATTACGGCCGTAGTTTCCCCTTGCTTTCAGCCGTTCGCAGTACCAGCACAGCAAGGCCGTTTTGGTTATTATTACAAAGCCAGATCAGTCAATCATCCAGACTGTTGCCCTTGCAACTACTGAAAAGGCTGCTGCCCCTCTTCAGGAACCACACGTTTGTCTGGCCTCTCAACAGATACCCCTCCGTTGTGGTTGCAGCTACGGTACGGCTATCTGTATCGCTGAGGCACGCAAGCCTCCCCACCAACGGCAAGGTCCATGGTTCATGGGGGGGGGGGGGGGGGGCACCTATCACACCCTAAAATTGCAGGTGCCAATGCGGCCTCGTTTTTGAAATACTGCCTGTTAAAGTTTGGGCAGCTCTTTATCCACAGAAAAGTTTCACTGCTGTGGCAAGCGAGCGAGTAGCCGAGTGGCAAGCGAGCGAGACTCCCGTCCAGGCGACCCTGGTTCGAGACCCATCTAAGCTACTTTTGTTTCCTCTTTTTTCAAATACCAGTTTTAATTTATAATTAATCACGTGCCGGTCTACTGGAGCAAAGCGCAAAGCGGTTGCGGGGGACTGTGCCGAAAAGCGACGGCGACTACGGACCACGAAATGCCTTTCTGGCCTCGGTTTCCAGTCGATCTGATTCGTGAGAATGGACGTCGAAGATATTTATTACGTTTAAGTCCGCCCTGGTAGCTGAGTGGTCAGCGTGACAGACTGTCAATCCTAAGGGCCCGGGTTCGATTCCCGGCTGGGTCGGAGATTTACTCCGCTCAGGGACTGGGTGTTGTGTTGTCCTAATCATCATCATATCATCTCCATCGACGCGCAGGTCGCCGAAGTGGCGTCAAATCGAAAGACCTGCGCCAGGCGAACGGTCTACCCGACGGGAGGACCTTGCCACACGACATTTCCATTACGTTTAAATGTGCTTTCAAACGCTGTCCTGCGTCAGCCAAATTTCCAGTTCCGTTTATGGTCGTTCAAACGCCACGAGGGAAGTGCCGGTGTCAGTCGGCTGTCAGCCGAAAGCAAATAACAAGCCAGAGTCGACGCGGGTGAATGTAGGCTGCTACGTAGTACCGGAGCAGAAATCCACAGGCCTAAATCAAATAACAGAGCCGGATCGCCTAAGGTGTACGTGCGGAACAATTTACACTACTGGCCATTAAAATTGCTACACCACGAAGATGACGTGCTACAGACGCGAAATTTAACCGACAGGAAGAAGGTGCTGAGATATGCAAACGATTAGCTTTTCAGAGCATTCACACTAGGTTGGCGCCCGTGGAGACACCTACAACGTGCTGACATGAGGAAAGTTTCCAAACGATTTCGCATACACAAACAGCAGTTGACCGGCGTTACCTGGTGAAACATTGTTGTGATGCCTCGTGTAAGGAGGAGAAATGCGTACCATCACGTTTCCGACTTTGATAAAGATCGGATTCTAGCCTATCGCGATTGCGGTTTATCGTTTCGCGAGATTTCTGCTCGCGTTGGTCGAGATCCAATGACTGTTAGCAGAATATGGAAACGGTGGGTTCAGGAAGGTAATACGGAACGCCGTGCTGGATCCCAACGGCCTCGTATCACTAGCATTCGAGATGACAGGCAACTTATCCGCTCTAACGGATCGTGCAGCCACGTCACGATCCATGCGTCAACAGATGGGGACGTTTGCAAGACAATAACCATCTGCATGAACAGTTCCACGACGTTGCAGCAGCAGGGACTATCAGCACGGAGACCATGGCTGCGGTTACCCTTGACGGTGCATCACAGACAGGAGCGCCTGCGATGGTGTACTCAACGACGAACCTGGGTGCACGAATGGCAAAACGTCATATTTCGGATGAATCCAGGTTCTGTTTACAGCATCAGGATGGTCGCATCCGTGTTTGGTGACATCGCGGTGAACGCACATTGGAAGCGTGTATACGTCATCGCCATACTGGCGTATCACCCGACGTGATGGTATGGGGTGCCATTGGTTACACGTCTCGGTCACCTCTTGTTCGCATCGACGGCACTTTGAACAGTGGACGTTACACTTCAGATGTGTTACGACCCGTGGCTCTACCCTTCAACGATCCCTGCGAAACCCTACATTTCAGCAGGATAATTCACGACCGCTTGTTGCAGGTCCTGTACGGGTCTTTCTGGATACAGAAAATGTTCGACTTCTGCCCTAGCCAGCATATTCTCCAGATCTCTCACCAATTGAAAACGTCTGGTCAATGGTGGCCGAGCATCTGGCTCGTCACAATACGCCAGTCACTACTCTTCATGAACTGTGGTATCGTGTTGAAGCTGCATGGGCAGCTGTACCTGTGCACGCCATCCGAGCTCTGTTTGAATGAATGCCCAAGCGTATCAGCGCCGTTATTACGGCCAGAGGTGGTTGTTCTGGGTACTGATTTTTCAGGATCTATGCACCCAAATTGCGCGAAAATGTAATCACATGTCAGTTCTAGTATAATATATTTGTCAAATGAATACCCGTTTATCATTTGCATTTCTTCTTGGTGTAGCAATTTTAAAGGCTAATAGTGTAATTCAAAAATGTTTCCAATGGCTCTGAGTACCATGGGACTTAATTTCTGAGTTCATCAGTCCCCTAGAACGTAGAACTACTTAAACCCAACTAACCTAAGACATCAGACACATCCATGCCCGAGGCAGGATTCGAACGTGCGACCGTAGCGGTCGCGCGCTTCCAGACTGTAGCGCCTAGAACCGGTCGGCCACTCCGGCCGTCACAATTTAGTCAACCTGGAAGGCCAGCCTCGTGATCGCCTACGTGATGACGACTGCGAACACTAGAACAGTACTCCAGAACTGATAACGCTAACGTCTCGTGTGCGAGTTTGTTCAGAGACGTATTGCGCTTTCCGACACCCTGCCGAACAATCTTAGCCTCCCATTCGCCTTCCCTAATACTCGTTCTACGTTATCGTCCCATTTCATATCTGAGTGACCACTTCTCGATACTTATACGATGGGACGAGCTCGAGGTGTTCACTGTTTTCCGTTATCAGATACTGTCAGGTCTCTGTCTTCGTTATCCGTCTACAATTAAAGGCAGCTGCCATTCTCTACAGCGAGTGGACACTTTATCAAAGTCCTAGAGCACTTCCTTACGTGACCGTGAAGTTGCCGAAATTCGTGCGGGCTGCACAGCGCCGTGGGTACACAGGCTGTCCTTCGGGCGTGGCAGTGGGGGACGACGGATAGCGGGATCAGCTGCGACACACCGGTGGGGAGGCGGGCGGTCGCGGCGAATTTCGCACGGCAGTCGGGCCAAGGTGAGCGGGCCGCGAGTGTTTCAGGGGGGGGGGGGGGGGGGTGAATTCCTGGCGCCTGGCCAACCACCTGCTGCTGTGTGGGACCGCCAGCAGCCAGCACAAGCCGTGCCTCGCCGGCGCTGCCCGCCACCGTGGACTGCACTACTGTGCCACACAGCGCTTCTCTCTTGTCTCAGTTAACCACTCCAGACTACTGCGTCTACTGTGGCGCCCCTGGCGGTCAACAGTGCGGCCTCTCCCGTGGCGAAGGCGCGGAGGGCGTGTGCCCGCCCGGTCCCCCCACCCCTCCCCTCCCCACCCCTCCCACGCCTGGCGCACCACACCCACCACGCCTGGCGCACCACCAGTCGCACTGTGTCTGCTTGTTTACCCGTTACCCCACCTCACCTATCTGTCGGGCTTAGTTTACATTTGTCGGTTTTCGAGTTACTGCCGACGCCAAAACGCGGGACAGAACTTTGTTTACGTACAGAAGGCGTCGAGCAATACTCGACTGTTCACGATTGACGCACGCGTCTCGGCGTTTTGCAGTCACGTTACAGTCATAGGGCGTTACTTCTGCGTGTTCTTAGCGTTTACTGAAGTGCACAGTCATCGCACAAATATACCTTACCGTAGAGCGTGCTCATATGGAAAAGTGTTCAAAGTAACGTAGTACAGTTCTTTTCAGAATTAAAATGGGAAGATTTGCTTCATTTTTTAAAAAAATGTAAAAAAAGAACGACACCTTTCGTTCAGAGGGACGATACTGTATCGTGGCGTAGACACCTTCTTAGAACAACGAGACAAAACTAAATAGTTGACAAGATACCTGCAACTCTGATCTGAACCCCAAATCCAGTTACTAGATCGTAAAACCACAATTTCTTCTTAATTTCATAAACTTCTCTCTATTGTAGAATAATGTATTAATATTATATTACAGGTTCGTTTCAGTTAGTAGACAGTAACACAAGTTTCATTTTTTTTTTCATTTTCTACCATTATCTCTAGAATATTTTAAAACCGAAAGAACCCTTGCCTCCTACACTCACTGATGCACTTTGCGACAGAAAAACAAGTTTTATTTTCGTGTTGTTCATTTTCATTGTTTTCCTGTACACCTGAGTTAACAGAATTTATGTTTGTTTTATTTGCTGCACTTACACAAAGTACAGTTCCTGAAAGTAGCAGAACAAACTTCATATGACCCCACTTTCCATTTTACCAAATTCGCTCAAAATGGCGGATCCAAGATGGCTGCAATAGATATGGCAAAGCTGCAATGACATCACGGTGGGATATTGAAATTTTGGCGGTCAGTTGGGTTACCTCCACTAACCTAATTCATCCGACCGCCACCTCTTCTTAGGAATTGGTGGGAAAAGAACTCATCCTGTGCTGGATAGGATGGACATGTGTTTATTACCAGTCTTTATTTAAACGATTTTAGGTAGTAGCTCCATTCAGTACATTGACCATGAGGTCTGGAGTCCAACTGACCCAGTACACAGTACTGCCACCAGAAGGTGCCATTGTCCCTTCCATGACGTGGAAAAAAGGCGGGAAAAGGACTCAGTCTGCGCTGGGCTGCTGGATAGGATGGACGTAAATCTCTTTTGCAGACAGACTTTATTTAAACAATGTGAGGCAGCAGCTCCATCCAGCATGTCCACCTTGATGGCCGGTGTCCAACTGACCTAGCACACAGTACTGCCACCAGAGTGTTTTTCACCCCATGGCGGTCTGGAGGGAAAATGGCGGGAAAATGAATCTGCTTGTGAAGGACTGCTGGAAAGAGGAAGGAACAATTTATTTAGGGATGGATGTCATGTAATTTATTTATTATACTGATACAAAACACTCACTCTGACATACTTGGGGTTGATGTACACTGATGTACAGAGCTGCAAACTACTCGTAAATCACCGAAATAATGAAGTACACTGATGTACAGACACACAGAAAACTCGTAAATTCTAATTGTAAACTGTGGAAATAATGCATTGCACAACCTGCACACCTGTTCACAAAAAATGCAATACACATGAAAACAACTGGTAAATTGTCAAAAAGAATGCATGTGTAACACTATCCAAAAACTCACAACACTCAAACAGCCAAAAATATTGCAGTGCACAAACACTCATTGCACGTAAAATCACTTAAGAACTATAGTCAACCACGATGTATCAGCAAACTGCCCCCTCCCCCCCCCCCCTGTACAGAACTTCCAGTCATGCAGAGCGGGCAGACTGCTCATACTGGTCCCATACATGAGACGCCTCTGGACAGTGCTCGTGTTTACCATTGCTCTACCTTTGAATATTGACATCATAGGTTGCACTGTTCCTAGCGATCGTAAGGAGACATGCGAGCTGGATCTAGCTGTCTGCACATGTTTACCTGACCAACGTAGCTGATGCATCACCGCAAAATGTTTGTGCAGTGACCAGAACTTGTTTACGAAAGTAGCCCAGAATAACACCGATTACATTCTTCTCGATGGTCCTAATGAGACATCACATGTTCCCTTCCAGAAATCGTGACGTTCTGCTGTCAACATAGTCTCAGAAACGTTAAACTTTATCACCATTAAAAGCCTTCATCATGCCTGTGCACGCTCACGGGTACACCATAAATCATAAAAAACATTCTTGTTGTTTTTAAAGAGAGCACGTCTAAGCACAGAAGGGGGGAAATCAGAAAAAGTATGCAAACAGAATTCAAAACACTGTCCTACATAAGAGAAAAACTGTGGGAATTTTCGGTATCCTATGGCTACCGGTCTGGAGATGTCCTAATGCCACAGTGGCCGATGAGTGACGGCATACCCGTCAGAGATGGGTAGTCTGCTTCAACTTGTCTTTGAACACTTGCTTTCTCAGAACTTTCTGTAGATACCTTGCCTCCATCTTGTTCGAATCAGTCTGTAGATGCTCCTATGCCCCCAGCATGATGGACGTCTTGTGAATGAATGGAGCATTCTGATTGGCTCTTATTGAATTAACCCACTACATTATTGATGTCGCTGGTGTGGAAGCACTGTCCGTTTTTTTCTTTCTTTCTGCAGACAACACTTTCAGTGGCAAACACTATTTTGTACAAAACACCATATTGCACCAACAATTAAAGCCTGCAAAGTGGCCTACAGGTTGTCAAATTCGGAAAGACTCTTACTCAGTTACACTGCTCTGCTACTGAGGGCAGCCTCTTGAATATTAGAGCGTGGAACCGTTCTCCAACCCGGCAATATATCACCGCGTACCGTGTCGATGTAGTAAACATACAATTCTTATCCTGCATCATACAATATCACCCCTTTTCATCATTTGTGTAGCAATCGACTGCCAGACACTTGTACATATACTGTGCAAACAGACAGCATAAGTACATGCACTGTAGGTATACTCCTCGCTGCACTAGATAATTCTCGCAAGATCAGGCAGTCGTCAACCCCCGACACGTGACCAGAGCGCCCTCAGAGGACCTAAGCCACTCTCAGAACTGTTCTACAAATTCGGGGTCGGCGCCCCTCGGCACACACGTGTTACTGTTTCTGGTCTCGACCTGTCTCCTTGCTTGCTTTTCTACACCCATGCCAGACTCTTGGATTACAAGAACACACGTAACTTCGCATGGTGTGCCACAATATCATATCATTTTCGTAATACTTCTCGACATCAAACACGTAGCGATATCACTCACACTACAGTATCGCTCGCACAACATAATTTCGCAGATACAGACAGGGAATTATTTTTCTGGAAACCCAAAATTCCAGCGAGGTGGAGTGTGCTGTAAACCGCTAAGTAACTTGCAACTTTCCCTGTGTGTGAAGATTTTTAGGTGAAAACTCGAAAAAAATAGAGGAAACTTATCTCAACTCGTGAATACCGATGTCGGTGATGTAACAGTTTCCAAATCATCCCTATAATTTACAAAGTTAACTAAGGTTTTCCTCCTGTTTGTGTAACCATCAAACTTGTCTTCTGCCTGTCTTTCACCTGTTCTCTCAACTAAATAAAGGCGCAAAATGTGCAGAAGCAGTCAACCGCACTATTTACATGGGAGGTAAAAATGGTCCAGCTTAGCGTACACATGCATTATTTTTTGACAATTTACGAGTTATTTTCGTGTCTATTGCATTATTTTGCGAACAGGTGTGCAGGTTGTGCAATGCATTATTTCGACAGTTTACAATTAGCAAGCGTGTCTGCAGTGTGTCTTACATGCATTATTTCAGTGATCTACGAATAATTTGCTGGTCTGTAGGGTGTGCTATGTATTATTTCAGTAATTTACAAGTTGTCTGCATGCCTGTACATGAGTTTAATTCATTATTTCGGTGATTTACGATTAGTTTGCAGGTCTGTACATCAGAGTACATCAACCCCAAGTTCGTCAGAGTGAGTGTTTTGTATCAGTGTAATAAATAAACTTCGTGAAATCTGTCCCTAAATAAATTGTTCCAAAATAAATTGTTCCAAAATAAATAAAGTACACTCCTTCCTCTGTCCAGCAGCCCAGCACAAGCTGAGTCATTTTCGTGCCATTTTCCCCCCCAGACCGCCATGGGATGAAAACACACTCTGGTGGCAGTACTGTATACTAGGTCAGTTGGACTCCGAACCTCACGGTGAACACTCTGGATGGCGCTATTGCCTCGAACTGTTTAAATATGCACTGCACGCAAAATAAAGACTTGTGTCCATCCTATCCAGCATCCCAGCACAAGCTGTGTCCTTTTCCCGCCAATTTCCAGGGATAGGTGGCGGGCAGATGACTTAAGTTAGTGGAGTTAGCCCAAGTCAGCTATTTTCCCGCCATGTTCTTAGGTTAGTGGAGGTAGCAGTGGTGTGTTACATGCTCCTGCTGGAATTTGAACTTCCCGCCATTTTCTGGGGAACGGGGTTAGGTTAGTGGAGGTTGCCCAATTGACCTGTTTTCCCGCCAAAATTTGAACTTTCTCCTATGACGTCATTGCGATGTTGCCATATCTATCGCCGCCATCCTGAATAAATTTGGCCATACGAACTTCGTTCTACTACTGCCAAACCGTGTTAACATTACGACTGAGGGCAGTTATACGGCTCGTGCATCACTCTAAACAACCAATAGGAGAACATGTCAACAGTTCGCAGTGCGCTCAGCTAAAATGGCAATTGTAAAGTGAACCTCTTATAGTTAATGAGTGAATTAATTCAATAATATAGGTAACATTTTTTTCCTGAAACTGGGCAGCCTAGACTTAATAAACATAAAGTCAGCGTCATTTTTCATGTCATTAAGCTTTTCTTTCACTTCCAGCTCCGGTTTGCATTGGCAGCATATGAAGAAGAGCAACACGAGGCAGCTTCGCACTCCGCATAGCAGGCAGCAATACCCGCACAAGTGGCGCATAGCTGACAAACCTCGTCTCATGCAGTTGGCAGTGAGACCTGGGTCCATCATTTCACCAGTGAAGAATCTGCTAGGACAAATCTGCAAGGCCTCATGTAGTTCGAATGACACGCGCAGAGCTAGGAAGGTTCAACTCGGAAGTGTTACCTTGTCCTGCTCCATATTCAATAGATCGTGCACCAAGTCACTTTCACATGTACCCGCAGCTTAAATCTCATTAAGCTGCAACCACTCCAACATCGACGATGAAGTCGCATCGACAGTTAACAGTTGGTTACGAGCACAAGACCCGATCCAGTACAACACTGGCTTGCAAAAACTTGTGTCACGTTGTCAAAAATGCTTGGAAAAACATCTCGACTATGTAGAAAAGTATAAAAAGCATTGTACAATGTCAATACAATTATTTCAACACGGTAAATAGTATGTATTTCCGTTTAAAAAATGGGGAAACGTACTTATTGGACACTCCTCGTACCTAAAATGAAATGAAACAGTATGTAAAAGGCAAAAGATGGGAGTTTTTTACTTAACCCACTATATTTTGTTTTCTTCCTCAGTTGAAAAAAGTGTCTCGCGGTTGAGATAACGTGTTTCAGTTAAAATGTTTTCATCTATTTATATTATTATCTGCGTACAGTGTAGGCTCTCTCTTTGAGCAGTTACACGAAATTGTAAGTCAGTAACAGTATCAGAAATTGACTCCGCCTTGAAGCAAAACACCTTGTTATTTGTTTAGTTGTATATTTCCCAAACTAGTTTCGGCGTCAAATATCACCATCATCAGTGGTTTTTTTTTTTTAATCTAAAACACGAAGAAAATAGCATAGTTATACAAACACAGTAACACATTATTACATTTTTTACCGTTTGTTTTTGAAATATAGTTTTTTACGGATACTTTCATACTACCGTATTTATTGTATGTTACGGCATGTTTTTGAGAATTATTGTCGCTGTTTGCGACATATTTTCTGTGCTTTTTATGTTGCCTTTTCCTCTCAGCAAACATCACGTCATCTGCAGCTGTGTGAGCGGATGTTAGTAAACAAAATACTAGAAGGTGAGCTTATTATGTCAGCGTTACACATTTGGGGTTGCAGTAGTGTTGAGGAATCCAGATTTTGGTGTGTATTGGGCTGTTACTTAGTTATTTGTGTACTCAAGCTCGTTGGACGATATGTAGCTGATTCTATGCACAGAAAAACAAAACTTTCGCACTTTGTTTATGATGAAAAACATTACGCCATCTTGCTGTTCGCGTGTGTCGCGAGAGGTGTATCGCAAGTTGCGAGATGGTTATGAAGACTGTAGCGGAAACTACGACGACTTCTGTTCCTTATTTCTCTCTCAGTGTGTGATGGGGAAGTGGTTCTTTTGTGTGTGTGTGTGTGTGTGTGTGTGTGTGTGTGTGTGTGTGTGTGTGTGTGTGCCATGGTGCTTTGTGTTCTATGTCCTTGGTCACTTCTCTCAGAACGGTAAGGAATGTGTTGTTGCAAAGTGTTGCGTTTTCGTTTATTACATTTTTCCCTTCCACTATAGCCTTTTGAAAGTAGTAATTTTCTTGTATTCTTAGTTGCCGGTATAGATTGTTGCTGTTTTTCAGAATGAGTAGATCGTTTTCGATATCAGTGGGGCTATTTTTTTGTTCATTAGATGTTGCGCAAAAGTTGAATGTGTGCCTGTCACTCTTTCGAGCTCTCATGTGCTCTGTCTACCTCATTCGGAAGTTTCTGCTTATTTGTCCTGTGCATTGGGTCTGACAGGAGTTGCATGTGAGTTGATATATTCCAGTGTTGCCGAATTTATCTGAGGTTTTTCTGACTGGTCTTAGCCTTTTGTGAACTGTATTGTTTGTTCTAAATGTTGTTGGGATCCCTTACTTTTTCAAGATGTTTCCAATTCAGTGTGATATTTTGTTATTGTATGTTAGTGTGTACCGTCTGTCTCTTTTTTCCTGATGTGGTGTGGTCTGCTGTGAGTACTGCCTCTGGGTTTTCAGATCCTTTGGTTGGGTTCTTGAATGGCTGGCCGCTATTTTTATGTTTTATTTTTACCTTGTTGTTGAGTTTGTTTATGATGTCTGTTTTGTAGTCGTTTTTAACAGCAATTTGTTTGATTATATTTAGTTCCTGTGTGTAGTTTTCTGGTTAAAGAGGTGTTCTGTTTATCCTGTGGAGCATGTGTGTGGAACTTGCGTATTTATGCACTGTCGGTTGGTTGGATGAGCTGTTGATAACAGGGTCAAGGACACACAACAGGTAGCTCACACACACACGCAAACCACACACAGAGACATAAATAAGGAACAGGAGTCGTCGTAGTTCCCGTTACAGTTTTTTAGCCGTCTCTTAACATGCGATACACATCTCGCGACACAAGTGAACAGCAAGTGCGGCAATTTTGTTTTTCTTTGTATAGAATCAGTACATGCCGTCCGACGAACGTGAGTACACGAATAAGTAACAACCCAGTACACACCGAAAGCTGGATTCCGCAACCTCAGGTGTATATTGCTGCCATACTAAGCTCACCTGCTGGCCGCTGTAGCCGAGCGGTTCTAGGCGCTTGTCTGGAACCGCGCGACCGCTACGGTCGCAGGTTCGAATCCTGCCTCGGGGATGGGTGTGTGTGATGTTCTTAGGTTAGTTTGGTTTAAGTACTTCTAAGTTATAGGGGACTGATGACCTCTGATGTTAAGTCCCATAATGTTCAGAGCCGTTTGAATCATTTTAAGCACACCTTTTTGTATTTTGTTTACTAACAGCCGCTCACACAGTTGCAGATGACATGATGTTCGCTGAAAAAAAGGGCAACAAGAAAAGCATAGAAAATATGTCGCAAACAGCGACAATAATTCTCAAAAACCTGCCGTAACATACAATAAATAAGGTAGTATGAAAGTATCCGTAAAAAAACTATATTTCAAAATATGCATAGTAAAAAATGTAATAATGTGTTACTGTGTTTGTATAACTGTGCTACTTTCTGCATGTTTTAGATTAAAAAAAAGACACTGATGATTACGATATTTGCCGCCGTAACTAATTTGGGAAATAAATAACTAAACAAATAACAAGGTGTTTTGCACCAAGGCGGACTCAATTTTGATATCATTGCTTTTCTATGCAAACACGGACCAAATGAAGAGTTCCAAGATAAAGTCACTGTAAATCAGTTTTCTTTTTCAGATCTTTGGTCTCTTTTGTGGAAAAACACTCGTAGCAAAAATGTTTACGTCCTGATATAACTGTCGCTGTATGTCACGAAAGAAAAAAATGTGCAATAAAATAAAGATGAAGAAGATACAAAATCATGGAATGGACAGCTACGACAAGAGTGACAGTGGCTTGAGTAACTTAACTTCTGACGTTGCTGTGCCAGCCGAAGCCACCTCCGCCGCCTTCCTCCAACTCTTGCCCCGCCCAGTGTCATAACTTTCTTCCCGAGAAATCCCGATGATGACATTCACTTCCACCCGAAACACACTGTGGAATGTGTGGACGTTCCGTTCCGCCTCTTCTGAGTCGACCTCAGCTGTCGCTTCGCAGGCAGATGAGACCGCTGCCTGCGCTGCTAACACCGCAAGAAATGAGGCGTTGCGTCGCATTCCGAGGTCCCCCGGTGGTTTACTCCGTCGGTTTCCGCTGTCATTACACGAGCCATTGTACCGAGCGGCGCTCGTCACTCTGAACACGCATTCCGGAGAACGCAGGGTCAATTCTCCGTAAAGCCATCCACATTCGGGTTTTCTGCGACTTACCCGTATACCAACTAAAGGCCTATTCCCACTACAGCGCGGCACGCGGCAACGGCAAGCGTTTTCCGCGTTGATGCAGCGGCGCGCGTAATTCGTGTTCCCATCTGGAAGCGGCAGACGCTAGCGGTAGCCAATGACAGACTGCCACTGAGGTATGAGGTGGGACCCACCGAAACGCCCGGTGCCTTTGATTAACTCTACCGTGAACCTGCATGAAGGAAAGACGAAGTGGGATGAAGACATATCAATTTTTCATTTTCTTTACGATGTACTCTTCCACATGTTTTCTTATTTCACCGTAAACAGCTCTCATGACTACCGTTCATGATTGTTCACTATCTCATTTAGAAAACCGATCGTCCCAGAACAGAAACTTATTGCTACTTTCATACAGCTTTCAGTATTGCGAATTGTAGTACCTAAGCGCAGTTTACTATAATGATAGTACATTACGTGTTATATGATAATCACTTATTTAGAATTAAAAATGCCTGACAGTTTATCCTCAATATTTCCTGTTTTAAGATCATGTATTTTAACAACTCTGTGAGTGTTGGCTATTGAAACTATGAATGAATTACTATCACAACACTCAGCTCCCTCTCTAAACTGCCATTAACATTATCATTACCAAGACAGATAAAACGCTTACATTGACACCACAGTGATACAAGTTAACATGCCTACCTACGCCACAGGTGAGAACAGATCAAAAACAATATACTATAAAAGAGATTACTCTGATAATTAAGCGAGACAAAAATTTAAAATGTGATGAGAGACTGGAATACGGTAGCACGTATAGGAAGAGAAAATAGTAAGAAAATATAGGCTTGGGGGGAGGGATGAAAGCGGAAGTCACCTGGTAGATTTCTGCACAGAGCATAATGTAATCATCGGCAACACTTTGATCAAGAATCATGAAAGAATAATTCATATCTGGAACAGAGTTTTCGAAACCAGATATTATATTGTAAGCCATTTCCCAGTGCAGACGCAGACTGACAACATTTTTTGGTTACGAACTGCAGTTTACAACAAAAGTGACAGTAAACGGTAGCAGATTAAGGACGTGGAACCTGATTTTTAAGTTAAGACGCAGAGTTTTCCGATAATCTTAAAGGTACCATAGGTATCGACTAACTGAAACAGAGGGAGGAATCCACTACAATACGAAAAGAGATCTTTGAGAGAAGAAGTGGCGAATGCAGCAGAGAATGTGAATGAGAAAAAGGCACAGTAGAAATCCTTGGATAAAACTTGATGTGTTGAATTTAATTGACAGGGGAAAATATAAAAATGCAGGGAAAAAAATGGCTCTGAGCACTATGGGACTTAACATCTATGGTCATCAGTCCCCTAGAACTTAGAACTACTTAAACCTAACTAACCTAAGGACATCACACAACACCCCGTCATCACGAGGCAGAGAAAATCGCTGACCCCGCCGGGAATCGAACCCGGGAACCCGGGCGCGGGAAGCGAGAACGCTACCGCACGACCATGAGCTGCGGACAAATGCAGGAAATAAAGTAGCCATGGGTAATAGAGTTGTCTAAAAATTACGTTGACAGAGAGTTCAAAATCTCAACGGTTGTATTGCACTTGGAAAAATCAGGTGCCGACATTAAATAAGAAAGAAAACTGTGCTTAAAGGAGAAGCAAGTGTCAAGAGCTCATTTGGCAACCCAGAACTAAGCAAATAAGAGAAGGCTAGAAGATGGAAGGAATATGTAGATTGGAGAAGCGGAGGAGCTATGCAGATTAACGTGAGAACAATGTTAGATTCCTGTGAAGTGCGTCAACACGAGAGACAATACTGATTCTATCACTTAGCTAAGTAGACAGACTGAAGAAAGGCAAACCTGTGTTTATAGCATTCGCATATTTAGAGAAACATTCTGACAATATTAACTGAAAGACACTCTTTGAAGCTCATGAGGTATCAGTGATAAAATACAAGGACGTACGACTATCTACAACTTGTACAGAAATCAACCTGCAGTTCTAAGACTTTAATGACTTGGAAGGGAAGCAGTAACTGAGAAAACAGCAGTAGAGCGGATATAAAGTGCAGACTGTCAATAGCAAGAAAAGCGCTACTGAAAAAGAAAATTTGTTCACATCGAATATAAATTTTAATGGTTGCGTAGTATTTTATAATGGTATTTGTGTGGGGTGTAGCCTTGTATGTAAGTGAAACGTGGACGATGAACAGTTCTGTCAAGAAGACAATGGACGCTTTCAGAACGTGATGATAAATAAGAATGATGAAGATTAGATACGACGATCGCGTAACTAAACAAGAGGTACTGAATTATATAGATGAGGAAGAGGAAATTGTGGAACAACTTGTCTACAAGAGGGGTTAGCTGACAGGACATATTATGAGGCAACAAGGAATCATCGGTTTGGTAATGGAGGCTAAATTGTAGAGCGAGACTAAGGCTTGCCAGGGGTAAGCAGATTGGAATGGATGTAGGGTGCAGTAGTTAAGTAGAGACGAAGAGGCCTACACAGGATAGACTACTGTGGGACACTGTATCAACACACAGACGAATTGTATTTCTTGTTAATGCAGCCCAACAGGAAATAACATCACTTTTAATTACGTAGGCCAGTTACGTTTTTATTGCCAGAATATTTGTTTGACACAGCCTCTAGCACATATATTTGTGCTGAATTTATGCTTACATCTCTATTAGTCTCTGCAAACAGCCTTGTGTTAGGGAAAAGTTACAACTTGAATGCAGTTTTCTTATGGCGACTGTCAGCAAATGATAAAGTTTAATTACTGTTATGGCCATTCTGCCATTTGTAGCATTTTCCACGAGTCATGTATTCCGTCATGAAACAACAACCAATGACTGGTTACGTATTATCTATGACTTTCGAATGCACTGGTAGTTCTCAAACTGTGTAGAAGCCATCGGTGGCAAATGTATCGTAATACACTTTTACATATGCTGCCATACGTCTTTTGTGCAATAGAGGCTTTTCCGCTGAGGTCAGATATCATGTGACCATTCTCAGGTACATTAAAGGATGCAAGAACATCGTATGAAACTTGTCGGGGAAATCAGGTCACTCAAAAAATAAATACAGTGTTTTGGCAACCAAATATGGAATCGGCAATTGGATTATAACGCCTAAATTGGTAACTGTGAAATCAATTATTATGACTGGTCCTTCATAACTGCTTACAAAACTGTTATCAGTGAGACTTTTTTGAATATTGAAAACAGTTCAGATAATATTGTATTTGGTACTTTATGCCAAGGTGTTTGACATAAATATTCGATCAGGGATGTAAAATCTTTCTGTAAAAGAAATCGACTTATCAAAGGCTATACATCGTTACCGTAAGGACTGTTTTAGCGATACTGGAGCAATCTGGTGTTATTACATGTGATTATAAAGTGTTCTAAACGTTGCAAATAAACAAATGGCTTAAGGCAAAATGAAATAATAAATAAGAAATTTGTTTACGTGGCCATCACCTGCAGCAAGCACAGAAATATTCGTTTTGTAAATAACAAACACAATTTTCTTCCTGTGACGTGTTTTATTTGTTCTAGACGCTTTTCGCCTTTTACTTTAAGGCACTCTCAGTGGAATCTTTGTGATATATGTAGATTATGAAACAGTTCAGGCCTTTTTTTTACGCGAATCAGCGATTACTTACAGTTAATCGAATTTCTGGCTGGCATCTACGTTTCCTCTCATTTGGTCGCAGGCTGTAGATCGCACTATAAAATCGCTTACGAGACATAAGCACATTTTCACGTTACAAACTTTTTTCTTCATAATATTCATGTTATTTCCGCTAATTGGTGTGCAGCACAATTATTCTTCTGTCACTGGCTGCGAATATTTTACCAAAAACTGATTTAGAGTTGTAACTACTGTGTGTTCAATTTATGCCTCTTCTTATTTGGTTTGTTTATGTACACGTTGCCAACCAAATGAAGTATGTGCTGAAAACTAAAGTCTGTTCATTCTGTTCCCTGTGTGTGTGTGTGTGTGTGTGTGTGTGTGTGTGTGTGTGTGTAGTTAGGTTGAGTTGTTAAAAGTTGAATGTCCGGCAACAGTAGGTCGCCGTGAGCGCCGTACGCAATAAAAAAGCCAGTGTCTTCCTTGTGGAAAGGCAACAGTCGATTGCCTTGCCACAGACCAAACGGTGCTCATCGAAGTCGACGACCGTGCTGTGTGGGCGTATAGGCGTGTCGACCAGGTGAATACAGTGCAGTCGTTGACGGTTTAGGAATTTGCCGTTCACCACTACAAACCACAAGGCACATACCTCTGCGGAGGGATAAGGAAGACAAACCGCTTTCTATAAGTAGGTTGATTCTTACCAAGTAGAAGACAGCAACCAGACACTACTAATAATGCTATATATTTAAGTAAATAGCGCCGTAACCGGTTTCGAACTGACAAGTTCATCATCAGACAGCTGTTCACAAGATTCACAAGATGCACTTTACATAATCGTCAGTTTTCGATTTCTATTCGCCCACTGTAGCGAAATATTCTCGGTGTGTTGGTACCCTACGGTAGAAAACGATGTTAGAAGCGCCCTATGTGGACATAATTAATCTCCAAACGATGTAGTACAGAGTAAACAAGTATTTGAGGTTAAGTGGTTATAGTACTTACATCGAAAATTCCGCAAAATTTTGTTGCGAAACTTGCAGGATTGTATTTTCGAAATATTGCAAAGTATATGCAGCACTTATATGATTTGCATATCACCATATTGTGCAAAGCACCACACACATACACACACACACACACACACACACACACACACACACACTCACACACACTGTGGCGTGCTTTGCTCATGGAGTACATCGCCTTGCTCAAGAAGTACGTTTGTGAATATTTACATGATTTCATCCACAAAGAAAGTGTTTCTAAAGGCTCCTGCTCGCATCAAGACCTACAAAGAAAAACTACAAAATGTGCCTTCAGCTCTCGAACCAGTGGTAACTCGTTTGGGTAAGTGGGTTGAAGCTGTTTTACAGTGAACATTTCCATATTATTAGAGGGGTAGTAAGCGACTTCGTTAGCGCAGAGGCTTTGGCAAGGAAGCTTTTAATGATTCTAGTATTTAAAAAGACACTGCTGTGACCAGCACTCATTTTTCCCATATTGTTGCAAGTATTAAAAAGCTTGAGACTCAAGGTTTGGCGTTGAATGAATCTATTCAGTTAATGAATAAAATGATTGCAGTGAACTCCTCATTGCCAGAGGTATTGCCAACAAAACTCAAAGAAAGTATGAAAACATTTTAAACAATAACCTGGGCGTTGAACCCTTGTGCCAAATTGACAGTTTTATTAATGGGACGGACGATCTTCTACCAGAAACAATAAGTGCCTACATAGAACCCAAATTCAAATACTGCCCAGTTACCTAAGTTGATGTAGAACTGTCCTTTGCTGCTTATAAAAATGTTTTGAGTGATCGAAGACACAATCTTACTATAGAACATTTGGAACAATACTTGGTCGTTTATGTTTACAACAGCAGAAAAATGTAAAATAAATTGTAAATGATGCTTTGGTCCAAAAGTATTAATTAAAAAAGTTAGTGCTACTCAAAAAATTCGTGATTGTATGTTGTTTTTTAAATAAAATATTACGGAGTTTTTGATCGTGCCGCTCTGCCTGCGATATATCTCCAAGTTGGTCCTGTACATATCGATCGTTTCGCTGCGACTCACTCGCATCGCATCCGCTTGTTACCAACAATAATAGCAAAAGGGGAACAATTCTTGAAACACGATATGCGTCCCCATTTTGCAAATTTTTAGAAAATAATACCAGGAAGGCCCCCTTCCTGACCTCTACCAGAAAGTATTCAGAAAATAATATCAGCGTTCTAAATGTACTGATTTTTCGCGTGGCCGGCGCTCTTTCTCGTAATTGAAATGCACAGGTTCGACTTTGAGTAACTACCATGTTTTTTTATTATTTGGTCTTGCATATTTCAACACTTTTCATGCACTTTTTAAGCTTTCTCATGCATATTTTAGGGCTTTTATGATGCATATAATCCGGTCTCTAGGAATTAGTATGCGCATTATGGTTCGTTTTAGCGACGAAGCCTACTTTCATTTGGATCTACATCTACATCCACATTTATACTCCGCAAGCCACCCAACGGTGTGTGGCGGAGGGCACTTTACGTGCCACTGTCATTACCTCCCTTTCCTGTTCCAGTCGCGTATGGTTCGCGGGAAGAACGACTGTCTGAAAGCCTCCGTGCGCGCTCTAATCACTCTAATTTTACATTCGTGATCTCCTCGGGAGGTATAAGTAGGGGGAAGCAATATATTCGATACCACATCCAGAAACGCACCCTCTCGAAACTTGTACAGCAAGCTACACCGCGATGCAGAGCGCCTCTCTTGCAGAGTCTGCCACTTGAGTTTGTTAAACATCTCCGTAACGCTATCACGGTTACCAAATAACCCCGTGACGAAACGCGCCGCTCTTCTTTGGATCTTCTCTATCTCCTCTGTCAACCCGACCTGGTATGGATCCCATGAACTACATTTTCTAAGGACTCTCCCAACGAATCTCAACCTGGCACCCGCCTTACCAACAACTAATTTTACATGATCATTCCACTTCAAATCGTTCCGTACACACACTCCCAGATATTTTACAGAAGTAACTGCTTCCAGTGTTTGTTCCGCTATCATAGAATCATACAATAAAGAATCCTCCTTTCTATGTATACGCAATACATTACATTTCTCTATGCTAATGTTCAGTTGCCACTCCCTGCACCAAGTGCCTATCCGCTATGCAACTTCTCTGTATACTACAGCATCATCCGCGAAAAGCCGCATGGATGTGTTCGTCAATAAGCAAAACTGGCGCATTTAGGGAACTGAGAATCGGCATTTCGCGATCGAGAGGTCTCTTCACCTCAGTGGGTGACTGTGTGGTGTGCAGTGTCCAGTCACGGAATAATCCAAGCGATATGCCTTGATGGCACGGTGACTACCGAGCGGCACGTGAAGGTTTTGGAAGATGATTTCATCCTCAATATCCAAAATGACCCTGATTTCAATAAGATACGGTTCATGCAAGACGGACCTCGACCTCATCTAAGCAGGAGTGTGTTTGATGGTGGTGGTGGTGTGGTGTGTTGGTGCTTATGGGCGCTCAACATATAGGTCATCAGCGCCCTGACACACATTAAAAGGAACGAATGTGGACAGACCTAAGAAAACTGAAGCACACACTCAAAGAAAGCAGGAAAAGAAGGAAAATGCTACATAAGAAAGTAAAACCTAAAGAAAGGGGAAACATAGCAACAAGAATGTCACAGGAAATTGTTATTGGCTGGCAACTTACATAAAATATGGGCGAGCTTGTCACACAGTGAGCAAATTAAAATCCTCTCCCTAAAATCTTTGTAAAAACGTTTGACAGGGCACAGAACTTTAAAACTTTAGCCACATTCGTCTGAGTGTTGCCTAAAAGAGATGGCAGGTCCGCTGGCAAGTCAGCCGCGACCCGCTGGTCAGAAAATAAAACGCAATCCAATAAAACGTGGCGCACAGTGACCTGGACGCCGCAAGCACCACACATTGGAGGGTCCTCTCGCCGGAGCAGGAAGCCATGCGTCATAGGGCTGTGGCCTATCCGAAGCCGAGTGAGGAGAACCTCGTCCCGTCGATGGGGCTGAAAGGAAGTACACCACACACGCGTTGTGGGCTTGACTATACGGAGCTTATTGTCAGTCACTTCCAGCCACTCATCCTCCCACCGACGCATGACCCGTGAGCTCAACAGCGAGGTGAGTGCGTGCAAGGGGATAGCACACTGAGATACTTGTGGGGCGAGACACGCCTCCTTGGCTGCGAGATCTGCCCTTTCATTCCCAGCAATGCCGACATGCCCCGGAACCCAGCAGAAAGCTACAACCTTCCCCAGTCGCTGTAGTCGGAGGAGGGCATCCTGGATGGTCTGGACAATTTCTGCCGGATACAAACGTTGCAATGAGTGAAGGGCACTGAGTGAATCGGAACAGACAAGAAATTTAGGAGAGGAAGAATGTCTCATGTGCTCCAGTGCCCGCAAGATCGCAAAAAATTCTGCATCAAAGACAGTAAAAGTCTGAGGCAGTCGGACCTTGAGGACACGATCCGGAAAAACAACTGAGCAACCAACAGAATCCCCTTGTTTCGACCCATCCGTAAAAACAACTACATAGTCGTGGTGCTCAGATAAAATGGCAGAAAATGCTGCATTAAAAACGGTGGCAGGAGTGCAATCTCTCTTGTACTGCAATAAATCTAAAATCACTCCGGGCCTCTTCAGTAACCAGGGTGGCAGGCGGTTAAAACCTTGGATTTCGGGTTGTACAGACTCCACACCGAGGGACTCTAGTACACGTTGCACACGGATCCCAAACGGCAACGTAGCCCGGGGACGGCGGGAAAAAAGGCGGTCCAGAGGTGGATGGGCAACAAGACGGTGGGCAGGGAGCTGGGAGCTGCAAGAAACTTACAAGCCTGGCGCACCAGCAGGAGCTGCCGCCGGATGGTAAGTGGCGGTCTGTAGAGAAGCACATTGGGGACAGCATTCTGGCTCTGCGGTAACAAGAGGCCACTGGCATGGGCATCAATTCGCCGCCATATTCTCCGGATCAGAACACATGCGGCTCCTTTTTGTGGGTCTCTATTAAAGAAAAGGTAAACAGCAATAACCGCAAAACAATTGCTGAGTTGAAAACAGCCATTCAGGAGGTCATCGACAGCATTGATGTTAGGACATTTCAACAGGTCATTCAGCATTTCGCTATACATCTGCGCCACACCATCGCCAATCCTGACATGCACATCGAACATGTCATAACGTAAATCTGAATAGTCTAAGGCGCTGCAGTCATGGACTGTGCAGCTGGTCCCGGCGGAGGTTCGAGTCCTCCCTCGGGCATGGGTGTGTGTGTTTGTCCTTAGGATAATTTAGGTTAAGTAGTGTGTAAGCTTAGGGACTGATGACCTTAGCAGTTAAGTCCCACAAGATTTCACACACATTTTTTGATCAAATCTGAATATACACTCCTGGAAATTGAAATAAGAACACCGTGAATTCATTGTCCCAGGAAGTGGAAACTTTATTGACACATTCCTGGGGTCAGATACATCACATGATCACACTGACAGAACCACAGGCACATAGACACAGGCAACAGAGCATGCACAATGTCGGCACTAGTACAGTGTATATCCACCTTTCGCAGCAATGCAGGCTGCTATTCTCCCATGGAGACGATCGTAGAGATGCTGGATGTAGTCCTGTGGAACGGCTTGCCATGCCATTTCCACCTGGCGCCTCAGTTGGACCAGCGTTCGTGCTGGACGTGCAGACCGCGTGAGACGACGCTTCATCCAGTCCCAAACATGCTCAATGGGGGACAGATCCGGAGATCTTGCTGGCCAGGGTAGTTGACTTACACCTTCTAGAGCACGTTGGGTGGCACGGGATACATGCGGACGTGCATTGTTCTGTTGGAACAGCAAGTTCCCTTGCCGGTCTAGGAATGGTAGAACGATGGGTTCGATGACGGTTTGGATGTACCGTGCACTATTCGGTGTCCCCTCGACGATCACCAGTGGTGTACGGCCAGTGTAGGAGATCGCTCCCCACACCATGATGCCGGGTGTTGGCCCTGTGTGCCTCGGTCGTATGCAGTCCTGATTGTGGCGCTCACCTGCACGGCGCCAAACACGCATACGACCATCATTGGCACCAAGGCAGAAGCGACTCTCATCGCTGAAGACGACACGTCTCCATTCGTCCCTCCATTCACGCCTGTCGCGACACCACTGGAGGCGGGCTGCACGATGTTGGGGCGTGAGCGGAAGACGGCCTAACGGTGTGCGGGACCGTAGCCCAGCTTCATGGAGACGGTTGCGAATGGTCCTCGCCGATACCCCAGGAGCAACAGTGTCCCTAATTTGCTGGGAAGTGGCGGTGCGGTCCCCTACGGCACTGCGTAGGATCCTACGGTCTTGGCGTGCATCCGTGCGTCGCTGCGGTCCGGTCCCAGGTCGACGGGCACGTGCACCATCCGCCGACCACTGGCGACAACATCGATGTACTGTGGAGACCTCACGCCCCACGTGTTGAGCAATTCGGCGGTACGTCCACCCGGCCTCCCGCATGCCCACTATACGCCCTCGCTCAAAGTCCGTCAACTGCACATACGGTTCACGTCCACGCTGTCGCGGCATGCTACCAGTGTTAAAAGACTGCGATGGAGCTCCGTATGCCACGGCAAACTGGCTGACACTGACGGCGGCGGTGCAAAAATGCTGCGCAGCTAGCGCCATTCGACGGCAAACACCGCGGTTCCTGGTGTGTCCGCTGTGCCGTGCGTGTGATCATTGCTTGTACAGCCCTCTCGCAGTGTCTGGAGCAAGTATGGTGGGTCTGACACACCGGTGTCAATGTGTTCTTTTTTCCATTTCCAGGAGTGTATGTCGTGACGTTTAAATGTTGAATAAAATGTGTCCACGCCGTAGTTTGCAACTAATATACGTTCTTTTTCACATACTTCAATAACTGCCACTCTGTGTACGGGCTATATACTTCCTGATCTGCTTGTCAAGCTATTCTTCTGTGTACACCATTACAGCTCTTGATTCACTGAATCCTGCAGCTGTTCTTCCAATTTCACGCTGGTTTGGCAAGCATGGACTATGGAACATGATGCATTGCATGTCTCTTTTTTTTTCTTTTTTCTTTACCAAAAAAGTGGAATCAAATGACCAAGTGACGTATACACTGTTCCATGCGCCAAGAACTAGGTTGACCCACTCAGCGTCAAATTGGAAGCATCTCAAAACTGTCAACCAGCGTTACTAAGGACTGCCGTTTTGTTTAAATTTATTTCATCCAAAAATGGTTTAAATGGTTCTGTGCACTATGGGACTTAACTTCTGAGGTCATCAGTCCCCTAGAACTTAGAACTACTTAAACCTAACTAACCTAAAGACATCACACTCATCCATGCCTGAGGCAGGATTCGAACCTGCGACCGTAGCGGTCGCGCGATTCCAGACTGTAGCGCCTAGAACCGCTCAGCCATCCCGCCCGGCTTATTTGATACAGTAGCGGGCCTCTCTCACTACGGTGAGTAATGGCAGACATCATAGCTTCTGTCGATGCCTTCCCATTAACAACGACAGAGAAAGATCTGTTTGCCGGGCTGGCCGGAGTGGCCAAGCGGTTCTAAGCGCGTCAGTTTGGAACCGCGCGACCGCTACGGTCGTAGGTTCGAATCCTGCCTCGGGCATGGATGTGTGTGATGTCCTTAGGTTAGTTAGGTTCAAGTAGTTCTAAGTTCTAGGGGCTGATGACCTCAGATGTTAAGTCCCATAGTGCTCAGAGCCATTTTTTTTCCTGTTTGCCGGGAATCTTCGAATGCGATCGCACCTCTGTTCGGACCATCGGCTCTCACGTCTTTCGTTTACTAAAGCGGCAGTGCGCAAGTGGATCGAACGCTTCGTAGCAGCCAAGAAACAAAACAGGGCACCACTCCACGCAGCCGCGCTCCGCTTCTTTCTGCATTCCGGGTCTCATCAACGAACAGAGCCAGCCGAGTTCCACAAACCATTTTGATTCCCACATTCGGTCTGGCGCAGGCGGGGCTCGTAATTAAAAGGCTTTGAGGCGAAGCCGCCGCAAAATATACATTTAAAAATTTTCCAATAACCTATTATAGAATTAAATTAACAGAACGCATTTCGCATAATTCCCACACGGATTTAATTAATAGCGGTCAACGTTTTTCGAACTGTTGATAAGTGGTATCAAGTGATGTTTTTCGAACAGATAGTAGCTAGCGTTACGGCTGCGCCTCGAAATGCCACTTAGCTCTCGTAGCAGGGGTTGGGGGGGGGGGGGGGGGAGGGGAGGAGGGGGGGGGCAGTACAGCTCTTGTGGCCAGCCCGAAGACTATGGCGTTTCAGCCTACCAACTTGCGTGAATCTTCACGTTCCACTGCTTACATTAAAAGCGAATGAACAGAGTTGCTGAAATTTCGCTACTGCATCCCTGTCTCTGTGAATCTCTATTATGCTTCATTGTGTGGCGGTGGGTCTTTAGGCGGTTCTCCACATCCTGCTGTGTGAATGCTGGGCTGGTGCCCGAGTGCTGCTAACTTTCACACGAATGAACACACCCACGGACAGCTCGGCTGCAAATATTCCTTCCTGAGGGGCATTGCAATGGCGGCAGGAAGAACATCTGGCCACCCCTTAAACTATCCAGGACAAATCCGTGTAACAGTCGTGCCGACCCTGCAGAGATGCGGGACAAAAGCACAGGAAAAAGAAGATGATTCAGTCTGCAGTTAGGTCAGCATAAGCTCGCAACTGAAACTGCAGTTTTATTGAATTGGCTTTTTTGTGGCTTGGCACGCAGTAGTTCGGTGCTGAATAATGAATCAGAGTGGAATATCATTAAATGCGTTATTTTAATTGTTTAGGTCCGATTAGGTAGCGCAAACGTTAACTTTATTATGTCGCGACGCGTTTTGCGTGGTCGTGTACGTTTCATTTGAGTCACAGCAACTGCAGTTCGCATTTTAGTACAAACCTTTCTTCAAAATTTACTTTAAATCAGAGAACTTAATTTTGAATCGTACAGGGAAATATCCATTTTTTTCTGTCCGTGCACGTAATAGCAAAAGCTAACAGATCCACTGCTGGGATAACAAAGTAGATACGAAGTAGGATTGTTATTTGTGCATTGGCGGCAGTTTCGTTTTGTGATTTAAAAAATTTAAGTGACATCGTATTCCTCGTTGACTGTAGACATTATTTACTTCACAACTGTTGCGATTTCGGCCTCTGGGCCATTTTCAAGTGGCACTGCAGAAGATTTTGCTTCAGCACATATCACACTTTCACATCTTCCGCCATGTGCCAAAGCAAAATCATTTGCAGTACCACTTGAAAATGGCCTAGAGGCCGAAACTGCGGTAATTATGAAATAAATAGTGTCTATAATTGACGGCGAATACGACGTCCTTTAAAAAATCCTACATGACTGTGGACGCCGACCGTGAGAATTTAATCAGTTATTTTGTTCTTCTTATATTTTCGCGATTACCGAACACTTCTGCCGATTCAAAATCATAAATATTTGCTCGAAATTTATCAAAATTCCCATGTATTTGTATTTCATGTTGAATACGAGTTGCTCACAATCACACGGCCACGGTAACTGATCGGCGAGTGGGGGTGTTACATGGCAGTGTTCAGACTAAAATATTAGAGAATACCAACCCAGTTCAGCACGTTTCTTCGGAATGTCTCACACAGTTGACCATCCAAAGCACATCGATACGCCTCCCATTCATACACTTTCCGTCCCACATGATGCAGTTCTGTTGCCCTTTTTGTACGAGAACCGCACATGAGACGTACCACAAGCGACGTACAAAGTGGAGGGAGGGCTTGCCGTCGTACGTCGACATCACGGGGTGTCGCGAGCCCACTCAACAGGTTCTCAACAAACGCAACGATGAGGCTGTCCAGCCGGCCGCGGTGGCCGAGCGTTTCTAGGCGCTTCAGTCCAGAACCGCGCGACTGCTACGGTCGCAGGTTCGAATGCTGCCTCGGGCATGGATGTGTGTGATGTCCTTGGGTTAGTTAAGTTTAAGTAGTTCTAAGTTCTAGGAGACTGGTAACCTCAGATGTTACGTCCCATAGTGCGCAGAGCCATTTGAACCATTTCATGCTGCCAAAATGGGAGTGCAATTTTAACAGCAACATAAAAAGTGTTTCCTTTTATTACCGATAATGGAGAAGCTGTTGCATGTACATATGATCTTCTTAGTGAACTCTTTGTCGTTATATAAAGAAAAACCAGACTTAAAATTGAGCCGGCCGGTGAGGCCGAGCGGTTCTAGGCGCTTCAGTCCGGAACCGCGCTACCGCTACGCTCGCAGGTTCGAATCCTGCCTCGGGCATGGATGTGTGTGATGTCCTTAGGTTAGTTAGGTTTAATTAGTTCTAAGTTCTAGGAGCTGATAACCTCAGATGTTAAGTCCCATAGTGCGCAGAGCCTTTTGAACCATTTCATGCTGCCAAAATGGGAGTGCAGTTTTAACAGCAATATAAAAAGTGAGTTTCCTTTTATCACCGATAATGGAGAAGCTGTTGCATGTACGTATGATCTTCTTAGTGAATTCTTTGTCGTTATATAAAGAAAAACCAGACTTAAAATTGAGCTGGCCGGTGTGGCCGAGCGGTTCTAGGCGCTTCAGTCCGGAACCGCGCGACCGCTACGGTCGCAGGTTCGAATCCTGCCTCGGGCATGGATGTGTGTGATGTCCTTAGGTTAGTTAAGTTTAGGTAGTTTTAAGTTCTAGGGGACTGATGACCTCAGATGTTAAGTCCGACAGTCCTCAGAGCCATTTTCACCATTTGAATGTCACAGTGTTAAGTGACTTTATATTCACGAAAACATGTTGTGCTCTTCGTATGTGTGTTGTGGGCAGGGGTTGCTACGTAAGTACAAGATGGGAATTCGGGCTGGACAGGACGCGCGCTCGGCAGCCGAATGGTGGAGACGACTGACCGCTCGAGTAAAGCGGCAGTTCCGGATTGCAGTCCCGGTTCGACACAAATTCCCACTCGTCTCCACTGAGTTACTTTCAGTGCCCGATTGTGCCCGCTGTCAGAATTTCCATTTCATTTTGCCACGTAAGTTGTACAATGGTTTTTTTTAATAAAAAAAACGTCACTGTATTCGTGTAACCACAATTTAATTTTGCCTCATACTTATGGAACAGCAGTTTACATTTACATATACACTCCGCAAGCCACCTGACGGTTTGTGGCGGAGACTACCTTGAGTACCTCTATAGGTTCCCCCTTCTGTTCCAGTCTCGTATTGTTCGTGGAAAGAAAGATGCCTCTGTGTGGGCACTAATCCTCTCTGATTTTATCCTCATGGTCTCTTCGCGAGACATACGTAGGAGGGAGCAATACACTGCTTGACTCCTCGGTGAAGGTATGTTCTCGAAACTTCAACAAAAACCCGTACCGAGCTACTGAGCGTCTCTCCTGCAGAGTCTTCCACTGGAGTCTATCTATCATCTCCGTTGCGCTTTCGCGATTACTAAATGATCCTGTAAAGAAGCGCGCTGCTCTCCGTTGTATCTTCTCTATCTCTTCTATCAACCCTATCTGGTACGCATCCCACACTGGTGAGCAGTATTCAAGCAGTGGGCCAACAAGTATACTATAAGCTACTTACTTTGTTTTCGGACTGCATTTCCTTAGGATTCTTCCAGTGAATCTCGGTCTGGCATCTGCTTTACCGACGATTAATTTTATATAGTCATTCCATCTGAAATCACTCCTAATGCCTACTCCCAGATAATTTATGGAATTAACTGCTTCCAGTTGCTGACATGCTATATTGTAGCTAAATTATAAAGGATCTTTCTTTCTATGTATTCGCAGCACATTACACTTGAATACATTGAGATTCAATTGCCATTCCCTGCACCATGCGTCAATTCGCTGCAGATTCTCCTGCATTTCAGTACAATTTTCCATTGTTACAATCTCTCGATATACTACAGCATCATCCGCAAAAAGCCTCAGTGAACTTTCGATGTTATCCACAAGGTCGTTTATGTTTATTGTGAATAGCAACGGTCCTACGGTACTCCCCTGCGGCACACCTGAAATCACTCTTACTCCGAAAGACTTCTCTCCATTGAGAATGAAATGCTGCGTTCTGTTATCTAGGAACTCTTCAATCCAATTACACATTTGGTCTGATAGTTCATATGCTTTTACTTTGTTCATTAAACGACTGTGGGGAACTGTATCAGATGCCTTGCGAAAGTCAAGAAACACGGCATGTACCTGGGAACCCGTGTGTATGGCCCTCTGAGTCTCGTGGACGAATAGCGCGAGCTGGGTTTCGCAGGATCTTTTTCGAAACCCATGCTGGTTCCTACAGAGTAGATTTCTAGTCTCCAGAAAAGTCATTATACTCGAACATAATACGTGTTCCAAAATTCTACAACTGATCGACGTTAGAAATATAGCTCTATAGTTCTGCACATTTGTTCGACGTCCCTTCTTGAAAACGGGGATGACCTGTGCCCTTTTCCAATCTCTTGGAACGCTACGCTCTTCTAGAAACCTACGGTACACCGCTGACAGAAGCGAGGGGATGGGGGGGGGGGGGGCAAGTTCCTTCGCGTACTCTGTATTCCATTGTCTATATTATATCTTTACGAAATATAAGTTGCAATTTTTAACTAATAAAAATTATTTGATTGCGTACCTTCTGCGCCCTTATGTAACCAAAGCAACTGCATCGCTTATTTTAGACGGCCCCCAAGTCCATCTAACATAGTTTTGAGAAAAGTGGAAAAACTGTTTCAATATTTTGCAGGTCATTTTTTTAATTGTTTGCAGTAACCGTGTGAGAGTTATTACTATGAACAAGTATTCTGACTTATTATATTCTCAATATTGTCTCTATTTATTGACCGCAGCCTTGGACATAAGGCTTCTGGGAAATAAGTGTGAAACAAAAATTTTAAATCCTTTACATCGCATATACAAACTGTTTAATGAACATGTGAGTAAAGTTTAGAGACAGTGTTTCAGGAATTCACAATATCTGAACATGAAAACAAACTGTTAATCAATACTGGAAACAACAAATCACGCATGTGACCACGTAAGCTTTCCCGGCGTAATAAGTCTTGAAAGTCTCTTCGGGTTTGCTTTGGCGACCAGCTGGATCGCCGAAATATCAGGTCAAGTTGATTTTAGGATCCGGCAGCAAACCCGAAGAGACTTTCAAAACAAATCACGCATCTTACGTGTCCGGTGCTCCCTCAGCAGTTGGCAAACAATGAACAATATTCCAGAATTCTAAGATGTGTTCTTCCTGCACTATGTAAGCAGCCGACTTCATACCTATCATCTTTTTTGCGTTGATAGGAATACAGTTTCACCTGAATAGGCTCCAACACCTGGGAAGCTGACGTTGGATCGAGAAATTCCAGGTAGTCCTAATCAGAATCTGTGGGTATTTAAACCACTGATCATACTTCAGGCTGTTACAGTCTCAAATATCTTATTACTGAAGACAAAGTGACGAAATGTTGCAACACGAAATCATAATTTCAAGTCCCGTCGTGCTGTAACAGTCTCTTGTGAACAAGTTGTCCTCTTGTAAAGTCTCGTCCACCACGACTTGAAGTCCAACATTTCATGTGTTGAGATAATCTTTACAGAGAATAGTCGTCTTGCACTCGACCATATGATCAGTTCAAAGTAATCCATACCAGTATATGCTCTGTCAGTTCTTCGCAGTGATTTCTTGACTGTGCCGAGAGCTCTATCAGAGTGTACCCTGACAAGAAAGAACAGCTCTATTTTCTGAAAATTTCTAGCATCCACGAAAGCCTGACACATTCTTACTCGTGATTTTCGTTTTGCGCTCGGCAGTTATCATAAAACAGATGAAGAGTTTTATGTACTTGGGGAAGCACCTGATGAGGCAGTGATGCAAGAAAGAGCACACTTCGTTAGGACGTTTATGAGCGACGCCTTCCTGATAAAGGTAATGAAATGCCGTACTGTCTTTCAAATTGTGAGTGATGAAAACTTTAACCGTCAGCTGCCGGAGATAAAACAGGTCTTGAACAGGTTCTGTTCGTGGATGGTTCTGTTCGTGGATGGAGATTGTGCATGAAATCAGAGCTCAAACTCAAAATATGTTTATCTCCTTCGCACATTACATTCAAAGCAATATAGAATTTCTTGGCTCTTCTCTTGTGCACCATTAAATCACAAACCGCAGTCCGTCGGGGTGTCTCATTCAAACTTTTGGTTTTAATTTTCACCATTAATTGCTCACTTTCAGAACGGACATCTACTGTGGTCTGCCGAAATGAAGATATTTGATCGGAGAAAGGGGAATCACTTCTTTGAAAAGCTCGTACACGATCTTTCCATTCAAGTCAGCACTTTAGTGCAGGTCCGCTTTACCGGCATAATGAGACTCATTCGCCAGAAGTGATGATATGTGCTCGTGAACTTTGGCAATTTCAAGTTCTGATACTGACTTTCCTCGTTCATATTTAGGGCTTCATCCAAGCAGAAGCAGCTGTCTTAGTCTTCTCACCCTTTTCTTCGCCAACTGCAAATGAGCGTAGAAGTGCTTGTCTGCAAATTTGGATTCTATTTGTTCACACCATGCACCGATATTTGAAACAATTTGCCTTTGGACATTTTCCTTCCCTTGGTCTATGTCGTTTTACTTTTTTTGGTTGTATAGGCTCTGAAGGTAAAGATCTCGTTCATCTTTACCATTAAGATTCAGAAATTTACAATTAAGATCCAGAAAATGTGTGGAATTCTGGACACTTAGAACTGCATGTACAACGTTATCTGACAAGTTTTTCTGGCCTTTGCTTACTTCGGTAATTGATATGCTCCAATTCCATTAGTTTCGCAGTTTTGATTACATTTCGTTCGTACTGCTCAGGATGACATACGCCTTACCTCCTCCTTTTCTTATGGATGGGTTCAACTTCACTGCCAGATTCACTCATGTTGATAGAATATACGATACTATGAGGACACAATATCACATCCTACTGCTTGCCTTACAATGTTCACTTTGAAACAAACCATAAATAGATTATTTATACAGTTCTCGCATGTTTTCTGACAATTACAGCAGTACGTGCATTTACTGTTCAGAATTAAGATCAAAAGCGCCCTATGTCCTGGACATGGGGCTCTTTCGAAATCAACGGGAATTTCTGTGGAATATGTTTCTGCTATTTTACAAATGCGGAGGTCCTTCCCACACCCGACGACGAGTCGATTCCTGAAGAACACAGAATTGTACCTAGACAAAGAGTCATAAAAGTGGACTTAAGACCCATCTGAAATAAGCTATTTAATTAATTTTGATGCGAGTACAGTTTACAAGCACAAAAGTAAAAAATATGTAGAATTAGTGCTATTATTTTGAACTGAATACAACATTCTTCATCACGATCAAAGGCAAGACTGCCTTGTTTTTATTGACAAATGCGAAAGTTGTTTTCGAGTAGCAGAACCATGTTTTATATGACATCAACGAAATATTGAGGCAATGTTTTGTATATTTTTGTTTTGTGAGTTTTTTTTAAATTTTACCTTGTTGTTGACAAAATTGCGTTTTCTAGGGCTATATGATAAATATGTATCGTTTTCTTTATTTTTATTGCAACTTCCTTCTGCTTCATGTTACAAATCAGCAGTTTACAAATAAAAACTGACAATTTCAATTTTGCTGTAAATACTGTTTATTTTCAAGTAACAGTCGCAAGGATAACTAGGTAGAACAACGATGTTCCTTAGGTTATCTGACACTTCACGTATACTCACTCAGTTTCTAGCTTTATATTAAAAATGAAGAAATTTCTCCAGCTGTATTTAAGGTGTCGATTTTATTTTGGCACCTAGTTTCAACGTTGTAAAAACGACATCTTCAGGCCCATACACTTGTTGACGTCAACTGCGTGCGGCTGAGTAACCACCTTCCACACACAGCACGTCCGTATCTCACCACTGACTTCTAGTATCGGCCGCACGCAGTTGACGTCAAAAAGTGTATGGGCCTGAAGCTGACGTTGTTACAATGTTGAAACTAGTTGCGAAAATAAAATCAACACCTTAAATACAGATGGAGGAATTTCTTCATTTTTAATATAAATTTATACCAGCTGACGTCCAATTGTCCTCCATTTCAACTATGGATGTAGGAAGACAGTTTCTAGGTGGTTCAAATGTGTGTGAATTGTTATGGGACTTAACTGCTAAGTTCATCAGTCCCTAAGCTTACACACTACTTAATCTAAATTATCCTAAGGACAAACACACACACCCTTGCCCGAGGGAGGACTCGAACCTCCGCCTGGACCAGCCACATAGTTCTAGATGGTTCGCCGCTTCCGGTTTTTAGGGGTATCTGGTAAGACACTGCTCGCATACGTAAAGAAAGCGATCGTTACGACGCAACACCCGATAGGTAGGCAACACACTTAACGTGCAGGTAATGCGGGTACGACCGTAACAGACCAAAGCTACTACCGTAGTTTACGCTTACGATAGCGCACCGTAGTTCTACAACTCTAAAACGAATAAACTGTAACGTACGGTATAACAGAAGTACCGTCTACCGTGCTCTTAACGGTAGAGTGTGTATGGGTGCAGGTTTCAGTGACAAATGCGACGCCTCACGCTGCTGAGACACTTGCGGCAGCCGGCACTCTGTGACTCAGACAACCGCACCGGCCCACTGGCTCAGCAGGGTGCGTCTGCGGTCGCGAGGCCCTGTCCAGTGATGCTGGAGATCCACCAGCGAGCTGGGGCCGCCACACGCTGCTGCTTCCGAAAGATACCGGCGGTGCTGTCCGGCGCGTGTGTGTGTGCGTGTGTGTGTGTGTGTGTGTGTGTGTGTGTGTGGTTGTGGTTGTGGTTGCCGACCGGTCTGGCGAGGCAGCGCACGCGCGCGCCGGCGGCCGCGGCGGAGCGGCCGCTGCAGATTCGCTGCGCGCGGCTGTACCGGCCGCCCGCCAGGAATGCGGCAACATTATCCCCCTCCCCCCCCCCCTCTCCCACCCAGTGAGCAGAGCAGCGCAACACTTGCGCTTCCATCAGCACCGTGCCCTTTGTCGGCGTTCCCGAGGCACTGGGTTCGACTCTCGCTGGCCGCGACCGCCGCTTTGTGGCAGGCGCGCGGGACACGCCGCCACTTCCGGCCTTAGCGTCTCGCTAGTGGCGTCAATTTCCGTCTCCTGTGGACAGCTACGTAGAGCAACTGAAACACGGCACAAAATCTATCTTTGCACGAGCAAAACCAGTCTTCGGCCATCACATAACTTTTAATAAGCATGCCGAAGGGACGGTACAACAAATTTGCAAGTCCTTCATTACGCTAATAAAGGCTTATTATTAAATATTTTGGAGGAGCTCGAGATACTGGGTGATCAAAAAGTCATTATAAATTTGAAAACTTAATAAACCACGGAATAATGTAGATAGAGAGGTAAAAATTGACACACATGCTTGGAATGACATGGGGTTTTATTAGAACCACCCCATAATACTAGACGCGTGAAAGATCTCTTGCGCGCGTCGTTTGGTGATGATCGTGTGCTCAGCCGCCACTTTCGTCATGCTTGGTCTCCCAGGTCCCCAGACCACAGTCCGTGCGATTATTGGCTTTGGGGTTACCTGAGGTCGCAAGTGAATCCTGATCGACCGACATCTCCAGGGATGCTGAAAGACAACTTCCGACGCCGATGCCTCACCGTAACTCCGGACATGCTTTACAGTGCTGTTCACAACATTATTCCTCGACTACAGCTATTGTTGAGGAATGATGGTGGACATATTGAGCATTTCCTGTAAAGAACATCATCTTTGCTTTGTCTTACTTTGTTATGCTAATTATTACTATTTTGATCAGACGAAGCGCCATCTGTCGGACATTTTTTGAACTTTTGTATATTTTTGGTTCTAATAAAACCCCATGTCATTCCAAGCATGTGTGTCAATTTGTACCTCTCTATCTACATTATTCCGTGGTTTATTCAGTTTTCAAATTTATACTGACTTTTTGATCACCCGGTATATATCCATTATAGACATAAACCGTCACTGCTTCTCAATGAACAGTTGGATTTTCGTGAAAAACGTTTTTATGGTCTCTTTGACGAAATTCTATGAACACGTATGTACTCTTTTGCTCAGAAAATCATAGGACCCAGTTGTATCCATGGCAGAAATGTACCTTAGAACAGTACGTAAATATTTATATCACAATCTTAAACTTCCAACAAGAAGTATTACGAAATACGACTCCATTTCTAATAAATCAGTTTTATGACATTTTAAAAAGTGTATGTAATATCATAGCACTCTGCAGCTGATCATTCCATTATTACATATATCGCCAGTGGCAAATAAAGTTAATATAAGACAGACAGACTGAATCTAGCATAGGTGTATACTTGCAGTCGAGTCACAACTCACATATCGATATGATGCCGCAATGCCAAAGACCTTCACAACATCGTTGACTTTGAAACCATTGTGGTAGTACCACCTTAGCCCATAGAGGGCACACTGAGTATACATCGTCTGTACAGTTATTTTAAAGCCTTTAATTGATATTTTATACCATATTTAAGTAGTTCCATGGTCGTAAAGAGATATTTTAAACATAACTATTTTTATGTTATTATTGTACTTTTTTTTACGTTTTGACGATTATGTGAACCCGTTTGACACTGACTGGTTGACGTGGGGTAGAGGGAGAAGAGGTAGGCGGAGCATCTTCGTATCGTATTCAAGCGTATGCCCGTCACCTGCTGGCACCAGTTGACATCACAGCAGCTGAGAAGAGTTCAAATGGTTTAAATGGCTCTGAGCACTATGGGACTTAACATCTATGGTCATCAGTCCCCTAGAACTTAGAACTACTTAAACCTAACTAACCTAAGGACATCACACAACACCCAGCCATCACGAGGAAGATAAACCCGGGAACCCGGGCGTGGGAAGCGAGAACGCTACCGCACGACCACGAGATGCGGGCAGCTGACAAGAGTGCTGCACCTACCATCTTCGAAGGATGACATGGGCATAGCAAGTCTTATTGTATTTTATCCTTATAAGCATTTTGTCATATTCTATTGTCAATCTAGTAAGGTTTCTATTACATTCTAAATTATATTACAAGTCAGATGATGGTCATGTAATATGAGCGAAACCGGTCACCTATGTTCTCGTAGCATACGTGGTGCGATCAACACTGAATTTTAAAAAGAAAATAATTTTAAAAATTTTTTTATTGCTGTTCCAAAAATGTTTATTAAAATTGTACAAAATCTGTGACCTGCTTCATTTATACAGATTAATGAGCCAAACGACATTTCTGGAAAAGCTGTCGCAGTGTATCAGTTTCATACAAATTACTAGCTGCAGTGCATTGCCTGAGATGTTTAATATCTGCCACACAAAGTGATTGGCCCCGTGCCTCGTTGACACTTGTAGCGAAAGCGAGACGAATGGGAAACTGCAGTCGCTGTAAATCGAAGGGTACTTCTGAATCACTCGGCATCAACGGCCTACGACGAATGGATACATCTTCAGCTGCACAAATAGTGGTTGTATGCGTAACCTGCAATTACATCTTGCGATTAGCGTCTTCGACTGTTTTATCTCTGCTTTCACTGTTTCCAGCTGGGCTGTGCTTGAGCACGACCCGAACTGTTCCAACTTCACAGTTCGACACACTGGACTCGCATTCGGGAGGACGACGGTTCAATCCCGCGTCCGGCCATCCTGATTTAGGTTTTCCGTGATTTCCCTAAATCGCTCCAGGCAAATGCTGGGATGGTTCCCTTGAAAGGCCATGGCCGCCTCCCTTCCCCATCCTTCCCTAATCCGATGAGACCGATGACCTCGCTGTTTGGTCTCTTCCCCCAAAAACAACCAACAACCACAGTTCGACAAATCTCGGGTTCTATTCGATCAGCCGGCCGAAGTGGCCGTGCGGTTAACGGCGCTGCAGTCTGGAACCGCAAGACCGCTACGGTTGCAGGTTCGAATCCTGCCTCGGGCATGGATGTTTATGATGTCCTTAGGTTAGTTAGGTTTAACTAGTTCTAAGTTCTAGGGGACTAATGACCTCAGCAGTTGAGTCCCATAGTGCTCAGAGCCATTTGAATCTATTCGATCATTTCGTCGCACTGGGATCTAATGATGTCTAATGGTGCTACCTCCAAGACAGGTACTGGCGCTGTAATTCAGTCTCGCTAAGGGAACTACAGTCAGTTTATCACTGTTTATTTCGTTCTTAAGATTTGATTTTCCATTGAGTTTCTTCATCGTTTCATCTGAATGTAGAAGTAAATCTGCCAAGGACTTTTAGAGTTTTGGTAACAACCTTTTCCACTTACATATTGCATACATATATGTTTCATGGCATCTTAGCCGGCCGCAGTGCCCTATCGGTTCTAGGCGCTTCAGTCTGGAACCGCGTGACCGCTACGGTCGCAGGTTCGAATCCTGCCTCGGGTGTGGGTGGTGTGTGTGATGTCCTTACGGTTAGCAAGGTTTAAGAAGTTTTAAGTTGTTGGGGACTGATGACCTCAAATGTCAAATCCCATAGTGCTCAGAGCCACTTGAATTTAATCTTATGTAGACAGTGATCTTTCTCTTCTCTTGGAGGTAAAGTGTGCAAAAATTTCATCAAGATCGGAATGAAACTGTTGACTTCTATGAATTACAAACAAACAAACGGACGCGCTAAAGAAACTGGTATAGGTGAGCGTATTCAAATACAGAGACATGTAAACATGCAGAATACGGCGCTGCAATCGGCAACACCTATATAACACAACAAGTGTCTGGCGCAGTTATTACTTCGGTTACTGCTGCTACAATGGCTGGTTATCAAGATTTAAGTGAGTTTGAGCGTAGTGTCATAGTCGGCGCACGAGCCACGGGACACAGCAGCTCCGAGGTAGCGATGAAGTGGGTATTTTCCCGGACGACCATTTCACGAGTGTACTGCGAATATCAGGAATCCGCTAAAACATCAAATATCCTACATTGCTGCGGCTGGAAAAAGATCCTGCAAGAACGGGACCAACGACGACTGAAGGAAATCGTTCAGCGTGACAGAAGTGCAACTCGCAAACTGCTGCAGACTTCAATCCTGGGCCATCAGCGACTGTCAGCGTCCGAACCATTCAACAAAACATCACCGATAAGGGCTTTAGGAGCCGAAGGCCCGCTCGTGTACCCTTGATGACTGCCGACACAACACTTTACGGCTCGCCTCGGGCCGTCAACACCGACAATGGAGTGTTAATGACTGGAAATATGGTGCCTGGTCGGACGAGTCTCGTTTCAAATTGTTTCGAGCGGACGGACGTGTACGTGTATGGAGATAACCTCATGAATCCATGGACCCTGTATGTCAGCAGGGGACTGTTCAAGCTGGTGGTGGGTCTGTAATAGTGTGGGGTGTGTGCAAGTGGATTGATAAGGGATCCCTGATACGCCTAGATACGACTCTGACAGGTGACACGTACGTAAGCATCCTGTCTGGTCTCCTGCATCCTTTCATGTCGATTGTGCATTCCGACGGACTTGGGAAATTCCAGCAGGACAATTAGACACTCCACACGAATTGGTATAGAGTGGCTGCAGGAGCACTCTTCTGAGCTTAAACACTTCCACTGGCCACCAAACTCCCCAGACATGGTCATTATTGAACATATGTGGGATGGCGTAAAGACGATTTTCAAACCGACGAGGAAGATCAAGGAGTGTCTTAGATCGGCAAAGGAGAAAAGGGATCCACTTGCAATGTCGGAAATATACCGTATACCATGCACATGCGGAAAAGTTTATGTCGGAATGACTGGACGATCAATCAACATCGGGATCAAAGAACATAAGCGACATTGCAGGTTGGGGCAGGTGGAGAAATCGGCCGTGGCAGAGCACGCACTGAGCGAGACCGACCACGTAATAAAATTCGCCGACACGGAAGTTCTGGCTGTAGAGAAGCACTATCACACGCGCTTGTTCAGAGAAGCTGTAGAAATACAAAAACACGCGAACAGCTTCAACAAGAAAGAGGAAAGCCTTAAGGTAAACGGATCCCGGCTTCCCGTACTGCAGCGAACGACCGCCGCAGGTAGCAAGAGGAGAACCGCACCGGAAATGACGGCGGAGAAGCCCTCGGACGTTGGCGCGCCAGGTACATATAGTCTGCGGCCGCGAGGTCGGCTCCAGTTCACCACCGGCAATGTAGGGTGAAGCTTTGTCAATGCCAGCCACTCGCCTTGGCGAAACGTCAGAAAAATCATTAGATGAACATCGGCCGAAGATGGCTCAAATGGCTCTGAGCACTATGGGACTTAACATCTGAGGTCATCAGTCCCCTAGTCTAAGAACTACTTAAACCTAACTAACCTAAGGACATCACACACATCCAAGCCCGAGGCACAGGATTCGTATCTGCGACCGCAGCAGCAGCGCGGTTCCGGACTGCAGCGCTTAGAACAGCTCGGCTACAACAGCCGGCTCGGCCGAAGAACCAGAGACAAAAGCCAATAGGCAGTTTTGCAACAACTGGCCACGAAAGCCTTAACAATTTTGTATATATGTGATGCCTTACAAAGTGCTGTTGCGAAGGGATCTCCACCCTGTCGTACTGTTACGGGCAGCCCTGCAGGATTCATGGTGTCAAACCCTCCAGCACTACCTCAGACAGTCGAGTCCATGCCACGTGTGGTCCCTACACGCTATTAGGCAGGTGTACCAGTTTTTTTAGCTCTTTAGTGTATATATATATATATATATACTCCTGGAAATTGAAATAAGAACACCGTGAATTCATTGTCCCAGGAAGGGGAAACTTTATTGACACATTCCTGGGGTCAGATACATCACATGATCACACTGACAGAACCACAGGCACATAGACACAGGCAACAGAGCATGCACAATGTCGGCACTAGTACAGTGTATATCCACCTTTCGCAGCAATGCAGGCTGCTATTCTCCCATGGAGACGATCGTAGAGATGCTGGATGTAGTCCTGTGGAACGGCTTGCCATGCCATTTCCACCTGGCGCCTCAGTTGGTCCAGCGTTCGTGCTGGACGTGCAGACCGCGTGAGACGACGCTTCATCCAGTCCCAAACATGCTCAATGGGGGACAGATCCGGAGATCTTGCTGGCCAGGGTAGTTGACTTACACCTTCTAGAGCACGTTGGGTGGCACGGGATACGTGCGGACGTGCATTGTCCTGTTGGAACAGCAAGTTCCCTTGCCAGTCTAGGAATGGTAGAACGATGGGTTCGATGACGGTTTGGATGTACCGTGCACTATTCAGTGTCCCCTCGACGATCACCAGTGGTGTACGGCCAGTGTAGGAGATCGCTCCCCACACCATGATGCCGGGTGTTGGCCCTGTGTGCCTCGGTCGTATGCAGTCCTGATTGTGGCGCTCACCTGCACGGCGCCAAACACGCATACGACCATCATTGGCACCAAGGCAGAAGCGACTCTCATCGCTGAAGACGACACGTCTCCATTCGTCCCTCCATTCACGCCTGTCGCGACACCACTGGAGGCGGGCTGCACGATGTTGGGGCGTGAGCGGAAGACGGCCTAACGGTGTGCGGGACCGTAGCCCAGCTTCATGGAGACGGTTGCGAATGGTCCTCGCCGATACCCCAGGAGCAACAGTGTCCCTAATTTGCTGGGAAGTGGCGGTGCGGTCCCCTACGGCACTGCGTAGGATCCTACGGTCTTGGCGTGCGTCCGTGCGTCGCTGCGGTCCGGTCCCAGGTCGACGGGCACGTGCACCTTCCGCCGACCACTGGCGACAACATCGCTGTACTGTGGAGACCTCACGCCCCACGTGTTGAGCAATTCGGCGGTACGTCCACCCGGCCTCCCGCATGCCCACTATACGCCCTCGCTCAAAGTCCGTCAACTGCACATACGGTTCACGTCCACGCTGTCGCGGCATGCTACCAGTGTTAAAGACTGCGATGGAGCTCCGTATGCCACGGCAAACTGGCTGACACTGACGGCGGCGGTGCACAAATGCTGCGCAGCTAGCGCCATTCGACGGCCAACACCGCGGTTCCTGGTGTGTCCGCTGTGCCGTGCGTGTGATCATTGCTTGTACAGCCCTCTCGCAGTGTCCGGAGCAAGTATGGTGGGTCTGACACACTGGTGTCAATGTGTTCTTTTTTCCATTTCCAGGAATATATATATATATATATATATATATATATATATATATATATATATATGTGTGTGTGTGTGTGTGTGTGTGTGTGTGTGTGTGTTTGTGTGTGCGCGCGCGCGCACTGTCGATGTAAATACGACTGGAAACCCTGAAGGAATAAACTTGCGTTTGCCACGGTATTGCTTGTTCACTATTTGTGATTGGACTTGAGTGAGACCGATTTACTGCACGTTGCCTCACTGCTGTCATCGCCATTGGGACTATTCATTCATTTTCAGTTAAATGAGCTGATGAAAAATCGAACAGGCTCATGTGGCTACAGAAACAGTGACCTGTGGTGATAATGTATGCTGAAGATGAAACGTACCCTTAGAAAAATTATAAATGACTGTGCTTAAACTGACACACAATAATCCCTACAAAAGAATGGCCCTGACTGACAATAACCTACACCTTTTGTGAATCACTTACCTCACAAAAATCTTCATTACTCGCACTACTGCAATACAGCGAGCGCCACTACTGCCAGCTAAATAAAATATTCTAACTACTGAAGGCACTAACTACTGATAGGCATAGTTAGCAAAGGAAAGATTTTGGCCGGCCGCGGTGGTCTCGCGGTTAAGGCGCTCAGTCCGGAACCGCGCGACTGCTACGGTCGCAGGTTCGAATCCTGCCTCGGGCATGGATGTGTTTGATATCCTTAGGTTAGTTAGGTTTAAGTAGTTCTAAGTTCTAGGGGACTGATGACCACATTAGTTAAGTCCCATTGTGCTCAGAGCCATTTGAACCATTTTTGAAAGATTTTGATAGAGAACCAACAATGTATTTACGTTAATAGTGTTCAAAAGTCATTTTATATATATATATATATATATATATATATATATATATATATATATATATATCAGTTCATGACATCCAGTCTTACAAATTTACTCTCTCTGATGGACACACGTCCAGATCATCCGCTCTCAAAACTCCGCCATCTCTCTCCCCACATCCACCACTGCTGGCGGCTTACCTCCAACTGAACAACGCTACGCGCTGTTAACAGCCAACTGCCCAACACTACGATAGCAAATATTGCAACAATGCCGACCAACCTCAAACTGCACACAACACAGTCAGTGATTTTCATATAGAGCGCTACATGGCGTTACCAACTTAAAAACCTACAAAGGTACCTCATGAAGAGTGTCTCCTCGAAGTCGAAAATATCGACCAAAAAATAAAAGATAAAAAGGTGACGTAGTAAAGAAGATATGACCTCAAGGGCGGACCGGATGGGCCTGCGACCTGAGCTGCAGGGCTCCTCCGTGGAGCCGGCAGGCCTGTGCTGCCTCGTGAGGTGGGGGTCGCGGGTTCGAGGTCTGTCCCTGGCGTGCATGTCGGTTCCCTAAGTGTGCCGCCGCGGGCCGCGGGGCGCCTCTACCTGCTGGAAACAACGGCACCAAACGATTAAATTTCTGCACGTCTGCAACCCGTCTCGTTCTCAGTCGCGCGTTAATAATCGGTATCGCATCTGTGTAACTGAAGGGGACGAAAACATTCTGGTTTCGAGCCATTTGCAGTACGCTCTTTACTCACAAAACCATAACGTCTGGCCTGACATTGCCTTGTACTTTTAAACATCTGTCAAGACTTCTTTTACGTAATATGTCTGATAGTGTTTTAGGTTCGAAGCAGAATTTTGCGAGTGTGCGTGTATCCTCTTATCTGTACGTTCGATTTTACTGAATTTTCTAACAGTTGGACTGGGAATTTCCTGTTTCTTGTAGTGTAAGGAGTGAGCAGAATTATCCAACCGTGAGCACTGGAACTCTGTGTAATACGGAGTTCCCACCAAACTACACTACTGCCAATTAAAATTGCTACACCACGAATATGACGTGCTGCAGACGCGAAATTTAACCGACAGGAAGAAGATGCTGTGATATGCAAATGATTAGCTTTTCAGAGCATTCCCAGAAGGTTGGCGCCGGTGGCGACACCTACAACGTGATGACATGAGGAAAGTTTCCAACCGATTACTCATACACAAATAGCAGTTGACCGGCGTTGCCTGGTGAAACGTTGTTGTGATGCCTCGTGTAAGAAGGTGAAATGCGTACCATCATCACGTATGCGACTTTGATAAAGGTCGGATTGTAGCCTATCGCGATTGCGGCTTATCGTATCGCGACATTGCAGCTCGCGTTGGTCGAGATCCCTACATTTCAGCAGGATAATGCACGACCGCATGTTGCAGGTCCTGTACGGGCATTTCTGGGTACAGAAAATGTTCGACTGCTGCCCTGGCCAGCACATTCTCCAGATCTCTCACCAATTGAAAACGTCTGGTCAGTGGTGGCCGAGCAACTGGCTCGTCACAATACGCCAGTCACTACTCTTGATGAACTGTAGTATCGTGTTTAAGCTGCATGGGCGGCTGTACCTGTACACGCCATCCACGCTCTGTTTGACTCAATGCCCAGGCGTATCAAGGCCGTTATTATGGCGAGAGGCGGTTGTTCTGGGTACTGATTTCTCAGGATCTGTGCACCAAAATTGCGTGAAAATGTAATCACTTGTCAGTTCTAGTATGATGTATTTGTCCAATGAATACCCGTTTATCATCTGCATTTCTTCTTGATGTAGCAATTTTAATGGCCAGTAGTGTATTTTCCCCATACTACCGGACGGGAAAATGCGTTCAAAAGCCGGCAGAGAAGGAATTAGAAGATAAATTTTATGCCTTCAGTGCAACACTTGTCTCAACATGGTGGTGATGCTGTGGAAATTTGGTGATGTGGGCTCTTAAATATCTCTACAACTCGACGGAACTGACTTTTAGCGGCTTTTTTAAAACGGCATAGTTGAAAGGATGAAAAATGTTTATCTGCGAGAAATCACAACGTTTCTGTCTGTAATGAAGCGAAACAATTGTTATCAACATTTCGTTCAAACATAGGTTGCGGCTTGAGCACGTAGGGCACAGCTATATATAAAACTATTGCGCATGGTTCGTTTAACAGAAGAAAGCAACGTTGTAAGAAGTGCGTTGATGAACTTTATTACTTCTCTCTCTCTCTCTCTCTCTCTCTCTCTCTCTCTCTCTCACCTCACACACACACACACACACACACACACAATACGATAAGCGAATAAAAGCTAAGGTGGTTACAATATTAAAACTTATTCTTGAAGTAGAAAGATACACAGTCATAACGAAAGGCTGTAAAAAGGTGAATCGCCTAAAACTTGCACTGCAAATATTGCGGAAATTAATGTGCAGTTTTCACAGAATGCATTGGTAGCGAGGGGATCGTACTGTTAGCCAATATGCAAGTTGTAATAACACTTAGAAAGTGTATTTTTTGTGACCGAGCGGTTCTAGGCGCTTCAGTCCGCGCGACTGCTACGGTCGCAGGTTCGAATCCTGCCTCGGGTATGGATGTGTGCGATGCCCTTAGTTTAGTTAGGTTTAAGTAGTTCTAAGTTCTAGGGACTGATGACCTCAGATGTTAAGTCCCATAGTGCTCAGAGCCATTTGAACCATTTGAACAGATCAGTCAGCTACTGTGTAACACACTAAAATGTCCAACCAATCAATTCAGGAAGAAGTCCTGAAGAAAATACGAAACCTTAGCGTTTCTTCTACACTCCCTTGTTCGCTAATCAAAACAGAAGATATGTACGGTGCCAAACCTATGGGGTGACTCCCACTAATTTAAAATACACAGCAACGGAACTATTGCTGCTCAGCCACGTCAACCTGTCGGCCTATCTGGCCTTAAAGGGGGAGTGAAGGACATTTTCAGTGATATCAAGTCTTAAGCGAAATACCTTCAGATATCTGCACATATTCAAACTTATCAGCAAGCTATTCGTCTCCACTTGGCACTAATCGCTTTATACCTTGTGTCTTTTCATGTCTGCTTTCCCACTATACTTTTTTGAAGGCGATCTTGGCTTTCCTTTCCCGGAATTCCCCGACTCGAGCTCCGCCTTTTTGCACGCGCAACATCCTGTCTGTAGCAGAAAAGTTAGCAACGGATTTGAACAGCTGGTCGACACGGCACGCTTCACCGCCGAGTGCGTTAACGCCGGTACCAGGAGGCGCAGCACAATGTGACGTCACCTGCTCGACAACACAGGCGCGCCACACCAGCTGTTCGGTCGGCCGACTTGGCTCGGCCGATAGTGGAAATCGGCTTGCACTCAACTTCTGTGAATAGGGCGAGGACAAACCACGCGCGTGACCCATTACTGGATCGGTCGGATGCGAAACACGGGCAACGGCAAAGGCAGAAATACAGCGGTTACAAGCAATTGAAATGTGGGGTCACAACAAACTGTTGGTAGGTTAAACAGTTTGGTCGAGTACGGAAAGGAGACTACGAAACAAACCAGCGACAAAAACAGTCTAATACATCACAAAATACAACGAAGAGACAGAATTCTTGCACTCACATATTACGACACGACTCGTTGCTGGTAACAGTCGTTCGTTGAAGGGAAGGCACGAATTTCAGGGCGCGTCCAGATGCTTCAGGAAGGTCGCCAAACGATGGTGTGGCGCGGAACGCAGCAGTTTCTCTGGCGAGCTCAAGAATGGCAATTGCACAAACCGGTCAACCTTAGGGCCGCTGAAGGAAACACAAACGGCAGTTCTGGTAAAAAGGATTCTGAAAAGGTGGCAAGTGTCTGCGTTTGTAGCTGCACAAAACTGAGACAGAAGAAACGGCGGATAATTTTTAATATAATCCATTATGGAGTCGAGGTAGCAGTTGTCGTTACACTGGTTATCGCTGTTAGCATTCAACCGCGATTCTTATACATATATTTTAACAACGCGTTTCAAGAGACAATGCTCCCATCATCAGGTTGTAAAATCTATGTCATGAAATTTTTCTTTTAGTCTTTAGTCTTTTCAGACTAATAACCTAGTGAGTTATAGCCTTAAGCACGATATTGGCGATAAGAGAAATAAGTTTAAAAGATCGGGAGTTTATAAGATTCAGTGCAGAACTTGTGATGCAAAATATATAGGGCAGAGAGGAAGATCATTCGCGATCCGGTATAAAGAACATAAAGATGCGCTCAGGTTAGGAAATTATGACAAACCAGCTGTTGCGAACCATATATATGAAACAGGCCATCCCCTTAAGAGCATAGAAGACAACGTAGAAATATTGCATGTAGAAAAGAAAGGGAGGAAACTTGATTTACTAGAGGAATTCGAGATAGCTATCCATGAAAAGAAACAAAGCAATATTCTAAATGCACAAGATAATTTTAAAGAAATGAGATTTTTTAGCGGGTTTTTAGAATTATTTTAGGGTACGTATGCGACTTTAAACTTGTAGCATGTCACTGACGGAGTGGCTAGAGGCTAACAATAGCAGACCAATGCAATAAGGAAATCAGGCGCCCAATAGCATAGCGTTGCCGTCGAGCACACGGCTGTAACCACGCCACAACACCTAGGCACGTCAGTCCACAACAGCTCCCGAGCCGGCACAGTGCGACAGCATATCTGGTAGCTATGGGACGGCCATCGACTTGTGTCAACAACTTCAATGTAAGACGAGGACCCACTGTCCAATATACTTTTAATTCTGTTTTATTCTGTGGACTTCCCAACTATTTGTGATGGTATTTTGTCTTTTTAGTCCGTTTAATTTCATGACATAGATTTTACAACCTGATGATGGGAGCATTGTCTCTTGAAACGCGTTGTTAATATATATATATATATATATATATATATATATATATATATATATATATATATATATATATAAGAATCGCGGTTGAATGCTAACAGTGATAACCAACGGCGGATAAATTATTAAGTACATCCAGAAATATGGGCAAGACATGCGAAAGATCAACCGAGTAGGTCTCATGAAGAACTGAGATCGCTCCCGTCGAAATTTTGCAACTACAGGGTGACACACGGGAGGCGGACGGTTTTTAATGAAATAATACTCAGCCAACTTTAAAATAAATGCATGTTTATTTACACAAGATCAGAGATCATTATTTCCCATTTTAGTTAACAAAGTTGTTTGTGAAAAATAATGTCGTCAAGGTGATGTCCATCATTTCGAATGCAGGACTCAAGTCTCTTCTCAAAATCCTCCACCACACGGTCTAAAATCTCTGCAGGGATGGCAGCAATTTCTTGAATGATTGCATCCTTCAACTCGTCCAAATTTTCGTGGTTTGTGGTTATAGACACAGTTCTTAAGGTGCCCCCCACAGAAAAAAGTCACATACTGTCAAGTCGGGAGACCTGGGAGGCCAAGGAACATTGCCAAAATGTGAGATACTCCGGCCAGGAAATATGCGTCTAAGAACTGTCACTGAAGTATTCGCGGTGTGCGATGTTGCCCCATCCTGCTGGAACCAAACCCGTTTTAAAGGGATTCATCGTCTTCTTAGTTCTGGTTTCAAGCATACGAATGTAACGAACCGAATTAACAGTAACTGTGGCCCCGTTCTCTTAAAAAAAAAAGGTCCAATAATGCCAACAAAGCCAAGAGCACACCAGACAGTTACTTATTCTGAGTGTAGAGGACGCTGGTGGATAAGGTGTGGATGCTCTGGAGCCCAGTAACGTAGGTTTTGCTTATTCACGGTCCCGTTTAAATGAAAATGAGCTACATCACTCATCAATAAAATTTCATTTTCATTCGATCCCAAAATCACTTGCATTCTGTAAGCGAAGTCTTCTCGTACAGCAAAATCAGTTTCCTTAAGTTGTTGGACAATGAGCATTTTGTAGGGATGGAATTTTAATTCTTTATGCAAAATTCGTCTAACCGATTCGCGATTGATTCGTAACTCACTAGCATGACGTCTAGCTGACCGTCCTGGGCTTCTGACTGCCGCTTGCCTTACCCTTTCAACATTTTCTGGTGTCGTTACTCTGCGTCTCGGGCGAGGATGCTTCTTATCCAGTATGTTTCCAGTTAATCTGAAGTTTTCCACCCATCTGACAAGGGAACCTCCCCATCGCACCCCCCTCAGATTTAGTTTAAGTTGGCACAGTGGATAGGCCTTGAAAAACTAAACACAGATCAATCGAGAAAACCGGAAGAAGTTGTGTGGAACTATGAAAAAAATTAGCAAAATATACAAACTGGGTAGTCCATGCGCAAGATAGGCAACATCAAGGAGAATGGGTGTCACGGAGCGCCGTGGTCCCGTGGTGAGCGAGAGCAGCTACCAAAGGAAAGGTCCTAGGTTCAAGTTTTCCCTCGAGTGAAAAGTTTAAATGTTTATTTTCAGTTTATGTGACAAACTCTCATGTTTACATCACCTTTTTCGGAGTGATTATCACATCCACAAGAAAACCTAAATGGGGCAAGGCAGAAGAATCTTTTTACCCATTCGCCAAGTGTACAAGTTAGGTGCGTCGACAACATATTCCTGTCATGTGACGCATGCCGTCACCAGTGTCGTATAGAATATATCAGATGTTTTCCTGTGGAGGAATCGGTTGAACTATGACCTTGCGATCAAATGTTTTCGGTTCCCATTGGAGAGGCACGTCCTTTCGTCTACTAATCACACGGTTTTGCGGTGCGGTCGCAAAAAACAGACACTAAACTTCTTACAGCGACCAGAGACGTCAATGAACGAACGGACAGATCATAACTTTGCGAAAATAAAGAAAGTAAAATTTTCAGTCGAGGCAAGACTTGAACCAAGGACCTCTCGTTCCGCAGCTACTCACGCTAACCACGAGACCACGGCGCTTCTTCTGCTACAATCTCCTTGATGTTATATATGTTACACATGGACTACTCAGTTTTACTAATTTTTTTCATAGTTCCACACAACTTCTTCCTGTTTTCTCGATTCATCTGTGTTCATCTTTTCAAGGCCTATCCACAGTGCCAACTTATAACTAAATCTGAGGGGGATGCGATGAGGAGGTTCCCTTGTGAGGATTGTGTTACGGCTCGGAACAGCTCCATGTCGACCGACATTAAGCCGCGCACGAAACAATCGCTGCGTAGCAATAATAGACTGAACACTTTTCGCGAAACGACGTTGCAAGTCCCACTGCTCCACAGTGACCGAGTGAATGAAGTGGCGTCTTGTGTGGATCACAACTGTCCCCACCACGACCACCTCCCACCACCGCGCCCTCAGTACCACGCACTTCAAAACCGTCCATCTCCCGTGTGTCACCCTGTATATGACAATGGCTGCTAACGCCTTTAATAAGTTAATTCAATTACTTAACTTTATATTATGGATCAGAATGCCGTTATCTTAATGTATGAAAGGAAATAATCTGTCCACTCAAGAAAGATTTTATTGCTCTGAAACGTGGAACGTAAGTCGACAAAGTGAATCGATCATTGCTCTCGTGATTTGTTTTTATTTATCGTATGGCGTACATCGCTATTCTTATACACAATTTAATTACAAATTGACATCCAGACATTGAATATTATCTACAGGGTGTTACAAAAAGGTTACGGCCAAACTTTCAGGAAACATTCCTCACACACAAAGAAAGAAAATATGTTATGTGGACATGTGTCCGGAAATGCTTACTTTCCATGTTAGAGCTCATTTTATTGCTTCTCTTCAAATCACGTTAATCATGGAATGGAAACACACAGCAACAGAACGTACCAGCGTGACTTCAAACACTTTGTTACAGGAAATGTTCAAAATGTCCTTCGTTAGCGAGGATACATGCATCCACCCTCCGTCGCATGGAATCCCTGATGCGCTGATGCAGCCCTGGAGAATGGTGTATTGTATCACAGCCGTCCACAATGCGAGCACGAAGAGTCTCTACAGTACATTTGGTACCGGGGTTGCGTAGACAAGAGCTTTCAAATGCCCCCATGAATGAAAGTCAAGACGGTTGAAGTCAGGAGAGCGTGGAGGCCACGGAATTGGTCCGCCTCTACCAATCCATCGGTCACCGAATCTGTTGTTGAGAAGCGTACGAGCACTTCGACTGAAATGTGCAGGAGCTCCATCGTGCATGAACCACATGTTGTGTCGTACTTGTAAAGGCACATGTTCTAGCAGCACAGGTAGAGTATCCCGTATGAAATCATGATAACGTGCTCCATACTGACGAAACTAAAATGAGCTCTAACATGGAAATTAAGCGTTTCCGGACACATGTCCACATAACATCTTTTCGTTATTTGTGTGTGAGGAATGTTTCCTGAAAGTTTGGCCGTATCTTTTTGTAACACCCTGTATAGCCACTTCTGTTGCCGGTAGTAAGTCGTTGACGATTCCCTTTTAAGCTAACTGGAAATTTTCCATTATGTGCTGGGTTGTTTGATTTACAGCACCGCGATCGCAGTGTGGAGTGATTCAGTCGGCCGACTAATTCCAATACATGTAAATTTGTATGTCTGACGTCCGCAGTCGATAATTTTATGTCGTGCGACGGATTATATTAGCGGCTGATTTTTCGATCGTCCATGCCCGTATGTGTTTATACTTTATAAGACCAATGTCGTAACAAAACGATACCGTGATTGGCTGACTGAAAAATCACTCAAGCGCGCCGTGGACGAAAGCAATGATTGCGGAAGAGCAACTTATACACTCAGGTCACGTCTACGTAAATGCACGACTTTTCAGTTTCTACGCCTAGGACGCCGCCGTTGACTGATACGCCATTATGAAGCACAAGTGTTTGCTTTACATTTGGAAGCCATCTTCTGCCGAACACACTTATTTTCCTCATCCTTACAGGTTACGATTAATATGGGTTATACAGAAGATCCAAAGAAGAGCACCGGGTTTCTATATCTACATCTACATGACTACTCTGCAATTCACATTTAAGTGCTTGGCAGAGGGTTCGTCGAACCACAATCATACTATCTCTCTACCATTCCAATCCCGAACAGCGCGCGGGAAAAACGAACACCTAAACCTTTCTGTTCGAGCTCTGATTTCTCTTATTTTATTTTGATGATCATTCCTACCTATGTAGGTTGGGCTCAACAAAATATTTTCGCATTCGGAAGAGAAAGTTGGTGACTGAAATTTCGTAAATAGATCTCGCCGCGACGAAAAACGTCTTTGCTGTAATGACTTCCATCCCAATTCGCGTATCATATCTGCCACACTCTCTCCCCTACTACGTGGTAATACAAAACTAGCTGCCCTTTTTTGCACCCTTTCGATGTCCTCCGTCAATCCCACCTGGTAAGGATCCCACACCGCGCAGCAATATTCTAACAGAGGACGAACGAGTGTAGTGTAAGCTGTCCCTTTAGTGGACTTGTTGCATCTTCTAAGTGTCCTGCCAATGAAACGCAACCTTTGGCTCGTCTTCCCCACAATATTATCTATGTGGTCTTTCCAACTGAAGTTGTTCGTAATTTTAACACCCAGGTACTTGGTTGAAGTGACAGCCTCGAGAATTGTACTATTTATCGAGTAATCGAATTCCAACGGATTTCTTTTGGAACTCATGTGGATCACCTCACACTTTTCGTTATTTAGCGTCAACTGCCACCTGCCACACCATACAGCAATCTTTTCTAAATCGCTTTGCAACTGATACTGGTCTTCGGGTGACCTTACTAGACGATAAATTACAGCATCATCTGCGAACAACCTAAGAGAACTGCTCAGATTGTCACCCAGGTCATTTGTATAGATCAGGAACAGCAGAGGTCCCAGGACGCTTCCCTGGGGAACACCTGATATCACTTCAGTTTTACTCGATGATTTGCCGTCTATTACTACGAACTGCGACCTTCCTGACAGGAAATCATGAATCCAGTCGCACAACTGAGACGATACCCCGTAGGCCCGCAGCTTGATTAGAAGTCGCTTGTGAGGAACGGTGTCAAAAGCTTTCGTCAGGGGTTGGTTGAGAAAGCGGGAAACCGTCATTCAAACTCTAGTGGCAGATGTTAGGGGAGAGGTGCTATGCATGTCGGCGAGATTTACTATAAACATTCCGCGAGTACTGAGCAACTTGAGTCGGGCAACGTACGACTTCCTCCCGCGTGATGTTGTTGTGGTCTGGTACAGCTCTCAACGCCAGTCCAGCCTGTAAGAGCCTCTCCACCTGCGCCTAACTACCACAACCTAACTGCTCACTGTAGGAAACACTTCGTCTCTCTCTCTCTCTCTCTCTCTCTCTCTCTCTCTCTCTCTACAATTTTTACCCCATCACACTTCTTCGTTTGACATTTCGATTCAGTACCTTTGCATTATTTTTTGTATATCAAAAATTTGCAGCACTTGTAGTCGTTATTTGGATCCGGATTTCCTTTTGTCTTTTTCACTACTGCTGTCTAGAAATTTTCAAATTTGTGGTATAATCCATCAAAAGAACAAGGTTCGGTTAAAGATAATGCCAACGTGGGTTATACATCGTTAAAATAAGTTTGGATGGACTCGTAGGGAATAAAATACAAGTAGAATTAAATATGATCGACGTACAATAGGGGATAACATCATATAAGGTTGCCCTTAACGCAAAAATTCCGTACCAGGATACTCTCCTGAAAAATACACTCAGAAAGGACTTTGTAATACTTATTAAATGTTTAAAAAAATATCTCGATTTCATAATTAATTTTCTTTATATCGGCAGTCTGTATACTCTATGCTATCTCCTTAAGTCATTGTCAATTATTTTGTTGACCAATTGCAAAACTCATGCACTACTTTTAGTCTCATTTCGTAATGTAATTCCCTCGAAGTCGCCTGATTTAATTCGACCAGATTCCGTAAACCCTTTCTTTTCGTTTTGTTGATATTCATTTCACAATTTCTTTTGAACACATCCTCCATCCCGGTTCAAGTGATATTCCAGTCCTTTGCCGTGTTTGACAGAAATACGACGGCTTCGGTAAAATTCACAGCCTTCTTTCTTTTCACTCGAGTTTAAGTCTGCTTTTAAATTTTACCTCGATTTACTTTACTCCTTGCTCAATGTACAATCCCAATAACATAAGGGGCCCTTCCTCCTCTACCTTCCCAAATGCTGCTTCTTTTGTTTCATGTAACTGCAGTCTCGTTTATGTTACAAACTAAGTTATGCGCCTTGTGTTTCACCTGTATTATCTTTGTGCTCTGAAGAGCCAAAGAAATTGGTACACCTCCCTAATATCGTGTAGGGCCGCCGCGAGCACACTGAAGTGCCGCAACATGACGTGCCATGGACTTGACTAACGTATGACGTAGTGCTGGAGGGAACTGACACCATGAATCCTGCAGGGCTGTCCATAAATCCGTAAGAGTACGAGGGCCTGGAGATCTCTTCTGAACAGCACATTGCAAGGCATCCCAGATATGTTCAATAATGTTCATGTGTGGCGAGTGTGGTGGCTAGCGGAAGCGTTTAGACTCACAAGGGAACCTCCCCATCGCACCCCCCTCAGATTTAGTTATAAGTTGGCACAGTGGATAGGCCTTGAAAAACTGAACACAGATCAATCGAGAAAACAGGAAGAAGTTGTGTGGAACTATGAAAAAAATAAGCAAAATATACAAACTAAGTAGTCCATGCGCAAGGTAGTTAACATTAAGGAGTATTTGAGATAAGGAGCGCCATGGTCTCGTGGTTAGCGTGAGCAGCTGCGGAATGAGAGGTACATGGTTCAAGTCTTCCCTCGAGTGAAAAGTTTACTTTCTTTATTTTCGCAAAGTTATTATCTGTCCGTTCGTTCATTGACGTCTCTGTTCACTGTAATGAGTTTAGTGTTAGTGTTTTGCGACCTCACCGCAAAACCGTGCGATTAGTAGACGAAAGGACGTGCCGCTCCAATGGGAACCGAGAACATTTGATCGAAAGGTCATATGTCAACCGATTCCTCCACAGGAAAACACGTCTGATATATTCTGTACGACACTGATGAAGGCATGTGCGTCACATGACAGGAATATGTTGTCGACCCACTTAACTTCTACACTTGGCGAATGGGTGAAAAGATTCCTCTACCTTGCCCGATTTAGGTTTTAATGTGGATGTGATAATCACTCCCAAAAAAGTGATGAAAACATAAGAGTTTGTCACATAAACTGCAACAAATGAATACAACAGTTTCACAGTCGCACAGTTTTCCCTGTGCTCTGTCGAAACATGTTTTTAACGTTATCAAATTTTTCCGTGTGTAGACCGTCAAATCCTGCATATGTCCAAGCAAATCTGAACATGTCCTAGAATTTTGGAGAGCGAAGCTGATTATGTGTGAGTGCCTGAACTTTGATAATTGTGTCAAAATAAAAAATTAAAATTTTCGCTCGAGGGGAGAGTTGAACCAAGGACCTCTCGTTCTGCAGCTGACCACGCTAACCACGGGACCACACCACACCTGTGCTCAGATGGTCCTAGATGTGGCCTATGATGGGCATGGACTACTCAGTTTGTATATTTTGCTTATTTTTTTCATAGTTCAACACAACTTCTTCCTGTTTTCTCGATTGATCTGTGTTTTTCAAGGCCTATCCACTGTGCCAACTTATAACTAAATCTGAGGGGGGTGCGATGGGGAGGTTCCCCTGTCAGAAGAGTGTTCCTGGAGCGACTCCGTAGCAATTCTGGACGCGTGGGGTGTCGCATTGTCCTGCTGGAATTGTCCAAGTCCGTCGGAATACACAATGGACATGAATGGACACAGAGGATCAGACACAATGATTGCGTACGTGTTACCTGTCAATCTAGGCGTATCAGGAGTCTCTTATCACTCCAACTGCACACGACCTACACGATTACAGAGTCTCCACCATCTTGAACAGTCCCCTGCTGACACACAGAGTCCATGGCTTCATGAGGTTGTCTCCATGCCCGTACACCTCCATCCGCTCGATACAATTTGAAACGAGACTCGTCCGACCAGTCAGCATGTTTCCAGTCATTAACACTCCAATGACGCTGTTGACGGCCCGAGGCGAGGCGTAAAGCTTTGTGTCGTGCAGTCGTCAAGGGTACACGAGCGGGTTTTCGGCTCCGAAAGCCCATATCGACGATGTTTCGTAGAATGGTCCGCACGTTGAGACTTGTGATGGCCCAGCATTGAAATCTGCAGCAGTTTTCGGAAGGGTTGCACTTCTGTCACGTTGACTCATTTCTCTTCAGAAAGGACGGAGGAGGAAATGGGCCGTGATCTCTCGTGGCACCAGTGTCGTCACCATCCTTAGGTGATTTAGGGAAAAGCCCGCCAGACTTAAATCTGGATGGCCCGGATTCGAACAGCCGACTTTGCGAATGCAAGTCTAGTGCGTTCACTACTGCGTCAGACAACACTATTGGCCATTAAAATTGCTACACCACGAAGATGACGTGCTAGAGACACGAAATTTAACCGACAGGAAGAAGAGGCTGCGATAGGCAAATGATTAGATTTTCAGAGCATTCACAGAAGCTTGGAGCCGGTGGCGACACCTACAACGTGCTGACATGAGGAAAGTTTCCAACCGATTTCTCATACACAAACATCAGTTGACCGGCGTTGCCTGGTGAAACGTTGTTGTGATGCCTCGTGTAAGAAGGTGAAATGAGAACCATCACGTTTCCGACTTTGATAAAGGTCGGATTAGAGCCTATCGCGATTGCGGTTGATCGTATCGCGACATTGCTGCTCGCGCTGGTCGAGATACAATGACTGTTAACAGAATATGGAATCGGTGGGTCCAGAAGAATAATACGGAACGCCGTGCTGGATCCCAACGGCCTCGTAGCATTCGAGATGACAGGCATCTTATCCGCATGGCTGTAACGGATGGTGCAGCCACGCCTCGATCTCTGAGTCAGCAGATGGGGACGTTTGCAAGACAACAGCCATCTGCACGAACAGTTGGACGACGTTTGCAGCAGCATGGACCATCAGCTCGGAGACCATGGCTGCGGTTATCCTTGACGCTACATCAGAGACAGGAGCGCCTGCGATGGCGTACTCAACGACGAACCTGGGTGCACGAATGGCAAAACGTCATTTATTCGCATGAATCCAGGTTCTGTTTACAGCACCATAATGGTTGCATCCGTGTTTGGCGACATCGCCGTGAACGCACATTGGAAGCGTGTATTCGTCATCGCCATACTGGGGTATCACCCGGCGTGATGGTATGTGGTGCCATTAGTTACACGTCTCGGTCACGTCTTGTTCGCATTGACGGCACTTTGAACAGTGACCGTTACATTTCAGATGTGTTACGACCTGTTGCTCTACCCTTCATTCGATCCCTGCGAAACCCTACATTTGAGCAGGATAATGGACGACCGCATGTTGCTGGTCCTGTACGGGCCTTTCTGGATAAAGAAAATGTTCGACTGCTGCCCTAGCCAGCACATTCTCCAGATCTCTCACCAATTGAAAACGTCTGGGCAATGGTGGCCGAGCGACTGGCTCGTCACAATACGCCAGTCACTACTCTTGATGAACTGTGGTATCGTGTTGAAGCTGCATGGGCAGCTGTACCTGTACACGCCATCCAAGCTCTGTTTGACTTAATGCCCAGGCGTATCAAGGCCGTTATTACGGCCAGAGGTGGTTGTGCTGGGTACTGATTTCTCAGGATCTATGCACCCAAATAGCGTGAAAATGTAATCAAATGTGAGTTTTGGTATAATATATTTGTCCAATGAATAGCCGTTTATCATCTGCATTTCTTCCTGGTGTAGCTATTTTAATGGCCAGTAGTATATTATTTTTCTTTTTTTATCCCACAAAAAAGATATTCTCATGAGTTTTACAAGAGGGTAAAGAACTATACACTTTGCAGGAGAGGCGGTGGGTCAAGGTCTGTATTGGTGACGGTGAGGGCAGTTTGCAGCTGGCACGGAGCCCGGCTGACGCACACAGCGAGCCCTGCCGTTCTACGTGTTTGTAACACATGCACGCCCGCTGGCTCGCTCGCAGCCTTAAGCCGTCGGCACACGGACCGTGCATCCGAACGTTGAGCGTTGAGCGTGCCGAGTTTCTGCCGTCATAGCGTGGAATAGCACGTTCGGGAGTCTTTCCGAACGTGCAGAGCAATATCTGGCATGTCAGATATTCTTAGCGTTGACCAATGAGATGGCACAACGCCAGCTACGTCACACGCTCGTCGTCTCCCTTCGGTACAGAGTTGTGAGGCGCCATATTGGCATTCATTTAAAGGCTATATGTATATATGCCGATTCTGAGCACCAGCAAATTGAGAATCACTGGAAAACACGTTGTTAGTTGCGTGATTCGTTCCAATAAAATAATGAGAAACATCATATTCGTGGCAAAAGAAGTATTGTAACTTGCGTATTATGAGAGTAGGCTATTTGAAGGCAGCGACACACTGAAGATCCACCCAAAACGCTTTGTTCTTGGTACAATTTGTTATAATTAAATTTCAGTTAGTAACGTCTCTACGATTAAGGTTTTCAGCAAGGCGTAACATACCATGATTAAATGCAAAAGGGTGTGGTGTTGGTTTAGCGTAATGAGTACCGTCATTGTCCTCTATTGATAGGTGAGGCGGCGGTTCGCGTTGTGACATTTCCAAAGTTATTTTCCTAACGTTCGCGGTTTTATTAGATTCTGATAGTTTATTAGTACTTTAATGTAAGTATATGCTATAACAGTTGATGTTATGTAATTATAAGTTCACCTTTTTTTGAGGGGTGACTTTGTTCGATTGGCTTAATCTACAGGACAGCTTGCGCTACTTCTATAAATATATTTTGCTCCTTCTTTTACACTTCGTAATTCATATGTTGGAATGATTCTGCTACTGGGTAGGAACAGTGATCCAGTAAGACTGACCTTGGGGTTTTACAAAAGTGTGGGAATGATGAAATAATGTTTATCTTATGCCGAGAAGTATTCCAAATTTGTACCGCACTGTTTGTAATGGAACTTTTATAAACCTGTGTCCTTATTGATTGGACATGGTACTTTCCTTTTCGTGGACGATGAAGGAAATGTGCGTGTTAACAGAGCTAACGTGGGAATTTTACGCGCGCCCGTTGAGTAAACAGTGTGATTTGCGAACTACAAACATCCCTCAACTGCTGCTGGAGAGCGTTGCGATCGCGTATACCACGTTGCGGTTCGATGTACCGTACGCACAAGTCGCATCGTTCCTGAGCGTTCAGCAGCACGCTCAACGTTAACGTTCGACAGCACGGTCCGTGCGCCGGCGGCCTTACCGCCGCCGTGGCTGCGCTGCGCTGCGCAGACGCCTTCCTCCTCCCTCCTCCCAGCTCACAGCGCCTGCGGCAGGCGCGCTCCCGCCGCCCGCGAGCAGCGCCCGCATCCTTTTACAGCCTCATCCGCTAATGCCGGCCGGCCATTTAGCTGAAGCGCCTGCAGCACGCGATCCTGTTATCTCTTCGGTCAGCAAACCGCACTTAATATTCCGCGACTCCTCTCGCCGTCTGCGCATACGCTATCTCTGCCCGCTAATACCACACTGGCAGGGTCGCCACTTTCGAATAGTGAAAAATCTGACACCGAAAAGCTCCTGTCACCCGGCGTAGTGCAGTAGCTCGAGGAGGCACGGACTCGACAAGTCCTTCGAAGCCTCCTGCAGAAATACAGAACACGGCGGCCTCTACGGCCGTCCAAAATTCCGAAACTGTTGGCGGTGCAGGGTTTTGTGCACCAACTGACCTCTCCATTACGTCCGATAAATGTTCGATGGGGTTCATGTCGTGCGGTCTGGATGGCCAAGTCATTCGGTCGTATTGTCCGGAATGTTCTGAAGACCAATCACGTACAGTTGTCGCCCGGTGACATTGCGCATTGTCATAAAAATTTTATCCTAATTTGGGAACATGAAGTCCACGAATGGCTCCAAAATGGTCTCCAAGTGCTTCATCTGGACCAGAGGACCAGTCCATCCGTGTAAACACAACCCATACCATTATGCAGGCACTACCAGCTCAAAAATGAGATCGACAGGAAGTGCAAAATGGCTAAGCAGGGATGGCTAGAGGACAAATGTAAGGATGTAGAGGCTTATCTCACTAGGGGTACGATAGATGCTGCCTACAGGAAAATTAAAGACACCTTTGGAGATAAGAGAACCACTTGTATGATTATGAAGAGCTCAGATGGAAACCCAGTTCTAAGAAAAGAAGGGAAAACAGAAAGGTGGAAGGAGTATATAGAGGGTCTATACAAGGGCGATGTACTTGAGGACAATATTATGGAAATGGAAGAGGATGTAGATGAAGATGAAATGGGAGATATGATACTGCGTGAAGAGTTTGACAGAGCACTGAAAGACCTGAGTCGAAACAAGGCCCCCGGAGTAGACAACATTCCATTAGAACTACTGACAGCCTTGGGAGAGCCAGTCCTGAGAAAACTCTACCATCTGGTGAGCAAGATGTATGAAACAGGCGAAATACCCTCAAACTTCAAGAAGAATATAATAATTCCAATCCCAAAGAAAGCAGGTGTTGACAGATGTGAAAATTACCGAACAATCAGTTTAATAAGTCACAGCTGCAAAATACTAACACGAATTCTTTACAGACGAATGGAAAAACTGGTAGAAGCCTACATCGGGGAAGATCAGTTTGGATTTCGTAGAAATATTGGAACACGTGAGGCAATACTGACCTTACGACTTACCATAGAAGAAAGATTAAGGAAAGGCAAACCTACGTTTCTAGCATTTGTAGACTTAGAGAAAGGTTTTGACAATGTTGACTGGAATACTCTCTTTCAAATTCTAAAGGTGACAGCGGTAAAATAGAGGGAGCAAAAGGCTATTTACTGTTTGTAGAGAAACCACATCGCAGTTGTAAGAGTCGGGGGACATGAAAGGGAAGCAGTGGTTCGGAAGGGAGTGAGACAGGGTTGTAGCCTCTCCCCGATGTCATTCAATCTGTATATTGAGCAAGTACTAAAGGAAACAAAAGAAAAATTAAGAGTAGGTATTAAAATCCATGGAGAAGAAATAAAAACTTTGAGGTTCGCCGATGACATTGTGATTCTGTCAGAGACAGCAAAGGACTCGGAAGAGCAGTTGATCGGAATGGACAGTGTCTTGAAAGGAGGATATAAGATGGACATCAACAAAAGCAAAACGTGTGTAATGGAATGTAGTCGAATTAAATCGGGTGATACTGAGGCTATTACATTAAGAAATGAGACGCTTAAAGTAGTAAATGAGAGTTGATATTTGGGGGGCAAAATAACTGATGACGGTCGAAGTAGAGAGGATATAAAATGTAGACTGGCAATGGCAAGGAAAGCTTTTCTGAAGAAGACAAATTTGTTAACATCGAGTATAGATTTAAATGTCAGGAAGTCGTTTCTGAAAGTATTTGTATGGAGTGTAGCCACGTATGGAATTGAAACGTGGACGATAAATACTTTAGAGAAGAAGAGAATAGAAGCTTTCGAAATGTGGTGCTACAGAAGAATGCTGAAGATTAGATGGGTAGGTGACATAACTAATGAGGAGGTACTGAATAGAATTGGAGAGAAGAGAAATTTGTGGCACAACTTGACAAGAAGAAGGGATCGGTTGGTAGGGTATATCCTGAGGCATCATGGGATCACCAATTTAGTATTCGAGGGCAGTGTGGAGGGTAAAAATCGTGAGGGAGACCAAGAGATGAATACACTAAACAGATTCAGAAGGATGTAGGCTGCAGTAGGTACTGGGAGATGAAGAAGCTTGCATAGGATAGAGTAGCATGGAGAGCTGCATCAAACCAGTCTCTGGACTGAAGATTAAACAACAACACCACTCCCCATCTGACGGGTGGGAAAATGAAATATGCACAACATCTGTCATATCTCCTAAACTGCTCGAGGCATCGAAACGAGAATTTGGCGAATGATAGGAACAAGGAGGAGAGTATTTTGTCAATGCGTAAACACATTCTTTTGTTCTGGATTCTCTACTACTGCACGACTTGGGCTGTATACCCATTTCAAAGTGTATCGTGTGACCTGTGAAAGGGACACTTAGGTTACAGTCAAACCTTTCGTCTCGTCATACTCGCTAAAATGAAAGTTTCACTAGATTTACGACCAAGATTTTAAATATGGCTGCAACAGCAACTGTTGAAATTCTTCACGATAAAGAATGACAGCCAAAAACAGTTGCAGGATAAAAATTTATTAAAATTCTTGACCAAGGTTTGGTACATATAAATATACCTTCATCAGAAGTAAAAAATCTAAAATTACATACTGCAAAGGAGATAAATAAAACAATTGTGCCAAAGGCGTCGTCAATAATTAAGACATCTTCTCCATTTGTACAACATGGTTTTGCAGTCAGTGCAATGTTTACAAATGCGGAGTTGGCAGATGCCCATTTGATGTATGGATTAGCACGGGGCAATAGCCCTGGCGCGGTACGTTTGTATTGAGACAGATTTCCAGAACGAAGTTATCCCGACAGGAAGACGTTCGAAGCAATTGATCGGCGTCTTAGGGAGCACGGAACATTCCAGCCTATGACTCGCGACTGGGTAAGACCTAGAACGACGAGGACACCTGCAATGGACGAGGCAATTCTTCGTGCAGTTGACGATAACCGTAATGTCAGCGTCAGAGAAGTTGCTGCTGTACAAGGTAACGTTCACCACGTCACTGTATGGAGAGTGCTACGGGAGAACCAGTTGTTTCCGTACCACGTACAACGTGTGCAGGCACTATCAGCAGCTGATTGCCCTCCACGGGTACACTTCTGCGAATGGTTCATCCAACAATGTGTCAATCCTCATTTCAGTGCAAATGTTCTCTTTACGGATGAGGTTTCATTCCAACGTGATCAAATTGTAAATTTTCACAATCAACATGTGTGGGCTGACGAAAATCGGCACGGAATTGTGCAACACAGATTTTCTGTGAACATTTGGGCAGGCATTGTTGGTGAAGTCTTGATTGGGCCCCATGTTCTTCCACCTACGCTCAATGGAGCTCGTTATCATGATTTCATACGGGATACTCTACCTGTGCTGCTAGAACATGTGCCTTTACAAGTACGACACAACATGTGGTTCATGCGCGATGGAGCTCCTGCACATTTCAGTCGAAGTGTTCGTACGCTTCTCAACAACAGATTCGGTGACCGAAGGATTGGTAGAGGCGGACCCATTCCATGGCCTCCACGCTCTCCTGACCTCAACCCTCTTGACTTTCATTTATGGAGGCATTTGAAAGCTCTTGTCTACGCAACCCCGGTACCAAATGTAGAGACTCTTCGTGCTCGTATTGTGGACGGCTGTGATACAATACGCATTCTCCAGGGCTGCATCAGCGCATCAGGAATTCCATGCAACGGAGGGTGGACGCATGTATCCTCGCTAACGGAGGACATTTTGAACATTTCCTGTAACAAAGTGTTTGAAGTCACGCTGGTACGTTCTGTTGCTGTGTGTTTCCATTCCATGATTAATGTGATTTGAAGAGAAGTAATAAAATGAGCTCTAACATGGAAAGTAAGCGTTTCCGGACACATGTCCACGTAACATATTTTCTTTCTCTGTATGTGAGGAATGTTTCCTGAAAGTTTGGCCGTACCTTTTTGTAACACCCTGTGTATACAGGGTGAGTCGGGTAAGACGTAACACCCCCATTATTCCGGAGGCGATTGCAGGTATCGACAAGCGGTGTTCGGCGAATCATTGCCGACTATGGGGCACATACTTTGGTACATGCGCAATAATCACAGCGTTTATATTGACCGACATAATGAGGCAAGTACATGTTTTTTTAAGTGGGACGCTATACTTTTTACCATCATTCTAACGCTCTGGAAGAGACGCGTATATTGATGTAACGCATGTTGCTATTGTGATTCAAATTGCGCTTAAAAGACGCTGGGAAATATTGTACTATTGAAGGTGAAGGCGGTCGGAAGCGGCTGCAGACTGTAAACACGCCTCGCGCGACCCGCAGCCCGAGTTGCCGTGCTCTATGCAGCACGCACGGCCTACACTACGTAGGTACAGCCTCATCCGCCCTCTTAAGCAAAGTTTGAATCACAATAGCAACATGCGTTACATCACTACACGCGTCTTTTCCTAGCGTTCGAAAGATGGTAAAAAAAAGTATAGCGTCCCATTTAAAAAACATATAGTTTGCCTTATTATCTCGGTGAATGTAAACGTTGTGATTATTGTGCACGTACCAACATATGTGCCCCTATAGTCCGTTACGATTCTCCGAAAACCGCATGCCGATACGTGCAATCGCCCCCGGAATAAAGCTGATGTTACGTCTTACGCGACTCACCCTGTGTATACTTTTGAACACTATTAAGGTAAATACATTGTTTGTTCTCTATCAAAATCTTTCATTTGCTAACTAAGCCAATCAGTAGTTAGTGCCTTCCAGTAGTTAGAATCTTTTATTTAGCTGACAGTATGGGAGCTCGGTGTATTGGAGTAGTTAGAGTAACGAAGATTTTTGTGAAGTAAGTCATTCATCAAAGGAATAGGTTATTGTTAGTCAGGGCCATTCTTTTGTAGGGATTATTGAAAGTTAGATTGCGTTGCGATAAAAAAATATATTGTATTTCAGTTTACTGTTGATCAGAATAAGTAAAGAGAGAAATGTCTGAGTACGTTCAGTTTTGCTCAGCTGTTTGAAATTCAAATAACGTAAGGGGTTTACCAGCACAGTCTTTCTTAATTTTTCTAAGGGGGTGTTTCAATTATTACTTCTTCAATCTTCGCTGTCTACGATATAGAAACATATTGTCTCTGTTCCTTTAGTGGAAATTCCGATACTTACTCGATTTTTTTAGTCTTTTTCCTTACGGTAAATAGCTGTCTTATCTGTATAACGTGCTGCCCTGCTGCCATTGCAGAATTTTATTTTACAGTAATCAGTTCATTCAATAGCAAAAGGAGGGTCAGCACTGGACGCTGCAGTAGAAATCTGGATGTCCCTTACAAATCGATTTCAGTCAGTCCTTATTAGAGCCATAAGGAGATTTTCACTCTGCAGCGGAGTCTGCGCTGATATGCAACTTCCTCACAGATTAAAACTGTATGCCTGACCGAGACTCGAACTCGGGACCTTTGCCTTTCGCGGGCAAGTGCTCTACCAACTGAGCTACCCAAGCACGACTCACGCCCCGTCCTCACAGCTTTACTTCTGCCAGTACCTCGTCTCCTACTTTCCAAACTTTACAGAAGCTCTCCTGCAAACCTTGCAGAACTAGCACTCCTGAAAGAAAGGATATTGCGGAGACATGGCTTAGCCACATACTGGGGGATGTTTCCAGAATGAGATTTTCACTCTGCGCTGATATGAAACTTCCTGACAGATTAAAACTGTGTGCCGGACGGAGACTCGAACTCGGGACCTTTGCCTTTCGCGGGCAAGTGCTCTACCGACTGAGCTACCTAAGCACGACTCACGCCCCGTCCTCACAGCTTTATTTCTCCCAGTACCTCGTCTGCTACCTTCCAAACTTTACAGAAGCTCTCCTGCGAACCCGAGTTCGAGTCTCGTTCCGGCACACAGTTTTAATCTGCCAGGAAGTTTCATATCAGCGCACACTACGCTGCAGCGTGAAAATCTCATTCCGGCCGTAGATTGTGTTCCATAAATGGACAGCATAGAGACAGAAGTGATGACACTTTCTGCAGGGCCTGACCATCATTTTGCAGGACAATGCTCAAGCACGTACAGTGCAAGCTGTTACTGAGTTGTTTGACTGATGGGGCTGCTAAGTGCTATCCACCTACTGCACTGCCCTGACTTAAGCCCCCGTAAGTTCAACTATATTTCCAAACTGAAGGAAACACTTCACGGCATTCGCTACAGAACTGCTACAAATTCGTCGGGCAATAGACCGCGCCGCTCGAACTGTCAACACAACTGGCACTGCTAAGAGTATCCTACGACTTCCACAACGCTGGCAACGAGTTGTACACATGCTGGTGACTACTTTCAGGGTCAGTAAAACTTTGAAACACGTATCTATTTTGTACGAGCTCTAAATAAATAGTTGCCACTATTAAAGTTCCAACCCTCGTAATATGCGAATTAATAAAAGCACAAGATGGATAATGCGATGTACTCAACATAAATCAGGCGATGGTGGGGTAACAGTTTAGGATATGAGACGCTAAATGTAGTGGACCGTATTTCTAGCTCGCACAGCAAAATAACTGACGACTGCTTAAGTTGGGTCCGCAGCTCGTGGTCGTGCGGTAGCGTTCTCGCTTCCCACGCCCGGGTTCGCTTCCCGGCGGGGTAAGGGATTTTCTCTGCCTCGTGATGACTGGGTGTTGTGTGGTGTCCTTAGGTTAGTTAGGTTTAAGTAGTTCTAGGGGACTGATGACCATAGATGTTAAGTCCCATAGTGCTCAGAGCCATTTGAACCATTTTTTGCTTAAGTTGGGAACGTATAAAGACAAGACTGGCAATTGCAAGAAAAGCCTTTCCGGAGAGAGGAAGTTGTTAACGTCTAGTACAAAGTTAAGCGTTAGTAAATCTTTTCTGAAGGTATTTGTCTGTGTAGACTTCTATGGCAGTGTGTCGATAGACAAATAGGACAAGAAGATGATGGAAGCTTTTGAAATGTGGCGCTGGAGAAGAATGCTGGAAGTTAGTTGGGTAGATCGAATACGAGATGAGAATGTAGTGAATGACACAACGGAATCAAATATATTAGCCGACAGTGAGCACTGATTAATATCAATAAGGCAAGGTGACTATTTGTGTGTGCCAGAATTCGAACCCAGGTCTGCTGCATACTAGACACTGGCACAGACCACTATGCCACCCGGACACAGTGCTGACCGCAGTCGCACGCCCTACCCTAGCGCGCCTCCGTCAGCCCCAAAGTGTCAACTTATACCACACACTACTGATGTAGCATCCCTGCTGGTTAGCCTCATCACTCGCGACACATCGCCTGTTCCCATAAGAGTTCGAGCTCGGTGTACATCTGCACTGAAGGGATCATTCGTCGTCATCGCCTTAATTATAGATGCACACGACGCTCGAACTTTTCCGGCGATCGGGGAGACTCCACGAGTAATGAGCAGGGGCACTACATCAGTAGTGTATGGTAGATACAAGCTGAGACTCTGGGTCTGACGGGAGGCTTGCTAGGACAGTGCGTGCGGTTGTGGTGAGAACTGTGACTAGATGGTGTAGTGGTTAGCGCAGCAGTCTAGTAAGCACGAGACCCGGGTTCGAATCCCAATGGGGCACAAATTTTCACCTTGCCCCACTGACATAAATCAATGCTCACTGGCAGCTAACGTCTTTAACTCCTTCGTGTCCCGATTCATAGTGGCTGCAGTGTCTGGATACCACACAAATGTAGTGAATAGAGCTGAAGAGACGAGAAACTCGTGGCACAACTTGACTAAATCAAGGGATTGAAAGCCATTCTGAGACATGAAGTGCTCACAATTTTGGGTCGGTTTGGGGTTGGGTTGTTTGGGGGAAGAGACCAAACAGCGAGGTCATCGGATGAGGGAAGGATGGGGAAGGAAGTAGATCGTGCCTTTTCAAAGGAGCCATCCCGGCATTTGCCTGGAGCGATTTAGGGAAATCACGGAAAACCTAAATCAGGATGGCCGGACGCGGGATTGAACCGTGGTCCTCCCGAATGCGAGTCCAGAGTGCCACTAATTTGGTGTTGGAGGAAAGTGTGAGCGTTAGAGGAAACCGTGGAGGTAACAACTGTTCAGGGAGACCAGGAAATGAATGCAACAAGCTGGTTCAAGAGATTGGAGATCGCAGTAGTTACTGGAAGATGTAGAGGCTGTGCAATATGGAGTAACATAGAGAGCTACACGAAACCAGTCTTCCAACTGAAGAGCACAACGACAAGAACAACAGAGATATGTTCGTAACTGTATACTCCAATTTCCGCATGAGCTATGTAGCTAATGATATAGAGCTTACGATATTAGATTCATTTATATTAGCTAACTGCCGGCCGTTGTGGCCGAGTGGTTCTAGGCGCTTCAGTCCGGAACCGCGCTGCTGCTACGGTCCCAGGTTCGAATCCTGCCTCGGGCGTGGATGTGTGTGTTGTCCTTAGATTAGTTATGTTTAAGTAGTTTCTAAGTCTACGGGACTGATGACCTCAGATGTTAAGTGCCATAGTGCTTACAAGGGAATCTCCCCATCGCACCCCCCTCAGATTTAGTTATAAGTTGGCACAGTTGATAGGCCTTGAAAAACTGAACACAGATCAATCAAGAAAACAGGAAGAAGTTGTGTGGAACTATGAAAAAAATAAGCAAAATATACAAACTGAGTAGTCCATGCGCAAGATAGTCAACATCAAGCATAGTGTGAGCTCAGGAGCGCCGTGGTCCCGTGGTTAGCGTGAGCAGCTGCGGAACGAGAGGTCCTTGGTTCAAGTCTTCCCTCGAATGACAACTTTATTTATTTTCGCAAAGTTATGATCTGTCTGTTCGTTCATTGACGTCCCTGTTCACTGTAATAAGTTTAGTGTCTGTGTTCTGCGACCGCACCGCAAAACCGTGCGATTAGTAGACGAAAGGACGTGCCTCTTCAATGGGAACCGAAAACATTTGATCGCAAGGTCATAGGTCAACCGATTCCTCCACAAGGAAACACGTCTGATACATTCTATACGACACTGGTGACGGCATGTGCGTCACATGGCAGGAGCATGTTGTGTAACGTCCCCATACTACGGCGCAGTCACCTCGCATCGGAAGGACGGACGGACAAATAATAATTGTCTTAAAATAAAAAAATTAAACTTTTCATCTCTCGTTCCGCAGCTGCTCACGCTAACCACGGCACCACGGCGCTCCTGAGCTTAAACTATCCTTGATGTTGCCTATGTTGCTCATGGACTACTCAGTTTGTATATTTTGCTCATTTTTTTCATAGTTCCACACAACTTCTTCCCGTTTTCTCGATTGATCTGTGTTCCCTTTTTCAAGAGCTATCCACTGTGCCAACTTATAACTAAATCTGAGGGGGGTGCGATGGGGAGGTTCGCTTGTTAGAGCCATTTTTTGTTGGCTAAGTGCTTCGCTTACTGATCCGCCGTTGAGCATCGTAATTGTAAGCTGAAATATTTCTTTTCCCGCTGTAGTAAATTTTGCTAGTCAAAGCTATTTTGTTTACTCTCCAAGAGATAAGCAACGATATAATAATGTAGTCGCCATGTTATTAACGTCCCCTGCCGCATGTTTACTGACGAAAGCCAGCGGCCAGTACAATTTGTCTTTACACAAACAGTGTCCGGGAATCGTTTCTAGCCTAACATGTAAGCACGACGGAGGTTGTCGTCTTCGGGAAAGCCGTGTGGAATATACACGTAGCGAGTGTGGTCACCACCGCCTGTCCCTCGCAGGAAGTCAGCAGCGAGCATAAGAAGCGACGCTACACCGCGTCACGTCACCAGCCAGCAGCTGATGCGGAAGGGGGGGGGGGGGGCACAGTGGCAGCAGCGGCCGCGGGCGCGCACTTCCTCATTCCTCGGCGCTGGTCTCTCTGCTCACACCTGCCGCGGCTTCAATTGTCCGCGCCGCGCCGAGCCGAGCCCAGCACCGAGTGAATTAGAATTTTTGCCGCGGCGGTGAAGGTACGGAAGGGTGGGGGAAGAGCGCGCTCCACTGTCAGGAGGAGGGGCGGGGGGGGGGGGGGGGGCGCGGCCGCGATTATAACGGCGACGCGCCGCGGTAACGGCACCGCGGAGTGCTGCGCTGCGCTGCGGCGTGTCGCAGCGCGCCGTCTTCTCGCAGCCACTCAGCTGCAGCAGCAGCCGGCGACAGAGGAGCACGGCGGGCAGCGCGGATCCTGGAAACAGGCGCCACTTCCCTCACTGCCGTACACGTACTCCCTGTCTGCCGCGCTTGCAGCTGTGGCTACCGACAGAAATGGCAACTCGCTGCATAGGAACTATACAGGGTGGTCCATTGATCGTGACAGGACCAAATATGCCACGAAATAAGCATCAAACGAAAAAACTACGAAGAACGAAACTCGTCTAGCTTGAAGGGGGAATCCAGATGGCGCTATGATTGGCCCGCTAGATGGCGCTGCCATAGGTCAAACGGATGTTGTTGTTGTTGTTGTTGTTGTTGTCTTCAGTCCTGAGACTGGTTTGATGCAGCTCTCCATTCTACTGTGTGCAAACTTCTTCATCTCCCAGTACTTACTGCATCCTTCATCCTTCTGAATCTGCTTAGTGTATTCATCGACTGATGACCATAGATGTTAAGTCCCATAGTGCTCAGAGCCAGCCAGTGTATTCATCTCTTGGTCTCCCTCTACGATTTCTACCCTCCACGCTGTCCTCCAATGCTAAATTTGTGATCCCCTGATGCCTCAGAACATTTCCTACCAACCGGTCCCTTCTTCTTGTCAAGTTGTGCCCCAAACTACTCTTCACCCCAATTCTATTCAGTACCTCCTCATTTGTTATGTAATCTATCCATCTAATCTTCAGTATTCTTCTGTAGCACCACATTTCGAAACCTTCTATTCTCTTCTTGTCCAAACTAGTCATCGTCCACGTTTCACTTCCATACATGGCTACACTCCATACAAATACTTTCAGAAACGACATCCTGACACTTAAATCTATACTCGATGTTAACAAATACCAGAAACGCTTTCCTTGCCATTCCCAATCTACATTTTATATCCTCTCTACTTCTACCATTGTTATTTTGCTCCCCAAATAGCAAAACTCCTTTACTACTTTAAGTATCTCATTTCCTAATCCAATTCCCTCAGCTTCAAACGACTTAATTCGATTACATTCCATTATCCTCGTTTTGCTTTTGTTGATGTTCATATTATATCCTTCTTTCAAGACACTGTCCATTACGTTCAACTGCTCTTCCAAGTCCTTTGCTGTCTCTGACAGAATTACAATGTCATCGGCGAACCTCAAAGTTTTTATTTCTTCTCCATAGATTTTAATACCTACTCCGAATTTTTCTTTTGTTTCCTTTACTGCTTGCTCAATATACAGATTGAATGACATCAGCGACAGGCGACGAACCTGTCTCACTCCCTTCCCAGCCACCTGCGTTTTTTAAAAATAGGAACCCCCATTTTTTTATTACATATTCGTGTAGTACCTAAATAAATGCGAATGTTTTAGGTGCACCACTTTTTTCGCTTTGTGATAGACGGCGCTGTAATAGTCACAAACGTATAAGTACGTGGTATCACGTAACATTCCGCCAGTGCGGACGGTATTTGCTTCGTGATACATTACCCGTGTTAAAATGGACCGTTTACCAATTGCGGAAAAGGTCGATATCGTGTTGATGTAGGCCGGCCGAAGTGGCCGTGCGGTTAAAGGCGCTGCAGTCTGGAACCGCAAGACCGCTACGGTCGCAGGTTCGAATCCTGCCTCGGGCATGGATGTTTGTGATGTCCTTAGGTTAGTTAGGTTTAACTAGTTCTAAGTTCTAGGGGACTAATGACCTCAGCAGTTGAGTCCCATAGTGCTCAGAGCCCGTGTTGATGTATGGCTATTGTGATCAAAATGCCCAACGGGCGTGTGCTATGTATGCTGCTCGGTATCCTGGACGACATAATCCAAGTGCCCGGACCGTTCGCCGGATAGTTACGTTATTTAAGGAAACAGGAAGAGTTCGCCCACATGTGAAACGTCAACCACGAACTGAAACAAATGATGATGCCCAAGTAGGTGTTTTAGCTGCTGTCGCGGCTAATCCTCATATCAGTAGCAGACAAACTGCGAGAGAATCGGGAATCTCAAAAACGTCGGTGTTGAGAACGCGACTACAACATCGATTGCACCCATACCATATTTCTATGCACCAGGAATTGCATGGCTACAACTTTGAACGTCGTGTACAGTTCTGCCACTGGGTACAAGAGAAATTACGGGAAGATGACAGATTTTTTGGACGTGTTTCATTTAGAGACGAAGCGTCATTCATCAACAGCGGTAACGTAAACCGGCGTAATATGCACTATTCAGCAACGGAAAATGCATGATGGCTGCGACATGTGGAACATCAGCGACCTTGGCGGGTTAATGTATGGTGCGGCATTATGGGAGGAAGGATAATTAGCCCCTATTTTATCGATGGCAATCTAAATCGTGCAATGTATACTGATTTCCTACGTAATGTTCTACCGATGTTACTACAAGATGTTTCACTGCATGACAGAATAGCGATGAACTTCCAACATGATGGATGTCCGGCACATAGCTCGCGTGCGGTTGAAGCGGTATTGAATAGCATATTTCATGACATGTGGATTGGTCGTCGAAGCACCATACCACGGCCCGCACGTTCACCGGATCTGACGTCCCCGGATTTCTTTCTGTGGGGAAAGTTGAAGGATATTTGCTATCGTGATCCATCGACAACGCCTGACAACATGCGTCAGCGCATTGTCAATGCATGTGCGAACATTAAGGAAGGCGAACTACTCGCTGTTGAGAGGAATGTCGTTACACGTATTGCCAAATCCATTGAGGTTGACGGACATCATTTTGAGCATTTATTGCATTAATGTGGGCCGGCCGTTGATGGCCGAGCGGTTCTGGGCGCTCAAGTCTGGAACCGCGCGGCCGCTACGGTCGCAGGTTGGAATCCTGCCTGAGGCATGGATGTGTGTGATGTCCTGAGGTTAGTTATGTGTAAGTAGTCCTAAGTTCTAGGGCACTGATGACCTGAGATGTTAAGTCCCATAGTGCTCAGAGCCATTTGAACCATTAATGTGGCATTTACAGGTAATCACGCTGTAACACCATGCGTTCTCAGAAATGATAAGTTCACAATGGTACATGTATCACATTGGAACAACCGAAATAAAATGTTCAAAGGTATCTACGTTCTGTATTTAAATTAAAAAAACCTACCTGTTACCAACTGTTCGTCCAAAATTGTGAGCCATACGCTTGTGACTATTACAGCGCCATCTGTCACAAAGCGAAAAAAGTGGTCCAACTAAAAAAACCATATTTCTTTACGTACTACACGAATATGTAATAAAATGTGGGGGTTCTTATTTAAAAAAACGCAGTTGATATCCGTTTGACCTATGGCGGCGCCATCAAGCGGGCCAACCATAGCGCCATCTGGTTTCCCCCTTCAAGCTAGACAAGTTTCGTTCTTTTTAGTTTTTTCTTGTGATGCTTATTTCGTGAGATATTTGGCTCCGTTACGATCAATGGACCACCCTGTATAGTGCTAATCACGTCTGCCGAAGAAGAAGCAGACACAATAACAAAACAGAAAAAAAAACGGATGGCTCCAAAAAACGGACGGCTCCAAGTCCGCCTTCAAGAATCGCAGAGCTGAGCGAGCGTGTCGTTCCGTGCCTGGATTTTCGCACGGATGCGGATATCCGCAGTAATACTGACTTTCAGAGTAGACACTTGTCTCGGTGCGGATATCCGTAACATCATCCCATGTAGGCTTTCACGGCCGGCGTCTTCATCAGTAAACACCTCCGGGCTAAGTTGCCGTGGTCGATCTGTGGAACTTCTTCTCCCTAACGTTTCGTTCTCAACTACGGAGAACATCTTCCGAGGTGAGACGACTCACCTCGGAAGAAGTTCTCCGTAGTTGAGAACGAAACGTCATGGAGAAGAAGTTCCACAGACCGACCACGGCAACGTATCCGTAACAATTTACGATTAAAAGTTCCTCTACAGTAGTAACAGTACAACCGACAACAATGATTATCATGGCTTAGATCGACTGTCCACTGAGGACGGAGTGACGCTATACTAACTAGCTTCAACGCGCAGCGTCCGGCAGAGGGTAGGAGCGCTGTCGACGTCTGCGTAGAAGTAGGTTACAGTACGCTTGTTCGCCCACTGCTTGAATACTGCTCACCGGTGTGGGATCCGTACCAGATAGCGTTGATAGAAGAGATAGAGAAGATCCAACGGAGAGCAGCGCGCTTCGTTACAGGATCATTTAGTAATCGCGAAAGCGTTACGGAGATGATAGACTCCTGTGGAAGACTCAGCAGCAGAGACGCTCAGTAGCTCGGTACAGGCTTTTCTTGAAGATTCGAGAACATGTCTTCACCGAGGAGTCAAGCAGTACATTGCTCCCTCCTACGTATATCTCGCGAAGAGACCATGAGGATAAAAATCAGAGAAATTAGAGCCCACACAGAGGCATAGCGACAATCTTTCTTTCCACGAATAATACGAGACTGGAATAGAAGGGAGAACCGATACATGTACTCAAGGTACCCTCCGCCACACACCGTCAGGTGGCTTGCGAAGTATGGATGTAGATGCGAGCGCCAGAGGGTGCGACGCGTCTGTGCTCTCGGTTTTTCTGCACAGCGAGACCTACATGCCGCATACGTCGTGTGAGCAACAGCCCCATGTCTCAACCGTTCCAACTCTGATTACATGTTTTGTTTACATTACCAGAGATGGTCACGTAATTACGGAAAGCTGCCACACAGCGACACGTAAGCTATTCCTGGAGACTGCATCCATTGGAATGTTCTCTCCGCGGTCTGACTCCAGTTCATGCATCACATATCACACAAACTAGTGTTCACTATAAAATAAGTTACATTACTGGCCATTAAAATTGCTACACCAAGAAGAAATGCAGATAATAATCGGGTATTCATTGGACAAATATATTATACTAAAACTGACATGTGATTACATTTTCACGCAATTAGGGTGAATAGATCCGGAGAAATCAGTACCCAGAACAACCACCTCTGGCCGTAATAACAGCCTTGATACGCCGGGGCATTGAGTCAAACAGAGCTTGCATGGCGTGTACAGGTACAGCTGCCCATGCACCTTCAACACGATACCACAGTTCATCAAGAGTAGTGACCGGCGGATTGTGACGAGCTAGTTGCTCGGCCGCCATTGACCAGACGTTTTCAATTGGTGAGAGATATGGAGAATGTGCTGGCCAGGGCAGCAGTCGAACATTTTCTGTATCCGGAAAGGCCTGTACAGGACCTGCAACATGCGGTCGTGCATTATCCTGCTCAAATGTAGGGTTTCGCAGGGATTGAATGAAGGGTAGAGCCACATCTGAAATGTCCACTGTTCAAAAAATGTAACGTCCACTGTTCAAAGTACCGTCAATGCGAACAAGAGGTCACCGAGACATGTAACCAATGGCACCTCCATACCATCACGCCGGGTGATACGCCAGTATGGCGATGACGAATACACGCTTCCAATCTGCATTCACCGCGATGTCGCCAAACACGGATGCGACCATCATGATACTGTAAACAGAACCCGGTTTCATCCGAAAAAATGACGTTTTGCCATTCGTGCACCCAGGTTCGTCGTTGAGTACGCCATCGCAGGCGCTCTTGTCTGTGATGCAGCGACAAGGGTAACCGCAGCCATGGTCTCCGAGCTGATAGTCCATGCTGCTGCAAACTTCGTCAAACTGTTCCTGCAGACGGTTGTTGTCTTGCAAACGTCTCCATGTGTTGACTAAGGGATCGAGACGTGGCTGCACGATCCGTTACAGCGGTGCGGATAAGATGCCTGTCACCTCAACTGCTAGTGATACGAGGCCGTTGTGATCTAGCACTGCATTCCGTATTATTCTCCTGAACCCACCGATTCCATATTTCCCCAACAGTCATTGGATCTCGACCAACGCGAGTAACAATGTCCCGATACGATAAACCGCAATCGCGATAGGCTACAATCCGACCTTTATCAAAGTCGGAAACGCGATGGTACGCAATTCTCCTCCTTACACATCACAACAACGTTTCACCAGGCAACGCCGGTCAACTGCTGTTTGTGTATGAGAAATCGGTTGGAACCTGTCCTCATGTCAGCACGTTGTAGGTGTCGCCACCGGCGCCAACCTTGTGTGAATGGTCTGAAAAGCTAACTATTTGCATATTCCAGCATCATTTTCCAGTCGGTCAAACTTCGCGTCTGTAGAACGTCATCTTCGTGCTGTAGCAGTTTTAATGGCTAGTAGTGTATGTTCTCAATCGTTCTCTTAAAAATGTTTACAAGTACGCAACGCAACGGTTAAGAAGTGTAGCACGTTAACACGATTTAAAATTATCGTGAATCAACGTAAATCACACAAAAAACTGAAAATTTAATATTTAACAGCATGACGCGTGTTTGTAATGTGACTTCATTTTACTTTCATATACGGACGAAATATTCTGCAGTAACTTTCAAGAAATTCGTTTCACTAATTAGTTTTGAATGAAATGTGATGGTGGACGGTCCTTATGTTCTTAGTCAGTCGAATGTTAATTACGAGAGCTGACTTCAGCAGATTCAGGCCGCTCGCTAGTCTACCGTCACAATTCCGGCGTACCGAGCCGGTTAACGAGGTTTGCGATGTTACAAAATCCGCACATAACAACTTACACAAGTAGACAGCATTTCCGTTTTCGGCACAGACCTCTATCCGTACTTTATGGCACTTCTGGAGGGATGTTTACCAGAAGACAGGATAGCCCGAATATCCAAAGTCTTACGGCCGATACTTTTACAAATGCGTTCGGTATGAGAAAAGAGAAACTTGTCTGTAGTGGGCAGACAGAAGATGGAAATATTGTCGGTGTGAACGAATCTGACACTGAAGGTGAACAACACAGCAGGGGAAAAGAACGGTGTGGGCGCAATGATTGCCACAGCAGGAACCTACGATAGATAACCACCGCAGAATGCCTCGTTCTCTAGAATGACGCAAATGGGATGTCAAAGATATCTCCACCTGGCTCCGTGACTATACAAGAGAAAGCAAAGCTGAAGTGGTTCGTTCGAAGATAGTGGCAGAGAAACATCTTACCGAAGGACGTCCAAAGACCTTTGCAGAAATTCTCTTACAGAAAAGACGTGACCCACCCCGAGCAAAAGGAAGCGCCGCAGACGGCGGCGACCCCGTGACAACTGCAGGGGAGACTGCGGCAGAAGCAGAAGAAAGTAGTCGAGGAACAATGGCGCCGCTTCGTAATTGGCGTTCGGAAAACAATCCTAAAATAGCTACAAATAAACAGTCTGTATTTTGCTCCAAGGAAAACTGTCCGAACAAGATACCCGACTGTAAGAATAAACAGTAAGGTCTTCTCGCGTCTCGTTTAAGAGACTGATATAGGCTGTAGTAGATTGTAACAGAGTAAGACGTGCCCTAAGTACATATACGTAACTGGCTGCAACACCTACGGAATTTTACACTACAGACGTATAGTTTTCTTTAGCTACTGCTCCTGCATACAGGAACGGGGAGAACACTGGCAGTAATTAAAACTGCAACACTAAGAACAGCAAATAACCAAATGTCAGTTACTTTACATAAGGTAAAATCACTTTTCTTCCTAACTCATTGTCACCACATCTGTTTGCTTGTAGTCTCTTGGGACATCACAAGTGGCAGATACTGTTGACATAGCTGCAGTCTAATCAATTTACAACTATCACGAAATTGACTACAAATCTCTGTGATATTTGATAATCGTTTAAAATTCTATTTATACCTTATGATTGCCTACACCTGGATGAAATGGTTTCATGTAAGAGAGTGAAAAAAATGTTGTAAATGTAAATCTATCGCGATTATACCTCCCTCTACCTTAAGTTGTATAGAACGGAATATACGACTGACATTCAATAATTAAAGAGACAGATTGGTGTAGGAAAGAAACTGCGCATTTTAGCAAAATGAGGCTTTTACTACTTCTCAACGTAATCCCCACCAATATTAACACATTAGTCCCAAATATGAATTAGTTTTTTGAGTCTGTTTTTTGACGCACTTGCCCACAAAGTGTTTTATTCCATGATTTGTCTTTTGGACTTTGGTTGAAAACGGTGACTGCAGTTTCATCACACATTACATCTTGTTTAGAAAAGGGCCACCTCCCTTCCGTTGCGCTGTTCTAAGTCTGTAGACACTTTAAGTCTTCTTTCCTTGTGATGTCGCGTTAACTCTTTCGCGACCGACGTGGCCCTTGTTTTGCTGTACTCGAGCTTGTCACCGACAACGTAACGAACTGCGCCAACACTCACCGCAGTTGTTTTTGCTCAGTAATTCGTCGGTCCTCACGAGTAATGTCGTCAGTAGGGGTTTAGACCAAAGGAGCTCACAGTTTAACTGGCCGGCCAATCACTGAGCATTGGCCTTTTCTTGTTTTTTAACTGTTCTACCTATTTATAAAAATTTCCGTACTTCATACTACTTTCACCATGCGGTAAAATTATTGGAGAACAGGCTTTACTCGGTTTTACACATCACCTTCAGAAAGCAAAAAACGGATCACTGAACGTTGTTTAGCAAGGGTGGAAACTTGAAGAGAACACGCTATCGTTATATGCAAAACTGAGATTAAAAAGAAAACAGTTTTTGTTGGTCAGTTGTTCTCAGCTCGTCCCAGTTATGCCAACCAAAGGTGACGAAAGCAAAGAGCTCCTTATACAAACTGTTTCATACGTACGTACATCAATTTTTCTCTTCAATTAGTGAATGTCGCTAACTGTAACACTCCACAAATGCAATATTAGGGTTCCCACCGACCACGTCTTAATTCGCTTACACATGAAGGAGAATACAGACACACTGAATGGCGTAATACTAATTAGGAACACACGAAATAAGGGCTTACATTAAGGCCCTGTGTGACAGTGAACTATTCCACAGAGGCGAATACATTAGAGTGGGCTTTTTTTCGTTTATTTTTGTTTCATCCCTGTTGTTGTTGTGGTCTTCAGTCCAGAGACTGGTTTGATGCAGCTCTCCGTGCTACTCTATCCTGTGCAAGCTTCATCTCCCAACCTACATCCTTCTGAATCTGTTTAGTGTATTCATCTCTTGGTCTCCGTCTACGATTTTTACCCTCCGCGCTGCCCTCCAATACTAAACTGGTGATCCATTGATGCCTCAGAATATGTTCTACCAACCGATCCCGTCTTCTAGTCAAGTTGTACCACAAATTTGTCTTTTCCCCAATTCTATTCAGTACCTCCGCATTAGTTATGTGATCTACCCATCTAATCTCTCGTCCCATATACGGGTGGGGGGGGGGGGGGGGGTCAGCGGTGCAATTCTCCGCTCTTCAGTTAAACGTATGAGAAAAAAATTACAGTGAGATATACGAACAAATTTTGTGGCAATTTTCTGTTTTAAATTTTAAAAAAAGGCGGACAAGTAAACGAAAGCAAAAAAGTAAATTTTAGAAACACATCAGTGAAAGTTGAAATTCTTCTGATAAAAACACTGCACTTTCACTTAAAATCGGAAGGACCTGTGATAGGGTGAGAAGTTATAAAATAAATAAAAAATAAAATAAAATATTGGTTATTGTATATGTATGATAGTGATTGGTTGTAATTAATATTTGCTTATCTGGAACGTGGACGTTTAATTATTTGGTATCAGACGCTTGACAATGGTTTTTTCGTAAATGCAATGTTATTCGTAGTTGACCGTGAAACAAGACTCATATAATCGGACTTGGTATTTTAATCGTTTCCAAAGACTGCTGCGGTAGGTGCGGACTCAAAATCTCAATATTAGAATAATTTGCCCGCCATGTCAATACGTCGTACAGAGGTGACTGTCTACTAAACATAAAAAAGTTTACACAGTTAGTTAAATCAGATATATTCAACGAATAAGCCTACAGTTAAATAATTCAACTTACTTTCATAAATATAGAATCTTTACAGGGTCGAGTGCCTAGTGATATTGCAACTCGCAGTGTTCTTATATAACATCAAATATGGCGGTGTGCCAGTTAATAAAATATACGTGCTTCCCGCACCAGTTATTGTACAACACCTACTTCTTCTTAATGAAACATAAGAGTGTCGTAATTGTATTTTGTTTTATCAGCGGCATAGCGCTGGAGTTCTGTGCCATAGGCTTTACTTATTTGTCAGAGATTAAATATTTAATTAAGATTTCGCGTTTCCGAGGAAACTCACGCACGGCATGCAAATGCGCCTTTATAAAGTGTTGGCAGAGGGGAGACTGTGCTCGACAGGGTCGAGGGGTTTGGGTAGAAAGGTGGAGGTCTGTTAGACAGGCAGGTCGGTGTCGCTTCCCCCCTTCCCGACGCCGTGGCTAGGAGTCGCCATCCACCCCGCCCCGTCAGAGGCGCTTGCAGGTGGCGAGGCACTGCCCGCAGGTGCGGCGCCGCCTCCTGCAGCGCGGGCAGCGGCAGGTGCGCGCCACCTGCTTGCTACCTGCCGTGCGCCCGTCGACTCGCCACAGCCAGCCAGCCAGCCTGGTGGTGGGTGTCCTCCGGGCAGCTGCCCCTCAGGCGACGCGTGCCGGCCGTCGGCGCTGGCTAAGGACCAGCTCCCCGTGATTTCAAACGGCCGCAGATTCCGAACTGTCCGACGTCACGTCACACTGACTGCGCACACACATTTGCACCCATTGCCTGTCTGAAATATCTGTAGCAGGGCCACACGCGCGAGCTGCCAGCGTACGCAGAGTGGGGTGATAAAAGTTCCTGGGGCGGGCGATAGGAACAGAGAAAGATATCAAGTCCGCGAACAGGCTTCTGCCCTACGTGCAGCTCTGGGAGGGAGACGCCGCCCCGGCAAAGATCACCGGTAGTTCAAATGGCTCCGAGCACTATCAGACTTGACATCTGAGGTCATCAGTCCCCTAGACTTAGAACTACACTACTGGCCATTAAAATTGCTACAGCAAGAAGAAATGCAGATGATAAACGGGTATTCATTGCACAAATATATTATACTAGAACTCACATGTGATTACATTTTCACGCTATTTGGGTGCATAGATCCTGACAAATCAGTACCCAGAACAACCACCTTTGGCCGTAATAACGGCCTTGATGCCCTGGGCATTGAGTCAAACAGAGCTCGGATGGCGTGTACACGTACAGCTGCCCATGCATCTTCAACACGATTCCACGGTTCATCAAGAGTAGTGACTGGCGTATTGTGACGAGCCAGTTGCTCGGCCATCATTGACCAGACGTTTTCAGTTGGTGGGAGATCTGTAGAATGTGCTGGCCATGGCAGCATTCGAACATTTTCTGTATCCAGAAATGCCCGTATAGGACCTACAACATGCGGTCGTGCAGTATCCTGCTGAAATGTAGGGTTTCGCACGGATCGAATGAAGGGTAGAGCGACGGGTCGTAACACATCTGAAATGTAACGTCCACTGTTCAAAGTGCCGTCAATGCGAACAAGAGGTGACCGAGACCTGTAACCAATGGCACCCATACTATCAAGCCGGGTGATACGCCAGTATGGCGATGACGAATACACGCTTCCAATCTGCGTTCACCGCGATGTCGCCAAACACGGATGCGACCATCACGATGCTGTAAGCAGAACCTGGATTCATCCGAAAAAATGACGTTTTGCCATTCGTGCACCCAGGTTCGTCGTTGAGTACAGCACGGAGGCGCGCCTGTCTGTAAAGGGTAACCGCAACCATGGTCTCCGAGCTGATAGTCCATGATGCTGCAAACGTCGTCCAACTGTTCGTGGAGATGCTTGTTGTCTTGCAAACGTCCCCATCTGTTGACTCAGGGATCGAGACGTGGCTGCACGATCCGTTACAGCCATGCGGATAAGATGCCTGTCATCTCGACTGCTAGTGATACGAGGCCTTAGGGATCCAGCTAGGCGTTCCGTATTACCCTCCTAAACCCACCGATTCTATATTCTGCTAACAGTCATTGGATCTCTACCAACGCGAGCAGCAGTGTTGCGATACGATAAACCGCAATCCCGATCGGCTACAACCCGACCTTTATCAAAGTCGGAAACGTGATGGTACGCATTTCTCCTCCTTACACGAGGCATCACAACAACGTTTCACCAGGCAACGCCGGTCAGCTGTTGTTTCTGTATGAGAAATTGGTTGGAAACTTTCCTCATGTCAGCACGTTGTAGGTGTCGCCACCGGCGCCAACCTAGCGTGAATGCTCTGAAAAGCTAATCGTTTGCACATCACACCATCTTCTTCCTGTCGATTAAATTTTGTGTTTGTGGCACGTCGTCTTCGTGTTGTAGCAAATTTAATGGCCAGTAGTGTACTTTCGTACAATTCTTCGAGAATTTCCGCACGAGAGCTCGTCCCTTACGGAACTGGCGACGGACGCGCGTATCCGTTACAGTTGCTACGTTTGCCTTTCCTACTACATCACTGCCGCTTACGAAAACTATAACGGCTGCGTGCAGATGAGCGTGAAGACGGCCGTACACCCTGTCTGCTCTGTCGCGTCCTCTAGCACTGCACTTCCAGTTACTTATCTTCAGATCTGACACAGCGTAGAAAAAGTATTGGCCCTAGACAGAGCGCTCTTCTCGAAATCACTTTCTGTACGAGGAACCCGACGTCGGGACGATGTTCCTCAAAATCTCGGGGAAAATAAAACATATTTCCAACTTCAAAAGACAGCGAATGGATCGCCTACGACAACGGCAATGTGTTCCGAGTACTTAACCGCCGCTCATTCCAGGCAGCCGACTAACAAAAATTAATCTGGTAACGGAAAGGACCCTTTGCGGAGCAGGCTGGAGGTAAAACTTGCAGGGAACGAGCGAGGTGCGAATGCGGTAAGCGTGTTCCAACGGTCGTACGCTGCAGCAGAAATGCGCAGGTGAACTGAGTTGCACAGGACCTTTTAGCAGTGGGCAGCATTGCAGCGACAACAACGTCAGCAGAGAGTCAGTCGGCAGGAGTCAACAGGACCAGCCATACCTCTGAGGATGTCCGACGTAGTATTGGAAGAAACGTTAGGAATAGAAGTATCCCTTGGACCACGGCCATATAACCCGGAAGAAGTATCAACAACAGTACCATCCGGTCGTGAAAGCCTTGATTGTATGTTTAGAGACACGTGTGTCGCGGAGTTGCCGAGTCCTCCCCTCCCGGCGCCATCCGTCCGAGCCGGTGGCCGGCACTGGCCGGGCTTCGGCGGGGGGCGGCTGCGGCTGCGGCTGTGCTGCGCTCGGCCGCTGCGTTCCGCGTGAGCGCAGCAGCCGCCGCCGCCTGCAACCCGACGCCCCCAGGCCGCGTCCCCCCCCCCCCCCCCCTCACGCCGGCCCGGTCCTGCCCGGCTGACGGCGCCGCTCAGCCGGAAGGCCGCCTCGTCCCAAATCAGATCTCCCCACCTGCGCGGGCGCGCTCGCCACCCACAGGGCACACGCTTCTCCTTCCCCGGTTCTCCCGGTACCCCTGAGGTCTCCTTCACACGTATGAGATTCAATTCGATTCGAAAATAAACAATTTTTTCAACCTTCAGCTGCAAGGTAATTTTTACTCGTTTACCAAGTGTGGGGCGGCTGGTTGAAATTTACTTGTTGTTAATAATAGTGTAGAATGTAATGTAACTGCAGAAACATTTCCCGGCCGTTTAACCATATGTGGGGCGGCGGGTGGTATTAATTGTTTTCAAATTTGACTTTTTGATCATATAAAATCAGTTGGTTCCAGTGAGAAATTCATCAATGGACTAGAAGGAGTTGGCCACCAATAAATCCTTTAGGCTTCTCTTGGACTGAGTTTGATTGGTCGAACGCAAGACGGTGTCTGTTTTCTAGAGCGCGTTCTGTTGCGGCTGTTTCCTCAGGATGCCGTACGCGAGAACGTCTCTCGTGCCCTACACGGCGCTGTTCAGTAGCGTGCACAGTCTGTCCTACACAAAATTGTCCACAACCGCCGCGCGGGATTAGCCGAATGGTCTCAGGCGCTGCAGTCATGGACTGTGCGGCTGGTCCCGGCGGAGGTTCGAGTCCTCCCTCGGGCACGGGTGTGTGTGTTTGTCCTTAGGATAATTTAGGTTAAGTAGTGTGTAAGCTTAGGGACTGATGACCTTAGCAGTTAAGTCCCATAAGACTTCACACACTTTTTTTTTGTCCACACCCACACGGTGTTTCGAACACTCCTGACATTCTGAGGCCACCAGATTTCGCAAGCCATCCTTCCGAAGACACGAAAGAGAAAGGCTGCCGAGGTAAGGAAGAAGCCAGCTTCTTGCCGCCACACGGCTCTGTAACAGGAAAGATTAGCCTGTGGGGCGACGGGTGGAATTAATTGTTATAAAAATGTTCCTATTATTTATGCAGTCTTTTGCCGTTCTCAACACTGGCTCTCTAACTACAATATTGGCAACCAGAAAGTGATTAGCAAAACGTGAAGCCTGTAATTAGAATTCCTAGTGCCCACTTCATCTGAGAAATACACTTATAGTTACAGCTTATAGCTCTGAGGAATTTGGAGATTGTCTGGGATTCATAATCAAAAACGATCCTGTAAAAACGTTCGCTATATTCTGAAAGTCACAGACCAAAAAAAAAGTATCCACACAATCCAACTACTAGAGCAGTTCAGAGTCTAATGCGCTGATGCAACTATAACTGTCCAAATTAAATGTTTAAGTGAATGCTCGCCATAATTTGATGATAATGTTCATCAAACGCCACGCTAAATAATGGTAGAATGTCTGTTCCGCGACGGCACGTGAAAATACAACATACGCAAACTGAAGATAGATCATTAAAGTCATCCCAGAATTAACACTTCACTCTAAAATGATTTCATGGTTACGCGTATCCCGAGTAACTTAGTACGGCATCCGAGGCTGTTTATAGCAATGATACCGATGCGACGCGACTCCCGACACAGATGGTGTGCTATTCAGCGTCTGGAGAGAACTGGGGCCTTTCTTCCTCGGTGCGGACGGCTCAGGGAACGCCTGATCAATTCTCCTCTCCCGACTAGCCGCTGGGCTAGTAATGCACCACTTTAAATTATTGAATAAATCATCGCTTCCTTTGCTGATGGCCGATGAAGCTCTCAATTTAAATGTGCATTCAGCACACAGGTAAGTAATCATAATAAAAGTCTGACATGGCTAAGTCAATTATTTTGGGCGAGAGAATTAATTTAATTACACTACACGCAGTAGATGAGCTCTGAATTTGCCCTTTGGAGATACGCTATCGCTATAGTTTTATAGTTATCGAATTGAAACTTCTCACATCTTTATGATTATAGCGGATCTCCCTTCTACTTAAATTTAAACATCCTAGCCTTATTTATTCGCCTACTTAATCTATTTTGCTTCCTTAATTTTTAAGAGAAAAACCAGAAAATCATGAATTTCAACTAAAATCTTAATTTGTGAGATCCAGAAGACTGTTTCTATTAAATTATTATGAAAAAGGAATCTAAATATAAATTTTTAAGTTTCTAGCTCTTTTCTGTTGCGCCAAAGATATCTACACAAAAACGTCCAAATTTCGAAAATAGTTAAAGTTATTGAACTGACATTCAACACATATTGATTTAGTATTACTCCTGACATGCTAGAAACGTTTCAGGTTATTTACTTGATTTTTAAAGTATTGCGCAACATTTAAGACGTCAGAGCTAGTTACAGCGGACTAGGCTGGCACACACACGAGCGGTTTACCAGATGATGATGATGTGGATCGGCTGGTTTCTGCAGAACAATTTAAAACCAGTGCTGTGGGGAAAAACTTGTGATAAATATACGGATAAATTTAAGACGCAGGATTACGGAAAGAAGTTTGTGTTGAAATTTTCAACGACTTCGGTGAATATGACGGCTCTATAAAATGGAATTGTGTAATTATGTAAAAATTAAATTTTGTCGAATAAGCGACATGGTATATTAGAACAACTGGTAAACTCATCACCATTTCGAAGAAATTTACAAAGAAATGATCAAAAATAACCAATGACATTTATTTAAAATACGTATAAAAATAGTATATTAAGGTAAATCACATTTTAGAAAGCCGTTAACTCACTGAACCCACTTCAGTCACGAAGGAAAAAAACTGGCTCTGAGCACTATAGGACTTAACATCTGAGGTCATCAGTTCCCTAGAAATGCCGGCCGGTGTGGCCGTGCGGTTCTAGGCGCTTCAGTCTGGAACCGCGTGACCGCTACGGTCGCAGGTTCGAATCCTGCCTCGGGCATGGATGTATGTGATGTCCTTAGGTTAGTTAGGTTTGAGTAGTTCTAAGTTCTAGGGGACTGATGACCACAGATGTGATATCCCATAGTGCTCAGAGCCATTCAGTTCCCTAGAACTTACAACTACTTGAACCTAACTAACCTAAGGACATCAGACACATCCACGACCGAGGCAGGTTACTGACCTGCAACCGTAGCAGCAGCGCCGTTCCGGGCTGAAGCGCCTTGAACCGCTCGGCCACAGCGGCCGGCCACGAAGTAATCCTTCAACAAAACTCATATACTTTTAGTTTACATAAGTGCCCGATTTATCCTGATTTAATCCGAGGGAACATCTTCAAAACCCGAGATGGACGACGTCCTTTTCATTTCAAAACCATCTCGGTCTCGTACGAAATTGTGCAGAACTACATAAGCTTTCACTACGTCCGCAGTATAGTCAGGACCCAAGTTACCTGCGCGATGGAATATTCTCCACGTGTCCTTAAGTGCTCCAAAAGCACATTATGCGGTTTAATACATTCCCTCATAAATGTATCTTCGTATTGAAGACGGTCCTTTGATGTCCCGTGTAAGTCATCAAATAATTTGACAACCTCAAGTAATTAAAAAATTTGTCTACAGCTCTCGTAGCTTCGGTAAAACAGTTGTAAGTACGCTTTTTATACGTTTGTATGTTGGCAGCGCGATAGACTGCATTAATAACTCTGACAGCGCTGTGAGTCCTTGTAAGAGACTCTGTGGCTGGTCGGATTCGCAGTTGGGAGTGAATAACCAGCAGTGATGGAAGTTGGAAGTTAATAGTTAGCAGTGAAGGAGGTTAGAGGTCTGAGGTGCTAGCGCGAGCGGACGGTCTGGACGTGTCCGTCATGGAGATGTAATATTGTTGACGATTATACAACTTTTGGAACTGGATGTCACGGACGATTTTATAGTTTTTGAACAGGATGTCACGCGATTAAGGTAAAATCTGCTAAATACATTGTTTGCTCTGCAACAAAATCTTTCCTTTGCTAACCACCTGTCTATCAGTAGTTGGAGCCTACAGCAGTTAGAATCTTTTATTTAGCTGGCTGTATTGGTGCCTGCTGTATCACTGTAGTTCGTGTAGCGAAATTTTTTTGTGAGGTAAGTGACTTACGAAATGTATGGGTTCTTGTTAGGATTTCTTCTAATTCAGGACCATTCTTTTGAGTTAATTTTAAAGCAGTCAGATCGTGTTATCCTTGAATGTTGTGGGTAATTAATGAATAGGAGAAGTCTGAGCTGTAGTTGTCAGGGAAAATTCTGTAGGTCAGTGTTGAAATGATAAAGACTAGCAAAGTCACAGTACGTCAGTTTCACTCAGCAGTTTCAGAATTAAATTTAGAAGTTTCACCTTCTCAGTTATTGCAGCTTAAGTAAAAAATTATTAAATAAAGAAATTTCAATGTGTAGAATGCTCCAAATTCCTCCCGTAAACAGATGAGAGGGTGCTCTCTCTCCTACGTTTTATATATGTAGAAACAACATGCCAGCGACCTGAGTGCAATCCAGTATCACTACTGAGCCTGTGTGCGGGAGAAAATACAGAACCTAATGTGAACCAGCGGCCGCTACGGTCGCAGGTTCGAATCCTGCCTCGGGCATGGATGTGTGTGATGTCCTTAGGTTAGTTAGGTGAAATGTCCCCTTTGAGCAATTATACAAGACCGTGCTTAACCTGACACACAATGTTTTTAGCGCAACGCAATCTGACTATCAAAGATCCCTGCAAAAGAATGGCCCTGAGTAACTTTAACCTATACCTTTCACAAATCACTTACCTCACAAAAATCTTCGTTACTCGAACTACTGCAATACAGCGAGCGCCACTACTGCCAGCTAAATAAAAGATTCAAACTACGGAAGGCACTAACTACTGATAGGGATAGTTAGCAAATGAAAGATATTAATAGAGAACAAACAATGTATTTACCTTAATAATCATAATATATATAGCAGTTCATGACAAATTACAAAACTCCGCCATCTCTCTCCCAACATCCACCACTGCTGGCGGCTCACCTCCAACTGCGCAACGCTACGCGCTGTTCACATCCAGCTGCCCAACAATACAATGGCAGACAATAATGCAAACTAGCCACAGACTGTACACAGCACAGCCAGTGATTTTCATATAGAGCACTACGTAACGTTGCCAATAAGAAAATATAAACGCCTACTTACATAAAGAAAACATAAACAGCCTACTTACATAAAGAAAACATAAACAGCCTACTTACATAAAGAAAACATAAACAGCCTACTTACATAGGCTTCAGTATTTTAAACATAGCTGCACAACAGCAACGGTTCCACGTAATAAAATTATAAACAGCCGACCAGTTGCAATGGATAAAGAATTCTTTACCTAGGTTTCAACAAATTTAAATTTGTCTTCTTCAGAAGGTGGCAATTTTACATTAGTAAGGACTAATGTACCATCGCCGTTTTTAGAGTCGGTTGTGAGCTCTGCAACATCCATGTATTAATTTATATTTACGTGACAAACCCTATTTCTAGGGCTATATTTTAATTTTGACAAATGGATCTATGCCGACATTTGTAAAAACGGCGATGGCACATTAGTCCTTACTAATATAAAATTGCCACCTTCTGAAGAAGACAAATTTAAATTTGTTGAAACCTAGGTAAAGAATTCTTTATCCATTGCAACTGGTCGGCTGTTTATAATTTTATTAGTTAGGTTTAACCAGTTCTAAGTTCTAGGCGACTGATGACCTCAGAAGTTAAGTCGCATAGTGCTCAGAGCCATTTGAACCATTTTGAACCTCATGTGAACCCCGTGAAAACCGTGTTTGTGCGAAAGGGTGTCGCGCCGTTGCAGTTGCAACTTAAAACGAATCGAATGGAACCGCATACTTGTGAATCAGGCCTAATGTTGCCCTCGCACGGGACGTGCGATGTCGCTGCGAAACACGTCACGGTGAAAGGTGCACGGGCAGTGTGGCGCTGGTACACCACACGGAACACTGGCCGCTGGCAATCGCACACACCTCCCCTCCACTCCACTCCGCGATGGTGGTAGTTCTCACAAGGGAACCTCCCCATCGCACCCCCCTCAGATTTAGTTATAAGTTGGCACAGTGAATATGTCTTGAAAAACTGAAAACAGATCAATCGAGAAAATAGGAAGAAGTTGTGTGGAACTATGAAAAAAATAAGGAAAATATACAAACTGAGTAGTCCATGTCAAAGATAGGTAACATCAATGAGAGCGTGAGCCCAGAAGCGCCGTGGTCCCGTGGTTAGCGTGAGCAGCTGCCGGATGAGAGGTCCTTGGTTCAAGTCTTCCCTCCACTGAAAAGTTTACTTAATATTTTTTTAAAGTTATGATCTGTCCGTTCGTTCATTGACGTCTCTGTTCACTGTAATAAGTTTAGTGTCTGTGTTCTGCGACCGCACCGCAGAACCGTGCGATTAGTAGACGAAAGGACGTGCCTCTCCAATGGGAACCGAAAACATTTGATCGCAAGGTCATAGGTCAACCGATTCCTCCACAGGAAAACACGTCTGATATATTCTATACGACACTGGTGACGGCATGTGCGTCACATGACAGGAATATGTTGTCGACCCACCTAACTTGTACACTTGGCGAATGGGGAAAAAGATTCTTCTACCTTGCCCGATACTACAGCAAGTTACCTCGCACTAGACGGACAGATAATCATTGTCTGAAAATAAAAAATTAAACTTTTCACTCGAGGGAAGGCTTGAACCAAGGACCTTTCGTCATGCAGCTGCTCACGCTAACCACGGGACCACGGCGCTCCTGAGCTCACACTATGCTTGATTTTGCCTATCTTGCGCATGGACTACTCAGTTTGCATATTTTGCTTATTTTTTTCATAGTTCCACACAATTTCTTCCTGTTTTCTCGATTGATCTGTGTTCAGTTTTTCAAGACCTATTCACTGTGCCAACTTATAACTAAATCTGAGGGGGGTGCGATGGGGAGGTTCCCTTGTCAGCTACAACTGGGGCACAAAACGCACAGTTTGTTTACGAAACTGGGCGCGAGTAAAACTGCTACGTTAGCTTTACTGAAACGCACACTTGCTCCCTTCTCCATGTGTCTGCCACGTTGTTCTTTCTGTAGTATACAAGGTAACAACTTCCGGGGAAATCGGCCGGTGACGTAAACAGCAATCCTTTTAATTCGTGGGATCATGTTTCTTGGATAATTCACAAAATCGAAGAAACTAATTTTCGAAACGAGATTGCTGTTTTTATGCATAATATCGAATATTCCTGAACATACTTGTGTAACATTAATAAGAATCTCCCAGAATTCTGAAGACACCGCCAACCTGAACATAAAAGTACTTGCAGATAGCAGGATGCGAACTGGCAACGTTCGCAGATCTCGATGAAAGTTTTCAGAAGGCTTTCCTCGGTTGTGTGGCAAATGCCGGAACAGGAAATCACCTCCCATAGTTTCCCAGTTCGGCATTTTTGCTATTTCTTACAGAGAAACAGCACTTCCGAGTGACCCAGAGATGTACTATGCTCCGAAATAGATGAGATGTTAGAATGAAACGAAACAAAACAAAAATAGGTAACCAGTAAACAAATGGTTCAAATGGCTCTGAGCACTATGGGACTTAACTTCTGAGCTCATCAGTCCCCTAGAACTTAGAACTACTTAAACCTAACTAACCTAACGGCATCACACACATTCATGCCCGAGGCAGGATTGGAACGTGCGACTGTAGCGGTCACGCGGTTCCAGACTGAAGTACCTAGAACCGCACGGCCACACCGGCCGGCGGTAACCAGTAACAGGTGCAATGAGTGCAGTTCTAATGTGCCGGCTCTTTGCCCTAGCGGAATGCTATAGGGGGAGCTGGCAGTAAATACGCGATTACGGATCCGCCTAACAGCATCAATTTACTTGCGGAGATAGAAGTATGCTATATAACCCAGTCGTCGAAAGCCGCCGTTGAACTCTTTAAAGTTCCCTTCCTCTATGGGCACTGAAGCCTCTGAATCTGCTTTAACGTCTGAGTGCTGCGTAAACATAAGAGAAAACAACGTAGCCGTTGACACGTCCATTTTAACATTACAGCTGACAAGTAACGAAGCAGGTGTGCATACGGAGATCGATTTCGCAAGACATCGCTCTGGTGCCGAACGTCGCGGGTTTCGAATCCGCGCCAGACGGCCTGGACCTCGATTACCACTGGAGGTCTCTACAGCCGTCGCGCCGTAAGCCTTGGCCACGCGCGCTCCTGGCCCGCGCATAACGTGAGGGCGCCACGGTGGAGCACGTGGTCACAGCTGCCAATCACGACGTACCGTGTCCTGTATATAAGCGCCTGCCTCTCGCTCAGATAAACCCCCCCCCCCCCCCCCCAGTACACCTCTTGCAATATGCTGATGACACCGCATTCCTCGCCCTCGCCCCTACCCTCCAACGGTCCCAACGCCTTCTCCAGAATCACCTTGACCTTTTTGCTGCACGGTGTAACCAGTGGCTCCTGAAACTCAACCCTTCCATGACCCAGGCAATCATCGTAGGTCGTACCACTCGCTCCTTCCGGCTCCTGGATTTCTCCCTTACTGTCTGCGCCCGTCCTGTCCGCCTCACCCCCACCCTCACCTACCTTGGCCTCACCATTGACCGTCACCTCACCTGGTTCCCTCATCTCCGCTCCATCCAATCCAAAGCCCATAACCGCCTCCGACTCCTCAAACTCCTCTCTGGCCGGACATGGGGGTTGCACCCCTCTACCATCCTCCACACCTACAAATCCTTAATCCGTCCCATCCTCTGTTATGCCAGTCCTGCCTGGATATCTGTCCCCCCCCCCCAAATTCTATCAGTCCCTCCAGATCCTTGAGCGTCATGCACTCCGCCTCGCCTTCCGTACACGCCTCCCGTCCCCCACGCGGATCCTCTATGATCTCATTCCTTTCCCCCATCTGCTCCTATTCCTCGAACATATCCGCATCCTCTACAGCTCCCGCCGTCTTGAACCCCCTCACCCCCTGGTTGCTCCTCTCCTCTCCCATCCCCACCCCCTGCCATGTCTTCACCATTGTGTCCCCCCTACCCTCCATCTCTACACACTACATCTCCTTTCCCAAGGTCGCTTCCATCAACTCCCCCTCCTGGATGATGCCCTCTCTCCCTCCATTTATCCCCCCTATCAACTCTGATCCTCACTCCCCCTCCTTTCCTCTGTCCATTTCCTGGGCTCCCTCTTCCCCCCTTCCGTCCTGTTTTCTCCCCATTAAACCTCTCCCTACCTCCCTTCTCCCCCCCCCTGAGTCCTTTTGTATTCCCCTCCTCTGCCTACCCCACTCCCTGTCGCGTCTGCCCAGCGCCCCTCACCCCTCTTATGGGTCCTCATCCTCCATCAGCTCCTTTCCCGGCTCCCCCCCTTTTTTTATTTTCCCATCATCTGTCCAGTTTCCCCCCATCTGCTCTCGGCTGTGGTATGTCACATTTGCCAACATTTTAGTGCAGTGTTCCAGTGACTGTTCAGTGTTGTTCGTCTTTTTCGTGTTGCGAACAGAAACCATGCTGTCCTGGGTGTGAATTTTATGTCTTTTGCGAACAGAAACCAGACTGTCGCCGTGTTTTTTTTAATTGTCTGTCTATTGTTTTACCTGTCTGCTTTGTGTGTATTTACTTAGCGTCATCATCCCTCTGTTCTTTGTTTTAAGTTTCACGATTTCTTTTCACCATGTTACTCTTTACGTCTCCGATTTTATCGCCTGTTTTTATTATTTATTCTCTTCATCTTTCTAACGAAGTCTGTAGGCTGAAGAGCGGCATACTAACCTGCTGCCAGCTCGCCCCCTTCGGGGGGAATTGAAATTCAATAAAGGAAAAAAAAAAAGCTCAGATAACACCTTCTCCAGTACGCCGATGACACCACCTTCCTTGCCCTCGCCCCCACCCTGCAACGCTCCCGACACTTCTCCAATCCCATCTTGACTGGTTCACCACTTGGTGCAACCAGTGGTTGCTCAAGGTCAATCCTTCCAAGACCCAGGCGATCATTGTAGGCAAAACCACCCCTTCCTTCCGTCTCCACGACTTCTATGTCACCGTCTATGGCCGTCCTATCACCCTCACCCCACCCTTAAGTACCTTGGCGTCACCCTCGACCGTCGCCTCTCCTGGACCTCCCCATCTCCGGACAATCCAAGCCAAGGCACGCTCCCGACTCCGTCTGCTCAAGCTCCTCTCCGGCCGCACATGGGGTCTGGACCCCTCCACCATACTCCACACCTATAAATCCCTCATCCGCCCTATCCTCTGCTACCCCCACCCTGCCTGGATCTCCGCCCCTCCTACCTTTTACAAATCCCTTCAAATCCTCGAACGCCATGCTCTCCGCCTCGCCTATCGTATGCGTCTCCCCTCCCCCACGCGGATCCTGTATGACCTCATTCCGTTCCCGCACCTCCTCCTTTTCCTCTGCACCTCCCGTAAACTCGATCCCCCTCACCCGCTTGTCTCTCCCATCCTCTCCCACCCCCGTCCGCTGTCGCGCCTGTATTCCCACATCCCACCTACTCTCCATCTCTGCACTCTCCATACCCTCGCCCAAGGTGGCTTCCACTCCCTGATGCTGCCCTCATTCCCTCCATCTACCCCTCCTACCAACTTTGATCCTCCCAATCCAACCCCTGTGTCTTTTCCCAAGGACACCCTCTCTCCCTCCTCCCTCCCTCCTCTCCCCTGGGCTTCCCCTACCCCCCCTACCTTCTTTCTTCCCCCCCATCTCCTCTGCCACTGGCATCTACACCCTCCCCTCTCCCTCCCCCTCCACCTTTTCCCCTTTGGCAGGTCTCCGAACTCGTACACGTTCAGTGAACATTCGCGCGCCGGAGATCATCGCCAATGGTTTGTTGTGTGTGTCATGGTGTTAGTGATTTAGTGTTTCACCGCCCACTCTCCATCGTTCACGTGTGTCTTTTCAGTCATCTTTATTCGTGTACCAGTGTTGAACGTTTTTTAATTTACCACACCTGTGAACGGCTCCGTGTTTTTTACTCATGTGTCTGCTGTATTTTGTCCATCATTATGTTTTGTTTTTCTATGTCTTCCTGTTCCTATTTATATTATCTGTGGCCGAAGAGCGGCGTTATATTGCCGCTGCCGGCCTACCTTTGTATAAGGTGTTAAAATAACAATAAAGGGGAAAAAAGCTCAGCTAAGAAGTCTGATATTCCTATGAGTCTATCGACATCTCGGCTACAGATAGCGTGTTTGCCGTACTTCGTTTACGAGTGGACGTTGTGGATTCGTTTGGTTGTCGCTTGTGACCGCGTTGCTTCTTGCGTGTTGTCGTCGTAAGGTCTTGCTCGGTCGTCCGTCGTTGTTCGTGTCCCTCCTTTCCCGTTCGTTTGTCTGTTCGCGGGCCGCTCTCCGTTTGGTCCCGCCGCGCTTCGTTCTCGGCAACCCCGCGACCGGAACGGTCGCGGTTATAGCATTAAAATTGTGAAGAGTAATAGGGACAATCTACATACTCCATAAATACGACCGTGAAATCCAAAGTGATGAGGTGAACATTAGGTAAAGCAAGAAATTTCTCACCTGCTCTGTTTCTACGCTTTCACCCACTACAAAAGTGAAACAATTAGAGGCTCTTTATAACAGTTTCTCTAGATAGAACACTAACTACAAAAATATTTTCCAGTCGTGAACAGAAATATAGTGGGCAATACCGAGTGAGGTAGCGCAGTGGTTAGCACACTGGACTCGCATTCGGGAGGACGATAGTTCAAACCCGTCTCCGGCCGTCGTGCTTTAGGTTTTCCGTCATTTCCCTAAATCGTTTCAGGCAAATGCCGCGATGGTTCCTTTGAAAGGGCAAGGCCGATTTCCTCCCCCATCCTTCCCTTATCCAAGCTTGTGCTCCGTCTCTAATGACCTCGTCGTCGACGGGACGTTAAACACTAATCACCTCCTCCTCCTCCTCCTCGTGGGCAATCAGTGACGTGAGTGACGTAGTTCAGGAGCCAGATCTGATCCATCCCCGCAACCGTTGTTTCAACAAAAACACGACCTATATTACGGGGATCAACGTACCGAACTCTATTACATTCCCATCATTAATAAAGAGTCACTTTGTAAGCATAAGCACGCAAGTCATTTGTCGCGTTGCGTGGCCAACCGGTTAAAGGCGCTACAGTCTGGAACCGCGCGGCCTCTACGGTCGCAGGTTCAAATCCTGCCTCGGGCATGGATGTGTGTGATGTCCTTAGTTTAGTTCGGTTTAAGTAGTTCTAAGATCTAGGGGACTGATGACCTTAGAAGTTAAGTCCCATAGTGCTCAGAGCGATTTGAACCATTTTTTGTGGCGTTGCTATTTGCGTACTTCAGTTTGTCAGAACAAAAGCTGTCCGTACCGATGTACAGCAACAATCTACATACCCAACAGTATTTATATCGTCATAAGCGTGTCTTTAACATAAACGCTCCACAGGAACTGGACGAAACACTACGAACACCCTCCGGAACTCGTTGCCTAGTTTACTGTGCAACGTGCTGACGTCATTTCTCCTCCCTTGTACCACATCAGTGGCTGCCGGCAGATCTGCGGTCGTTGTGACGTTGAGTGCCTCTGCCGTCACGTCAGACCAGTGGGAGCAGCATCTTGCCGACGCCCCATTACAAGCAGACTACGCTGTGCCCAAAAATGAAAAATATGATTGCGTGGTGTCTTTTTTTTTTTTTTTTTGAAATGTCCACAGCTTTGGAACATTATCTTTAAATTGAAGGTGAAGGTGGGAAGAATGCAAACGAATGGGAAGGGATTACCTGATGTCAGCTGCATCGAGACATTACGAGGAATCAGCGGTGACGAGTGAAAAATGTGTACTGGACTGGGATTCGTTCCCGCGATCTTCTGCTTACTATGCGGATGCGTTAAACACTGCCCCATCCGGAAGACAGTGTTATTGCAACTGCGGGGGTACCTCGGTACGCCTCACGGCTGATCCACATACCCACCGAGCGCATTTACGAGGTGCATTCAAGTTCTGAGGCCTCCGATTTTTTTTTCTAATTAACTACTCACCCGAAATCGATGAAACTGGCGTTACTTCTCGACGTAATTGCCCTGCAGACGTACACATTTTTCACAACGCTGACGCCATTATTCCATGGCAGAGGCGAAGGCTTCTTTAGGAGTCTGTTTTGACCACTGGAAAATCGCTGAGGCAATAGCAGCACGGCTGGTGAATGTGCGGCCACGGAGAGTGTCTTTCATTGTTGGAAAAAGCCAAAATTCACTAGGAGCCAGGTCAGGTGAGTAGGGAGCATGAGGAATCACTTCAAAGTTGTTATCACGAAGAAACTGTTGCGTAACGTTAGCTCAATGTGCGGGTGCGTTGTCTTGGTGAAACAGCACACGCGCAGCCCTTCCCGGACGTTTTTGTTGCAGTGCAGGAAGGAATTTGTTCTTCAAAATATTTTCGTAGGATGCACCTGTTAACGTAGTGCCCTTTGGAACGCAATGGGTAAGGATTACGCCCTCGCTGTCCCAGAACATGGACACCATCATTTTTTCAGCACTGGCGGTTACCCGAAATTTTTTTGGTGGCGGTGAATCTGTGTGCTTCCATTGAGCTGACTCGCGCTTTGTTTCTGGATTGAAAAATGGCATCCACGTCTCATCCATTGTCACAACCGACGAAAAGAAAGTCCCATTCGTGCTATCGTTGCGCGTCAACATTGCTTGGCAACATGCCACACGGGCAGCCGTGTGGTCGTCTGTCAGCATTCGTGGCACCCACCTGGATGACACTTTTCGCATTTTCAGGTCGTCATGCAGGATTGTCTGCACAGAACTCACAGGAATGCCAACTCTGGAGGCGATCTGTTCAACAGTCATTCGGCGATCCCCCAAAACAATTCTCTCCACTTTCTCGATCGTTTCGTCACACCGGCTTGTGCGAGCCCGAGGTTGTTTCGGTTTGTTGTCACACGATGTTCTGCCTTCATTAAACTGTCGCACCCACGAACCCACTTTCGACACATCCATAACTCCATCACCACATGTCTCCTTCAACTGTAGATGAATTTCAATTGGTTTCACACCACGCAAATTCAGAAAACGAATGATTGCACGCTGTTCAAGTAAGGAAAACGTCGCCATTTTAAGTATTTAAAACAGTTCTCATTCTCGCCGTTGGCGGTAAAATTCCATCTGCCGTACGATGCTGCCATCTCTGGGACGTATTGACAATGAACGCGGCCTCATCTTAAAACAATGCGCATGTTTCTATCTCTTTCCAGGCCGGAGAAAAAAAAATCGGAGGCCTTAGAACTTGAATGCACCTCGTACAATAACAATGTGTCCTGGATGGCGCAGTGACTAAAGTACCTGCCTAGTAAGCAGGGAATCCCAGTTTGGAACATATTTATCACTCGTAATGTCCCGATGCAGCTGATACCAATAATACTTTTCCTTTCCTTTCCTTTCCTTTCATCCCACCTCCAAATTCAATTTACATATAAAGAATTAAGAAGGCATAGAAGTCAAGGCGTACAAATCAGCAAGCAACAAAGCCTTAATAAAAGCCGTTCTAATGTGTGTGAAATCTCGTGGGACTTAACTGCTAAGGTCATCAGTCCCTAATCTTACACACTACTTAACCTAAATTATCCTAAGGACAAACACACACACACACACCCAAGCCCGAGGGAGAACTCGAACCTCCGCCGGGACCAGCCGCACAGTCCATGACAGCAGCGCCTTACACCGCTCGGCTAATCCCGTACGGCCCTTAATAAAAGTCTTGAAGCATGTCTGAATATGCAATAAGTCTACAAACAGCATCAAAGATACTGTGAATTACGAAAGTATCGTAAACCGTGAGAGGAAACATCGGTGAAATCGAAAGTTCAAGTCAGACGTGGAGGCGTGCTCAGATAGCATAGTGGCTAAGACAAACGCAGCAGTAAGTGGGAAATCCAGTTTCCAGCCGCGGTGCGGCGTGGCACAAGTTTTCAACTGTCACTACTTACTCAATTCTCTCCCCCGGTAGCCGAATGGTCAGCGTGACGGACTGTCAGTCCTCCGGGCCCGGTTTCGATTCCCGGCTGGGTCGGGGAATTTTCTCCGCCCAGGGGCTGGGTGTTGTGCTGTCCTCATGATCACCCTATCATCCTCATCGATTGCCGGTGGCCGAATAATCATCATCATCATCATTTAAGACTGACTATGCCTTTCAGCGTTCAGTCTGGAGCATAGCCCCCTTATAAAATTCCTCCATGATCCCCTATTCAGTGCTAACATTGGTGCCTCTTCTGATGTTAAACCTGTTACTTCAAAATCATTCTTAACCGAATCCAGGTACCTTCTCCTTGGTCTGCCCCGACTCCTCCTACCCTCTACTGCTGAACCCATGAGTCTCTTGGGTAACCTTGCTTCTCCCATGCCCCATTCGTGTAACATGACCCCCAGCATCTAAGCGTGTTCGCCCTGACTGCTACATCTATAGAGTTCATTCCCAGTTTTTCTTTGATTTCCTCATTGTGGACACACTCCTGCCATTGTTCCCATCTACTAGTACCTGCAATCATCCTATCTACTTTCATATCCGTAACCTCAACCTTGTTGATAAGGTAACCTGAATCCACCCAGCTTTCGCTCCCATACAACAAAGTTGGTCGAAAGATTGAACGGTGCACAGATAGCTTTAGTCTTGGTACTGACTTCCTTCTAGCAGAAGAGTGTAGATCGTAGCTGAGCGCTCACTGCATTAGCTTTGCTACACCTCGCTTCCAGTTCTTTCACTATGTTGCCATCCTGTGAGAATATGCATCCTAAGTACCTGAAACCGTCCACCTGTTCGGCAGGTCGCCGAAGTGGCGTCAAATTGAAAGACCGGCACCCGGCGAACGGTCTGCCCCACGGGGGGCCCTGGCCATACGATTAAATGAATAAACTCAATTCTCTGAATAGCAGCAAATCTACAATGAAGTCTCTGGGAACATCTCGGAGCCCATTCACGTCAAAATGACCGGCTCTCGTCCTCTTCCACTAGGCCTTAAAAAATTTCATTAGAGAATGAAAAGTGGTACTCAGAAAAAGAACTTGAAAATGGACTAATTTTCGGAGGACGTCGAAGTTAAATAGCATTGCCTAGCTTTCGCGGATGATGTCCCTGCCTCATCACTTTCAATTCCTGCACATCAATTTCTGCACTGAAACAACAGAATTTACAAGAAACAAATAAACTGGTATCGGGTTTATATTGAATAAACTAACTTCATGAGCAACTTTAAACACATACCGATCAAGGTAAAAACAACGCAGGGTAATATCCCAAGAATCGAAACCTACACATAACTGTTATACTGGATGAAAAATACGGGGAAGTAAAACATGATTTAAAATGCGGTATAAATCAAATCAAACTACGTGAAGCTGTCATTTGTAATAGCAATAATAATAATAATAACAGTCGTAAAATGTGAGGTTCTGTTTATATAGGAAACTCACCTCCAGAGGCAAGACATCTAAATCAGAAGAGAGGGTCAAGCGTAGAGGAGAAACTCAAGAAGAATACCGAAAGGCATAACAAGATTGGAAAAGTAACATACTCAATCAGAAAAAAGGCTGTCCTACATTGGCCATCTCCTACTCAGGAATGACAGCAGGCTGACCGAAAGGGCGTCAGACTAGTGAAGGTACCCTGGGCAAAACCATTTTTCAATATAAAATCGAGGACTAAAGTGCACCAGGATACGAAGTCAAGCTCGCCAACAATATGTAAAGACTTATGAACACATTTCTTCCTTTTCCGGCAGGTTTCACAGATTCGTGCACACGACATCAGGTTAACGGCACAGTTATACACTACTGGCCATTAAAATTGCTACATCAAGAAGAAATGGAGATGATAAACGGATATTCATTGGACAAATATATTATACTAGAACTAACAAGTGATTACATTTTCACGCAATTTGGGTGCATAGATCCTGAGAAATCAGTACCCAGAACAACCACCTCTGGCCGTAATAACGGCCTTGATACGCCTGGGCATTGAGTCAAACAGAGCTTGGATGGCGTGTACAGGTACAGCTGCTCATGCAGCTTCAACACGATACCACAGTTCATCAAGAGTAGTCACTGGCGTATTGTGACGAGCCAGTTGCTCGGCCAACATTGACCAGACGTTTTCAATTGGTGAGAGATCTGGAGAATGTGCTGGCCAGGGCAGCAATCGAACATTTTCTATATCCAGAAAGGCCCGTACAGGACCTGCAACATGCGGACATGCATTATCCTGCTGAAATAGTTTCGCAGGGATCGAATGAAGGGTAGAGCCACGAGTCCTAACACATGTGAAATGTAACGTCCACTCTTCAAAGTGCCGTCAATGTGAACAAGAGGTGACCGAGACGTGTAACCAATGGCACCCCTGGGTGATACGCCAGTATGGCGATGACGAATACACGCTTCCAATGTGCGTTCACCGCGATGTCGCCAAACACGGATGCGACCATCATGATGGTGTAACAGAACCGGGATTCATACGAAAAAATGACGTTTTGCCATTCGTGCACCCAGGTTCGTCGTTGAGTATACCATCTCAGGCGCTCCTGTCTGTGATGCAGCGTCAAGGGTAACCGCAGCCATGGTCTCTGAGCTGATAGTCCATGCTGCTGCAAACGTCGTCGAACTGTTCGTGCAGATGGTTGTTGTCTGGCAAACGTCCCCATCTGTTGACTCAGGGATCGAGACGTGGCTGCACGATCCATTTCAGCCATGCGGATAAGATGCCTGTCATCTCGACTGCTAGTGATACGAGGCTGTTGGGATCCAGCACGGCGTTCCGTATTACCCTCCTGAACCCACCGATTCCATATTCTGCTAACAGTCATTGGATCTCGATCAACGCGAGCAGCAATGTCGCGATACAATAAACCGCAATCGCGATAGGCTACAGTACGACCTTTATCAACGTCGGAAACGTGATGGTACGCATTTCTCCTCCTTACACGAGGCATCACAACAAAGTTTGACCAGGCAACGCCGGTCAACTGCTGTTTGTGTTTAAGAAATCGGTTGGAAAGTTTCCCCATGTCAGCACGTTGTAGGTATAGGTCACCGGCGCCAACCTTGTGTGAATGCTCTGAAAAGCTAATCATTTGTATATCACAGCATCTTCTTCCTGTCGGTTAAATTTCGTGTCTGTTGCGCGTCGTCTTCGTGGTGTAGCAATTTTAATGGCCATTAGTGTATGTATAGCCTTTAGAGACGAACAGTTTTGCTATTGAAATAAGGCGCCACAGTGACGTAAGAGGCGCATTCCCGCGGCCGTGTTCGTGTTCCGGCCGGCCGTCGAAGTCTCCGCGCCCGCGGCGGGGCGCCGGCCAGTCGGCAGCGGGCTGGCCACCTGCCGCAGTCACGACGTGGCTCACCTTGCGCCGCCGCCGCCGCCGCCACACTCCGCGGACCGCTACCGCCGCAGCGGCGCGGCCCGCTGTAATTTCGCCTATCTCCACTACAATCGGAACAATCTCAGGCTCACAGTACTTGACCCTAATACCTGCAATGAAAACCTATTACCATGCCTGACGTTAAAATTTGGCCTCCCCTGAAACGCAGGACCTTTTTAGTACTACACGTATAGTTACGAGTGAAACGTAGCAACTATATGGCTTTACGATACTTCTCTGCACCTTCACCTACACATGTTTTTAATATCTGCAGTGCGTCGGAGAAATCGCCGTACACTTTAGTCAAAACAGTATATTGTACGCTAGAGTTCTATCGCTTGCGCCTTGTCCCGCAGGGTCGGCCATGGTTAACCGGATTTGGCATGTTAATTTTAAGGGGTGGCCGTATGCCATTCCTGCCGCCACCCCGTACCCCCCAGGACGGAATTAGTGTACCCCAGCTGTCTGCGTCGAGCGTAAATCGTGAAATAGTGCGTACGTGTTTGAAATGTCTGTGAGTCCTGTAACTGAGGCGGGACGTGGGGACCAGCCCGGTATTCACCTAGGAGGATGTGTAAAACTGCCTTTAAAACCACATCCAGGCTGGCCGGCACACCGGCCGTCGTCGTTAATCCGCCGGGCGGATTCGATCCGGGGCCGGCGCGCCTACCCGAGTCCAGGAAGCAGCGCGTTAGCGCTCGCGGCTATCCTGCCGGGTATATTGCACGCTAGAGTACTTGCATATAAAAACAGTGAGTCCACTGTAACTGTACGTACATCATCTCCGTGTCCTGGGTTGACATCCTGCAGTGCACCTCAGGATTTACGCTTCGAAAGACTTGCTCAACACTTTTGCGCAATTCTTCATTAGTCTTCTACCGACGTTGCATGGGACCTGATCGTTCCCCACAATGACTTGTGTTACGTGGTGATATCCAGTCTTCGTGGTGACCAGTTTAAAGGCACTGTAACTGCGCACGACATGAGATTCCACCGCTTCTAGCTGGGCATTAAGCAAATTTGCAACATGCCAGAATAAGAATTTCCGTTCAGTACTCTTACAAAAAAAACTAACGTTCGAACGCGTGTTGAGTACGTAATTTTTTTTTAATATGTATCGGTATAGGATGTCTCCAGCGATGGAGTGTGTCTCTTGCTTGTAAATTTCATTTCTGGTCTCTCTTTTATAAATATCTGTACCTCACCTCTGTAGAGTGAAGTCGAAATATACATAAATGAATTTGCATTTTACTTTCCCTGCTTTTTTTTCTTCCTGAAGTTCCGATAATTATGGTATTAATATAACTGAATAAGTCTACTGCGTTTACAAACTGCCTATTGGCTTCTGTCTCGGGTTCTTCGGCCGACGTTCATCTAATGATTTTTCTGACGTTTCGCCAGCACGAGTGGCTGGCATTGTCAAAGCTTCACCCTCCATTGCCGGTGGTGAACTGGAGGCGAGCTCGCGGCCGCAGGCTATATGTACCTGGCGCGCCAACGTCCGGTCTCATTCAGACCGACCACGTAATAAAATTCGCCGACACGGAAGTTCTGTCTGTAGAGAAGCACTATCACACGCGCTTGTTCAGAGAAGCTGTAGAAATCCAAAAACACGCGAACAGTTTCAACAAGAAAGAGGAAAGCCTTAAGGTAAACGGATCCTGGCTTCCCGTACTGCAGCGAACGACCGTCGCAGGTAGCAAGAGGAGAAACGCACCAGAAATGACCGCGGAGAAGCCCTCGGACGTTGGCGCGCCAGGTAAATATAGCCTGCGGCCGCGAGCTCGCCTCCAGTTCACCACCAGCAATGGACGGTGAAGCTTTGACAATGCCAGCCACTCGTGCTGGCGAAACGTCAGAAAAATCATTAGATGAACGTCGGCCGAAGAACCCGAGACAGAAGCCAATAGGCAGTTTGTCAACAAGTGGCCACGAAAGCCTTAACAATTTTGTATCTACTGCGTTTCCCATAGTCATTTATTCTTGTTCACATAAAGTGCATCTCTGTAAGTTCGGATATACTGTACGGAGGTGTCTGTTTCGGGTGCTTCCGCCTACTCTGTTTCTTGACAGATCATGCGACGTCTCGGCGGCACGAGCGGCTGCCATTCCCAGAAAGTTATCCACAATTGCTCGTGGTATAATGCTTTCAGAATGCCAGCCACCCATGCTGGCGAAATCGCAAATTATCAATCCGAGAACCAGGAATAGACACCTGCGGGCAGCATCGTAAGAGCTGCCGCCAAAGTCTCAGTGATTGCTTGTAAGAACCGTTGTCTTTTGGGTACTTAGGCCTTGCTTAATCTACTTGCTTGTAGATAAAATTTAAGTGTTATCTTCAGGGTTTTTTTAATTTTCTGGAGTTTCACATGAACCCACAGAGATCCGGGAAAGGATTTTTGTATTTATTCCAGTTACACACCACAATATTTGACACCAAATAATTAAATTTGGTCTAAGATAATTGATTTTAGTGCGAACAATTTTTCAGTCACATCGAGTCAACATATGTAAATGTGTAGGAATGCGCCCTGTAGCTATTTCTCTATATAAAAAAAAATCATGTTACCACACATTTGACATACAAATACGTTTAATGGTAGTTCATATGAATTTCCACAAAACGTTGTAATGTCATAACAATAGGGGCAGAATAATAGTGGAGATAGGAAATATAGTGCTCAGTCATGTATGAGTAATTGGCTTCAAATGGCTCTAAGCACTATGGAACTTAACTGCTGAGGTCATCAGTCCCCTAGAACTTAGGACTACTTAAACCTAACTAACCTAAGGACAGCACACACATCCATGCGTGAAGCAGGATTCGAACCTGCGACCGTAGCGGTCACGCGGTTCCAGACCGAAGCGCCTAGAACGAATTTGGTCATTTGGTCATTTGATCAATGGTTTTGCAAGCTAAACAACGGTGGTGGAAATCTAAATCCCCATGATACCCTACACTAAATAAACTCTTGCCTGTCTTGAATTTGTTCTGCCTCTTATGTTGCTTCAGTTTCGTTACGGACCGAGGTCGCAGGTTAGTTAAGTGCTGGTATGACATCCAGGAGAAACGAGATTAAAATCCTCGTCCAGTCGTCCGGCAGTCTTTTGGCCATTCTTGCCCAAACTGCTCAGTCCGGAATTTTGTTCTGTCTAACGATCTTGTCGATGTGATGACAGACCTTACCTCCCGAACCTCGTTTTCCGAACTGAGAAAGTCCGCTGTTGCGCAGATGGAAAACGATTATCCATCAGACTCTGCCATCTCCATCGAAATGTTCGCTGCGCAGTTCACGTTCCAATATTAGCCACTTCCTGTGATGCTCCATTCGCTTATGGGGGCGACGGAGGGATGAAGACGTGTGTGTCTCCGTAAGTGTCCTTGTCTCTTACCTTATTCTGCTGAGCGAGTGAGTTATTACACTGTCTACCTCTAATACTGTCCCTCAGAAGTGTACTTACGGATCTCCCGACAAAAACATCGGCTTTATTCTAATGATTCCTTTTCAGTCTCCCTGGGTATAACTGCAAGCAAACTAGCCGTGGTCTTTTCAGAGGATTCATCCTGGCGCGTGCCTGAAGCGATCTAGCCTAGGAAGACCACGGAAAACATGAATCTGGACTAACGGACAGGTATCTGAAGCACCGTCCTCCAGAATGCGAGTCCAACGTCCATCTCAACCGGCGGGCCGTTAGCGGAGAATTCTCAACATTGCGTCCGTACTCTCGATTAGGTCGCGCCAGAATTCTGTGTGTGATTTCATTAACAGGTGCACAACAATTCCCTAGAATCCTCTTCCCAAGCCGTTGTTACTGATTCGAAACGTTTACTCGATTTCGTAACGTTTCAAAGTGCTTGTAGTCTGATGCACAACAATATTTGTAGGACGTTTGGAAAAACGGAAGTTGAAGGATGTTGGTGTTATCGTGCGGGAACGTAACTACTGATTTCTATGGTGTCCATTGTATTTGGATTAATGCCTTCTAGCTGTGTCGAAACAAGGCCCCCGGAGTAGACAACATTCCATTGGAACTACTGACGGCCTTGGGAGGGCCAGTCCTGACAAAACTCTACCATCTGGTGAGCAAGATGTATGAAACAGGTGAAATACCCTCAGACTTCAAGAAGAATATAATAATTCCAATCCCAAAGAAAGCAGGTGTTGACAGATGTGAAAAATACCGAACAATCAGTTTAATAAGCCACAGCTGCAAAATACTAACACGAATTCTTTACAGACGAATGGAAAAACTAGTAGAAGCCGACCTCGGGGAAGATCAGTTTGGATTCCGTAGAAATACTGGAACACGTGAGGCAATACTGACCTTACGACTTATCTTAGAAGAAAGATTAAGGAAAGGCAAACCTACGTTCCTAGCATATGTAGACTTAGAGAAAGCTTTTGACAATGTTGACTGGAATACTCTCTTTCAAATTCTAAAGGTGGCAGGGGTAAAATACAGGGAGCGAAAGGCTATTTACAATTTGTACAGAAACTAGATGGCAGTTATAAGAGTCGAGGGACATGAAAGGGAAACAGCGGTTGGGAAGGGAGTAAGACAGGTTTGTAGCCTCTCCCCGATGTTATTCAATCTGTATATTGAGCAAGCAGTAAAGGAAACAAAAGAAAAATTCGGAGTAGGTATTAAAATCCATGGAGAAGAAATAAAAACGTTGAGGTTCGCCGATGACATTGTAATTCTGTCAGAGACAGCAAAGGACTTGGAAGAGCAGTTGAACGGAATGGATGGTATCTTGAAGGGAGGATATAAGATGAACATCAACAAAAGCAAAACGAGGATAATGGAATGTAATCGAATTAAGTCGGGTGATGCTGAGGGAATTAGATTAGGAATTGAGACACTAAAAGTAGTAAAGGAGTATTGCTATTTGGGGAGCAAAATAACTGATGATGGTCGAAGTAGAGAGGATATAAAATGTAGACTGGCAATGGCAAGGAAAGCGTTTCTGAAGAAGAGAAATTTGTTAACATCGAGTATAGATTTAAGTGTCAGGAAGTCATTTCTGAAAGTATTTGTATGGAGTGTAGCCATGTATGGAAGTGAAACATGGACGGTAAATAGTTTGGACAAAAAGAGAATAGAAGCTTTCGAATTGTGGTGCTACAGAAGAATGCTGAAGATTAGATGGGTAGATCACATAACTAATGAGGAAGTATTGAATAGGATTGGGGAGAAGAGACGTTTGTGGCACAACTTGACCAGAAGAAGGGATCGGTTGGTAGGACATGTTCTGAGGCATCAAGGGATCACCAATTTGGTATTGGAGGGCAGCGTGGAGGGTAAAAATCGTAGGGGGAGACCAAGACATGAATACACTAAGCAGATTCAGAAGGATGTAGGTTGCAGTAGGTACTGGGAGATGAAGAAGCTTGCACAGGATAGAGTAGCATGGAGAGCTGCATCAAACCAGTCTCAGGACTGAAGACAACAACAACAACAACAGCTGTGTATACAGAATGGTCAACGCTTTATTCGTGTCTACTGTGTTGTGTCCTATTTCATTCACATGAGTTGCGACGTCTGACTTACTGAAAATCTTGAGTCGAATGCATGACAGATGTAACACAGAATCTAATATCAAAGACTCTCCTTTTTCGTTGCATACAGAAGTTTCCGCAAGTACACCGTAATTTATGTAATCCAGCTTTCTTGAGTCGGTATCGCTTATTCACTCTGGATTAAACGAAGATGTTCAAATGTGTGTGAATTCCAAAGGGACCAAACTGCTGACATCGTCGGTCCCTAAACTTACACACTACTTAAACTAACTTATGCTAAGAACAACACACACACATGCCTGAGGGAGGACTCGAACCTCCGGCGGGTGGGGCCGCGAAATCCATGACATGGCACCTCAAACCGCGCGGCCACTCCGCGCAGCGATTAAACAAGCGGCTACGTGGATGAGATTCAGACAACGAACACAGCCGGTCCCACTTCACTCCCTTACCGGTTCTTTCACCTCTCGAAATGATTTGTTAATGCGAGCGATGCCCTGCTGCACTGTGAATTTTTTTTTTCTTCGCAGTCTAAATGTGCTGACCTCTCGTGAACAACAGCGAGAGTAGGAGTAATGATAGGTGACAAGCTAAATTGGGCTGAGCACAGAACTGCAATGAGCGAGAAGGCATCTGCACCCCTCCATGGCCTATAAAAAAAAATAAAAGGGTCCTCCTGTTTGGGCTGCAAAAGAAACTTGCACACGCGCTGATTACACCGATGTTATGCCGCAAGGTGCTTCTGAGGAAAGCTGACGGCGTCTGGAAGTGATAGTGACAGCGTGCGTACGATTAATCTGTGACATTCGAATCTTTGATCATATTTCATCATGTTACACACAGATCCAAGTCGAAAACACAGTCACCAGCACGAGTATTGAAACGACAGCACTATCTAGCCCTCTGCCTACACGCACTATTTACCAGTTACACACTTCTCTGCACAGCGAGGTTTTCCTCATTTCGCAATGTCCTCGATTGGTGCAGACTACCCCATTTCCTGTCCATCAGAACTCGCCGTATCAGAAAAGATCACTTTCGTATATGCGTAAGTACATTTTGCATCTGACGATATCACTGTTATTAGTATCATTAGCGGCGGCAGCAGCAACAGCAGTACCAGTATAGCACCAGCACTGCCAACATTAACGTTATTACTTCTTCACGTTGTCTCCACATACATTCAGATCGTTTTTAATTCTGTTTACACTACAGTAGATGAAATATTCAAGTTGGAAACTGCGTGTGTGTGTGTGTGTGTGTGTGTGTGTGTGTGTGTGTGTGTCTGAGAGTCTGCTGAAGGCTGCATAGTTCGCGGTGCGCAAACCGCCTAGTAGCAGAGAATTAGAGAGAGAGAGAGAGAGAGACAGAGAGAGAGAGAGAGAGAGAGAGAGAGGGGGGGGGGGAGAGAGAGAGAGCAAGAGATGCCGAAGAAACGTTTCACATAATTTCAAAGCTTCTCAACACTCTCTGTCGCTATCAGCACCCCCCCTCCCCTCGCCTCACCCCCATTTCCCCCGAGACACACACACACACACACACACACACACACACACACACACACACACACACACAACAGAGAAAGGAAAGCATTTTGTCGATGAAGACTGTTACACTAATAAAATGAACACAATTCACGTTTCCCGTCTTCAACGATAAAAGTTTTGCACGCTTGACGTCAAATGATAAACACATTAACTCATTTGTAAAGTAATCAGTTGTCTGAAGCTGCCGGCCGGAGTGACCGAGCGGTTGTAGGTGCTACAGTCTGGAACCGCGCGACCGCAACGGTCGCAGGTTAGAATCCTGCCTCGGGCATGGGTGTGTGTGATGTCCTTAGGTCAGTTAGGTTTAAGTAGTTCTAAGTTCTAGGGGACTGATGACCTCAGATGTTAAGTCCCATAGTGCTCAGAGCCATTTGTCTGAAGCTGTTTTATAGGTGGGGAGTTGGATTGCTTACAAGACTTTTGGTGGGGCACTACTGGTTTTATTGCTATTTTTTCAAAAAAAAATTTCTTTATTCCAAACACAATACTCATACAAGATAAACCACTACCTAAGCTAATTAGTGGATCTTAAATTACTACATTAACAATTGCAACTATACACTTCATCAAGGGCTAAGACTGTGGACATGGTTAGTGTCTGCTAATAATCTGCTCCACAAGTACCGTATACTGTGAAGCTATAACCTCTGCAGCCTTACATGTGCGCCAGCAGATCTTACAAACCTACAGTGTTGGCACGCCCACCGAGCTCACCGCAGTGGCCGTGCCCCTGGCCCTGGACCGGCCCAATTGCTATTTACCAGACGGCGTGGAGGCTCTAATCTGATCAGGTTACACAAACAAATGAATAAAACAAATCGAGGTGCGGCGCTGAGTCGAAGCGGCGAGTCGCGCTTTAAGCCGTCGGCACACGGATCGTGCATCCGAACGTTGAGCGTTGAGCGTGCCGAGTTTCTGACGTCATGGCGAGGAACAGCACGTTCGGGAGGCTTTCCGAAAGCCGTCGGCACACGGACCGTCCTGTCGAACGTTAACGTTTAGCGTGCCAAGTTCAGCGTGCTGCTGAGCGCTCAGGAACGATGCGACTTGTGCATACGGTACGTGGGCCCCCAACTTGGTATACGCGATCGCAACGCACTCCAGCGGCAGCTTGAGGGACGTTTCTAGTTCGTTAATCACACTGTTTACTCAACGGGCGCGCGTAAAATTCCCACGTTAGCTCTATTAAAACGTACGTTTCCTCCGTCGTCCACGAAAAGGAAAGTACCATGTCCAATCAATAAGGACACAGGCTTATAAAAGTTCCGTTACAAACAGCGCGGTACAAATTTGGAATACTTCTCTGCATAAGATAAACATTACCAGTATTTCATCATTCCCACATTTTAGTAAAACCCCAAGGTCAGTCTTACTTGATCACTGTTCCTACCCAGTAACAGAATCTTTGCAACAAGTGAATTACGAAGCGTAAAAGAAAAAGGAGCAAAATAGCTTTACACAAGTAGCGCAAGGTGTCCTGTAGATCAAGCCAATCGAACAAAATCACCCCTCAAAAAGAGGTGAACTTATATTTACATAACATCAAATATTATAGTATGTACTTATATTAAACTAATAATAAAGTATCAGAACCTAATAAAAACGCGAATGTTATTTAAAAAACACAAAAAACAACAACTTGGAAGTGTCACGACGCGAACCACCGCCCCAACAATCAACTGCATATATATAACAGTGACGCTACCCATTACGCTAAACCAACAACACAATCCTTGTGAATAATCATATTATGGTACCCTGTGTTGAAAACCTTGATCGTAGATATGTTACTAATTGAAATTGAATTATAACAAAGTATACCAAGAACAATGTGTTTTGGGTCGATCTTCAGTGTGTCGCTGCCTTCAAATAGCCTACTCTCACAATACGCAAGTTACAATAATTCTTTTGCCACGAATATGATGTTTCTCATTATTTTATTTGAAACGAATCACACAGTTAACAACAGGTTTTCCAGTGATTCTCAACTTGCTGGTGCTCAAAAACGGCATCTATGCATACAGGCTCGAAATGAATGCCAATATGGCGCCTCACAACTCTGTACTGAAGGGAGACGGCGTGCGTGTGACTTAGGTGGCGTGGTGCCATCTCATTGGTGAACGCTCAGAATATCTGACATGCCAGATATTGCTCTTCACGTTCGGAAAGACTCCCGAGCGTGCTATTCCACGCTATGACGTCAGAAACTCGGCACGCTCAACGCTCAACGTTCGGATGCACGGTCCGTGCGCCGACGGCTGAACGTGCAGAGCGATATCTGGCATGTCAGATATTCTGAGCGTTGACCAATGAGATGGCACAACGCCACCTACGTCACACGCACGCCGTCTCCCTTCGGTACAGAGTTGTGAGGCACTATATTGGCATTCATTTCAAGCCTATATGTATATATGCCGTTTCTGAGCACCAGCAAATTGAGAATCACTGGAAAACACGTTGTTAGTTGCGTGATTCGTTCCAATAAAATAATGAGAAACATCATATTCGTGGCAAAAGAATTATTGTAACTTGCGTATTATGAGAGTAGGCTATTTGAAGGCAGCGACACACTCAAGATCCATCCAAAACGCATTGTTCTTGGTACAATTTGTTATAATTAAAATTCAATTACTAACATAGGTACGACTGAGGTTTTTGGCAGGGGTAACATAATATGGTTTAGCGTAATGGGTAGTGTCTCTGTCAATAACGAGTTTTTGTTGAGGCGGTGGTTCGCACCTTAACACTTCCAATTTTTTTCCTAATATTCGCGTTTTTATTAGGTTCTGATAGTTTATTATTAGTTTAATATAAGTATAGCCTATAATATTTGATGTTATGTAAATATAAGTTCACCTTTTTTTGAGGGGTGACTTTGTTCGATTGGCTTAATCTACAGGACAGCTTTTTTTTGCGCTACCTGTATAAAGATATTTTGCTCCTTTTTCTTCGTAACTCACATGTTGCAAAGATTCTGCTACTGGGTAGGAACAGTGATGAAGTTAGACTTAACTTGGGGTTTTACTAAAATGTGAGAATGATGAAATAATGTTTATCTTATGCGGAGAAGTATTCCAAGTTTGTACCGCACTGTTTGTAATGGAACTTTTATAAGCCTGCTTGCTTATTGATTGGACATGGTACTTTCCTTTATGTGGACGATGGAGGAAATGTGCGTTTTAACAGAGGTAACGTGGGAATTTTACGCGCGCCCGTTGAGTAAACAGTGTGATTTACGAACTAGAAACATCCCTCAACAGCCGCTGGAGTGCGTTGCGATCGCGTATACGAACGTTGAGGCCCGCGTACCGTATGCACAAGTCGCATCGTTCCTGAGCGTTCAGCAGCACGTTGAACTTGGCACGCTCAACGTTAACGTTCGACAGCACCGTCCGTGTGCCGACGGCTTTAATGACGGCGCGCAGCCTCGCTGCCGACTTCACCGGTCACGCTGATACCCGCCGTGCCCCTAGCTATGGGGAGCGGGGACGTGTCGCGATACGCGGTCCGCTGTCACTGCCGAGCCCTGGCAGGCAGTCCGGGGCGACGACTGTGCACGCGGGAAGCCGAGTCTCCGGCGGTGTACCGACAGAGGCACAGAACCTCGCGACGACTCGGCACGTACTCACAGCAGCGCGCACAGTGCGAGCTCTCTGCGTCCCGTCACGTCACGACGTGAGGTGACTCGGGCGGCCAGGCTGACGAATAAAACGTGGAGGGACGCGGTGTGCCTACGCGGGGTGGCAGAAACGCTTCCGAAACGCGCCTCGCCGTTTCGCGCACGAGGCCCGCAAGGCGGCGGGTAGCAGGGACCGGCTCGTTCCTAGACTGCCGCGAGGCGCCCGACACACGTCCGCAATTCCGGCCAGTGGACACAGTACGAGCGCGCGGAACGTCAGACTACCTGTTTGATTCCCTAGAAAAGTTTCTAGCAAACACGACACAGCATTTCATTGTCAACGGCGATAAATCTTCAGACGTAAAGGTAACTTGCGGCGCACGCCGAAGGAGTGTGCAACGTCCCCTTAGAAAAATTTATAAATTACTGTGCTGGTAAATCTCTTACATTGTTTGATTTTCAAACAGCTGACCAATACTGAACGTACTCACACATTTCTCTCTTTACTTATTCTGATCAACACTAAACTGACACACAATATTTTTAGCGCAACGCAATCTGACTTTCAATAATCCCTACAAAAGAATGGCCCTGACTAACAATAAGCCGGCCGCTGTGGCCGTGCGGTTCTAGGCGCTTCAGATCGGAACCGCGTGACCGCTACGGTCGCAGGTTAGAATCCTGCCTCGGGCATGGACGTGTGTGATGTCCTTAGGTTAGTTAGGTTTAAGTAGTTCTAAGTTCTAGGGGACTGGTGACAACAGATGTTAAGTCCCATAGTGCTCACAGCCATTTCAACCATTTGAACTAACAATAACGTATACCTTTCATGAATGACTTACCTCACAAAAATCTTCGTTACTCGAACTACTGCAATACAGCGAGCACCAATACTGCCAGCTAAATAAAAGATTCTAACTACTGAAGGCACTAACTACGGATAGGCATAGTTAGCAAATGAAAGATTTTGATGGAGAACAAACAATGTATTTACCTTAATACTGTTGAAAAGTCATAATATATATATCAGTTCATGACATCCGGTCTTACAAATTTCCTTTTTCTGACAGACACACGTCCAGATCGTCCGCTCTCAAAACTCTGCCGTCTGTCTCCCCACATCCACCACTGCTGGCGGCTCACCTCAAACTGCGCAACGCTACGCGCTGTTCACATCCAGCTGCCCAACACTACAATAGCGAATATTGTAACAATGACTCCAACCAGCCACAGACTGCACACAGCGTAGTCGGCGATTTCATACAGAGCGCTACGTGGCGTCACCAACATAAAAACCTAAACGCCAGCAGTGGTGGTGGATGTGGGGAGAGTGATGGCAGAGTTTTGAGAGCGGACGATCTGGAAGTGTCAGAAAAGGAAATTTGTACGACTCCATCTCATGATATATATATAATGACTTTTGAACACTATTTAGGTAAATAAATTGATTGTTTGTTCTCTATCAAAATCTTTCATTTGCTAACTATGCCTATCAGTAGTTAGTGCCTTCAGTAGTTAGAATCTTTAATTTATTGGTGCTCACTGTATTGCAGTAGTTGGAGTAACGAAGATTTTTGTCAGGTAAGTGATTCATGAAAGGTATAGGTTATTGTTAGCCAGGGGGATTATTGAAAGTCAGATTGCGTTGCGCTAAAAATATTATGTGTCAGTTTGGTGTTGATCAGAATAAGAAAAGAGAGAAATGTCTGAGTACGTTTAGTTTTGCTGAGCTGTTTGAAAATCAAATAACGCAGAGGTTTTCCAGCACACTCACTTACAAAGTTTTCTAAGGAGATGTTACAAGTGTTACGAGGCTGTTATTTTTCACGATACGCGTTAACTGCCCTAGTGGATACCGTAGGAAGTTTCAGCTGGTCCCTCAACATACGCCAAACGTGACGGACCGCGCATAAAAACGAAGGAAGAGCAGTTATTCTGTTGTTACACGTTTGCCTGGAAAGCCATGCAAGCACCTATACACGTTAAACATGTGGCAAGGGGGTACGGAATTATACAGGGCTATTACAAATGATTGAAGCGATTTCATAAATTCACTGTAGCTCCATTCATTGACATATGGTCACGACACACTACAGATACGTAGAAAAACTCATAAAGTTTTGTTCGGCTGAAGCCGCACTTCAGGTTTCTGCCGCCAGAGCGCTCGAGAGCGCAGTGAGACAAAGTGGCGACAGGAGCCGAGAAAGTGTATGTCGTGCTTGAAATGCACTCACATCAGTCAGTCATAACAGTGCAACGACACTTCAGGACGAAATTCAATAAAGATCCACCAACTGCTAACTCCATTCGGCGATGGTATGCGCAGTTTAAAGATTCTGGATGCCTCTGTAAGGGGAAATCAACGGGTCGGCCTGCAGTGAGCGAAGTAACGGTTGAACGCGTGCGGGCAAGTTTCACGCGTAGCTGGACGTGCTGGAAAATTGGCTCATGCCACAACTGGAGACCGACAGCGCCGACTTCATCTTTCAACAGGATGGTGCTCCACCGCACTTCCATCACGATGTTCGGCATTTCTTAAACAGGAGATTGGAAAACCGATGGATCGGTCGTGGTGGAGATCATGACCAGCAATTCATGTCGTGGCCTCCACGCTCTCCCGACTTAATCCCAGGCGATTTCTTTCTGTGGGGTTATGTGAAAGATTCAGTGTTTAAACCTCCTCTACCAAGAAACGTGCCAGAACTGCGAGCTCGCATCAACGATGCTTTCGAACTCATTGATGGGGACATGCTGCGCCGAGTGTGGGAGGAACTTGATTATCGGCTTCATGTCTGCCGAATCACTAAAGGGGCACATATCGAACATTTGTGAATGCCTAAAAAAACTTTTTGAGTTTTTGTATGTGTGTGCAAAGCATTGTGAAAATATCTCAAATAATAAAGTTATTGTAGAGCTGTGAAATCGCTTCAATCATTTGTAATAACCCTGTATTATATATATATATATATATATATATATATATATATATATAATGCACTGTTTAGGTAAATACATTGTTTGTTCTCTAACAAAATCTTTCATTTGCTAACTATGCCTATCAGTAGTTAGTGCCTTGAGTAGTTAGAATCTTTTATTTAGCTAGCAGTATTGGTGCTCGCTGTATTGCAGTAGTTGGAGTAACGAAGATTTTTGTGAGGTAAGTGATTCATGAAAGGTATAGGTTATTGTTAGTCAGGACCATTCTTTTGTAGGGATTATTGAAAGTCAGATTGCGTTGCGCTAAAAATATTATGTGTCAGTTTAGTGATGATCAGAATAAGTAAAGAGAGAAATGTCTGAGTACGTTCAGTTTTGCTCAGCTGTTTGAAAATCAAATAACGCAGAGGTTTTCCAGCACACTCACAAAAATTTTTCTAAGGAGATGTTACAGGTGTTACGAGGCCGTTATTTTTCACGATACGCGTAACTGCCCTAGTGGATACCGTAGGAAGTTTCAGCTGGTCCCTCAACATAAGCCAAACGTGACGGACCGCGCATAAAAACGAAGGAAGAGTAGTTATTCTGTTGTTACACTTTTGCCTGGCAAGCCATGCAAGCACCTATACACGTTAAACATGTGGCAAGGGGGTACGGAATTATACCCGAACGAGCACACAAGACAAATAGCACGTAAGGCAGCTGCAACCAACCGTAATCCATCAACAAAGGTGGTAACTTACTAGACGCTTGACTAGTGCTCATCAGTCTGACATAAATGCGACAGAGGAATGATTAAGGAAAGTAGAGGATATCGGAAGTAGAGCGCCCCTTTCGTTACAAGTTCACTTACTAGGCGCCTAAACGTCACGGCATGCTCCCGAGGCAGACGTTCCAAGAGAAGCGTTCCGCATCACGGTGTGCTCTACTGTCCCGAGAGCGTACGCTGTTAAGAGAGTCGGCCAGTACACTGCTTCCTCTTGCGCGTATCTCGCGCAAAGACAGTTAGGGTAAAAGCAGCGGCAAGTGACCTCACATGGGCGCTTACCAGGGATCGTTCGTCCTGTAAACCATTCGCGACTGCAACAGGAAAGACGAAAGTGATACTGGTACACAAAATACCCTCCCCCAGACACCGTAAAGTACGCTGCGCAGTATAGGTGTAGATTCAGATGTAGATGTTGACAGAGACCTTCCACGTTGCCAAGCATTAGGAAAAAAAGCGAATGGAACAGTCACGTCGTAGAGACAAACCGAACCACCCGTACCGAAGGAAAAGGGAACAACACATCGTTCGTAAAGAGCATGGTCATACTGCAAATCAAACACAGCTGCTAGGTACATCATCTGCACAGTATTCTTGCGCGCCATCAACAGACAGCTTCCCACCAGTATTCTGATACTTCTGAACAACAGTCAATATATACATTCAAAAACTGTTTGTAAATCTCTTGATAAATGTCAGTATTAAACTATAGATTATTTTGTGTGTCTGTGTGTATGTATGTGTGTGTGTATGTGTGTGTTTATTTTGCTCATTTACATTCTAATTCCTGGACTATGAGGTAGAGATTTTTCGGCCGCCGTGCGTATTTAAGTGTTAACTTGAATGTCAATGAAATTTGTGTTGTCAACAACTCAGTAGCCTAATTTGTGCAGAACAGAGACTGATGTACGGAACTTAAGTGCCGGCCTGTATGTTTGAAGTAGCTGTATTGGTGTAACCAGGGGAAAAAAACAGTGCTTTACACACAAACATGTTTTATTTGCGTCTTCTATGACTGCCTCTTACGTTCAAACTAAAAATAAATTAACACAACGTAACCAGTCACTAAACTTGAAATGGTTGTAGCTTCGTTATAAGTTGCATTGGGGACTAATATACACAAACACATCAAAAAAAGTTTTGCATCACCTCGGTTCCGAGAGTTCCGGAACCTGCACAGAAAACTGGAACAGAGATCAACATAAACATCATTTCCACTCTTTTTATTGCTCATGAAAACCACACATTGCATGCTGTACCACGACACAGCGAGACCTTCAGACGTGCTGGTCCAGATTGCTGTACACACCGCTACATTTTCGTGCAAGACTCAAACTGTGCGCAATGGGCTGCATGATGCGCAACTTCACTCCCGACGTCCATGGCGAGATCCATCTTTGCAACCACGACACCATGCAGCGCGGTACAGATGGCCCTGCAATATGCCGAATGGACCGCTCAGGACTGGCATCACGTTCTCTTCACTGATGAGTGTCGCATATACCTTCAACCAGATAATCGTCGGAGACGTGTTTGGAGGCAACCCGGTCAGGCTGAACGCCTTAGACACACTGTCCAGAGAGTGCAGCAAGGTGGAGGTCCCCTGCTGTTTTGGGATGGCGTTATGTGGGGCGACGTACGCCACTGGCTCTACCCTTCATTAGACCCTTGCGAAACCGTACATTTCAGCAGGATAATGCACGACCGCATGTTGCAGGTCCTGTACGGGCCTTTCTGGATGCAGAAAATGTTCGACTGCTGCCCTGGCCAGCACATTCTCCAGATCACTCACCAATTGAAAACGTCTGGTCAATGGTGGCCGAGCGACTGGCTTGTCACAATACGCCAGTCACTGCTCTTGATGAACTGTGATATCGTGTTGAAGCTGCATGGGCAGCTTTACCTGTACACGCTATCCAAGCTCTGTTTGACTCAATGCCCAGGCGTATCAAGGCCGTTATTACGGCCAGAGGTGGTTGTTCTGGGTACTGATTTCACAGGATCCTTGCACCCAAATTCCGTGAAAATGTAATCACATGTCAGTTCTAGTATAATATATTTGTCCAATGAATACCCGTTTATCATCTGCATTTCTTCTTGGTGTAGCAATGTTAATGGCCAGTAGTGTAGAATAACTATTTTCGGCCTACGTGAATGCACAATACAAAACGGTGTAACCAGCTTAGGATGTGCTGCCATCTGTCTTAAACTAGTTTCTTTAAGTACATTTATTCCAATAGGCGTCACTCCTATAACTGTGTAATGTTCGTGGCCATACAAAAGGTAGTCAAATAAACAAAAACTGAAGTCATTAGTTTTGAAAGAAACGGCAGGTGAAACGACTACATGGGATTCATTTTTAGAATCAGAACATGTAATTTATTCTCAAAATCTAAAAACGCAAACCCGCTGATGATCTGTGTTATCAAAAAACTAATTTGCAAGGCCGCTATACTGAAAACCATCAATAATTCACAGTAAGTGCAATGTATGAATACACAAGCAAAGGTGAAACTAGCTGATTCAAGATTATATGACAGTGCAGGAATCCAAATCTGGAAAGCTACTCTCATTAACATCGTTCACTTTGCTTCATACGCTTCTTATTTTGCGTCCTTGCAGGCGGAGTGAAGTTACGCAGTTAATGGCATGTAGCGTCGGCGTGATTACTTCTCGATATAACGAGTTCGGCAGCTTGGAAAAAAAGGAGAGAGAGAGAGAGAGAGAGAGAGAGAGAGAGAGAGAAAGAGAAAGAGAGAGAAAGAAAGAATATATAAACTCCCTCAAAGCCAATTATCGTCAAAAAAAAAAACACTTACATGGTGTAGAAACATACCTTTATGAGTAACTTTATCCTCTAATGCAGTCGCCTGTGACTAGTTTTGAGATTCTACATTGTAACACAAGGTGGTCAGCTAATAATTCAGACTGAATGCTACGCCCGTAAGCCGAGTGCAATGATTACGGGGCGAGGGGAGGGGGGGGGGATATTTTCAGATCGAACCTACGTAAAGGAGCTCTCCAAACAGCGCTTGAGCCAGGAGATGGGTTTGTGTGTCTGCATTTTGGCCCCCTACCGAGCGAGTAATTACACGTCGGCTGCGGTGGGCAGAGAGTGTTAACACCCAGCCGTGTGCAGGCAGCCCCTCTCCGTCTCTACGCAACTGCCCCTTGCCAAAGATTCTGTGCTGAGGCCGCCGACATTATCTTCCACCTGCTTTATTCCAAGACAGAAGAATGGAAAGAATGGTAGAAGCCGTTATCGAGCCACATCAGGTTCGCTTCCGGAGAAATGTAGGTGCGCACAAGACAATACTGGAACATAGGTTGAACAGAGGTAAATCTATTTTTATAGCATTTTACAATTTTGAGAAAACTTTTGGCAGTATCGACTGCCCTACATTTTTTTAAAATTTTGAAGCTATCAGGGGTGAAATATACGGGGAGCGAAAGGTTATTTACATCTCATCATCATCATCATCATCATTTAAGACTGATTATGCCTTTCAGCGTTCAGTCTGGAGCATAGCCCCCCTTATACAGTTCCTCCATGATCCCCTATTCAGTGCTAACATTGGTGCCTCTTCTGATGTTAAACCCATTACTTCAAAATCATTCTTAACCGAATCCTGGTACCTTCTCCTCGGTCTGCCCCGACTCCTCCTACCCTCTACTGCTGAATCCATGAGTCTCTTGGGTAACCTTGCTTCTCCCATGCGTGTAACATGACCCCACCATCTAAGCCTGTTCGCCCTGACTGCTACATCTATAGAGTTCATTCCCAGTTTTTCTTTGATTTCCTCATTGTGGACACCCTCCTGCCATTGTTCCCATCTACTAGTACCTGCAATCATCCTAGCTACTTTCATATCCGTAACCTCAACCTTGTTGATTAGGTAACCTGAATCCACCCAGCTTTCGCTCCCATACAACAAAGTTGGTCGAAAGATTGAATGGTGCACAGATAACTTAGTCTTGGTACTGACTTCCTTCTTGCAGAAGAGAGTAGATCGTAGCTGAGCGCTCACTGCATTAGCTTTGCTACACATCGCTTCCAGTTCTTTCACTATGTTGCCATCCTGTGAGAATATGCATCCTAAGTACTTGAAACCGTCCACCTGCTCTAACTTTGTTCCTCCTATTTGGCACTCAATCCGTTTATATTTCTTTCCCACTGACATTACTTTCGTTTTGGAGATGCTAATCTTCATACCATAGTCCTTACATTTCTGATCTAGCTCTGAAATATTACTTTGCAAACTTTCAATCGAATCTGCCATCACAACTAAGTCATCCGCATATGCAAGACTGCTTATTTTGTGTTCACATATCTTAATCTCACCCAGCCAGTCTATTGTTTTCAACATATGATCCATAAATAATATGAACAACAGTGGAGACAGGTTGCAGCCTTGTCTTACCCCTGAAACTACTCTGAACCATGAACTCAATTTACCGTCAACTCTAACTGCTGCCTGACTATCCATGTAAAGACCTTTAATTGCTTGCAAAAGTTTGCCTCCTATTCCATAATCTTGTTATTTACATCTAACACAGAAAAATGCGGTGATAAAGAGTCGAAGGATATGAAAGGATAGAAGTGATTCAGAAGGCAGTGACACAGGATTGTAGCCTGTCCCCGATGTTATTCATTCTGTACGTTGGGAAAGCTCTAAGAGAGGGCAAGAAGAAATCTGAAACCAGAATTAAAGTTTAAGGAGAAGAAATAAAAAAGAAATGAAGTGTGCCGATGATACTGTAATTCTGCCAAATATAGCAAAAGACCTGGAAGAGCAGTTGAACGGAATGAGCAGTATCTTCAAGAAATTATGAGATGAGCATCAACAAAAGTTAGACAAGCGAAAGGTGGTGGAATTACGTGAGGTGGGGCTGAGGAAATTAGATCAGGAAATGAAAAACTGAAAGTAGTAGATGAGTTTTGATGTTTCGGCAGCAAAATAACTGACGATGCCCGAAGCAGAGAGGATGTGAAATGTAGAAGTCTTTTCTGAAGGTATTTCTCTGCAGTGTGGTCTTGTACGGAAGTGAAATGTGGGCGATAAACAATTTAGACAAGAAGAGGTTAGAATCTTTTCAAATGTTCTGCTGCACAAGAATACTGAAGATTACATGCATAGACCGAATAAGTAATGAGGTGTTCGATGAGATTTCGGGATTGCACGCGGATCATGTCGACTTCTTGCCACGATATTTCGGCTGGTAATCGTCCAGCCATCTTCAGGTGAGTGTCCGTCACTGGTGACTGCAAGTTCCCGGGGTCAACTTTATACCAAAAAATTGGCGCGAAAACGATTGCGCATTGGCCTCCGTCACAGGAGCGTCCTCTATCGACAACCGCGCCCTCAGGAGCTACTGTTCTATCTGTGGAGCGTAGGCGCAGGCGTAAAGGTGAAAACTACACCTTTTTGCTATGAAATTGACTCCGGGAACTTGCAGTCTCCAGTGACGGACACTCACCTGAAGATGGCTGGACGATTGCCAGCCGAAATATCGTGGCAAGAAGTCAACATCACCCGGCTGCAATCCTGAAATCTCATCGAACATTCAGTACGCCGGGAAAACTTCAAGAATGACAAGTAATGAGGTGATAGATTGATAGGACATGCTTTGAGGCAACAAGGAATCGCCAGTTTGGTAAGTTTGGAGGTTGAAAATTGCAGAGCGGGAACTAGGTATGAATACAGCAAGCAGCTCCAAATGAATGTAGGCTGCAGTAGTTATTCGGAGATGATGAAGCTTGTTCAGGATAGACTAGGTTAGAGAGCTACATGTAACCAGCCTTCGGCCTGAAGACCTCAACAACTAAAAACAGCGTGATTCTTGTACGGCGAGCAACAAAAATAAAACTGAAGAGTAAGTTCCCCAGCCAAAGGATTTAGCAGACGGGCTTTAGCACTGACTCTTGACACTCGTCCAAATGGAACTTCTTCATCTGTCGCTAGACGTCACATTATTTCCATTTTATATCATTGGAAAGTAGCACTGGATATACAGTATTACGGAGCTTCGTTGGTAACGAGTATCTCTATTAAGGCGACGACGGCCAGGATATTATCCCTCAGGCTCTCTGTTGTTGTAGGAATTAATGAAGTTTTAATTCCTGCATCTCAACGCGATCCACGCGCGTCTAAAATTCACGACGCGGTCAGGACTAGAGCAGGCTCCGGCTACCTTTTCTCGGTGTTCTGCTGGAGAGAAGAGCAGGTGTGCCCCTGGAACTCGGCAGCTCCAGTAGGCTCTAACTCTACATATAGCTTCGCTTTCCACCAAAACCACATTTAGCGTCACTGTTATTAAGAAATCATGCGTCCGTTTTAGTTAATATTAATTAAGGTTAGGGACCTAAAGGATGACTGCTAAACGTTGCTACTTGAGTGGGGAAAACAACTGTAGTTTGTACGTGACGACTTAATGTCCAACGAATTTAAATGAAATGGTTCAAATGGCTCTGAGCACTATGGGAATTCACATCTGAAGTCATCAGTCCCCTAGAACTTAGAACTAACTTAAACCTAAGGACATCACACACATCCATACCCGAGGCCGGATTCGAACCTGCGACCGTAGCGGTCGCGCGATTCCAGACTGTAGCGCCTAGAACCGCTCGGCCACACCGGCCGACATTTCAATGAAAATCATTGACAAAACAAAATGAAAGGCAACACGGCATGCCATACTAGGCGTAAAACACTGCACGCACTTTAACTAGTTTCAACTGACTGTTAAGTTCACAAATGCGATAGCGATCCCTAACTGCTCGTTAACTAGGCAGCAAACGCTCTGACGCACTGTCTACCGTCGATCTGCGCCAGTGCGCACCGTGCGTGGCCCCAAATGGTGGACTCTGAAAAATAGAGGTGGTGTTCTTACCAGCGGTTACGGATTTCTCTGGTGCTACGCTCTTCTGTAATTTTACGCCTGCACAGCGGTAACAGGAGTACGGAAGTGAAGAAACATGAAACGACGTATAAACGATGTCAGTACCCGCAGTACCTGAAACGAATCACGCGACCTTTTTTGTTTTTTTTTTTTTTTAATGTGTGTGTAGTGTGGACTGAACAGATCATCCTTGATGACTTATTCTTCTAGGATGGGATGTAAGGATAAAAGGAAAACACTTTATTTATTACGCATTCAGTTAGGCTTGGGCACGCAATGGGTCCTATAGCCTGCTGTCTTTGGTGATGTCTATCTCCTGTGGAGGGTGAAATGTGTCAAGGCTGTTATGTGTGACTGCTTCCTCGTGTTATGACAGTTTGCCTATGGGGGGTGAAACGTAATTGACTTCGGTACGCGATACTTGTGCCATCTTGCAGGGTTTACCGTTCCTACCGATTGCAATTGTCGAACTTCGTCCCTAAGGGCATCGATCTTGTCAAAAACTCGTAGAGCCTTGTCATGGACCTTCTCTTGTATGGTGGTCTCGTGGAGTGCGGTGCGGATGTCGACGTTTCTTGTCCACCATGGAGCTCCTGTGATCCATCGATAGCAAATGTTTTGCAGCGCTTGGAGTTTGTTGTAGTTGGAGACGCACGTAGTTCCCCACGAGGAGGAGCCATACAACATTGTGGGTTCCACCGTTGCCTCATACAATTGGAGTTTAGTCTTAGGGTTGAGATCCTTACTCTTCAGGAACGGAATCAACGACCTGGCCATCTTCTGGGCTGCCGTCTTCTTGTTGTCAATATGCTGCGTAAAGAGTAATTTTTTGTCAAGGTAGACATCGAGATACTTCACTGCCGGTGACCAAGGGATAAATTGGTCAGCTATTTGGAGTCTGTCGTTCAGAACTGGTTTCCTCCGTGTGAACAGAACTGCTGCCGTCTTCGTCGGGTTGATCGTTATCTTATTTTGCAGCGCCCAGCGTTCCATTACAGCAAGTCGCCGTTGCATCCTAGCGAGTAGCTGGTCCAAGTGTCGTCCAGTTGTCAGAAAGGCGTATCGTCCACATAAAAACTCCCCGTAACAAGGGGGACTGTTGGGATGTCATTTATATACAAGTTGAAAAGTAGAGGCGAAATGACAGAGCCCTGCGGAATTCCTGCGGAGATCAGTTTCATTTCGGAGTTTTTATCGTCGACTCGGACATACAGTTTTCTGTCCTGCAGAAAGCTGTCTATGAGTCTAATGTAACAATCCGCAATAGCGGTAGTGCGATGCAGTTTGACGATAAGGTTGGGCCGCCACACCTTATCGTATGCTTATCACCCGTCCTATCGCAGAGAAGTTCGTGCTTACAACACTGGTCCACAGAGCGCGCAGGCTGTCGAACGAAGACAACTGACGCAAGTTTTCAAAGAGAACGACTGCTCAAAACAACATTTCGAGCTACATGCAAATTGACAACCTGCAGAGTTTATCTATACCAATAAAGAACCAGCCATAATCACACGCTTCACAACGCTGGCGCCATTTCCACGAAGACTAGGCGAATAATTCGACAGTATCGTTTCCAATGTACACTACTAGCCATTAAAATTGCTACACCAAAAAGAACTGCACGTGATAAACGGGTATTCATTCGACAAATATATTACATTAGAACTGACATGTGAGTACATTTTCCCGCAATTTGGGTGCATAGATACTGAGAAATCAGTACCCAGAACAACCACCTCTGGCCGTAATAACAGCCTTGCTACGCCTGCGTATTGAGCTTGGATGGCGTGTACAGGTACAGCTGCCCATGCAGCTTGAACACGTTACCACAGTTCATCAAGAGTAGTGGCTGATGTATTGTCACGAGCCAGTTGCTCGGCCACCATTGACCAGACGTTTTCAATTGGTGAGAGATCTGGAGAATGTGCTGGCCAGGGCAGCAGTCTAACATTTTCTGTATCCAGAAAGGCCCGTACAGGTCGTGCATTATCCTGCTGAAACGTAGGGTTTCGCAGGGATCGAATGAAGGGTAGGGCCACGGGTACAAACACATCTGAAATGTAACGTCCCCTGTTCAATGCGAACAAGAGGTGACCGAGACGTGTAACCAATGGCACCCCATACCATCACGCCGGGTGATACGCCAGTATGGCGATGACGAATACACGCTTCCAATGTGTGTTCACCGCGATGTCGCCAAACACAGATGCGACCTTCATGATGCTGTAAACAGAACGTGGATTCATCCGAAAAAAATGACGTTTTGCCATTCGTGCACCCAGGTTCGTCGTTGAGTACAGCATCGCAGGCGCTCCTGTATGCGATGCAGCGTCAAGGGTAACCGCAGCCACGGTCTCCGAGCTGATGGTCCATGATGCTACAAACGTCGTCGAACTGTTCGTGCAGATGGTTGTTGTCTTGCAAACGTCCCCATCTGTTGACTCAGGTATCGAGACGTGGCTGCACGATCCGTTAGAGCCATGCGGATAAGATGCCTGTCATCTCGACTGGTAGTGATACGAGGCGGTTGGGATCCAGCATGGCGTTCCGTATTACCCTCCTGACCCCAGCGATTCTATATTCTGCTAACAGTCATTGGATATCGATCAACGCGAGCAGCAATGTCGCGATACGATAAATCGCAATCGCGATAGGCTGCAATCCGACCTTTATCAAAGTCGGAAACGTGATGGTACGCATTTCTCCTCCTTATGCGAGTCATCTCAACAACCTTTCACCAGGCAACGCCGATCAACTGCTGTTTGTGTATGAGAAATCGATTGAAAACTTTCTTCGTGTCAGGACGTTGTAGGTGTCGCCACCGGCGCCAACCTTGTGTGAATGCTCTGAAAAGCTAATCATTTGCATATCACAGCATCTTCTTCCTGTCGGTTAAATTTCGCGTTTGTAGCACGTCGTCTTCGTGTTGTAGCATTTTTAATGGCCAGTAGTGTATATCGATGCCTCCAAGAAGATTAAAAGGTCTATGTTGTGTGGAAGATAATCTAGAGCTCCGAAAACCGGATGTACACCACATGCCGTCCGAATGTGGCACGTCGATTAGTCGAACAGACTGTAAGAACTGTTGAACAAAATGTTCAACGTTTAAACCCTTCTGCATGTACTGCCACGTCATCTTGTAAGAATACTTAAAATACTAAAATGGACTGACGTTTCAGCCGAGCTGCAGTGGCCTTTCTTAAGGCAAAGACTAATTAGTTTCCCAGCTAATTAGTCTTTGCCCTGAAGAAGGCCGCTGCGACCTCGGCCGAAACGTCGGTTTTTTTTAGTGCTTTAATTATTTTACCGGGTGACATGACACAACATCTAGAAGGATTGTATTGAAACTGGCGCCGGCCGAGGAAGCCTAGGTAACCACAACAGCGAACAACGACACCTGAAGAAGATAACGAGGGAAGTTGTCGAAAAACGTGTCAAGAGTAAACTGAATAAGAATGTTTCTGTTCCTCGCGTGTCTCCCATTTGTCGAGAGGGGGATGTGTGACGCAACACTCTCAGGCATACCAGGGCGGAAAGGCCTTCGTCAGCTGAGACGCCTGCTCGCTCAGCTGACACCGTTCGCTGAAGGCCGTACTCCTCGGGTTTCGGCGCGCGCACAGCATTCTGGTATGTATGCCACCTTGTAAGAGGTATGCGATGTATGCGCTGCCTGCAATAGGCAAGGCAGAGGAGAGTCTCTGACCAGAGAGCAGTATGTAGTTAGTTGTTGCTTGTCGCTAGTCGACAGTAGTCGACAGTAGTCGACAGTAGTCGACAGTAGTCGACGTAGTCTGCGTGAGTCGGCAGTAGTCGACAGGAGTCGGCGCGTGTCGGCAGTCTGCTCTGGTCGGGACTCTGGAGGATGAGTATTATTGTAGAAGGTAAAGAAGCAGCCTTGCGCATATCTAGTAATGTATGTTAACTGTCATCCAATTTCCTTAAAAAAATGCCGCAATAATAATTTTTATAATATAAAGTAATTTTTTTTTAAAAAAAGCATTCATTTCAATTTAAAGATTTTATTCAGTGGATCATCTTTCCTTTCATGAATCACAAAGCATAGGCCAGCATTGCACGGAGCTGTGCCGAAAAATTTTTTTATGTAAGAGCAGATATATTCGCAGTTTTTATTGAGGTAAGAATTTTTGCTTTTTTTATTCAGAATACAGGGCCGAGGCGCAGCGCTGCTGTCGTCATATAATTTACCAGGTTACTGAATTTTTATTATTATTTTGGTGTTTAGGAATTTTTCTGTTTCGAACTTAACATTAAATGAGAAAAGAATTTTGTGGGAACATTAAATGTGAGTGCATTTCTGCACAGAGATTATAAATGGGAGCCAATTTTGTTCAGAGGTTACAATATTTAAAATTCATTTAATTTAATATTTCCATGGGGAGTTTACACATGGTTCATATTTTAATTTAATATTTCCGTGGGGAGGTTACAACCTGGGCACTGCAAATGTGGACCCCGACACACATGACACGGAATTTCTGGTGATGGCGAAATTAGCGGCACAAGTCTTACCACAATTTTAATACCCGTATTATCGCGATGAGCTGACGCGTTACGATGAAGTCTTTCTTTCAAACACGTATTCGAAATAAGATTTTTTTTTTATTTTCATGATAAGATGCCAAGGTACAGCGATGGTGTTTACCTGTCTCGCAGTCATCATTGTGAGTGATAAATTAACGTTTGATGGCCGCATCCAACCGTGACGGATTGCAATTTTACAATTCTGGATGATCGACTTTGTATATGAATTACCATATTTAGATCTACCCGTAATTTATGTTTCTACATTATGTGCAAATATTTCTCTTCAGGCAATGTTGCACAGCTTCTAGATCTTTGGAGAACGTCATTATTAACCATCAAAAATCCGCGGCAAGGATATATCCAATGTTGTTGAAGCTAAATTCGATGAAAACATGATATTACAACACGTACGTCTTGGGTTACAGCTATCACAGTATGGCATCATTAACACCTGGGTTTTTGCAGTCAATCATTTTATTGTACTTAACGACGAAAATAAATTGCAATATGCCGTACATAAGTTTCTCATGCTGGGCCAAGTATACAATATGGTAATCTCAGTTAATAAACCGGCGGTAATGACAGTTAGAGGAATTGAGCCAATCAGAACAAAAATTGTTATCAGTACCAGAATAACTGAACAAGTTAACAGTTTTGATTAATTAGGAAAGCCGCGCTGGATTAGCCGAGCGGTCTTCGGCGCTGCAGTCATGTACCGTGCGGCTGGTTTACGTTAAGTAGTGTGTAAGCTTAGGGACTGATGACCTTAGCAGTTAAGTCCCATAAGATTTCACACACATTAATTAGGAATCTAAATAAAGTCAGCGGTAGACGTAAAACTTCATCTGAAATTGTACTAAATGCTTAATCACAAAATTATTTTGAGCAATTTATTCAGGAGCGCGCTCGAAGTATAAATGTTTGCGAAAACGTACTTGAACTCTTAATAACGAATTATTCTGAGGAAACACGGAGCATCATAGTGGATACAGAGATCAGTGGCCAAAAAGTCCGTGTAGCGAGACTGAATACCGTACCATCGAAATCTACTAAAAATTAACGCGAACTACAAATAAAAACTCGCTTGACGGTTTCTTAAGAGATAGTCTTCATTCCTGCGAAACTAATTATGGAAGAGTAGACCAGATATATCTTAGATTGAAAGAAATAGCATTGACAGCAATTGAGAGATTATACCAAGCAAGTTAATAAGAGAAGGAAAAGATTTCCCATGATACACAAAACAGGTCCGGACACTGTTGCAGAAGTAACGAAAAAGTCGTAGCATTTGTAAAAGAACGCTAAATCATCAGGATTGGCGACATTCACTGTAGACTTTCATCCGAGATGTTTTTAATTGTTTCCAGAACGAAATACTATCTTGAAATCTGGCAGAAAATGAAAAGAGATTCTGGTCTGGCACACCAGCGCACCTTCACTGTGCGATACCAATGGTAATGTTACCGAGTTCACTATAGAAGATGCAACACGTATTCCAGAATTCGAATCAAGAACAGCTGCCAACGTGAGCATCTTGGAAGCAGTATACACAGTGTAGCGAACAGACCGTATACGAATCAGGTTCCTTTTGGAGTACGCTGATGTAACTGTGGGGTCACCGCCAGACACCACACTTGCTAGGTGGTAGCCTTTAAATCGGCCGCGGTCCGCTAGTATACGTCGGACCCGCGTGTCGCCACTGTCAGTGATTGCAGACCGAGCGCCGCCACACGGCAGGTCTAGAGAGACTTCCTAGCACTCGCCTCAGTTGTACAGCCGACTTTGCTAGAGATGGTTCACTGACAAATTACGCTCTCATTTGCCGAGACGATAGTTAGCATAGCCTTCAGCTACGTCATTTGCTACGACCTAGCAAGGCGCCATTATCAATTGCTATTTATCTTGTGATGCGTGTACCGACAGACCGATGTTCACCAATTATGGATTAAAGTTAAGTATTCCATCAGCTAGGTACTTTATTTGCTACTATAAATTCCCTTAACTGTTCCAGACCTCACGCCAGCCTGCGTGAGCTTAAACGCGTGCCTTTCGGCTACCGGTCATAGTGGCTTTGCTGTCTTGCCAAGTCACAACAGTAACAGCTTCATATTCAACAACCGTACACAACCGCTCGCTGGTGGAAAGGTCCGTGGGAAGTCGCACTGATGCCACCCATAACGACGAAACGAATCTCGTGCTACACAAGAAGCTCTTTATTCTTATGAACTAGTGAGTGCTATCGACAGGTGATCCGAAGATGATTGCATATTTCTAGATTCCCAAAAGATTTTTGACATCACTCCTCAAAAGCGGTTTGTGATTAAAGTGAACGTCTGTGGGGTATCGTCTCAGTTGGACTGGATTCGTGTTTCCTGCCGGGAAGGCCACAGTTCGTAGTAACTGTCGATATGCGATTGAGTGAAACGTGTAACGCCGGAAATGCATATCCTTCTATTTCCATCTATTGTACTATAGATTTTTCCTTATTTTGTTACCTGAAGATATGACATTTCTGTCTCTTTATATATTGTAATTGTTTTACTATTTGTATATATATGCATTTATGTCGATTTATAATTGGTTTGTTTTGTGAATATTATTTGTATTTATACGCTGGGTCTTGCCTAGGGAAAACTATGCTATCGAACGAATACATCGATAGGTCGTGTGGAGAGCCAAAGTGTTTAGGATCTTTGGTAGTGTGAACTCTGTCGCGTGGAGCGCGGGCAGAGGGAGGGTCTGGCTGGGGTGGTGCAGTGGAGCAGGTGTTATGTGAAGCTCCCGCGAGTTGCCGCGCTTTCGGGGTTTGGCAGCATGTAATTGCGCTCGACTTGCGATGATAGTTTCTGACACGGTGTCGCGGACGGGAAGCATTAGCTGGCGCACATCAAGAGCCCGTTTCGTCTGGTGACCATGTCGAGAAGAAGGCGCGCCAACATCCAGCTTCTGCAACAGCGACGGCCGACAATGAGTGACTGTCGCCACCTCCTCGATCGACGGCTTCAAACCTTCAATCAACCAACAAGGAAGACTAGAAGCACGTAAAGTTTTAGAACTGTATGGCAGACCTCAGCTTTTCAAACTGTTAAATTTTTCTCACTAAATTACAGCAACGTAGCATGAACCTTTGTTGCTCATTGTCCCAATTGCATTACCAAGCAGGGTCCCTTCCTTTTCCGGAATGAACCCGAGTGTCGTTGAAATTCAAACGCCAGCATCATTCGATTTCACTGCTTTAATTTCAAAGTTCAGTTAAGGTATTCATAGCTGGCTACAATATTTAGATTACACAAGCACAAATAAATAGTGCGAGTTTTGTTACCGTATTTTAGCTTACCTGTGACTGCAGCTCAGCTTGGTACGTACTAAATGTTACTATTGTTAATTGTCCAGAATCATTAAATTCAAGTTCAAAGTTAAATCTCTCATTTCTAAATTGCGTAGATTCAAGTAGCTTTTGAAATGATTGTTGAGGTAGTCCAAGACTAACCGTATTTTACTGAATTTCGATGTGCTTCAGAAAGAAAGCTCACTATTAACTTCAGTCACTAAATTAACTTTCAGTTTTCCGGTATTATTAATTCTTTTGCTAAATTAAGTCAGAGTGTAGCGAAATTTATTACTTCTGACAAACTTTCAGTTTTCACACTACACGTGTCAACCTTCAGTTGCCACGCTTCTAGTGCTAATTATATGTGTAATAACCTTTCTTTTTCAGTTACTATAGTAATTGTCCTTAGGACTGGCGACCGTAATTTCCCCTAAATCTCAAATATCTAATTACCGCTAGTTAATTGTTAACGTAACAGCCGCACATTTACTTTCTTTATTAACTTTACCCCTTTTCAAAATTAATTTCCACCAGTTTCATTTGCATTTTTCCTTTCATTTAGATGTAACCCTTTCCTCCCTCTTTACTGACAAGTTAACTTCGGTGACGATTGCTTTTCCCAAATTTCCATTAGGTACACGCGGTTTAATTTTTCACTGTCATTAAGGTCGATAAGTGAGGGGGAGGTTACAAACGGAAGTTTTTTTTTTTTTTTGTTATAGGTTTAGGGCGCAAAACTGCTACGGTCATTAGCGCCCGCTCTGAGGCTTAGGGAAAGGAAAAAATAATAATAATTGTAAATCAGCAGCAATGGGAGCGAAATTCAAAAAGCGGGGATACTAAAAATCAGAAGGAAAGCTTAGAAAACCAATATAGAAGGGGGGGCGTTGTTTTCCCCAAAAAGAGCTTCAAATGACCGACGTCATCTCACTGGCACTAATAAATTCGAGAACGCGATCGGCTGAGCGCGTGTCATCTGCTAAAATGGAAGATGTATCAGGCGACAGCTGTAGACGGGCGCGTAGCGGAGTAAAATTGGGGCACTCGAGTAAAAGGTGTCTCACCGTCCACAGCTAAGAGCAGTGGGGACAGAGTGGGGGAGGATCGCCACTTAAAAGATGTCGATGGCTAAAAAGACAGTGCCCTATCCGGAGTCTAGTTAAAATTATCTCCTCCCGACGACGAGTTCGGGAGGAAGAGGTCCGAGTAGAGGGAAGAGGTTTCACGTCCCGCAATTTATTATTGGGAAGTGTAGACCAATGTGCGTGCCATAAAAGAGCAACACGACGACATAAAACACTTTGTAGATGGGCGAAGGGAACCATGCGAACAGCACGCTGCAGAAGAGAGAATAGAGCCTTGGCCGCTATATCGGCCGCCTCGTTTCCCACGGATACCAACGTGTCCTGGGAGCCGGAGGAATGCCACAGAGACGCCCCCCCAAGTGGAGGCAGTCCTGACTCCGGTGGACAGGGTAAAGACCTTGGAGACTGAGGAGAGAGCTGAGCGAATCTGTGCACGTAATATACTGTATCTGCTGATGGCGACGGATGTACTGGACAGCCTGGAGAACAGCGTAAAGCTCCGCAGTAAAAACCGAACACTGGTCGGGAAGCCGAAATCGATTAGGGGTGTCGCCAACAATATAGGCACTCCCAACACCAAATGATGTTTTTGAGCCGTGAGTGTAAACAAATGTGGCATCCTTCATCTGTGCGCATAAAGCAGCAAATGCCCGACGAATAAACGAGAGAAGGGGTACCATCCATGGGAAGCTGACAAAGGTCACGGAGCAGGCAGGTCCGGGGGCGGAGCCAAGGCGGTGCTATATCCCGAGATGTCAAAAAAGTTTTAGGAAAGTGGAAGGAAAGAGAACGTAGCAGTTGAACCATAGGAAGAGCCTCCACACTAGTAATGAAAAGAATTGCAAGGCAAATAACAGTAACGTTGTGCATTCAACTAAGTAACTAGGCATTGCAGTTACGAAAAACTTGAACGGGAACCACAGGATAAGTTGTGGGGAAAGCGAACCACTGACTGTGTTTTATTGGCAGAACGTTTAAAAGTTGTATCAGATGTACTAAATAGATGCCAGCATTACGACTGTTCGTACTAGAATATTGCTATGAGGCGTGGGATCCTTACCAGATAAAATTGACCACCGCAATAAAATGAGACAAATCAGAGCTCGCACCGAAAGATTTTGGAGCTTGTTTTTCCCACGTAGTAAATGACAGCGGAACGGTCGGGAACTAGCTTGTACGTGGTTCTACACGGTGGTCCATTGATAATGACCAGGCCAAACTTGTCTAGCTTGAAGGGGAAAACCAGATGGCGCTATGGTTCGCCCGCTACTTGGCCCTGCCATAGGTCAAACGGATATCAACTGCGATTTTTTTCTAAAAATAGGAACCCCCATTTTTTATTACATATTCGTGTAGTAGGTAAAGAAATATGAATGTTTTAGTTGGGCTACTTTTTTCACTTTGTGATAGATGGCGCTGTAATAGTCATGAACGTATAAGTACGTGGTATCACGTAACATTCCGCCAGTGCGGACAGTATTTGCCTCGTGATTCATTACCCGTGTTAAAATGGACCGTTTACCAATTGCGGATAAGGTCGATATCGTGTTGATGTATGGCTATTGTGATCAAAATGCCGAACGGGCGTGTGCTATGTATGCTGCTCGGTATCCTGGACGACATCATCCAGGTGTCCCGACCGCTGACCGGATAGTTACGTTATTTAGGGAAACAGGAAGTGTTCAGCCATATGTGAAACGTCAACCACGACCTGCAACAAATGATGATGCCCAAGTAGGTGTTTAACTGCTGTCGCGGCTAATCCGCACATCAGTAGCAGACAAACTGCGCGAGAATCTGGAATCTCAAAAACATCGGTGCTGAGAATGCTACATCAACATCGATTGCACCCGTACCATATTTCTGTGCTCCAGAAACTGCATGGCGACGACTTTAAACGTCGTTCTGCCATTGGGCACAAGAGAAAATACGGACGATGGCAGATTTTTTGCACGCGTTCTACTAAGGAACGAAACGTCATTCACCAACAGCGGTAACGTAAACCGGCATAATGTGCAGTTTTGGGCAACGGAAAATCCACGATGGCTGCGACATGTGGAACATCAGCGACCTTGGCGGGTTAATGTATGGTGCGGCATTATGGGAGGAAGGATAATTGGCCCACATTTTATCGATGGCAATCTAAATGGTGCAATGTCTGCTGATTTTCTACGTAATGTTCTACCGATGTTAGTACAAGATGTTTCACTGCATGACAGAATGGCGATGTACTTCCAACACGATGGATGTCCGGCACATAGCTCGCGTGCGGTTGAAGCGGTATTGAATAGCATATTTCATGACAGGTGGATTGGTCGTCGAAGCACCATACCATGGCCCGCACGTTCACCGGATCTGACGTCCCCGCATTTCTTTCTGTGGGGAAAGTTGAAGGATATTTGCCATCGTGAACCACCGACAACGCCTGACAACATGCGTCAGAGCATTGTCAGTGCATGTGCGAACATTACGGAAGGCGAACTACTCGCTGCTGAGAAGAATGTCATTACACGTATTGCCAAATGCACTGAGGTTGACGGACATCATTTTGAGCATTTATTGCATTAATGTGGTATTTAAAGGTAATCACGCTGTAACACCATGCGTTCTCAGAAATGATAAGTTCACACAGGTACATGTATCACATTGGAACAACCGAACTAAAATGTTGAAACGTACCTACGTTCTGTATGTTAATTTAAAAAACCTACCTGTTACCGACTGTTCGTCTAAACTTGTGAGCCATATGTTTGTGACTATTACAGCGCCATGTATCACAAAGCGAAAAAAGTGGTCCAACTAAAACATTCATATTTCTTTACATCCTACACGTATATGTAATAAAAATGGGGGTTCCTATTTAAAAAAAAACGCAGTTGATATCCGTTGGACCTGTGGCAGCGCCATCTAGCGGGCCAACCATAGCGCCATCAGGTTTCCCCATTCAAGCTAGACAAATTTCGTTCTTTGTAGTTTTCTCGTTTGACGTTTGTTTCGTGAGATATTTGGCCCGGTCACGATCAATGGACCACCCTGTATATACCCTCGGGCAAGGAGTTGCACGTGAATTGTAGAACAGTGATGACAGAGCGAGGTGGCGCAGTGGTTAGCACACTGGACTCGCATTCGGGAGGACGACGGTTCAATCCCGTCTCCGGCCATCCTGATTTAGGTTTTCCGTGATTTCCCAAAATCGCTTTAGGCAAATTCCGGGATGGTTCCTTTGAAAGGGCACGGCCGATTTCCTTCCCCATACTTCCCTAATCCGAGCTATCGCTCCGTCTCTAATGACCTCGTTGTCGACGGGACGTTACACACTAATCTCCTCCTCCTCCTCCTCCTCCTAGAATAGTGATGACGGAGTAACATGAGTAGAGGAAGCGATCGGTTGACAGGACACATCCCGAGCCACCAAGGATTTGTCAGTGTGGTAGGCGTGGGAGAAGGAGTAGGGGTGACGAGTGCAGCTAGGGGCCGGTGCTGGTGTCTCCTCTGTGCCCCCGCCCTCACCACAAATTCCGAGCGACGCTTTACGGCCTCCTGCGGGAGTCGAGTTCGTTAGGCTTCCCGCATTTCCGGCCGGAAGCCCGAGCCCCTACTGCCCACTGTGGGCAGCTGACGCACTGGAGACAGTTAACGGACGCCACCATTAGCCGCACGCCACTAACCGCCGCACGCGTGCCCGTTGCCTGGCCACGCACCTGCCAAAGAGGCCGCTTCTTCTACTGCCGTCGGCCGGCGCGTTCCATCGCTGAACAGGTGTGACCCCCCCCCCCCCCCTCCCGAACGTCTTTTCATCACACGAGGTGCGCTCAGCTGACGCTATTAAAGTTACAGCGACTGCGGCCGGCTCTACACGTGTCTACACTACTCCAGACAGCCTCGCGCGACTGTTTCGCGAGGCGAGTCCCGCGTACGGTAGTGAAACCGACACCCGAGTGTTGGCGAGCATCATGAGCGAGGCGGAGATTGGGAAGAGATTCAGACACGGTCCTAGTCGTCACTGCAGGTTGTTCAGTCCTTACATAGGGAGCACAGCTAATGAAATCCAGCCGGCCGGTGTGGCCGAGCGGTTCTAGTCGCTCCAGTCTGGAACCGCGCGACCGCTACGGTCGCAGGTTCGAATCCTGCCTCGGGCATGGATGCGATGTCCTTAGGTTAGTTAGGTTTAAGTACACTACTGGCCATTGGAATTTGTTAAACCACGAAGATAACGTGTTACAGACTCGAAATTTAACCGACAGGAAGAAGATGCTGTGACATGCAAATGATTAGCTTTTCAGAGCATTCAAATAAGGTTGGCGCCGGTGGCGACACCTACAACGTGCTGACATGAGGAAAGTTTCCAACCGATTTCTCATACACAAGCAGCAGTTGATCGGCGTTACCTGTGAAACGTACTTATGACGCCTCGTATAAGGAGGAAAATGCGTACCATCACGTTTCCGACTTTGATAAAGGTCGGATTGTAGCCTATCGCGGATTGCGGTTTATCGTATCACGATACCGCTGCTCGCATTGCTCTAAATCCAATGACTGTTAGCAGAATATGGAATCGGTGGGTTCAGGAGGGTAATACGGAACGCCGTGCTGGATCCCAACGGCCTCGTATCACTAGCAATCGACATGACAGGCATCTTATCCGCATGGCTGTAACGGATCGTGCAGCCACGTCTCGATCCCTGAGTCAACAGACGGGGACATTTGCAAGACAACAACCATCTGCACGAACAGTTGGACGACGTTTGCAACAGCATGGACTATCATCTCGGAGACCACGGCTGCGGTTACCCTTGACGCTGCATCACAGGCAGGAGTGCCTGCGATGGTGTACTCAACGACGAACCTGGGTGCACGAATGGTAGAACGTCATTTTTTCGGATGAATCTAGGTTCTGTTTACAGCATCACGATGGTTGTATCCGTGTTTTTCGACATCGCGGTGAACGCACATTGGAAGCGTGTATTCGTCATCGCCATACTGGCGTATCACCTGGCGTGGTGGTATGGGGTGACATTGGTTACATGTCTCGGTCACCCCTTGTTCGCATTGACGGCACTTTGAACAGTGGACGTTACATTTCAGATGTGTTACGACCCGTGGCTTTACCCTTCATTCGATCCCTGCGAAACCCTACTTTTCAGCAGGATAATGCACGACCGCATGTTGCAGGTCCTGTACGGGCCTTTCTGGGTACAGAAAATGTTCGAGTGCTGCCCTGGCCAGCACATTCTTCAGATCTCTCAGCAATTGAAAACGTCTGGTCAATGGTGGCCGAGCAACTGGCTCGTCACAATACGCCAGTCACTACTCTTGATGAACTGTGGTATCGTGTTGAAGCTGCGTGGGCAGCTCTACCAGTACACGCCATCCAAGCTCTGTTTGACTCAATGCCCAGGCGTATCAAGCCGTTATTACGGCCAGAGCTGATTGTTCTGGGTACCGATTTCTCAGGATCTATGCACCCAAATTGAGTGAAAATGTAATCAAATGTCAGTTCTAGTACAATATATTTGTCCAATGAATACCCGTTTATCATTTGCATTTCTTCTTGTTGTAGGAATTTTAATGGCCAGTAGTGTAGTTCTAAGTTCTAGGGGACTGATGACCTCAGATGTTAAGTCCCATAGTGCTCAGAGCCATTTGAACCATTTTTTGTTAATGACATATTTGAAAAATAAAAACATAGTCCAGTCAAGGATGACTGGTTTCCTTCCCTGGACCAGGCAGTTTCCATGAATGGGCTATACAGTAACAGCTGCCAAATATTACACACATCCAAATCTGTAAATAAATTTAATTTCTTTTTATTTTTTGGATTTTTTTGTTGGCATCTGTCACCGAATATTTTGTATTCGAACCGCAGGAGGCTAAAGCTAGTTATGTCTCCTTCGAAGGCGAAAACAAGCACATATAGATATTCGAAAACATAAAATGAAAACCATTACTCTTAAATTTTGTTCACAGTAGCCTACCGAGGCCTAAATGGTTCAAATGGCTCTGAGCACTATGGGACTTAACATCTATGGTCATCAGTCCCCTAGAACTTATAACTACTTAAACCTAACTAACCTAAGGACATCACACAACACCCAGCCATCACGAGGCAGAGAAAATCTCTAACCCCGCCGGGAATCGAACCCGGGAACCCGGGCGTGGGAACCGAGAACGCTACCGCACGACCACGAGCTGCGGGCTACCTAGGCCTAAGTTTCAACAAAACAAAGCTTCTATAGTTCTACACATTTTGACATTTGTCACACGGACTTCACTTACATTTTTCATAACACAGCGCTTTACTTCCCCTTTCTGACGCCAACATATTTGTCATGAACCCACTCTTTACATACAAAACAATGAAGCATGTCGGTCTCGCGTGATTAGCCGAGCGGTCTAAGGCGCAGGAGTCATGGACTGTGCGGCTGGTCCTGGCGGAGGTTCAAGTCCTCCCTCGGGCATGGGTGTGTGCGTTTGTCCTTAAGATAATTTAGGTTAAGTCCCATACGATTTCACACACATTTGAACATTTTTTTGAAGCATGTCCTCTTTGACGTCCTTGCCACAGATGCCACAAAACCGTGACTCCTTCCCAGAACTAAGCCCAGTCTTCTCTGAAACGTCTAAAGGAAACTACGCACACTTGTTGGCTGCTTGATTCTGTAGACGTTTTCGGGGCTAATTGTTGCTCCGTTTTTACCCTCCTTTTATTTTCAGCTCCTTCCAGACTCTATTTGTATGCGCGGCTCGTGATAACTGAGGTTTTCTGAGCTTAATTCGACCTTTTTCCTGGAGTGAGTTTGTCCGATTCGGGAGAGATTTCATGTAGGCAAACTTTCGACGCCAAGTCTAGACTCATTGACAGATGCTTCTCTCACAGGAACATCTTTTTTCCCAAGCTGCATTGCAGCTACAAAATGGCCGTCTCGGATAACATTCCTGCTTACTTGTAAAAATCCTGTTTTTGCAAAGCCATTCACTGCAGTCTCTATTGTTGCAGCCTCTCCATATGCTTTACCGAAGAGGCGCGCAACAATGAATATGTGATCTATTAAATTAATAATACTTCCTGTTATTAATTTTTGTAAATTAATTGTACAATTAATTATTACTACATCGATTATTATTGTTTAATTTTCTCGTTAATCATTGCCCGTTCAGTTGTTATCAATCATTTAATTAAAATAAACTCGACTCCGTCCGCACAGGCCTTGGAAGGCCCAACGGTACCGACCGGCCGCCGTGTCATCCTCAGCCCATAGACGTCACCGGATGCGGATATGGATGGGCACGTGGTCAGCACACCACTCTCCCTGCCGTATGTCGGTTTACGAGACCGGAGCCGCTACTTCTCAATCAAGTAGCTGCTCAGTTTGCCTAACAAGGACTGAGTGCAACCCGCTTGCCAACAGCGCTCGGCGGACCGGATGGTCACCCATCCAAGTGCTAGCCCAGCCCGGCAGCGCTTAACTTCGGTGATCTGACGGAAACCGATGTCACCACTGCGGCAAGGCCGTTGGCGAATCATTCGATTACTTAGGCTACTACTGATGAGTTATTAGTCAGTTAATGACTACGCGTGATGCCGGCCGCGGTGGTCTAGCGGTTTTTTAGGCGCTCAGTCCGGAGCCGCGCGACTGCTCCGGTCGCAGGTTCGAAGTCGCAGGTTCGAATCCTGCCTCGGGCATGGATGTGTGTGGTGTCCTTAGGTTAGTTAGGTTTAAGGGGCTCCGGAAAGGCTCAAAATCATGAAAAGTTCAATTTTTACTTTTTTGCATTTTCTGAATCTGCAGACTATTACCTTTTAATAGATATATAATTTTTCAATTCCGAAGACTACAACTATTTTTAAATTTTTTTTGAAATGTGTTCTACATGGGCGTGACCCACTGTGACGCTGTTAAACTGCTGTCAAATGGTGTTATTATTAACGTCCGTGTTCATCAGGTACATTTTAGTGATGTGAGATAAAGTATGTGTTGTGGCTAACCTGTGATGGTTCAATATATATCGCTGGTGTGATTCTCGATTGTTTCATGTTTATTTACTCTGTCGTTATCTCGAAAATATTCGTAATTAATTCTGTTTCTTAAGTCTCTGTTTTGTTGAAGTATAATAATGAGTAAAAGTAAAGTTGCTGTTGCGACTTTCAATGATGGCAACATTGTAAGGTGCAAGGTATTTAGAAATATGGGAATTAAGATAGGTTCTAAGATAGTACGAGCGATGCTTGCTTTAGACAAGGAACGCCTTCGGGCTGCAGACAGGGCTGTAAAGAGTCTAGAAATACAAGCAAGAGTAAACAGGAGGAGGAACAAGAGGAAGCTGGAGGAGGAGTTTGCAGAGGATGAAGATAATCCATCCTATGGACCTGGAATGCACTAAAAAGTTAATCCAATCTTTGTCGCTCGATTCCCAAAACTTTTATTTTCTCATACTAATTACATGTTTTCTAAGGATCTTCCAAACATATTTGTTTCAAACTTTCAGTAAATGTTACACAGTACCTTCTGCATAATTTAACACAGCCTTTTTCCAAAAAACTGTATATTTTTGAATATATAAATAAAAAATTGCAAAAAAAATGTTCTGAATTTTCATTACAATTGAAAAAAAATCATCTTTAATAACTGAACTAAAATTTTGTAAAATCCCTGTGTTAAGTTGTAGCCCATATTCCAATAAATAATCTGTAAAAAGTTCAACTTCCTACCTCAAATACTTTGTGAGGAAAGATGTAATTTATAAGCGTTATTTTAACATTGCAAGTATAGGGCGTTCCGGAGCCCTTTAAGTAGTTCTAAGTTCTAGGGGACTGATGACCATAGATGTTAAGTCCCATAGTGCTCAGAGCCATTTGAACCATTTTGAACTACGCGTGATCTGAAGTCAACTACCGTGTTTCTTGCGACAGTAAGCGTGGACACAGTTCGTATCATTGCGTCACCGGCTCATTCGTGGAAACTCGCAGTGGCTCATACCAGGCAGCTCACAGGTCACGTGATCGCCTAACGACGCGTGCACTCCGTTCGCAGTACGTAGCTTCATACCGTAAACATGGCAAAACGAAGTGAACTGCTCGTACATTCCGGTGGTGGCTGCAGAACTTTAATTACTATTATCGTATCACTACGACGTTTCGATCATTAATAGTGGTCAGTTTCAAGTACATAGCAAAAAATCTTACTTTCTTTTGCTCTTTTTTGTGTCTTCTTAAAATAGCTCACCACTAAGGTGGCGAATCTTTGGCAGCATGGGCTACACTTAATGACTTTTAACTGATGAAATTGTCAATACTGTCTTTCAGAAAATTACTAAGTGGTTCCTTGTAAACGGACTCTCATTGAATTTTGATAAGACACAGTACATACAGTTCTGTACAGTGAATGCTATGACGCCATTAATAAATATAGACCTTAATCAGAAGCATATAGCTAAGGTAGAATATTCCAAATTTTTAGGTGTGGCCATTGATGAGAGATTAAATTGGAAGAAACACATTGATGATCTGCTGAAACGTTTGAGTTCAGCTACTTATGCAATAAGGGTCACTGCAAATTTTGGTGATAAACATGTTAGTAGATTAGCTTACTACGCCTATTTTCACTCGTTGCTTTCATATGGCATCATATTTTGGGGTAATTCATCACTGAGGAATAAAGTATTTATTGCACAAAACCGTGTAATCAGAATAATAGCTGGAGTCCACCCAAGATCATCCTGCAGACATTTATTTAAGGATCTAGGGATGTTCACAGTAGCTTCTCAGTATATATACTCTCTTATGAAATTTGTTATTAACAACCAAACCCAATTCAAAAGTAATAGCAGTGTGCATAACTACAATACTAGGAGAAAGGATGATCTTCACTATTCAAGATTAAATCTAACTTTGGCACAGAAAGGGGTGAATTATACTGGCACTAAAGTCTTTGGTCACTTACCAAATAGTATCAAAAGTCTGACAGATAACCAACAAGTATTTAAGAAGAAATTAAAAGAATTTCTGAATGACAACTCCTTCTACTCCATAGAGGAATTTTTAGATATAAATTAAGAAAAAAAATATTTAAAAAAATAAAAAATAAAAATAATAAAAAAACACAAAAAAATAAAAAGTTGATATATTAACTTAAGTATGTTGTTGAATTAAATTAATTATGTCATGTATTGGAAACTTCGACTCGTTCCACATCATTACGAAATATCGTATTCATGATCCATGGAACTAGTATTAATCTACTCTAATCTAATCTACTGCTAGCATACGCCATTTGCCAGTATCCACACAGAGATCGAGGCGGCCCGTCCATAGCAACCTTACACTAATTGCAGAGACTGTATATTAATGACGGATGAAGAAACTTATTGCCCTGAATCAAGAGATCTAAACGTCCCACAGAAATGCCACAAATAAGTGACGTTCACATCAATAATGCATCAAATCCGCTGACTTTGTCGAGAAATCTATACAATAATCACCTCGCAACGGTGAAGAAAAATGGTGGTACGTACAATTTTTTCAGTGTATCGAAAGGTGCCAATCTGGGTCCTGTACTACCCCCGAAACTGGTGTCAGCAGGAATCCTTTTGGCGGCTGAACTTAAGTCCTCTCAATTGGTGGAAGAACTATTAGCACCTCCAATTTACTGGTGAAACCGTGTTTTTAGCTAGCAGCAAAGACGCACTTGCTGAGCTTCTAACAAAAGTAAAGAGCATCATTGTGTCATGCGGATTAGACATAAATCCCAGCAAGTCCAGACTCGCGAGAACTGACAGAGGAGTACAGGTCTACCAAAGGAACTCGAAGTCGTACAGTCTTTCATCTGTCTTGGGTCAACCATCTGCGACACCGGAAGTTGTGGAGATAAAAAGTCGGACCACGCTAGGGCCAATGGCTGCGCGGTAGATTGCAAAGATGTGGCAGAACAGAGCGATAACCAAACCACAAAGGTCCGGCCTGTTGAAACACTCGTGATTTCAGTCTTCTTTTATGATCGCAAAAGTGGATCCTCAAGGCCAGAAACAAGCAGCGTACTGACGCATTTGGGCTTCAGAACTGGCACATCAATAGATGATGCCATCAACCAGGCCCTGCACATAGTTAACACCACAAAACAGAAATACGCCATGGCAATAATAATTGACATTGCCGGAGCATTTGATAATCTCTGGTGGCCCGCACTGTTCCAGAGGCTAACACATCTGGAGGTACCGCAGTCACTGTACAACAGTTTTCTAGATTACTGTAAAGACCGAGTAGTCGAATGGCAGATGGACAGCCGGAAAGCAATTAAAAGAATTACCAAAGGCTGTCCTCAAGGGTCGATCTGCGGCCCCATCTTCTGGGACACAAGAGTCGAACCCCTCCTACAACTTCTGGATGGGGATGACTGGTAAGACGGAATTGTCGCCTATGCAGATGACCTATTAGTTGTAGTCACTGCAAACAACAGAGCCCAGTTAGAAGAGAAAGCCAGTGGAATATTACAAACAATTACTCAATGGTGTCATAACAACAAACTCAGGATAGCCGAAAACAACATACATTTTACTGAAAGGATCACTCCAAAGGAATCCTTCGGTTAAAATTGGGGACACAAACATCAAACGAGCACACGTTACGCGCTCTATTCGGGTACACATAGATTAAAAATTGAATTTCCGCGAACACATAAGGCTAACAACAGACAAAGTAGAAAAAAATACTACACAAACTGGTGAGGCTAAATTCAAAACAGTACAGACTACCTCTACCAGTCATACGGACATACCACTGTGCGCTCTTCGAATCAGTACTCAGCTTCGCAGCTAGCACGTGGGCACATAGACTGAACGTGGTCACCAACAAAGCATCCGTCAGACGAGGGCAGAGAAGATGAAGGTACTGGTTAAAGGTGGGGAGACTAGATAAGGTACATACAACAACCGGTGTGCCGATAGAGACGATACGTCACCTTATAAGTTAGCGTTTGGATACATGGCAAGGTGAGTGGGATGTAAGTGATAAAGGACGTAGACTGCACGACTTCCTCCCTAACATAAGGGAGCGGTTGAGAATGAGACATATCGATCCCAGCCGCGGTATGGTACATTTCTTAACCGGACACGGACCTTATAACACGCACCTAAACCGCGTGAGTCTGAGGCAGACACCTACATGTACATGCGGGGAAGAAGGTTCCCCAGAACACACTGTCTTTTTCTGCGGGCAATACGCGAACAATAGACATACACTACACTTAGTCTACACAGATACAGACATAGATATATACACAGCGATAAGAGACGAAGAACAATGGGCACAATTAAACGCACTGACAAACAGTATTTCAAAAACAACATATGAAGAGTACATGCGGTCAGGACATTACAGACATACATATGTGCAGCGTAACAACAATCTCCAGAGGGTGGGCAGCGATACCCACAGTGACAGAGAAAATAGACAGTGAGGACGAACAGGAGGAGGAAGCTGAGCTGTGACAGTAAATAAGCATAGGGTGCTGGCGATCTAGCCAAGAAATCACCAAATGCTGTACATGGATGCGCACCTAAAGTAGTTAATACATAGGATTAGTAATAAATAAGAGAAGCAATATTATTTCTCTACTAATAACCATTTGTGTGTGTGTGTGTGTGTGTGTGTGTGTGTGTGTGTGTGTGTGTGTGTGTGTGATTGGCCCAACGGCTCGAAGAAACCATTCCGAGGTATCCACCGTCAGTCACATTCGGTGATGGTACTAACAAATCTCTCCTCTATCCTATCATCTTTTTATATTCTTCTAAGAAAACAACAAAATTTTATTTATATTTCAACCCTAAATTATTGTTATTTTGAAAAGTATCACTCTTTGTAAATGTTGTAGATGAAACAAAAGAAAAGAAAACTGTAAAAAGATGAAAAACGAAAATTGTAAGATGTACGACATGTTTTAACCATCAGGTAAAAGGTCTATAATTTGGTAATAAATAAAAATAAAAATAAAAATAAAATTTGGGCTTCGGTGCTGGAGCAGTGTGTTGTGCGTGAGATAGACCGAAATAAGAAATAGTATGTCCAATACTGAGCAGCCAGACATCTCCAAGGGCCATTCTTCTCGTGCCAACCAAAAGATTCTCCAGTTCTTTGGCCAGATTGTGAGAAGAGATGCAGAAAATCTAGTGGAAGGACAGTTCGAGGGTCCGAGACCTCGGGGAAGAGCAGCAAGAGGGTGACAGATCAGAGCTGCAGCCTACCTCTTCAGCAGGCTCTAAGAGAAGCTGGCAACCATCCGGGATGGGGGAGGCTCTCTGCAGTGAGCACGACGACTCGTGTTGACGGCGATGTCGAGCAATATCGCGGAGTGCAGCTTCTGAATGACTGATCCCCTGTTTCACATAAATTCATTAAACACATTGTGATGAACTCGCTTCTCTTCTTGTACAACCTATCACCTTAAAGTTATAGTGAGTTTGACGCATAAGGTCATTCCACGAAAATACCTCTCGCACTGCAATAAAAGTAGCAGACATCATTAGGTGCACGGTACCCGCTGTATTAACATCAGTGTTGCTTAGTGCGGGATTAGTTACCTAGTTTGCATGAATGATTGTGTGAGTGGTTGTAATATTTATTACGATGCCATATTATGTGATTCAGTGCTACAGTATACATGTTACGTCATTAGCAATACCTCTGTCAAACTTCCATTTACCATTAATGTTCTCTTTCTTGTTCAAAATTCCGATTTCAAAATTCTTCAACCAGGCGAAAGTGAAATTCTTTCAGAATTTTTGTTCTAACATAGCGCTGGGTAGCCCGATACATACCCTGTCTAGTTTCTTGTTTAAGCGGGATAGTCAAATAACAAATCCCCCTACAAAAACAAGAAATGTAGATGATAAACGGGTATTCATTAGACAAATATATTATACTGGAACTGACAAGTGATTACATTTTCACGCAATTTGGGTGCATAGATCCTGTGACATCAGTACCCACAACCACCTCCTCTGGCCGTAATAACGGCCTTGATACGTCTGGGCATTGAGTCAAACCGAGCTCGGATGGCGTGTACAGGTACAGCTGCCGCTGCACAATTCATCAAGAGTAGTGACCTGCGTATTGTGACGAGCTAGTTGCTCGGCCAACATTGACCAGACGTTTTCAATTGCTGAGAGATCTGAAGAATGTGCTGGCCAGGGCAGCACTCGAACATTTTCTGTACCCAGAAAGGCCCGTACAGGACCTGCAACATGCGGTCGTGCATTATCCTGCTGAAATGTAGGGTTTCGCAGGGATCGAATAAAGGGTAGAGCTACGGGTCGCAACACATCTGAAATGTAACGTCCACTGTTCAAAGTACCGTCAATGCGAACAAGAGGTGACCGAGACGTGTAACCAATGGCACCCCGTACCATCACGCCAGGTGATACGCCAGTATGGCGATGACGAAAACAGGCTTCCAATGTGCGTTCACCGCGATGTCACCAAACACGGATGCGACCATCGTGATGCTTTAAACAGAACCTAGATTCATCCGAAAAAATGACGTTTTACCATTCGTACACCCAGGTTAGTCATTGACTACACCATCGCAGGCGCTCCTGTCTGTGATGCAGCGTCAAGGGTAACCGCAGCCACGGTCTCTGAGCTGATAGTCCATGCTGCTGCAAACGTCGTCGAACTGTTGGTGCCTATGGTTGTTGTCTTGGAAACGTCCCCATCTGTTGACTCAGAGATCGAGACGTGGCTGCACGATCCGTTACAGCCATGCGGAAAAGATGCCTGTAATCTCGACTGCTAGTGATACGAGGCCGTTGGGATCCAGCACGGCGTTCCGTATTACCCTCCTGAACCCACCGATTCCATATTCTGCTAACAGCCATTGGATCTCGACCAACGCGAGCAGTAATCTCGCGATACGATAAACCGCAATCGCGATAGGCGACAATTCGACCTTTATCAAAGTCGGAAACGTCTCCTCCTTACACGAGGCATCACAACAACGTTTCACCAGGCAACGCCGGTGAACTCCTGTTTGTGTATGAGAAATCGGTTGGAAACTTTCCTAAAAAAAAAAAAAATGGTTCAAATGGCTCTGAGCACTACGGGACTTAACATCTGTGGTCGTCAGTCCCCTAGAACTGAGAACTACTTAAACCTAACTAACCTAAGGACCTCACACACATCCATGCCCGAGGCAGGTTTCGAACCTGCGACCGTAGCAGTCGCGCGGTTCCGGACTGGGCGCCTAGAACCGCTAGACCACCGCGGCCGGCAAACTTTCCTCACGTCAGCACGTTGTAGCACCGGCGCCAGCGTTGTGTGAATGCTCTGAAAAGCTAATCATTTGCGTATCACAGCATCTTCTTCCTGTCGGTTAAATTTCGCGTCTGTAGCACGTCAACTTCGTGGTGTAGCAATTTTAATGGTCAGTAGTGTACTTAGACGTAACTAACCTAAGGACATCACACACATCCATGCCCGAGGCAGGATTCGAACCTGCGACCATAGCGGTCGCGCGTTTCCGGACTGAAGCTGCTAGGAGCTCTCGGCCACACCGGCCGCCAAAGTATATAAACACAGTTTATACTGTTATAATTAACAGCAGTATATAAGTACATTTTTGCATTTTCCGATGTTGCATAAAGAGAGGAATTTAACAGCAAAAATTCTGAAGAATTCCAGCATATTATTTGGAAGATGCAAACTTTAATGTGTATCGATATTTGTGTTTGAGAACCCGTTTACTGCCAGAATTTTAATTACAGGAGGTATTTGCCCTTACAGCCGACAAAAAACGCAAACATTCGGAACCGCCGGCAGGCAATCAGCGTTCCATCCACATACTTCCGTAATGGAATTCCACGCAGGCGGACCGCGGCAGCCGAGTTACTGGGCGACCAGCGGGCAGAAAGCTGTCTCAGGTGACCGGGCCTGTGCCGGGCGGGGGTCGTACTGTAGCACCGCTGTACTCAACAGAGCCCGCCTGCCCGCCTGCCTCGTCCCAGTGGCGGGACGTGCGCCGCTGGTCGTCCGAACTGCTGCAGCGCGAAGGCAAACGTCCAAGTGGCTTGAGGCGTACGACGCGTTTCGATACACACATGACTTGCATTTCAAGGCAACCATCTTAAGTATGCACGACCCCACCTACAGCCTGCACACAGGGAAAGAATTACACAGCTGGCTTCTCATTCAGAAATCACATTCGAATGTTTGTTGTTTATGAGATGGTCGTGTGATGCCCCTTATGAGACGGACGGAGAAGCGTCCACCGACCAGCAAGTGTCGCGGCCTACACAGGCTGCGGTTTATCGTTTTGGTGACGTCGTCGCTCGCACTGGTCAGCACCATACTCGGAAAGCCATGCCCCACGCGACCAGCGCGCGAGAGGTCAGAGAGTGTTTGCTCGGCCGTGCAGGGTCTTACAGCCACAGTTACACAGGCCTGCTACCAGCAAACCACTGCCGCATTGTAACGATTTAAAAACATCCTTCCACCTCTCATATACAAACATGAGTAAAACAACTAACTACAGTAATAAAAGAAACCAACTTCTATGTGTTTACATCACTATTGGCGCATTCTTGAATAAAAGCAGGTCATGGCATAACTACATACAGATATTTACAATATTTAATACATGCTGGTACATTACTGTTACATTTACTACACTAACGGCCATTAAAAATGCTACACCATGAAGACGACGTGCTACAGACTCGAAATTTAACCGACAGGAAGAAGATGCTGTGACATGCAAATGATTAGCGTTTCAGAGCATTCACACAAGGTTGGCGCCGGTGGCGACACCAACAACGTGCTGACATGAGGAAAGTTTCCAATCGATTTCTCATACACAAACAGCAGTTGACCGGCGTTGCCTGGTCAAACGTTGATGTGATGCCTCGGGTAAGAAGCAGAAATGCGTACCATCACGTTTCCGACTTTCATAAAGGTCGGATTGTCGCCTGTCGCGATTGCGGTTTATCGTATGGCGACATTGGTCGAGATCCAATGACTGTTAGCGGAATATGGAATAGGTGGGTTCAGGAGGGTAATACGGAACGCCGTGCTGGATCCCAACGGCCTCGTATCATTAGCAGTCGAGATGACAGGCATCTTATCCGCATGGCTGTAACGGATCGTGCAGCCACGTCTCGATACCTGAGTCAACAGATGGGGACGTTTGCAAGACAACAACCATCTGTACCAACGGTTCGACGACGTTTGCAGCAGCATGGACTATCAGCTCAGAGACCATGGCTGCGGTTACCCTTCACGCTGCATCACAGACACGAGTGCCTGCGATGGTGTACTCGACGACGAACCTGGGTGCACTAATGGCAAAACGTCATTTTTTCGGATGAATCCAGGTTCTGTTTACAGCATCATGATGGTCGCATCCGTGTTTGGCGACATCGCGGTGAACGCACATTGGAAGTGTGCATTCGTCATCGCCATTCTGGCGGTATGGGGTGCCACTGGTTACACGTCTCGGTCACCTCTTGTTCGCATTGACGAAACTTTTAACATTGGACGTTACATTTCACATGTGTTACGACCCGTGGCTCTACCCTTCATTCGATCCATGCGAAACCCTACATTTCAGCAGCATAATGCACGACCGCATGTTGCAGGTCCTGTACGGGCCTTTCTGGATACAGAAAATGTTCGACTGCTGCCCTGCCCAGCACATTCTGCAGATCTCTCACCAATTGAAAACGTCTGGTCAATGGTGGCCGAGCAACTGGCTCGTCACAATACGCCAGTCACTACTCTTGATGAACTGTGGTATCGTGTTGAAGCTGCATAGGCAGCTGTACCTGTACACGCCATCCAAGCTCTGTTTGACTCAATGCGCAGGCGTATCAAGGCCGTTATTATGGCCAGAGGTGGTTGCTCTGGGTACTGATTTCTCAGGATCTATGCACCCAACTTGCGTGAAAATGTAATCACACGTCAGTTCTAGTACAATATATTTGTCCAATGAATACCCGTTTATCATCTGCATTTCTTCTTGGTGTAACAATTTTAATGGCCAGTAGTGTACTTGCGACAGTACAAGAACATCACACGCTAAATGAATAGCTGAAGCAAAAAACGTTTATAACAGGATACACAAATGTCGTCTGGCGTAGGTGGCTTAAAAGTTCATTTGGGGTTCCAACGTGTGAAGCAGACATATCCTCTCCATTTGGACACATTTGGAATCTGTTTTACACGAAACTTTGAATGTCGCGATATATGCATATAAACTCTTTTGTTTTGCCAGCTATAGCCACTAACGTTACCACTACTTTCTGTTCAAATGGTTCAAATGGCTCTGAGCACCATGGGACTTAACATCTGAGGTCGTCAGTCCCCTAGAACTGAGAACTACTTAAACCTAACTAACCTAAGGACATCACACACATCCATGCCCGAGGCAGGATTCGAACCTGCGACCGTAGCGGTCGCGCGGTTCCAGACTGTAGCGCCTAGAACCGCTCGGCCAATCCGGCCGGCCACTACTTTCTGTGACAGTTATCTCTCACTGCTGGGTTCCATATGAGACGTAAGACGCCTTATAATACCCGTGTCGTAACGAATGGAATGTAAAATGTGTAGAATGGCTGGGTAGATGTAAGGGAGGCCCTGCTACCACTAACCTTACAAGTATAAAGAACTGTGTAACGCATAATCGGTTTCGAAGTATTAGGCACCTGTTATCAAATGGAAAACAAGAGCCATAGCTGCGGTGGCCACTGGAAGCGATGTGACAGTATCGGCACATCATCAGAACGAAACCGGACCAGACAATTTAGTTGAATTAAAGTAGCCGGCCGCTGTGGCCGAGCGGTTGTAGGAGCTTCAGTCTAGAACCGTGCGACGACTACGGTCGCAAGTTCGAATCCTGCCTCGGGCATGGATGTGTGTGATGTCCTTCGGTTAGTTAGGTTTAAGTAGTTCTAAGTCTAGGGGACTGATGACATCAGATGTTAAGTCCCATAGTGCTTAGAGCCATTTGAATCATTTCACTTAAACTTCATGTCAAATGTTCTAAAGTCTACAGACTTTATTTTGCAATTGAAAGTAGATCATCCAGTTTGACTTAGTAACATATTCAACCAGCATGACTATTACTTAAACACTAATAATCCGCAATATTCCCTGACCGGTTAAAACACAAATGGAAACAAAAGACAGGGTTAATGCGTTACAGATAATTCAGAGACCAAGCTGAGAGAAATGAAGCTATTGTACTGCAGGTTGATTCAAAACACTGACCCGAGTTCATAAGAGAACATCTTCCTGCACGAATGAAGATGGGCAGTTGGGATGGAATGCCGGACATTTACCACACTTGCCCCTTCTACAGGTAGCTTGAGTAGCGATCCCTCAGGTAAGGGACGCCCTTCCTCGTACTTCTTCTGTCCGCTTTCAAACCGACGTCTGCACGTCTTACTCGATACAACCAGCACGTAAGGGGCCTTCTTCTTCATCTTGGCGAAATACAGAGCTTCTTTTCCGAAATCGAAGTATTTATAACTTTTGGGCAGCGAAAGCAATACCGACGATTATGTCAGTATGTAATTAGTTCTGCCAAGTATAAATATAGATCCCTCTGTCTGTACGGTAGCTTCCTTTCACGCTTAGTGATTGCGATTGAAACAGTCCATCACCATGGGAGCAGCAAGAAAGGAACTTCAAATGGTTCAAATGGCTCTGAGCACTATGGGACATATCATCTGAGGTCATCAGTCCCCTAGAACTTAGAACTACTTAAACCTAACTAACCTAAGGACATCACACACATCCATGCCCGAGGCAGGATTCGAACCTGCGACCGTAGCAGTCGCGCGGTTCCGGACTGCGCGCCTAGAACCGCTAGACAAGAAAGGAACTATGTAAAGAGAATGCGTACGCTAATCATTTCTTTTTGATCACTGCATTTGTGCCTACTTTAATTACTACTACTGCATACCCAGAAGACAATAAGGAAAGAATAAATGGGTATGTGAATGTTTGAAAAGAAGAACGACATGCTCCATATTAATTTACTCTCTAAAAACATTAGGTAATAAAGTGTGGGGAGACAATGTTCAAAACGTAACTGAAAACACGTTCTCTAAACAGAGATAAGAACATCTATGATTGACATGTCATCTAAAGTCGACGTACAATTTTAAAATGTTAGAAATAAGGAAATGAAGTAATACAGAATGCTATGCTTGTAACGTACGTTGTTGTTCTACATTGTTTAGCTCTGGTATTTACAGGGTCACAGAGAAAGCATCCTAGGTTTTGGAGGGAAAAGCCGTAATTGTAATGATCTGCACTACAACAGAAACAAGAAGCACAACTTACGGAAAAGTAATGTAATGTGTGTTCCAATTCACAAGCGACATTGAAGCAGATATGGGCAGAGGTTATATTGGACAACCGGAATAAATTCATAACTGGCTCCTTTTACTGACCCCCGGTCTCAGATAAAATAGTTGCTGAACAGTTCAAAGAAAATTTGAGTCTCATCACAAATAGATACCCCACTAATACAATTATAGTTGGCAGTGACTTCAGTCTACCTTCCGTACGTTGACAAAAATACATTTTCAGAGCCAATTGTAGATAGAAAACAAGTTCCCTAATTGTTCTAAATGCTTTTTTTAAATTATTTTGAACAGTTAGTTCACGAGGACAGTCAAATTGTAAAGGGTTACGAAAACACACTTGACCTCTTAGCCACAAATAATCATGAGCATCACGACAGAGCCGACTGTTGTGACCGAGAGGTTCTAGGCGCTACAGTCTGGAACCGTGCGACCGCTACGGTCGCAGGCTCGAATCCTGCCTCGGACATGGATGTGTGTGATGTCCTTAGGTTAGTTAGGTTTAAGTAGTTCTAAGTTCTAGGGGACTGATGACCTCTGAAATTAAGTCCCATAGTGCTCAGAGCCATTTGAACCATCACGACAGATACAGGGATTAGTGAACACACAGTCGTGGCGAGGCTCAATTCCGTAACAAAGAAATTCACCAAAACTAAACGCGAACTATATTTATTTATAAAAGCAATTAAAAATTCGGTTGACGTCTTTCTAAGAGACAGTCTCCAATCCTTCGAAACTATGTAAGTGAAGACCATGTGTGGCTTAAGTTGAAAGAAATAGTATCAACAGCAGTCGAGAGATTCATACCAAATACATTAATAAGAGACGGAACTGATCCCCCATGGTACACAAAACACGACAGAAGGCTGCTGCAGGAGCACCGAAAAAGTCAAGTATAATTTAGACGAACGCAAAATCTCCAAGATTGGTGAGGTTTTACTGAGGCTCGAAATTTGGTGCGGATTTCAATGCGAGATGCATTTAATAGTTTCCACAACGAAACTCTCTCTTGAAATGTGGAGGAAAATCCAAAGAGATTCTGGTTCTGTGTTAAGTAAACCAGCGGAAAGGCTCAGTAAGGGATGAGGAGGAGGAGGAGGAGGAGGAGGGGGAGACAAGGGACCCAACCCTTCGGAGCAGGTAAAATCGTGGCAAATGTCCGCACACCGTTGGGATGTACAGTAACTTACGTATATGACTGGCTCTTTTTATTTTGAAAAGGACCATCCGAATTTGTACGAGTATATCTTTTATGTCCGTGCACGTACAACTCTGGAGTAGTTTTTTACACTTACGTTTACAGTCAGAGATTCCAATTGGTTCAAATGGCTCTGAGCACTATGGGAGTTAACTTCTGAGGTCATCAGTCCCCTAGAACTTAGAACTACTTAAACCTAACTAACCTAAGGACATCACACACATCCATGCCCGAGGCAGGATTCGAACCTGCGACCGTAGCGATCGCGCGGTTCCAGACTGTAGCACCTAGAACCGCTCGGCCACTCCGGCCGGCAGATTTCAATTAACGTACTCCTATGATCGTGTCTGGAATTACAGTACACGTTGCTGTTGCTATGCGACGCCGCAAATGCGCGACCTGTTGGAATTGAAGGCATAGAGGCGTAGTCTCTCGCAAGTGCGAAAACGTCAGACTAGGGGACGTCGGAGGCCAGAGGTGCAGCGCCAGTCCTGTGCGGCCCTCAGGCTGCGGAGGGGGGAGGGGTGGAGGGCGGCGACAGAAACGGCGCCGTGCGGCGGTGAACGGCAGGCAGGCAGGCAGGCAGCGGCAACGCGACGAGCCCCGTGTTGCTGCGTTAAAGTGCGCGCACACCGGGTACTGGACGAGAGAGGGACGTGGCTGCACCACCGAGATCCCGCCATCACCTACGTTAACCGCCAACTGACAACTGGCGTCATGGTAAACTTTCAGTTTGAATGCGAAGTTGAAATTCACCCCGAGCTTCTGTGTTCATTCTCCAGATGCTGCACGTATAACCGAGACAAAACGCATCAGGACACAGCGTTTCTGGAACGAGTCCGGGAGAAGTCTTCCATCGCCGGCCACGGACGCTGACCTAGCAGGGCTGCACGGGTAGTCTCGAGACAAATGGCTATCAATTAGGTACTCTGTCAGAATCGACATTGCGCTGCACAGCCAGACAATCACTACTTATGGCAGTGGAATCTCGTAAAGAGACGCGCGCGTCTGACATTTCAATAGTCGACTGCCCGTCGCTCACCCGCTCCGCTGGGAACCTCCCGGCAGTTGTGTAACGCGGCAATAAAGTGCGCCCTTACCGTGGCTCCGGTGCATTCCCGAGCTGTTTGCCCGGGAGATTCCGGCCGGCAGCGGCCGTTCCCACGTCCCCAGCGCCACCGCCGCATAGCTCGGCCCCGCAGGAATCTCGTCCTGTCGCCTTCGTTAGACTGAAGCCGAGCGAGCAGTAACCCCTCGCCTCTCAAATCAGAAATGTCAATGTATGCAGGCTGCTGCTACCTCTCCTCGCCGTTACTTTGTTTCTGTAGTGACGTAAGAGTAGGCATCTCTTGCCACTCTGTCGTATACTTCCCTCGCCTGTCAGCGAGAAAGGAGCGCAGTGGACTAGATTCGAACCCCTGTCCACCATATGCCTTTCGTGCTCGTCCCTGTTTTTCTAAATCACTTCAGATTAACCTGGGGGTGGCTTCTTTGAGAGCCTGCGGCGAGTTTTCTCCCCCACAATTGTCCAGTTGTCGTACCACATCTGCTCCCCCCTCCCCCGGTCCAAACCCAACTGCGCTGTGACCTAAATCAGTATCACCTAGAGAACAAGGTGGCGTTGCCTAAAGCAGTCCGCTTAAATAACGGTTCGTGCTGTTTCCTTTTGCGCGTTTTTGCGATTCACTGCCAGCTCACATGACAGCTTATATCCTTTCTGGCGCCTCAGTTTCACTGACATTAAAAACTGTGAAAGAAACTTAGTATCAGCTGTAAGGAATAAGAAATGAAGATAAGTGTGCAGAAGGCTAACGTAATGATTTTAACAGACATTCAAGGACGATAAAAATTTATCAGTTTGTGGAACAAGGTGATAACCTCAGGCACTTAATACGAGAAATACCATTAACATGACACGTAATCAGAAAGTAAAAACAAGGACAGATCTTGAAAAGTGACACTTTACAGGTGGTTTTTTCTGTGCTACATTAAATAAGCCGGCCGGTGTGGCCGTGCGGTTCTAAGCGCGTCTGTTTGGAACCGCGTGACCGCTACGGTCGCAGGTTCGAATCCTGCCACGGGCATGGATGTGTGTGATGTCCTTAGGTTAGTTAGGTTTAAGTAGTTCTAAGTTCTAGGGGACTGATGACCTCAGTAGTTAAGTCCCATAGTGCTCAGAGCCATTTTTACATTAAATAAACCGTTAAGGAAAACATTACGGAAGTTTTGTACGGAATGTTATTGCCTTATATGGTCCTGAAAGACGGACACTGAGATACAGACGGGAGAAATGTTCAGTCACTTTCGAGAGGTGAATTTGCGGAAGAATGACAGGTGCGAAATGGATAGTAAAATAAGCGATGAGGTTGTGTTAGATAAGGTTGTAACGCCGGAAATGCATATCCTCCTATTTTCATCTATTGTACTATGAATTTTTTCCTTATTTTGTTACCTGAGTATAAGTCATTTCTGTGCCTTTACATATTGTAATTGTTTTACTATTTGTATATATACACTCCTGGAAATTGAAATAAGAACACCGTGAATTCATTGTCCCAGGAAGGGGAAACTTTATTGACACATTCCTGGGGTCAGATACATCACATGATCACACTGACAGAACCACAGGCACATAGACACAGGCAACAGAGCATGCACAATGTCGGCACTAGTACAGTGTATATCCACCTTTCGCAGCAATGCAGGCTGCTATTCTCCCATGGAGACGATCGTAGAGATGCTGGATGTAGTCCTGTGGAACGGCTTGCCATGCCATTTCCACCTGGCGCCTCAGTTGGACCAGCGTTCGTGCTGGACGTGCAGACCGCGTGAGACGACGCTTCATCCAGTCCCAAACATGCTCAATGGGGGACAGATCCGGAGATCTTGCTGGCCAGGGTAGTTGACTTACACCATCTAGAGCACGTTGGGTGGCACGGGATACATGCGGACGTGCATTGTCCTGTTGGAACAGCAAGTTCCCTTGCCGGTCTAGGAATGGTAGAACGATGGGTTCGATGACGGTTTGGATGTACCGTGCACTATTCAGTGTCCCCTCGACGATCACCAGTGGTGTACGGCCAGTGTAGGAGATCGCTCCCCACACCATGATGCCGGGTGTTGGCCCTGTGTGCCTCGGTCGTTTGCAGTCCTGATTGTGGCGCTCACCTGCACGACGCCAAACACGCATACGACCATCATTGGCACCAAGGCAGAAGCGACTCTCATCGCTGAAGACGACACGTCTCCATTCGTCCCTCCATTCACGCCTGTCGCGACACCACTGGAGGCGGGCTGCACGATGTTGGGGCGTGAGCGGAAGACGGCCTAACGGTGTCCGGGACCGTAGCCCAGCTTCATGGAGACGGTTGCGAATGGTCCTCGCCGATACCCCAGGAGCAACAGTGTCCCTAATTTGCTGGGAAGTGGCGGTGCGGTCCCCTACGGCACTGCGTAGGATCCTACGGTCTTGGCGTGCATCCGTGCGTCGCTGCGGTCCGGTCCCAGGTCGACGGGCACGTGCACCTTCCGCCGACCACTGGCGACAACATCGATGTACTGTGGAGACCTCACGCCCCACGTGTTGAGCAATTCGGCGGTACGTCCATCCGGCCTCCCGCATGCCCACTATACGCCCTCGCTCAAAGTCCGTCAACTGCACATACGGTTCACGTCCACGCTGTCGCGGCATGCTACCAGTGTTAAAGACTGCAATGGAGCTCCGTATGCCACGGCAAACTGGCTGACAGTGACGGCGGCGGTGCACAAATGCTGCGCAGCTAGCGCCATTCGACGGCCAACACCGCGGTTCCTGGTGTGTCCGCTGTGCCGTGCGTGTGATCATTGCTTGTACAGCCCTCTCGCAGTGTCCGGAGCAAGTATGGTGGGTCTGACACACCGGTGTCAATGTTTTCTTTTTTCCATTTCCAGGAGTGTATTTATGCATCTACGTCGATGTATAATTGGTTTGTTTTGTAAATATTATTTGTATTTTACGCTGGGTCTTGCCTAGGGAAAACTATGCTGTCGAACGAATACAACGATAGGTCGTGTGGAAAACCAAAGTGTTTAGGATCTTTGGTAGTGTTAACTCTGTCGCGTGGAGCGCGGGCAGAAGAGAGTCTCGCTGGGGTGGTGCGGTGGAGCAGGTGTGTTGTGTGACGCTCCCGCGAGTTGCCGCGCTTTCGGGGTTTGGCAGCATGTAATTGCGCTCGAATTGCTATGATAGTTTCTGACACGGTGTCGCGGACGGGAAGCATTAGCTGGCGCACATCGAGAGCCCGTTTGGCCTGGTGACTGTGTCGAGGAGAAGGCGCGCCAACATCCAGCTTCTGCAACAGCGACGGCCGACAATGAGTGACTGTCGCCACCTCCTCGATCGACGGCTTCACACCTTCAATCATCCAACAAGGAAGACTAGAAGCACGTAAGGTTTTAGAACTGTATGGCAGACCTCAGCTTTTCAAACTGTTAAATTTTTCTCACTAAATTACAGCAACGTAGCATGAACCTTTGTTGCTCATTGTCCCAATTGCATTACCAAGCAGGGTCCCTTCCTTTTCCGGAATGAACCCGAGTGTCGTTGAAATTCAAACGCCAGCATTAAAGTAATATCATTCGATTTCACTGCTTTAATTTCAAACTTCAATTAAGGTATTCATAGCTGGCTACAATATTTAGATTACACAAGCACAAATTAAGGGTGCGAGTTTTGTTAGCATATTTTAGCTTACCTGTGACTACAGCTCAGATTGGTACGTACTAAATGTTACTATTGTTAATTGTCCAGAATCATTAAATTCAAGTTCAAAGTTAAATCTCTTATTTCTAAATTGCGTAGATTCAAGTAGCTTTTGAAATGATTGTTGAGGTAGCCCAAGGCTAACCGTATTTTACTGAATTTCGATGTGCTTCAGAAACAAAGCTCACTATTAAAACTTTCAATTTTTCGGTTTTATTAATTCTTTTGCTAAATTAAGTCAGAGTGTAGCGAAATTTATTACTTCTGACAAACATTCAGTTTTCACACAACACGTGTCAACCTTCAGTTGCCACACTTTTAGTGCTAATTGCATGCGCAATAACCTTTCTTTTTCAGTTACTATAGTAATTGTCCATAGGACTGGCGACCGTAATTTTCCCAAAATCTCAAATATCTAATTACCGCTAGTTCATTGTCAACGTAACGACCGCACATTTACTTTCTTTATTAACTTTACCCTTTTTCAAAATTAATTTCCACCAGTTTCATTTGCATTTTTCCTTTCATTCAGATGTAACCCTTTCCTCTCTCTTTACCGACATATTATCTTCGGAGACGATTGCTTTTCCCAAATTTCCTTTAGGTACAGGCGGTTTCATTTTTCACTGTCAAATAAGGTCGATAAGTGAGGGGGAGGTTACAAGGTGAACAAGGAAACAGCTAAGAGGTGGAAAGGAAATAGGTTAGAACACTGGATGATAAAAGCATGCGATTCAAGGAATGATGATCGGAAAGCTGGGCAGGGAAGAAAGAATAGGAAACTGAGATTAATGCATCACCGGCAGATACGGAAAGTACTGTGGAAAACTGGAGAATGATGAACGAGTAATGATGGACCTGCCTTGTGGGCCCAACAAATCATCATCATCTACATCTTCTTCTTCTCCACCACCAGGAAGGCACAACAAAGCTTTGTGAATAATTTCTTCTGCAGTCCGTACTTAAACGAAAGCACACGCCATCATGTACAATCACATTAATTTTGTGAATGCTTTCTGAAACATATGGAAAAAAGTATAAAAGAGCGACGTTTCAGTCGTACTCGAGACGCCAGGGCTTGCTTGTTTTTAAGAATAACTTACTGTTCGGCACAGTCACAACAGTTTCACCATGTTTTCGACAGTAGTGGGAGTGAACCATTGCATTTGCTTTAAGATGTGAGGATGGCCAATCATGACCTGAACCGGTAATAATGATTCTACCGGACACATTATTTTCTAATTGGAAAAGTTTCATAAAAGCTGAACCAAACAAAAAATTTGGGTTCTGCCACATTGTCTCGTAGGCCGTTTAACCCGTCTCAACAAGTTACAGCAAAGTCCTCAAACGGTGCAAAAGCCTGCTAGCCAAAAAAAAAAAAAAAAAACACCTTTCACCTTAAATTGAAAGGAGCAAGGCAAAATAAAAGAAAAACCGATAAGAACTGCAGAGCCGGACATACCGAGCAAACCCAATTTGAAAATCGTCTATAATTACGTCGTTGTGGCCTGTACGTTAAACCCTAACCCACGCTTCTTCCATCCTTGAATGGACAACAGGTATCTAAGTTTAATCCTTGGTTTTTAAGGCTATGGTGACCGTAGGTGCTGCAGGATTTCAAATCTGTCTTTGCAGTTACTAAAAATACCAATTTATTTAACCATTCGTGTTTAATTTTACTCATTCACTATGACGTCAGTGACTTCATTTTCCACTGATGTTGCTTATATCTGGAGGTGTCGTCTGTCTCCACATTTTCCAGGTATTGTTGGGTTTAACATTGATGTTTGTGGCTTACCATCGCATTAATTGGCTGCACTACAAATTTCGTGACGTGAAACACCTCTAAAGACGGTGCCACTAATATTTATGTACTGATTATGACATTCGACGGAAAATAAATAAATATCACTGGCACAATGCCAATCTTGCTTCTCGTCTCGATACTTTGTGGCAGCTCACACACAGCAGTCATCACATTTAAGTTGCCAACTGTAACAAAAAAAAAAAAAAGGAAAAGAAACTGCATTTGAATAGGTATTAATTCAGAAACGTGTGATGTCGAAAACAAATTAAACGAATGGGTCCGGCAGCTTCAAACCTTTCTATACGAAAAACGAAACGAAATTAATCTCAGTTGGAGCAGATTTCTTTACTACCTTCCGACTGGTGATACTCGGTTTGCTACTAAAGTCTCTTCAAGCTTTCTTTACACCGGAGCGAATGTAAGTGAAAACAGAACGTCACGGGAGAGAACGTGCCAGACCTAAGAAAGCTGAGTCACTGTTTCTTTGGTGCTGTAATCATCACAACAGGTTTCACTCGATTCGCCACCACGTACTGTCGCGATGCTACACAGAAAGATAGATCCTTTATCATTTAGCTACAAAATAGCAGGTCAGCAACTGGAAGCAGTTAATACCATAAATTATCTGGGAGTACGCATTAGGAGTGATTTAAAATGGAATGATCATATAATGTTGAGCGTCGGTAAAGCAGATGCCAGACTGAGATTCATTGGAAGAATCCTAAGGAAATGCAATCCGAAAACAAAGGAAGTAGGTTACAGTACGCTTGTTCGCCCACTGCTTGAATACTGCTCAGCAGTGTGGGATCCGTACCAGATAGGGTTGATAGAAGATATAGAGAAGATCCAACGGAGAGCAGCGCGCTTCGTTACACGATGATTTAGTAATCGCGAAAGCGTTACGGAGATGATAGATAAACTCCAGTGGAAGACTCTGCAGGAGAGACGCTCAGTAGCTCGGTACGGGCTTTTGTCAAAGTTTCGAGAACATACCTTCACCGAAGAGTCAAGCAGTATATTGCTCCCTCCTACGTATATCTCGCGAAGAGACCATGAGGATAAAATCAGAGAGATTACAGCCCACACAGAGGCATACCGACAATCCTTCTTTCCACGAACAATACGAGACTGGAATAGAAGGGAGAATCGATAGAGGTACTCAAGGTACCCTCCGCCACACACCGTCAGGTGGCTTGCGGAGTATGGATGTAGATGTAGATGTAGATGCAAAATTGTGATATTCAGATAGGATTATTTTGCGTGGTGAGCAAGCTGTTCTTAACGAAGGAGGCAAAATGGCGTAGGAAACGAAAAAGGTACATCTACATCTACATGCGTACTCTGAAAATCACAATTCTCTATTATTCCAATCTCGTATAGCGCGCGGAAAGAATGAACACCTATATCTTTCCGTACGAGCTCTGATTTCCCTTATTTTATTGTGGTGATCGTTCCGCCCTATGTAGGTCGGTGTCAAAATATTTTCGCATTCGGAGGAGAAAGTTGGTGATTGGAATACAGCAGGTTTCCGTATTTTTACCGCAACCGAGAAATGAGTGGAGTTGGTGCATTCATTACTGAACTGTAGCTCCAGCCTTCTGCCTACTATTTCAAAAGTTTGCAGTTAGGCCGTTTCACGGTTTTTCACTGGCTTCTCATCGCAATTGTGAGAGGAATTTATAAGCTGGAGACTAATTACCGACGAGCAAGATAACCTGAACAAAGTAGTGGACAGCCACGTTAGTGGTTATTTCAGATTTCAATAGCTGCTATATCTCAGGTAGTTCCTGGTACCTACAGCAATATATGCGGATAACCCAAGGATTTTATTAAAGTATGTACACGAAAGATGTAAAGCCAGTGCGGTTAATGTAATGTAAAACATACATACGGCTTGTCATAAATGCTGGCTGTTAAAATCTGGCCTACTGGTTGTTGCAGGGGAGATAGCGTGACAAAAGGAAAACGATTTTTTAAAACAATTCTAAAATAACAGTGGTACCTCTGTGGCGTAATTAGAGCTACTTTGAACGGTAGCCACGAGAATGATTAGGTCTGCTGCATACTATGGTTACCTTGTCAGTAGGAGAGCTATCGCCGATTTTGAAAAATGTAATCTTCTTACTAGAGAAGTTTTATTTGCGCAGATCACAATAAATACCTACACAGACGAGTAGTTCTGGCAATTTAAATTGTCGAAACTGGTCGTCTGTATATGTATTTATTGAGTTCTGGGCAAATAAACCTAATGTAGTAAGAGGATTACATTTTTCTTTTGTATGCATTGAATCTACATATATAAAAGAAAGAACGGCTGGACCGATTTGGCTGAAAATTGGTGGAGAGGTAGCTTATAACCAGGAGTCGGACATAGGATACATTTTATCCCGTTCGATCGCTATAAAACGTGGTATAACAAAAACGCATCTGGCACGGAATAACGAAACGCAAATGTCAGCTAAACGTCACTATAAAACGTGGTATAACAAAAACGCATCTCACATGGAATAACAAAACGGAAATGACAGGTGAACGTCTATTGTTAAGTATCAGTATATATCATCAATTAAAAATTTAAACAAATAATTTGTATTTTCTTTGAATCATCATTAACAATGCCGCGACCAAGACGATCGAATATTTCTCAACAAAGCCGTAAATGCAAGAAGGATACAAAACACTGAGAACGAAAGGACTGAAGAAGAACAACTTATCAACAATGTATTCCCAAACATCATTACTAACTACAAAAGTAATGAATGGTTGAATGAGCGAGCAATTTTAGCGTCTAAGAATAAAGATGTAGATGGCCTAAGCTACATAATTCAGAATGAGATCATTGGTAAAATGCATTCATTCAAATCTATTGACTGTGTAACAAATGAAGATGAAGCCACCAACTATCCAATTGAATTTTTAAACTCCTTGGATGTGCCTGGCTTACCACCGCACAATTTACGCCTAAAAGTTGGCTCCGTAGTAACCATGCTTCGAAAGATAAACTAACCAAAACTGTGCAACGGTACGCGTTTGGTGGTAAGTAAATTGATGAACAATGTTATTTACGAGACGATACTCAAAGGAAAATTCGAAGGTGAGGAAGTTCTCATTCCGAGGATCCCAACCGATATGCCGTTTGAGTTTAAAAGACTTCAATTTCCGATCCGTCTTGCACTCGCCATGACCATTAACAAATCACAAGGTCAATCCTTGAAAGTTTGTGGTTTAAATCTGGAATATCCATGTTTTCCACATGGTGAATTATATATGTCATGTTCACAGGTCGGGAGACCATCTGCATTGTTTGTTCTTGCGCCTGATAATAAAACAAAAAATGTCGTGTATCACAAGGTACTTAATTGAAGAGAGGAAGCTATGCACCAAAAAACATAAAGAATAAATACAGGGTTATTGCAAATGATTGAAGCGATTTCACAGCTCTACAATAACTTTATTATTTGAGATATTTTCACAATGCTTTGCACACACATACAAAAACTCAAAAAGTTTTTTTTAGGCATTCACAAATGTTCGATATGTGCCCCTTTAGTGATTCGGCAGACATCAAGACGATAATCAAGTTCCTCCCACACTCGGCGCAGCAAGTCCGCATCAATGAGTTCGAAAGCATCGTTGATGCGAGCTCGCAGTTCTGGCACGTTTCTTGGTAGAGGAGGTTTTAACACTGAATCTTTCACATAACCCAACAGAAACAAATCGCAAGGGGTTAAGTCGGGAGAGTGTGGAGGCCATGACATGAATTGCTGATCATGATCTCCACCACGACCGATGCATCGGTTTTCCAATCTCCTGTTTAAGAAATGCCGAACATCATGATGGAAGTGCGGTGGAGCACCATCCTGTTGAAAGATGAAGTCGGCGCTGTCGGTCTCCAGTTGTGGCATGAGCCAATTTTCCAGCATGTCCAGATACACGTGTCCTGTAACGTTTTTATCGCAGAAGAAAAAGGAGCCGTAAACTTTAAACCGTGAGATTGCACAAAACACGTTAACTTTTGGTGAATTGCGAATTTGCTGCACGAATGCGTGAGGATTCTCTGCCGCCCAGATTCGCACATTGTGTCTGTTCACTTCACCATTAAGAAAAAATGTTGCTTCATCACTGAAAACAAGTTTCGCATTGAACGCATCCTCTTCCATGAGCTGTTGCAACCGCGCCAAAAGTTCAAAGCGTTTGACTTTGTCATCGGGTGTCATGCCTTGTAGCAATTGTAAACGGTAAGGCTTCTGCTTTAGCCTTTTCCGTAAGATTTTCCAAACCGTCGGCTGTGGTACGTTCAGCTCCCTGCTTGCTTTATTCGTCGACTTCCGCGGGCTACGCGTGAAACTTGCCCGCACGCGTTCAACCGTTTCTTCGCTCACTGCAGGCCGACCCGTTGATTTCCCCTTACAGAGGCGTCCAGAAGCTTTAAACTGCGCATACCATCGCCGAATGGAGTTAGCAGTTGGTGAATCTTTGTTGAACTTCGTCCTGAAGTGTCGTTGCACTGTTATGACTGACTGATGTGAGTGCATTTCAAGCACGACATACGCTTTCTCGGCTCGTGTCGCCAGTTTGTCTCACTGCACTCTCGAGCGCTCTGGCGGCAGAAACCTGAAGTGCGGCTTCAGCCGAACACAACTTTATGAGTTTTTCTACGTATCTGTAGTGTGTCGTGACCATATCTCAATGAATGGAGCTACAGTGAATTTATGAAATCGCTTCAATCATTTGTAATAGCCCTGTACTTAATTTTTTATCTGTATTTCCTAATAAAATATTGAACTTAACATCCAAAATCTGATTATTCAATGGTTTTAATGCGGAACAGAGTACGCCCGATCAGCTAGTTTTACATTAATCAGTGAAATAAGTACATCTTCACATTTGCTTACTTTCATGGAAATGTACTGTGTGCTGTTTGATTCAAAGAAAAAAGAAAAGAAAAAAATTGACTTCGGCCTGATGGAAGCATTGTTCGACATTTTCTGCTGCGGCTTTCTCGGATCTCACAAGCACCTGTACATCTTGACTCTTACATTGGCATTGTAACACTCTCTTCTTCGCACTTCACCGCTCGAACAACTCACGTTCGTGCGAAATGGCTGCCGACCGCTGTGTGTGTTGTGGTCACCGAAGCGGACAGCGGGCCAACTTCCTTTGATGTTTCGCCGAAAGAAACGATAAGCAGTGCCTGCGAATGCGAACCGGAGACTGCCGAATGCTGTTTGCTCGCGTGTCGTTCAACCGCGAGCGAATGCTCGTTCGTTCTGTGAGGCTCGTGTGCAGACGCTGGCTCCAGTGCGAGCCAGGCAGGCAGGCAGGCAGTCCCCACGCGCCGCAGCCGGTCCCGCACGGCCGCCCTCTGCTGTGAGCACAATCCCGCTGCGAGGGATGCCGGAGTGGCGCGAAACTGCCAGCCGGCAGTCACGTGACGAGGGCGTGCGCCACTGGCACCGCAGATCCGCTGTGTGTTCCGAGTTCTACAATACTGAGCGTGCCGGACAGTCAGAGGGTGCTGGCGTCGCGTCGTCTGACGGGATCGGAAAATTACAACCAGCCAGCAACTGTACAAAACAGTTCCCGTTTTTAATACCGGTAGTTTTTCACGCATCACAATGTTTATAACATCCTACCTCTGGAGCCGCGTGTCGCACTATATTATAATTCTGCAGGTACATTCACTTGCATATGTGGACACTGCCTGCAGAGTGTGTTGTGGATACATTTGGTAGTACAGACCTTATGAATCAAAGCGTCGTGCTTGTTGCTGAAATCTCACAACACGAACGGCGAAAATGTATACTACTGGCCGTTCAAATTGCTACACCAACGAGAAATGCAGATGATAAACAGGTATTCATTGGACAGATATATTATACTAGAACTGACATGTGATTACATTTTCACGCAAATTGGGTGCATAGTTCCTGAGAAATCAGTACCCAGAACAACCACCTCTGGCAGTAATAACGGGCTTGATACGCCTGGGCATTGAGTCAAACAGAGCTTCGATGGCGTGTACAGGTACAGCTGCCCATGGAGCTTCAAGAAGATACCACAGTTCATCAAGAATAGTGACTGGCGTATTGTGACGAGCCAGTTGCTCGGCCACCATTGACCAGACGTTTTCAATTGGTGAGGGATCTGTAGAATGTGGTGGCCAGGGCAGCAGTCGAACATTTTCTGTATCCAGAAAGGCCCGTACAGGACCTGCAACATGCGGTCGTGCATTATGCTGCTGAAATGTAGGGTTTCGCAGGGATCGAATGAAGGGTAGAGCCAAGGGTCGTAACACATCTGGAATGTAACGTCCACTGTTCAAAGTGCCGTCAATGCGAACAAGAGGTGACCGAGACGTGTAACCAATGGCACCCCATACCATCACACCGGCTGATACGCCAGTATGGCGATGACGAATGCACGCTTTCAATCTGTGTTCACCGCGATGTTGCCAAACACGGATGCGACCATCATGATGCTGTAAACAGAACCTGGATTCATCCCAAAAAATGACGTTTTGCCATTCGTGCGCCCAGGTTCGTCGTTGAGTACACCATCGCAGGCGCTCCTGTCTGTGATGCAGCGTCAAGGGTAACCGCAGCCGTGGTCTCCGAGCTGATAGTCCATGCTGCTGCAAACGTCGTCGAACTGTTGGTGCAGATGGTTGTTGTCTTGCAAACGTCGCCATCTGTTGACTCAGGTATCGAGACGTGACTGCTTGATTCGTTACAGCCATGCGGATAAGATGCCTACTGCATGATTCGTTACAGCCATGCGGATAAGATGCCTGTCATCTCGACTGCTAGTGATACGAGGCCGTTGGGATCCAGCACAGCGTTCCGTATTACCTTCCTGAACCCTCCGATTCCATATTCTGCTAACAGCCATTGGATCTCGACCAACGCGAGCAGTAATGTCGCGATAGGCTACAATCCGACCTTTATCAAAGTCGGAAACGGGATGGTACGCATTTCTCCTCCTTACACGAGGCATCACAACAACGTTTCACCAGGCAACGCCGGTCAACTGCAGTTTGTGTATGAGAAATCGGTTGGATACTTTCCTCATGTCAGCACGTTGTTGGTGTTGCCACCGGCGCCAACCTTGTGTGAATGCTCTGAAAAGCTAATCGTTTTCATATCACAACATCTTCTTCCTGTCGGTTAAATTTCGCGTCTGTAGAACGTCATCTTCGTGGTGTAGCAATTTTAATGGCCAGTAGTGTAGTAGCGATAAACGTTTTTCTTCATTCTTTGTTGCAGATGTCAGTGAGAAAAAATTTCGAATAATGTGTCAAGTTTGTTGGAAGTCTCTTTCACAAATACCGGATGTATATAGTCTAGGTAATATCAACGCCTTGAGTTACGTTGCTTGAATACATGTACAGATACGGAGTTGCTAGCCGTTACGCTCGACTCTGTGTTGAACGTTTAACGTAAGATTATGTCTCTTAATCAATAGATTGTGACAACATTTTAAAATTTTAGTTGCGATCATACCAAAGGATGAACCAAATACGGTAGAAGAAGAATGGGGCAGATTCAAGGGAACATTAGTAAGTGCGACGGAAACTGTATGTGAGAGGACAAGCGCCTGGTGGAATGATAGAACAAAGGATATAGTACAGAAGAAGAACAGAGCCGTTAGGGTATGGTTCCAGAAGAGAACAGTAGATACAAGAGAAGAGTATCAAGCAAGAAAGAAAGAAGCAAAAAGAGTGATGGCACAGGAGAGAAGAAAGTGGACCAGAATGATGGAGGAGGACAGTGAAGGTTAAAAAAAGGTGGTAAGACAGATTATGCCCGAATGGTGGACAAAAGTGGCCACGATGTAGAGTAAGGAGGAACTCAAGAATATGTGGAAGGAGTATTTTGAAGAACTCCGCAGCCCGAATGGTGACCTGGATGAGGAGGAACAAGCCGAGGAGAAAAAAGAGGAGGAACAGCAAATAGAAAAAGACCTTACAAGGGGAGAAGTGGAAGAGGCATTGGGAAACATGAAGGGAGGGAAGTTACCAGGTCTGGATGAGCTAAGTGTAGAGATGGTGAGAGCAGCAGGAGAGGTGGGGATACAATGGCTGTATCGAGTAAGGAAAATTGTGTGGAGACAGAAGACGATCCCAGAAGGCTGGAAGAAGGGAATAATTGTCCCGATCTTTAAGAAGGGAAATAGAAAATAGTGCAAGAGCTATCGAGGGATAACATTGATAAGTCATTGTGCAAAGACCTTTGAGAAAATTTTGGAAGCACAAATTCGGGCAAAATTATAAGGAGGGATGAGAGAAGAGCAGCATGGCTTCAGAACAGGAAGGTCCACGGTGGATCTAATTTTTGCTGTAAGACAACTGCAGGAACAGCCTTATGAATATGGAATAGATCTACTAATGACCTTCCTGGACGTTGGAAAAGCGTATGATAATGTACTTAGAAGCAAACTGTGGAAAGCCCTGGAGAACAGAGGAGCAAAAAATGGTTCAAATGGCTCTGAGCACTATGGGACTTAACTTCTAAGGTCATCAGTCCCCTAGAACTTAGAACTACTTAAACCTAACTAACCTAAGGACCGTAGCGGTCGCGCGGTTCCAGACTGTAGCGCCCAGAACCGCTCGGCCACGCAGGCCAGCACAGAGGAGCAGCAAAATAGATTATTTGGAGGATAAGGTAAATGTACCATGGAAGTGTGACTCGTGTGAAAGTGGGAGGAGAGAGATCAGTTTAGATTGAATAATGGATTGAGGCAGGGAAGTGCACTTTTACCATTACTCTTCATTGTAGTGATCGATGATACAGAGTACAGTAACACAAGTAATTGGTGAAGGAAAGATGAAAGCTATGGTGTTGGCAGACGATCTGTTGATTTGGGGAAATAAGGAGAAGGAAGTACAAGAGCAGTTGGACGTATGGGAACGAACAGTACAAGAATATGGGATGAAATTTAGTATAAGTAAGAGTGAGATGATTATCACAACAAGAACGAAGGAGAGAGGAACAACTGGAATAATAATTGGTGGGGAACGATTGAGGAGAGTGGAGAGTTTCAAGTACCTAGGAAACCTGATACAGGAAGATGGAAAAAACGACAGAGAAATAAACGAGCAGGGGAGAAAAGCAGAAGCATTACGGAAGAGTGTCAGAAGCCTGATATGAAGCAAGGATGTACCCCAAATCAGTAAAGAAGTTATATACTGGTCATGCTATGCTCCTATCCTGACATATGCATCCGAAACCTGGGTTATGAAAGGAATAGAGAAAAGCAAAGTACAAGCTAGTGAGACGAAATTCTTGAGGAACAGTATTGGAGTGACAAAGATAGACATGTTAAGAAATGAAAGGATCAGAGAGTTAATGAAGGTGGAACAATTACAGGAGGAGATAGAGAAATCAAGGCTGAGATGGTATGGGCATGGCCGGCCGGTGTGGCCGAGCGGTTCTAGGCGCTTCAGTCTGGAACCGCGAGACCGCTACGGTTGCAGGTTCGAATCCTGCCTCGGGCATGGATGAGTGTGATGTCCTTAGGTTAGTTAGGTTTAAGTAGTTCTAAGTTCTAGGGGACTGATGACCTCAGATGTTAAGTCCCATAGTGCTCAGAGCCATTTGGTATGGGCATGTTAAGCGAACAGAGGAGAAGAGGATACACGGGAAGATACACGAGATGGAGCTGGAAGGAAAGAGACCAAGATGAAGACCGAGAGACAGATGGCTGAAAGGAGTGGAGGAATGCGTCCAGAAGAAAGGAGAAGAGTGAACCAAGGTGAAGTCGGAGAGATGGTGGCAGGACAATGGAGATGCTTATGTTCCAAACATACCCAGCCAGAGGCTAGAAACTGCCCATGATGATTATGAGATATGGCCAATAACCACACTAAATGCTGAAAATCGCCCGCATCTCGTGGTCGTGCGGTAGCGTTCTCGCTTCCCACGCTCGGGTTCCCGGGTTCGATTCCCGGCGGGGTCAGGGATTTTCTCTGCCTCGTGATGGCTACGTGTTGTGTGCTGTGCTTAGGTTAGTTAGGTTTAAGTAGTTCTAAGTTCTAGGGGACTTGTGACCACAGCAGTTGAGTCCCATAATGCTCAGAGCCATTTGAACCATTTTTTGAATGCTGAAAATCAAATTTGTACTACCCCTGGAAGCCGTTAGATAGCAAACTCGCAGCTGGGACTACACGGTGGGTCACACGTTTGGTATCATAGGTCGCCCCTGCGCTCACTCACGTTACAGTAACGTACTTCGTGCTTCTGTGAGTCTTTCTCAATGTTTCGTTTGTAGTTAGAGTTGTTCTCGTCAGATGATTTATTTTTCCCATAAGACAGTTCAAACGCCTACAAGTACACGTTATTTCGGTTTCACAGTGCCGTACAATAAAATCCTACATTGTGCGCTATAAGAAATTAAGTAGGCGAAAAACATCTATGAATGAAATTGTTTGAACAGTGCAAATCCGAGCTCTACTGAAAAACAAAAATAGTTTACGACGTTCTTAGCAATTGCAAAAAAAAACAAGACATAAAGCATAATGTAAAAATGGTGCAGTGCTCTACCTTTTCATTATTGGAAATTTGTGGTAAGTTCATATGGCACCAAACTGCTCAGGTCATCGGCTCCTAGGCTTACACCTTACTTAATCTAACTTAAACTAACTTACGCTAAGGACGACACACACACACGCACGCACACACACACACACACACACACACACACACACACACACACACACACCCATGCCCGAGGGAGGGCTCGAACCGCCAACAGGGGGAGCTGCGCGAACCATGCAAGGTGTCTCAGGATGAGCGACTATCCTGCGCGGCTTTTCATTATGGTTTAATATGTTTGCACGTATATACTTCCTCGAGCAAGTAACCTTCTTGAAGTCCTCGGACGAAAGTTACCATATTCTTTACATTCTGGACAGTGCCGTGAAGTCACCATACAACCATTGTCAAGAACTGTCACTATAAATTTCCTGTTGGTCATTGATAAACTCTGTTATCATTGTTAGTTTTGCAATATGGTTATTGTATTTGGACTAAATACATTGAGGGCAGTGTCTCCTAACCTTTCTTACACCGTCCACACACCAACCTGCACAGCAGACGGCTGTGGTAATGCTCGCAGTTTTGGCGCCGGCGTGAGAGCAGAAACGACCACGGGGGCCCTATTCTGCATCGTTCATACCGATCCGTGTAGTAGATTAGCCTCGGTAGTGATCCGAAGCTGATGTTCTGTAAGCTTCTGAGACCTGTTACCGATAGGTCCTCCCGCCGATTTTTCGACAACTGTACCGAGAGGTTTTAGGTTTCGGTATGGCCCACTCGTTCGTTTCGGTGTGATTTATTTACTCCTAGAATTTGTTACTGAGCGGCTTTAGCTTTGGATTTAGTGATTGTGTTACTGAAAAACCACCAGGGCGCATCCGGGTGGGAAGTGAGTTCGTAATAAACTGTTTTCCTTTGTTAGAAATATGGTTTCTGTTGTTGTTACTATGAATGATCATAATATAAAAAAAAAACAGTTTCGGTCAACATTTTCGCAAAATACCTGTTATTTTTACGTAATTAAGAGTCTAAAAAGTCATTAAATTTCAAAAGCGGCTGTGCTTACGTATATCACATGAGTGTTATCTGAAATTACTAGTGACGTCGCGTACTTTTTTCCGCAAGTGGTTTACTTATTAACAATCGGAACACGTTTAAGACTTTTACGTAACCGTCGAAAGGAATTTTGTGAAGCCTGATAAAGGAAACGTTGCAGAATTTCATGCATTTACGGCTTATGCCCGCATCATTCGGCAATGAAGTCAGACTGCGTCTCTCTCGACTGGAAGCACATGGAATTTGCATTAATGGCATGCGAGTTGTAGCAGCCATGCGGGTAAGGCAGAAGGTTCGCATACCGCTGGGTACGAAAATATTTTTTGTCTCTTCGAGTTTGTAACACATTCAGACACTTCGTTAACCGTCATAGTAAAGAATTTTTCTGTAATATTCGTTGTTGTTTATGCTAAAAAGCGAGCTTCCTTAGTAATGAGTATCTTCGATTTCGTGACTACCATATGCATAAGAAATGAAATACGATATTGCTGTGCGTGAAACAATTCAGAGTGACATTTATATTTTTTTTCTTGTCACAAATAATTCACCATTTTTTTCTGAGTACGTAGCGATTTACGAGTGTATGGTCAGATAGAAATCTAAGAGCTCAACTTAAATTACTGCGAATGAAACTAGCAGCAACCGTCTTTATACTCTTGCTTGTCACAAGTATTTATCTGCGATCGAATAGTAGACGGAAATGAAAGATCCCCGCCATAATATTTTTAGAGTATACCACCATATATGAAACATTTTGATTCATCAAATGCATGTTGTAAACTTCAATAGCTGCACTCGCCACGCCCTGTCGAAAAGGCGTTTTTTTTTTTTTCAATTTTGCTTTTAAGAACCAAACCGTTGATGCATCATATACGGAAGTAAGTTAGTTCATCATCTGGATCTCTAGGAGCGAGTTACAACCACATTCTATGCATCTTATTCTTTGACACTCTCTTAAACAATTTCTCGGATTGAGTCTATGCAACTAACTGAAGGGAGTTTGTAATGTCATACGCGTTTAGCTTCTTTTATTTGCGAAGATGCAATAGACAAACTGCCTTCAATTAGTTGCATGCATGGAACGTACGTCCATGAATTTTGAAGCAACTAAGGAAAGACGGAAAACAGAAATAATGACGAATTTTTCGGGTGTTTCTATAGATATATTTGTATAGTGTGGTTGTTGTTGTTGTGATCTTCAGTCCAGAGACTGGTTTGATGCAGCTCTCCATGCTGCTCTAGCCTGTGCAAGCTTCTTCATCTCCCAGTACCTACTGCAACCTACATCCTTCTGAATCTGCTTAGTGTACTCATCCCTTGGTCTCCCTCTACGATTTTTACCCTCCACGCTGCCCCCCAATACTAAATTGGTGATCCCTCGATGTCTCAGAACATGTCCTACCAACTGATCCCTTCTTCTGGTCAAGTTGTGCCACAAATTTCTCTTCTCTGCAATTCTATTCAATACCTCTTCATAAGTTATGTGATCTACCCAACTAATCTTCAGCATTCTTCTGTAGCACCACATTTCGAAAGATTCTATTCTCTTCTTGTCTAAACTATTTATCGTCCGCGTTTCACTTCCATACGTGGCTACACTCCGTACAAATACTTTCAGAAACTACTTCCTGACACTTAAATCTATACTCGATGTTCAGTCTGGAACCGCGTGACCGCTACGGTCGCAGGTTCGAATCCTGCCTCGGGCATGGATGTGTGTGATGTCCTTAGGTTAGTTAGGTTTAATTAGTTCTAAGTCGCATAGTGCTCAGAGCTATTTTTTATACTCGATGTTAACAAATTTCTCTTCTTCAGAAACGCTTTCCTTGCCATTGCCAGTCTACATTTTATATGCTCTCTACTTCGACCATCATCAGTTATTTTGCTCCCCAAATAGCAAAACTCCTTTTCTACTTTAAGTGTCTCATTTCCTAATCTAATTCCCGCAGCATCACCCGATTTAAATCGACTACATTCCATTATCCTAGTTTCGCTTTTGCTGATGTTCATCTTATATCCTCCTTTCAAATACTACACTCCATTCGTAACTCATATTGTGAAACGTAAAATCCAAAACAAGACGTCGATGTGAATGAGAATAAAATGACATAATGTGACATTTATGGCAGTTTCCAGAACAAATTCAATATCCTCTCGTTATGATCCATTCATAGATGTGCGAGGTCAGCGAAATCTGAACAGTGTTACATACTCTGACCACACTTTTCGTCCGTCCTTGGTAGCTGAGTGGTCAGCGCGACGGAATGTCATACCTAACAGCCCGAGTTCGACTCCTGGCTGGGTCGGAGATCTTCTCCGATCAGGGACCGAGTGTTTTGTAGTCCTTATCATCATTTCATCCCCATCGACGCGCAAGTCGCCGAAGTGGCGTCAACTCGAAAGACTTGCACCAGGCGACTGGTCTACACGACGGGAGGCCCTAGCCGCACGGCATTTCCACTTTACCAGTTTTCGGTACAGTGAAGAATAGTGTGGTTGTGTCGGCTGCTAGCCGTTTTGGGTTCGTACCGCTCTGGCGCTGCAGTACGCATGCGCGGATCTGAGACAGATTGCTTTTGATAGCCTGTCGCGAGGAGAACTCACGACAGCGTCTCGGTTCTCTAGCAGCGTCCGGCATCGCTTCCGAAATGCTTACAGAATGACATTGGGGCTCTCCTTCGAAAACAACGTCGATCGGGAAGCTCGCCTACCTGGCAGAGCGGCCGAAAGATACAAAATAGGACGCCTGGTGAGAGTCGGTTCGTGGTGCGAGAATAAAACGCCGCGATAGACCAAAGCCTTCTAGATACAAGGCCTACGCACAGCGGCCATATTGGCACGTGACGTCACAAACTGTTGGCCATGCTATCTTCAGTCGGCAGTCCTGTTGGCGTGTATGTTATGTTGAAAGTGTGCGACACGTGAAGGTGCTATATATTTCATACAGTACTCGCCTACAGTTCTTCGAAGTATGGGATACAAGTGCTGCGTTCCCCTTTGCCAGGGAAATTATAAATCCCAAAAAGGCATTAAAGTGCACATATTTCGATTTCCCAAATGTGTGAAGTTGAGAAATCCATTGCACCACATTTGCCAATTGTTTTTAAAAGCAGTTATGTAACATGAACCAGTATCATTTGTTTCTTAATTCTGGACCATTGCTGCGAGGTTAATACGAAGCTGGCTGTGAAATGTCTCTCAAATTTGCAACTATTGTCACACGGAATAGTTATATTAATTAGTGTTGCTCGAAAATGTTTAGTATTCCTTATCATTCCTACCAGATTATTGAGTTTCCAGTACTTCTATTTGGAAGAGCTACAGAATGATTTTGTTCAGTTTTACATAAGCAGCTATTCGGAAATAACTTCAATTTGAGTAAACTACCTTAGAAAATTGCTTCAATGAATTCTGTGTTCGAAAGATTAAGCAGTATAGAAAGCAGAATTTCGAGGTAAGTGCATTATGATTAGATCAACAGCACTCTGTGACACGAATTTGAATCAAGGATATAGGAGAAACAATCAAGGTTCTAAAGTTCTGAAGAAACAGGGAAATAAAATATTTTTTCGGGTTTTTTGATTTATTAAACATTATGACAGGAGGTTCTCCATTTCGTCGAATGATTTGTGTTTCGTGTGAGGTCAGCAAATTTTGAAGTGGAGAGGAAAATTTACGAAAATAACCGGGGAAACAAAAATCTTAAATTCTGTAGGAGCTCCAGCTGCTTTATTTAAAACCGGAAACGTCTGCTTGTTGTTGCATATTGCCGATTTTTTACTGCAAGAAAGCGTAGCTCCTGAGGTAGAAGACAGAATTTAAAATTACAGTTTGCATTCAAGCCTAGAAACGCTTATTTAAGGCAAATCGTTAAAATAAATTTGCATCTTGAAATAACATAGGGCAGTTTTGTTCAGTTACTTTACGCAATGATATAAATTTGCATACTTTCATTACAAGGCCATGTAGAAGAGGAAAGCACGAGAATCCCTATGCGGTCTCAGCTCTAAAACTCGTGAAGTTCGTGTAGCTGCAGAGTCCTTAACAGGGGCGTTCCGGTACAGGGCCGGCCATCAGTATGTGACGTCACAAGTGTGCGCGCAGGCCTGTAGTCTAGGTGGTGCTGGATACACACACTCATCACCTGCCACAGTCGGTCGTGTGAAACCCTGTAAGAGCTGTACGAACAGTACTGCGTCCGAATCTTTTCCCCTTTGGCGCCGACGTCTACCGACCGTCAGAGCCAGAGCTAACAGACAAGAGCGGCGCCGGCGAGTTAATTTAAAGCCGACTGGAGGAGCGGCTGCCCGGAATGCGACTTACCTGCCGATGGAACGCGCGCGATTAGGCGGCTGTGGGAGGCTAGCCGGTCACCGCAGGCGGGGCGCTCCGGCGTGTGCAGTCGGTGGCGGGCGGCGAGCGGTGGATTCCGCGCGCGCCTCTCCACCCCCACTGTGAATGGAGCGGCCAGAGCTGGGCTCACTCTGCCCTCCACCCCACTCCGCGCCGGCCGCATTCCACACACACACGCATCCCCCCGGACGCGACTTCCATCCCTCGCTCCGCCCCCACTCCCCCCCCCCCCCCCACACCATCACCGACCACTCCATAGAAAAACTCTCCTGCTACACCCGCATCCAAGCCAATGTTTTTGCGCATTGCGATGCCCAGAAATAACAGACTCAAAGGAATTTAAATTACTAGGACATTGAATTCCGGTTTATCAAAAATCCGCATTCTGCAAAACACCGTGTTTCTCCTTTACCCAAAAATGTTTCGACAACCACGTCTCATCTTCAGTGTGTCTGTCTTTATATCTGCGAAACATTACACTACAATTCTTTCATTTCGTTTCCATTTTAGCCCCAAAAACTATAAAATATGTATTAGCGGTGTTTAATTTTTTGCTATTTCCCGTCAGAAACTGCGGTAATTTTAAAACTGGGATTGCGCAGTTTTAGTGCGTTTAACAGTACATTGACATTATAATTATGTCAGAGACAGCAAAGGAGTTGGAAGAGCAGCTGAATAGAACGGGCATGGTCTTGAAAGGAGGATATAAGATGAACATCACCAAAAGCAAAACGAGAATAATGGAATGTAGTCGAATTAAATCGGGTTATGCTGCGGGAATAAGATTAGGACATGAGACGCTTAAGTAGTATTGCTATTTGGGGAGCAAAATAACTAATGATGGTCGAAGTAGAGAGCGTATAAAATGTAGACTGGCAACGGCAAGGAAAGCGTTTGTTAACATCGAGTATAGATTTAAGTGCCAGGTAGTCGTTTCTGAAAGTATTTGTATGGAGTGTAGCCATGTATGGAAGTGAAACGTGGGCGATAAATAGTTTAGACAAGAAGAGAATAGAAGATTTCGAAATGTGGTGCTTCAGAAGAATGCTGAAGATTAGATGGGTAAATCACATAACTAATGAGGAGGTATTGAATAGAATTGGAGAGAAGAGAAATTTGTGGCACAACTTGACTAGAAGAAGGGATCTGTTGGTAGGGCATATTCTGAGGCATCAAGGGATCACCAATTTAGTATTGGAGAACAGCGTGGAGGGAAAAATCGCAGACTGAGACCAAGAGATGAATACACTTAACAGATTCAGAAGGATGTAGGTTGCAGTACGTACTGGGAGATGAAGGAGCTTGCACAGGATAGAGTAGCATGGAGAGCTGCATCAAACCAGTCTCTGGGCTGAAGACCACAACAACAACAACAGTACATCATCTGCAAACCAGTCGGGAGAATGTTTCTATCTCCAAATAACAATTATTTCTGTAAACTTATCCGTTATGGACACTGAACCTGAAACTGCAATTCAAATAGCTCGTGTTTTGTGTTAATACCGCGACGTTTTTTAAAACTGTCGCTTCTCCCATTAGCAGGCTTTCCAGCGACCGACGGCTCCTGATCACACGTACGGAGGGTGCTGTTTCACGGCACTCCCTGTTTCACAACGGGTGCATCTAGTCGCTCACGTCGAGCGCTGGTGAAAGAGCGTTCGAATTCTTCCGTTTTACGCACGTGAATAAGGAACTGCGGTGTTGTTTTGCTCCTTACACGTTATGTAAGTCATGAACTTGTCAACAACAGCACACTAAAACGATCCATTGGCTGTGTCCATTGGAGGACACAGCACTTAGCCGGCCGATGTGGCTGAGCGGTTCTAGGCGCTTCAGTTTGGAACCCCTAGACCGCTACAGTCGCAGGTTCGAATCCTGCCTCGGGCCTGGATGTGTGCGATGTCCTTAGGTTAGTTAGGTTTAAGTAGTTCTAAGTTGTAGGGGACTGATGACCTCAGATGTTAAGTCCCATAGTGCTCAGAGCCATTTGAACCATTTGAACACAGCACTTACAAGGGAACCTCCCCATCGCACCCCCCTCAGATTTAGTTATAGGTTGGCACATTCGATAGGCCTTGAAAAACTAAAAACAGATCAATCGAGAAAACAGGAAGAAGTTGTGTGGAACTATGAACAAAATAAGCAAAATATACAAACTGAGTAGTCCATGTGCAAGATAGGCAACATCAAGCATAGTGTGAGCTCAGGAGCGCCGTGGTCTCGTGGTTAGCGCGAGCTGCTACGGAATGAGGTCTTTGGTTCAAATCTATCCTCGGATGAAAATTTTTACTTTCTTTATTTTCGCAAAGTTATGATCTGTCCGTTCGTTCATTGACGTCTCTGTCCACTGTAATAAGTTTAGTGTCTGTGTTTTGCGATTGCACCCCAAAACCGTGCGATTAGTAGACGAAAGGACGTGCCTCTCCAATGGGAACCGAAAACATTTGATCGCAAGGTCATAGGTCAACCGATTCCTCCACAGGAAAACACGTCTGATATATTCTATACGACACTGGCGACGGCATGTGCGTCACCTGACAGGAATATGTTGCCGACCCACCTAACTTGTACACTTGGCGAATGGGTAAAAAGATTCTTCTACCTTGCCCGATTTAGGTTTTCTTGTGGATGTGATAATCACTCCAAAAAACGTGATGAAAACATAAGTGTTTGTCACATGATGAAAACATAAGCGTTTGTCACATAAACTGAAAATTAAAAAGTTAATCTTTTCACCCGAGGGAAGGCTTGAACCAAGGACCTCTCGTTCCGCAGCTGCTCACGCTAACCACGGGACCACGGCACCCACGAGCTTGCTTTTTACTTGTAGTTGCCTATGTTGCGCATGGACTACTCAGTTTGTATATTTTTCTTGTTTTTTTCATAGTTCCGCACAACTTCTTCCTGTTTTCTCGATTGATCTGTGTTCAGTTTTTCAAGGCCTATCCACTGTGCCAACTTATAACTAAATCTGAGGGGGGTACGATTGGGAGGTTCCCTTGTTAGATGCACTCTGTTTAACAACTTCTAAAACAAGAACGAACTTAAGTAGTAAGAGCGACTAATCATGACACTTCCCAACATGTCAGAGAATAATATGTGGCACTTACGCGCTTCCACCAACTGCATCTTTTGTATTATTTGTTAAGTAGGGGGTCACGTAGGACGTGACATCCCTTTTATTTCGTGAACGGTTACTCACATCCAAAAGCGATTTTCGGCAAATGTTAGAGCCTATAGGTTCACGTATACTTTTTTTTTGTTTGGGTAATGTTCTTAGAGCTGTTCTCAACTGAGATAATGAAGCAAGTACTTTTTTTTTAATGGAACCATATACTTTTTATATCTGCATTCGACAGCTCTTGACAAAAAGATTACAGTGACATAGCGTTTGTTAATGTTGGTGTTGAAACCTCTCGTCAAAAAATTCGACAAATGTCCTGGAATGTGAGAGCACGATGGCCGGAAACGGCGTTTGCGGTGCAGACAATGCCCAGCTGGCGTCTCGGGTCAGGCTGCGTAGTTTGTACACCGTGAGGTACGCCAGGGCTACCACAATACAGCTTTACGTCCCCTTGAACCAAGTTACGACCTAGATATAGAGCCACCTACAAATGCCGCATACGACAAACGCTAGAGTCTAGCATATCACAAAGGGCTGAAACAGGGAAATCAACTGTTCATTATTCAAAAACAAAGGTCTCATCGGCCGCAAAAAGCAAGTACTGTATTAAATATCTAAATGTTAGCAGAAAGATTTGACCTGCCTTTTCCTCTACGTGGCTGTGTACTTCTTAGAGGTAAAACACGTGCTGTCGGACACCTGTCTCTACCTACACTGCTTTAAATCATATCATATGGGATACATTCGTTGAAGATCGGCCGGGGTGACCGAGCGGTTCTAGGCGCTACAGCCCGGAACCGCGCGACCGCAGGTTCGAATCCCGCCTCGGGCATGGATGTGTGTGCTATCCGTAGGTTAGATAGGTTTAAGTAGTTCTAAGTTCTAGGGGACTGATGACCATAGATGTTAAGTCCCATAGTGCTCAGAGCCATTTGAACATTCGTTGAACCAAATATTTTATTAATAATACTTCGCTGACCATCTGTACACCACAAAATAAATATCCTTCTTAACGAAACGTCGTTTCATGCTGAACGAAGCGCAATGACAGTATAACCAGCTACGTGCAGTACACGCCGTCGACTTGTTTGACACTGCAGTGCAGTTTCGTACACACGTAAAAGAAATAAACAATTGACTAGGAATAATTCGGTAACCACCCAAATCACATAAATTTTGTCTTCCGAAAAGAAACTTAATCCTTTATTTGAGCACGCGTTCAAACTGTTGACCATGGACTGAAAGGCTCATTTGCGACCACCGTTCGAAAGAACGATGAACGGATGTAATTACAGTAGGTGATGTGATACAGCGTCCAGTGGCGATTCGAGAACACGTATTGTCTGGCGTAGTTGGGGCCTAGCCATAGACTGCATCTTTGAGAGCACCTCGAAGAAGGAAATCAAAGAAGTGAAATCGGGGGCCTCGTAGGCCGTTGGACAATAGAATTTCTTCCGGTGCAACGTCCGGGAAAGTTCTCATTCAGTATTTGCGTTGAAGACGGGACGAGTGAGCTGGAGAACCGTCGTTCAAATGGTTCAAATGTCTCCGAGCACTATGGGACTTAACATCTGAGGTCATCAGTCCCCTAGAACTTAGAACTACTTAAACCTAACTAACCTAAGGACATCACACACATCCATGCCTGAGGCAGGATTTGAACCTGCGACCGTAGCAGCAGCGCGGTTCCAGACTGAAGCGCCTAGAACCGCTCGGCCACAGCGGCCGGCACAACCGCCGTGTTGCAGCCACATCCACTATGGAGTACGTAGCGGTATCTCTTCTAGAAAAAAAAAACCGGCAGAGTCTTCACCAGAAAATGTTCGTACACATGTCCACTTAGAACGTTTGAGATGAAGTAAGGTCCCACAGTGTCATTTCCTGTGATGCCGCACCCATGCGTTTACGCTCCACGGCCGTCGATGTTGCGACTGACGAACCCGTTGTGGATTTTCGGCTGCCAAGTAGTGCATGTTATGCAAATTTACACTGGCGTCGCTTCACCGGAAAGATCACACGTTCGAAAAGTACAGAAGGGCAAATCGACAAAATTCTGTACGACGTTCTAAATCGCGGTCGTCGAGGGCCTGATATAGTGACAGGTGACAGGGATGGAAATTCTGTCGATGTAGGATGCGAATGACACTCTCCTGGCTGACTGCACATTCTCTGGCAATACGTCTCGTACCACTGTGAGCGCTCATTAGCGTCGTAGTCCGAACAGATTTTTGTTGTCCTCTGTTAGTTGCAGTCTTCTTTCTTGTCCTCTCTTTGACGTTCAAGCGGCCTGTCCACACTCGCGTCTTAACAATTCGTGCAGTTGCCTGGCGCATCGGACGTTGCCGATCCGGTTAGATAGCCTTATACCACGCTACTGTTTTTACAGCATTTCTCTTACATTCACCTTACAAAAGTAGTAGATTGAAGCGATTTCATAAATTCACTGTAGCTCCATTCATTGACATATGGTCACGACGCACTGCAGATACGTAGAAAAACTCATAAAGTTTTGTTCGGTTGAAGCCGCACTTCAGGTTTCTGCCGCCAGAGCGCTCGAGAGCGCAGTGAGACAAAATGGCGACAGGAGCCGAGAAAGCGTACGTCGTGCTTGAAATGCACTCACATCAGTCAGTCATAACAGTGCAACGACACTTCAGGAAGAAGTTCAACAAAGATCCACCAACTGCTAACTCCATTCGGCGATGGTATGCGCAGTTTAAAGCTTATGGATCCCTCTGTAAGGGGAAATCAACGGGTCGGCCTGCAGTGAGCGAAGAAACGGTTGAACGCGTGCGGGCAAGTTTCACGCGTAGCCCGCGGAAGTCGACGAATAAAGCAAGCAGGGAGCTAAACGTACCACAGCCGACGGTTTGGAAAATCTTACGGAAAAGGCTAAAGCAGAAGCCTTACCGTTTACAATTGCTACAAGCCCTGACACCCGATGACAAAGTCAAACGCTTTGAATTTTCGGCGCGGTTGCAACAGCTCATGGAAGAGGATGCGTTCAGTGCGAAACTTGTTTTCAGTGATGAAGCAACATTTTTTCTTAATGGTGAAGTGAACAGACACAATGTGCGAATCTGGGCGGTAGAGAATCCTCACGCATTCGTGCAGCAAATTCGCAATTCACCAGAAGGTAACGTGTTTTGTGCAACCTCACGGTTTAAAGTTTACGGCCCCTTTTTCTTCTGCGAAAAAAAAAACGTTACAGGACACGTGTATCTGGACATGCTGGAGAATTGGCTCATGCCACAACTGGAGACTGACAGCGCCGACTTCATCTTTCAACAGGATGGTGCTCCACCGCACTTCCATCATGATGTTCGGCATTTCTTAAACAGGAGATTGGAAAACCGATGGATCGGTCGTGGTGGAGATCATGATCAGCAATTCATGTCATGGCCACCACGCTCTCCCGACTTAACCCCATGCGATTTCTTTCTGTGGGGTTATGTGAAAGATTCAGTGTTTAAACCTCCTCTACCAAGAAACGTGCCAGAACTGCGATGCTTTCGAACTCATTGATGGGGACATGCTGCGCCGAGTGTGGGAAGAACTTGATTATCGGCTTGATGTCTGCCGAATCACTAAAGGGGCACATATCGAACATTTGTGAATGCCTAAAAAAACTTTTTGAGTTTTTGTATGTGTGTGCAAAGCATTGTGAAAATATCTCAAATAATAAAGTTATTGTAGAGCTGTGAAATCGCTTCAATCATTTGCAATAACCCTGTATATCCAGCTTCTCCTCATTGGCGTACGTGTCTGCACGGAACCAATGTTGAAGGGGGAATGAGCGGCCTGCAGTGCAGACGAGTAAACAGGCGAATGTGTTGACATTCTGACACGGCGTAGCTCGAGAGCTCTGCTTGGCGGTGTCTGCACCGCTAATGCCGATTCCGGCCAACGTGCCATCAGATTCTAGGACATTTCTAGAACGTTTTTTACCACAGGTTTCAACGTCAACATCAACAAACGCTGTGTCACTGTAATTGTCTTCTCAAGAGCTGTAGAATATAGTTATAAAAAGTATACGGTCCCATTAAAGAAAAAGGTACTTGCTTCAATATCTGCGTTGATACCAGCGCTAGAAACATTAACCAAACCAAAAAATATGTGCTGGTCGGCGCTCTAACATTCGCCGAAAACTGGATTTAGTTATGTAGGCCTACAATTATTCACAAAACAAAACCGATCTTACGTGTTACATGACTCACTCTGTACAAAGAGCTACACACACACACACACACACATACATACACAGAGAGAGAGAGAGAGAGAGAGAGAGAGAGAGAGACAGAGAGAGAGAATGGCGACAATTTTAAGTACGTAATTATTATGGTAAACAGTCCGCCTCCGTAGCGTAGCGGTAGCTTTACCGACTACCACGCAGGGGGCCCGGGTTCGAATCCCGGCAGGGGACTGGGTGTTGTGTGTCCTTCATCATCATTATGATCATCACTGACTCGCAAGTCGCCGATGTGGCGTCAGCTAAAGAGGACTTGCAATACGGCGGCCGAACTCCCCCCGAATGGGGCCTCCCGACCAACAATGCCATACGATCATTTCATTTATGGTAAACATTACAGGATGCGTTAACAAACATGATGAAAAAAAGGAGTAGACAATTGTGAGGTGATGAGCAGTGATCACTCCGTACAGACGCACTTATAAGACTTGAGGAGTGCACGCATCTTCCAGTCGTTTGTCTGGGTATTCCATTTTTAGTTATCTTAGTTATGGAAGCTATAGCTGAAGAGTCATGTACTTATGTCTACGTACAATAACTTTCAGTGCGGGAGCAAGTTGTTTAATGTGGAAACATTTCATCAGAGGTGCGAATCACGTTCTGTAAGCTGGTTTTCAGGGTGTTTTTTCCCGGATGCGGACATCCCAGATCCGTAGGCGCTTTCTGTGTAAGTTATGAACGCAGCTACAAATAAACCGACATTAATTGTTTTTGTATCCGTTTCACTAGCGTAATACTAGTTGATTGCTCTTTTCTTACATCTTGCCTGGTGTATGTACGAGGGCTATCCACAAAGTACATTACGTTTTGGAATGAAAAATAAATAAAGTATTGGAAATTTTTTTATTATATACAGATGAAAGCCACATTTAAATACTACTTTTCTACATAGTTGCCATTTAAATTAAGGCACTTATCGTACCGATGGACGAGCTTGGAAATTCCTTCGTCGTAAAATTCGGCCGCCTGCGCCTTCAACCACGTAATGACTGTCTTTTGGGACAGAGAAGGTGTGGTTTTTGTGGATTTCCTGGAAAGAGGCACTACAATAAACTCTCAAAGGTAGTGCCAAACTCTGCACAACCTCAGAAGAGCAATACAAAACAAGCGCAGGGGAAAGTTGGGCTCAAAGATCTTGCTGATTCACGACAACGCCCGGGCCCACACGGCAAATGCCACTCGTAAAGTTCTCGAATCTTTTAAGTGGGAGTTGTTTCCTCATCCGCCGTACAGTCCCGACTTGGCACCGAGCGACTTCCACTTATTCCCAGCATTGAAGAAGTGGTTGGCTATGCAGCGTTTTGATGACGACGCACAACTTCAAGAAGAGGTAACCACGTGGTTGAAGGCGCAGGCGACGGAATTTTACGACGAAGGAATTTGCAAGCTCGTCCATCGCTACGATATGTGCCTTAATTTAAATGGCAACTATGTAGAAAAGTAGTATTTAAGTGTGGCTTTCATTTGTATATAATAAAAAAAAATTTCCAATACTTTATTTATTCTTAATTCCAAAACGTAATGTACTTTGTGGATAGCCCTCGTACAATACACCACAAAACGAAAGTGCAGCACGAAGATTCGCCGCAGCGTTAAAAGGGGCACGCGGCTCATAGAAGCCAGAAAATAGCTTCATTTGCGTAAAAACCTCCAAAGAACTGAACACATTGCGATTCACTGGAGGAATCTGACAAGGGAACATCCCCATCGCACCCCCCTCAGATTTAGTTATAAGTTGGCACAGTGGATAGGCCTTGAAAAACTGAACACAGATCGATCGAGAAAACAGGAAGAAGTTGTGTGGAACTATGAAAAAATAAGCAAAATATTCAAACTGGGTCGTCCATGCGTAAGATAGGCAATATTAAGGGCAATGTGAGGCGAGGAGCTCCGTGGTCTCGTGGTTAGCGTGAACAGCTGCGGAACAAGAGGTCCTTGGTTCATATCTTCCCTCGAACGAAAATTTTAAATTTTTATTTTCAGTTTATGTGAAAAACTCTTGTTTTCATCACTTTTTTTGGAGTGATTATTACATCCACAAGAAAACCTAAATCGGGCAAGGTAGAAGAAACTTTTCACCCATTCGCCAAGTGTACTAGTTAGGTAGGTCGACAACATTCCTGTCATGTGACGCACATGCTGTCACCAGTGTCGTATACAAAATATCAGACGTGTTTTCCTGTGGAGGAATCGGTTGACCTATGACCTTGCGATCAAATGTTTTTGGTTCCCATTGGAGAGGCACGTCCTTTCATCAACTAATCACACGGTTTTGCGGTGCGGTCGCAAAACACAGACACTAAATTTATTACAGTGAACAGAGACGTCAATGAACGAACGGACAGATCATAACTTTGCGAAAATAAAGAAAGCAAAATTTTCAGTGGAGGGCAGATTTGAACCAAGGACCTCTCGTTCCGCAGCTGTTCACGCTAACCACGGGACCACGGCGCTCCTCGCCTCACATTGCCATTAATATTGCCTACCTTACGCATGGACGACCCAGTTTGTATATTTTGCTTATTTTTTCATAGTTTCACACGACTTCTTCCTGTTTTTTCGATCGATCTGTGTTCAGTTTTTCAAGGCCTATCCATTGTGCCAACTTATAACTAAATCTGAGGGGGGTGCGATGGGGATGTTCCCTTGTGAGCGGAGAAATTAAATAGAATACTGCAGCTCAGTGGTTCCCAACGGGTGGTCCGTGGACCTCCAGGGGTCTATGCCAGCTATGCCAGAGGGGTCCGCAGGATGCTAAGAATAAAAAATATATTAAATATATTTCGTATGATAACAGATTTTTTTGTTTTAGCCGCTTCCTGTATGAGCAGACCTTTAGCGAACGCTAACTTCTGCGTCTTCCTAGAGCCAACTGACAGTAGCACACTCTAGCGCAAAACTAGAATTAGATGGAGGCAAAAATTACAGACTTCTGGGCATCACCACTCAAGAACTACAAGAAACTTGGAGATACGGCAATCAAAAAGATCCTTCCATTTGCACCCACATACCGGCGTGTGTTCCATGAAAAACAAATGTAGGAATCGGCTCGACATGCGGTCGAATTTCAGAGTGAAAGTTTCAAGTTTGGAACCTAATATTTCAGAAATAATGGGCTCAAAGGTCAGATTGAACTCATCTCACTGAGAACTGAAAACTAAAACTAACTGTATACTGACGGGGTACTCTGTTGTAACTGTACTTTTTCAAAGAAATAATACCTTGTATGAAATTAGTGTTTTCTTATTTTTCATACATGTCTACTCAATGCAATCCCAAGTGTAGTACACTTGAAAGACGAATACACTCAGTTTTAATTTTTTTCTGTCATTTTCAGTTCATACTCAATTTTTATTTTTTTAAGTAGTCACACTAAACACCCAGATTTGAAGACAAAGATTTTGAGCAATAATCAAAAATTTAACAATAACAATAATGGATAAATTGAGAAAAATTTTAAGCTCATTATTTTTTCAATAATGAATATGTCAATGTTTTTTCTAAGTTCTAAAAATAGAAAACGTATAAAAAGACTCTTTCTTTGGCTTTTTAGGTACTTGATACTGTGATAGGACAAGGTACCAATAATGCTCAATGAAGGGGTCCTCGAGAAAATTTTGTTGGGAACCCCTGCTGTAGCTTAAATAAATCAACCACCTGTTATTACAATGTCTTAGTGTTCTTTTGATGATAATTCTTATAAGAATGAAGATAGAAGAAAATAATGGTTCTCTTACACTTCACGTCCTTCCTTTGCATTCTTTTAACGATAAACTATCGTAACTCATCAAAATTCAGGTGTCTCTATTTCCACACATCGTGCTTCCCTCGCTTACTTGTATTTTTCTTCAGTCGCGAGCAACTGTTTCCATTTTTCCCACGACGGAATTACTACTTTGTTCGTTTCCATCTTGGGCATCACTGTCGAATTCTGCACGCGGAACTGCTAACAAAACCACCACAACAGAAGTACGGCAAACGACAGACAGGTACGGAACTCCCTGAATCTTCGCGTGCGACCGCCGGTCGGTAGTGACACGGACGGCGACGTCATGTTCCTGCTGTGTTCACGCGGGCAGTCCGGCATTGTTTCTCGCTACGAACTACTGGCGGGTTGCCCGTAACAGGAAGCGACGATTACAGATCGCGCATGGCTCACACAGCAGGGTGACGTCAGTGCGTCAGACACCACATGGCCTCATCGGATTGCCGCTCCCAAGGAGACTGGAGAACCGACAGGCGAAACGTTAATGTACAAAAGCAAGCACACTCACTTGTCCACACCCGTAGGAAGATTTCTGGCGACCGTGGCAGTCTGGGTAGAAACTAATAAAACATTTGAACTTTACCGATCAAATAATTTATTCCTCACATTATATGTGTCGGAAGATATCGTCCACCTTCAGGTGTCTTTAGGTAATACAGTTACAATACTCCCGTGAATCCATTGCCGAGATATGCTAGCGTTGGCAATATTCTGAAACCACAAGGAAACGTTTGAAATAACCTCGCCTGAGTAGCAACCTAAACCAGAAGCCAGCAGCAATAAAAAAAAAAAAATCTTTCTGGTGTTTCTTTCTTACATTCTGTGCTTACGGGCCGGCCGCGGTGGTCTCGCGGTTCTGGCGCTGCAGTCCGGAACCGCGGGACTGCTACGGTCGCAGGTTCGAATCCTGCCTCGGGCATGGGTGTGTGTGATGTCCTTAGGTTAGTTAGGTTTAAGTAGTTCTAAGTTCTAGGGGACTTATGACCTAAGATGTTGAGTCCCATAGTGCTCAGAGCCATTTGAACCATTTTTTGTGGTTACGGGAAAAAAAGACAGGATTTCCGCATTATTCGAGACATTGTTTGCTTATTTTTGTTTTACCCGCACCTGCTTCAGTGTTTTAAGTATTAATTTTGTCTATTATTCTGTTTGAAAAATTAATGTCAGATGACAACATCTTGAGGAGGTATTTCTATTTACAAAAGAGTGATAATTAGACATTAAAGTTACTTTAGTCTACTAGACATACAGAAAAAAGCCGTGACACATATTACACAGCTGAAATATGAAAAATTATACGTCTATTCTGTATCGAAAAGTAGGCCTACAATACACATTTCAAAATTACGACACATATATACTTGTACACTACTGGCCATTGAAATTGCTAAACCACGAAGATGACGTGCTACAGACGCGAAATTTAACCGACAGGAAGAAGATGCTGTGATACGCAAATGATTAGCTTCTCAGAGCATTCAGATAAGGCTGGCGCCGGTGGCGACACCTACAACGTGCTGACATGAGGAAAGTTTCCAACCGATTTCTCATAGACAAACAGCAGTTGACCGGCGTTGCCTGGTGAAACGTTGTTGTGATGCCTCGTGTAAGGAGGAGAAATGCGTACCATCACGTTTCCGACTTTGATAAAGGTCGGATTGCAACCGATCGCGATTGCGGTTTATCGTATCGCGACATTGCTGCTCGCGTTGGTCGAGATCCAATGACTGTTAGCAGAATATGGAATAGGTGGGTTCAGGAGGGTAATACGGAACGCCGTGCTGGATCCCAACGGCCTCGTATCACTAGCAGTCGAGATGACAGGCATCTTTTCCGCATGGCTGTAACGGATCGTGCAACCACGTCTCGATCTCTGAGTCAACAGATGGGGACGTTTGCAAGACAACAACCATAGGCACCAACAGTTCGACGACGTTTGCAGCAGCATGGGCTATCAGCTAGGAGACCGTGGCTGCGGTTACCCTTGACACTGCATCGCTTGCGATGGTGTACTCAACGACGAACCTGGGTGCACGAATGGAAAACGTCATTTTTTTCGGGCGAATCCAGGATCTGTTTACAGCATCACGATGGTCGGATCCGTGTTTGGCGACATCGCGTGAACACACATTCGAAGCGTGTATTCGTCATCGCCATACTGGCGTATCACCCGGCGTGATGGTATGGGGTGCCATTGGTTACACGTCTCGGTCAACTCTTGTTCGCATTGACGGCACTTTGAACAGTGGACGTTACATTTCAGATGTGTTACGACCCGTGGCTCTACCCTTCATTCGATCCCTGCGAAACCCTACATTTCAGCAGCATAATGCACGACCGCATGTTGCAGGTCCTGTACGGGCCTTTCTGGATACAGAAAATGTTCGACTGCTGCCCTGGCCAGCACATTACCAAATCTCTCACCAATGGTGGCCGAGCAACTGGCTCGTCACAATACGCCAGTCACTACTCTTCGTGAACTGTGGTATCGTGTTGAAGCTGCATGGGCAGCTGTGCCTGTACACGCCATCCAAGCTCTGTTTGACTCAATGCCCAGGCGTATCAAGGCCGTTATTACGGCCAGAGGTGGTTGTTGCGGGTACTGATTTCTCAGGATCTATGCACCCAAATTGCGTGAAAATGTAATCACATGTCAGTTCTAGTATAATATATTTGTCCAATGAATAGCCGTTTATCATCTGCATTTCTTGTTGGTGTAGCAATTTTAATGGCCCGTAGTGCACTTGCACCCGGCTAACGTCCTACCCGGCGGGAGGCCCCAGTCACACGACATTTACATTTACCCATAAGATTTAGTTTGATTCTGAAGACTGTGTTTCTGAGGGAGTAGCACATTTCAACCATTCACAAATTCGAACTTGGATCGAATGATAACTGAAGTCCTTTACGTACTGTGTGCTTGTTACGAGGACGCAACAACTGGTAGCGGCGCTGCGGCTCGCCGGCGCGCCCTTCCGGTCAGGGTAAACTGAAGAGGGGGGCCCTTATGCAACAGGCGCCATGTTCTGCAGGGCTGCCGGTGTTTCAACACTGGGCCGCTGTTTGCGAAGGACGGCCCCCGCACGATTTTACAGCCGCCTTATCTGCCGCTAATCCCACGGGAAGAGAACGGCCATTGTCCTCGCTGTCTCCGCAGAGGGAACGGGCCTATTATCTCACCGCCTTCCGCGCCCACGAACTTCCGCGCGCAGTGTCGCCACACAGTAGCCTTACTACTTGTAACCGGCAAACTTTTGACGCAATTTCCTACATCTAATGAAGGTACGAAAAAAAAATTGTATTTCATTAACTGTTTCAGAGGTCTTACTCAGCTGTTCTGAGCTACCCCCCATTAACGTGCCGTCTCGGGAAATGGTAATCGCGACACGATTCCACCGTTCTTGCACAGCGGTGTAACTAATTGAAACTTCCTGGCAGATTAAAACTGTGTTCCCGACCGAGACTCGAACTCGGGACCTTTGCCTTTCGCGGGCAAGTGCTCTCGCAGGAGAGCTTCTGTAAAGTTTGGAAGGTAGGAGACGAGGTACTGGCAGAAGTAAAGCTGTGAGTACCGGACGTGAGTCGTGCTTCGGTAGCTCAGTTGGTAGAGCACTTGCCCGCGAAAGGCAAAGGTCCCGAGTTCGAGTCTCGGTCGGGCACACAGTTTCAATCTGCCAGGAAGTTTCATATCAGCGCACACTCCGCTGCAGAGTGAAAATCTCATTCTGGAAACATCCCCCAGGCTGTGGCTAAGCCATGTCTCCGCAATATCCTTTCTTTCAGGAGTGCTAGTTCAGCAAGTTTCGCAGGAGAGCTTCTGTAAAGTTTGGAAGGTAGGAGACGAGGTACTGGCAGAAGTAAAGCTGTGAGTACCGGCCATGAGTCGTGCTTCGGTAGCTCAGTTGGTAGAGCACTTGCCCGCGAAAGGCAAAGGTCCCGAGTTCGAGTCTCGGTCGGGCACACAGTTTTGATCTGCCAGGAAGTTTCATATCAGCGCACACTCCGCTGCAGAGTGAAAATCTCATTCTGGAAACATCCCCCAGGCTGTGGCTAAGCCATGTCTCCGCAATATCCTTTCTTTCAGGAGTGCTAGTTCTGCAAGTTTCGCAGGAGAGCTTCTGTAAAGTTTGGAAGGTAGGAGACGAGGTACTGGCAGAAGTAAAGCTGTGAGTACCGGACGTGAGTCGTGCTTCGGTAGCTCAGATGGCAGAGCACTTGCCCGCGAAAGGCAAAGGTCCCGAGTTCGAGTCTCGGTCGGGCACACAGTTTCAATCTGCCAGGAAGTTTCATATCAGCGCACTCTCCGCTGCAGAGTGAAAATCTCATTCTGGTGTAAATAATTATTTTCCTGAGACTGATTTCGGTCTTTGACCAGTCTGCTACACCATACGGACATTAATCACACAAGGTCGTATACGCTGCTGGCTGAATGAAATCAGATTTAAAACATATCAGCTTGTACGATTGTTTTATATACGAGCTAGTACGATCGTTGGGTATGGTAAACCTCGAAAGAGTCTTGTGAATGTAGAGCAACACCACACATTTTACACTGCAGTGCACTTTCACTTCCTTATCCTCTCGAGTAGCACACGACACATCTTTTAACGATATTTTCTTCTTCTTCTTCACCATCATCATCATCAGTGTTCTGCCAAAGGGCAGGTTTTCACATGGTACTTCTCCAGGCTGTCTGGTCTTCCGCCATCCTCTTCAGGTCTGCATAATTTCCTCTTCCCTTTATGTCGTCTATCACCTTGTATCTCCTTCTTCCTCTCAGTCTTCTCCCACAAACCAATCCTTCCAAAGCATCTGCTAGCAAGCACTCCCTTCTCAATGAGTGTCCAAACATGTTTTTTTTCCTTTCTCTTACAACCTTCAGCAGACATCTTCTCTCACCAACCCTTTCCAATACTCTTTCATTACTCACTCTTTCCATGCAGCTTATTCCCTCCACTCTCCTCCACATCCACATCTCAAATGCTGCTAACCTTTTTTCATCCTCTCGCCTCAGCTATCGTGTCTCAGTCCCATATACTGCCAGACTCCCGACAAAACATTTCCCAAGCCTTTTCCTTTATCTTTCTGTTTTCACCTCCTGGTGACATCTCAAGTCTTCAGTTATTGTGCTTTCAAGATATTTGAATGCACTCACTTGACTAACGGTGGGCTGTCCTATTTCAATATTGGACAGTCTGCGTCTTGTACTGATGACCATACTCTTTGTATCTGCTGTGTTTGTTTGCATCCCATATTCCACACAAGCTTCATTCAGATCTTTGAGCATGTTATTCACTGTCCGCTCACTCTCTGCCACTAATACCATGTCATCAGCAAATCTTATACATTCTATTCACTTTCCACCAATAAATATTCCTCTTGTAACCTCCCCCTCACTTATCGACCTTAATGATAGTGAAAAATTAAACCGCGTGTACCTAATGGAAATTTGGGAAAAGCAATCGTCACCGAAGTTAATTTGTCGGTAAAGAGGGAGGAAAGGGTTACATCTAAATGAAAGGAAAAATGCAAATGAAACTGGTGGAAATTAATTTTGAAAACGGGTAAAGTTAATAAAGAAAGTAAATGTGCGGCCGTTACGTTAACAATTAACTAGCGGTAACTAGATATTTGAGATTTGGGGGAAATTGCGGTCGCCAGTCCTAAGGACAATTACTATAGTAACTGAAAAAGAAAGGTTATTACACATATAATTAGCACTAGAAGCGTGGCAACTGAAGGTTGACACGTGTAGTGTGAAAACTGAAAGTTTGTCAGAAGTAATAAATTTCGCTACACTCTGACTTAATTTAGCAAAAGAATTAATAAAACCGGAAAATCGAAAGTTAATTTAGTGACTGAAGTTAATAGTGAGCTTTCTTTCTGACGCACATAGACATTCAGTAAAATACGGTTAGTCTTGGACTACCTCAACAATCATTTCAAAAGCTGCTTGAATCTACGCAATTTAGAAATAAGAGATTTAACTTTGAACTTGAATTAAACGATTCTGAACAATTAACAATAGTAAAATTTTGTACGTACCAAGCTGAGCTGCAGTCACAGGTAACTAAAATACGGTAACAAAACTCGCACTCTTAATTTGTGCTTGTGCAATCTAAATATTGTAGCCAGCTATGAATACCTTAACTGAACTTTGAAATTAAAGCAGTGAAATCGAATGATGCTGGCGTTTGAACTTCAGCGACACTCGGGTTCATTCCGGAAAAGGAAGGGACCCTGCTTGGTAATGCAATTGGGACAATGAGCAACAAACGTTCATGCTATGTTGTTGTCATTTAGTTATGAAAATGGATCAGTTTGAAAAGCTGAGGTCTACCATACAGTTCTAAAACTTTACGTGCTTCCAGTCTTCCTTGTTGGTTGATTGAAGGTTTGAAGCCGTCGATCGAGGAGGTGGCGACAGTCACTCATTGTCGGCCATCGCTGTTGCAGAAGCTGGATGTTGGCGCGCCTTCTTCTCGACACGGTCACCAGGCGAAACGGGCTCTTGTGCGCCAGCTAATGCTTCCCGTCCGCGACACCGTGTCAGAAACTATCATAGCAAGTCGTGCGCAATTACATGCTGCCAAACCCCGAAAGCGCGGCAACTCGCGGGAGCGTCACACAACACACCTGCTCCACTGCACTCCCCCAGCCAGACCCCCCTCTGCCTGCGCTCCACGCGACAGAGTTAACACTACCAAAGATCCTCAACACTTTGGTTCTCCACACGACCTATCGATGTATTCGTTCGATAGCATAGTTTTCCCTAGGCAAGACCCAGCGTAAAAATACAAATAGTATTTACAAAACAAACCAATTATACATCGACATAAATGCATAGATATATATAGACAAACAGTAAAACAATTACAATATATAAAGAGACAGAAATGTCATATCTTGAAGTAACAAAACAAGGAAAAAAAATTATATTACAATAGATGGAAACAGGAGGATATGCATTTCCGGCGTTACACTCTTTTCCCATCTAAGCTTTTCGCAATAATCTCTTCAAGGTATACGTTAAACAACAGCGGGGAAAGGCAACAACCTTGTCTAACACCTCGTCTAATGCTGCTCCCTTCTGACATTTCATTTCCAATCCTTATCCTTACTTTCTGGTGTAAATATAGATTCCGCATCAGTCGTCTTTCTTTCCAATCTACTCCTTTCCTCTTCAAAATATCCATCAGCTAGTTCCACTGAACTATTTAGATTTTTCCTCTTAGTTGGGGGTATTTACAGTTGCCTGAGACGGTTCTCGCTGCAGCGCTGCAGCAGCTATGCCTCCTCTGGCAGTCGCCCCTGACATCGGCACCTGCTTTTGCAGAACACAACGAAGCAGCTGGAAATACACATATGAAGAACATAGAAAAGTGTCTCTCCATACCCCTCCACTGCGCGTTGCGTGATTCTGCATTGTCTTTTTCCACGTCCATGGTTCATTGCACTTCCTCGACGTCCTTGTCCACCGTAAACGAAATGGGTTCCTTGGCCACAGCGTCTATAGAAAACCCACCCACACAGACCTGTACGTGCACGCCACCAGCCATCATAATCCAGCGCAGAAGCGCGCAGCAGTACAAACATTGGTGCATCGTGCAAGAGTAATATCAGACGACGATAATCTGACCATGAACTGAGCCACCTACGCAAGGTTTTCAGGAATAACGTCTTCAGCGCCCATCAAGCGAAAGAAGTGATTTCTGAGAAATATCAGAATAAGACCACTGACGAAGAGCAGGAAAAGAAACTCGCTTTGCTGCCATTCTGTGGCTGTGTGTCGGGCAAGATAAGCCGCCTGTTGAAAATACACGAGATCAAATGAATCTTCAGACTTCCAACGAAAATCCGTCAATTACTGAGACCAGTTAAAGACGCAGTAGGTTTCAGAACACCTGGAGTCTACGAAATACCTTGTGAGTGTGGCCAGAAGTACATCGGAAAAACAGTGCGCACTGTGGACAACGCAGGAAAGAACATGAGAGGTATTATCGCCTACGCTATCCAGAGAAATCTGCGTTAGCTGAGCATGCGTCAGAAAACGGTCACCACATAAAATCTGACGATACCTGTCGTGGCTCGCACTAACGGCTTCTGGGACAGTTTAATAGAGGAAGCCGTTGAAATAAAAATTACCGCAAACACCCTGAACAGAGACGGTGGCTTGCAGCTCAGCGCTGCGTGGGATCCAGCGATCGCGCTATTGAAGAGGGCACATCGAAAGCCGACTCAAAACATGCCCATATATGGCGATGTCATGGGCACCAGTGGCGTCACAGTTGGCAGCTAGCGTATACAGGGTGTTACAAAAAGGTACGGCCAAACTTTCAGGAAACATTCCTCACACACAAAGAAAGAAAATATGTTATGTGGACATGTGTCCGGAAACGCTTACATTCCATGTTAGAACTCATTTTATTACTTCTCTTCAAATCATGGAATGGAAACACACAGCAACAGAACGTACCAGCGTGACTTCAAACACTTTGTTACAGGACATGTTCAAAATGTCCTCCGTTAGCGAGGATACATGCATACACCCTCCGTCGCATGGAATCCCTGATGCCCTGATGCAGCCCTGGAGAATGGCGCATTATATCACAGCCGTCCACAACACGAGCACGAAGAGTCTCTACATTTGGTACCGGGGTTCCGTAGACAAGAGCTTTCAAATGCCTCCATAAACGAAAGTCATGAGGGTTGAGGTCAGGAGAGCGTGGAGGCCATGGAATTGGTCCGCCTCTACCAATCCATCGGTCACCGAATCTTTTGTTGAGAAGCGTACGAACACTTCGACTGAAATGTGCAGGAGCTCCATCGTGCATGAACCATATGTTGTGTCGTACTTGTAAAGGCACATGTTCTAGCAGCACAGGTAGAGTATCCCGTATGAAACCATGATAACGTGCTCCACTGAGCGTGGGTGGAACAAGACATCACCAACAATGACTGCCCAAACGTTCACAGAAAATCTGTGTTGAAGACGTGATTGCACAATTGCGTGCGGATTCTCGTCAGCCCACACATGTTGATTGTGAAAATTTACAATTTGATCACGTTGGAATGAAGCCTCATCCGTAAAGAGAACATTTGCACTGAAATGAGGATTGACACATTGTTGGATGAACCATTCGCAGAAGTGTACCCGTGGAGGCCAATCAGCTGCTGATAGTTCAAAAATGGTTCAAATGGCTCTGAGCACTATGGGACTTAACATCTATGGTCATCAGTCCCCTAGAACTTAGAACTACTTAAACCTAACTAACCTAAGGACATCACACAACACCCAGCCATCACGAGGCAGAGAAAATCCCTGACCCCGCCGGGAATCGAACCCGGGAACCCGGGCGTGGGAAGCGAGAACGCTACCGCACGACCACGAGATGCGGGCTGCTGATAGTGCCTGCAGACGCTGTACATGGTACGGAAACAACTGGTTCTCCCGTAGCACTCTCCATACAGTGACGTGGTCAACGTTACCTTGTACAGCAGCAACTTCTCTGACGCTGACATTAGGGTTATCGTCAACTGCATGAAGAATTGCCTCGTCCATTGCAGGTGTCCTCGTCGTTCTAGGTCTTCCCCAGTCGCGAGTCATACGCTGTAATGTTCCGTGCTCCCTAAGACGCCGATCAATTGCTTCGAACGTCTTCCTGTCGGGACACCTTCGTTCTGGAAATCTGTTCGATACAAACGTACCGCGCCACGGCTATTGCCCCGTGCTAGTCCATACATCAAATGGGCAGCTGCCAACTCCGCATTTGTAAACATTGCACTGACTGCAAAACCACGTTCGTGATGAACACTAACCTGTTGATGCTACGTACTCATGTGCTTGATGCTAGTACTGTAGAGCAATGAGTCGCATGTCAACACAAGCACCGAAGTCAACACTACCTTCGTTCGATTGGGCCAACTGGTGGTGAATCGAGGAAGTACAGTACATACTGACGAAACTAAAATGAGCTCTAACATGGAAATTAAGCGTTTCCGGACACATGTCCACATAACATCATTTCTTTATTTGTGTGTGAGGACTGTTTCCTGAAAGTTTGGCCGTACCTTTTTGTATAAGGGCGCACCAACAGCCCACTGGCAGTCATACCACTTGACAATGGCCAAGGAATGCTTGGCCGGAAGCTCGTGTAGTTTTGAGCAACTGACGCGGTTGGAAAACCGAGAACACTTTATTCAGGAAGACTACCGTTTAACAACTTATCGACAAGAGAGTACGAGCTCCGATGGGGGGAAGGAAACAGGCTGGGCCCTTTTCGAAGGAACCATTCGTGCATTTGCCCTAAGGCCGGTATTACACTATCAAATTTCTTTGTCAAAGATTTGGTCAAAGATGTGATCCAATATTCCGTCCATTATATTTGACAAAGATCTTTGACGTAGCGCTAGAAGGGGTATTACACTGTCATCAAATTTTTCGTCAAAGTTCAAGATGGCTGACAACAACTTGTTATTAACCGCAGCAGTTGTACGTACCCCAATTGCATTGTGTGCACATGCGGAAAAGAAGTGGGGGAAAAATGGAACCATACGTACGAGGTTGACAGTGTTAAAAGTCCTGGGATTACAACTTGATAATAAATTCAGTTGGGAGGAGCACACCACAGAACTGCAGAAAGGCCTTAACAAATCTGTATTTGCAATTCGAGTGTTAGCAGACATAGGCAACATAAAAATGAAAAAGCTTGCATACTTTGCCTACTTTCATTCCATAATGTCATATGGGATATTATTTTGGGGTAAATCTTGAAGTCAAACAAAAGTTTTCAGAGTCCAAAAGCGTGTAATACGTATTATTTGTGGAGTAAATTCACGGACGTCCTACAGAAACCTCTTCAAAGAACTGGATATACTATCTACTGCCTCTCAGTATATTTACTTCTTAATGAAATTTGTCGTAAATAATATATCTCTTATTCCAACAAACAACTCAGTTCAAACATGATCTGCACAAGGACTTAAAAGCACTTACTATAGTTCAAAAAGGGGTCCACTACTCAGGAACACTCATCTTCAATAATTTGCCAGCAAACATAAAAAATTTAGTTACAAATAAAGATCAGTTTAAAAGGAGCCTGAAAAACTTACTACTAGCCAACTCCTTCTACTCCATTGGCGAAATTTTTAATAGAAACAAATGGTGTATTGTATTTATTCATACTATTAGTATTGTTATTTCAGCTTTAAAAAAATCGACATGTTCCACATCCACGAGGATCTCCTCAGCACGGATCTATGGAACGAAAAACTAATCTAATCTGGGTGAAGCCGTGGGTTTTACGACGACACGATAAAAGCATTCAACAAAACTTGTTACGTGAGCTTACAGTGGAAGACGTCAAGTCGTACATCAATTACTTAAGAATGGATGAGCATACATTTCTGTATGTACTCAATGAAGTGTATCCTCATATCACAAAGCACAATATTCACTTAAGAACTGCTACATCTTCTGAAGACAGGCTCACTATAACACTCCCATTCCTTGCTACAGGAGAGGGTTATGTTAGGTTAGGTTAGGTTACATCAGGTTAGGTCTCCAATCTTCTTAATCTATTTTTGTATTCAGGGTGCCTCACGTTGTAAAGCGCCTCATCAGCTTCAGACATCTCTATTAATTTTGTAGTTGTCGGCACACACCAATTGTATTTACCGGCAATGGATATAAAAACACTACAGACGACAGTACGCTGCAGCGATGCTAGCGCTCCATATGGTAACATGTCACATTACAGTGAACAGAAGACAAGCGGTTTCTTTGATCAAATATACAGCGAGGCCCTAGATTTGATGAAATATTGGACGACATTTGACAAAGTCCCTATTACACTATCAAATATCTTTGACAAAGATATTGGACAAAGAAATTTGATAGTGTAATACCAGCCTAAGGGATCCGGGGGAACCGCGGGAAGCCTACAGCCGGACGCCTGGCCGAGGACTGGAACCGCCGCCGTCGCGTCCGGCGCCCGTCCGACGCCAGCGCCGCCCCGCTCTGGCTGCGGAGTGATTTGTGGTTTGCGGCCGGCTATTTGTGGGCGGCCGGGCTCTGCACGGGGCGAGAGCGCGCACGCAGTCGGGCAGACAGACGCGTGCCACGTGCGCTCGCCCACCGGGCACTGCCGGCACAGACAAAAGGAGAAGGGAGGGGGAAGTGGGGCATCCTCCAGCGCCGCGCCGGCTGGAAATAAACACGAGCGGAGCCCTCGCCTGCCACGGTCTGTCGTTCGACCGTTTTTGCTCCAGCCGGCGAGGCGCGCTCTGAGGCCGGAGAGACACGCCAGCCAGCAAGCAGCCCACAGCAGGTGTCCCCGCTACTTGCTGTTGTCACCGTCACGTCACGACACGCCGTGCGAGGCTGCCGCGTCTCAGCATTTCCTACACCACGTTTACACGGGCTCCACAGCCCTAGTTTCCGTAAAGCGATTTTCGAACACCGTATCGGGATGGATCGTGTAAAAACTGGGATTGATCCTGTAAACACTGCAGTATCAGTTATGAAAATGCGTATCCGACTGCCGCACTTCAGCTCGCACAGTCGGTATCCGCGCCATGTAAACACTGTACCGCATATGGAAAAAAAAGGTTCAAATGGCTCTAAGCACTGTGGGACTCAACATCTGAAGTCATTAGTTCCCTAGACTTAGAACTATTTAAACCTAACTAACCGAAGGACATCACACACATCCATGTCCGAGGCAGGATTCGAACCTGCGACCGTAGCACCAGCTCGGTTCCAGAGGGACTGAAGCGCCTAGAACCGCTCGGCCGAAGCGGCTGGCTACCGCATCTGAATTGTGCTAGGTTTTTCAGGTTACTACTTGCTTTTTTTTTTTTTTTTTTAGAATGTCGGTTAATCTTGATGAAGCGACTGTGTGTGTGTGTGTGTGTGTGTGTGTGTGTGTGTGTGTGTGTGTGTGTGTGTGTGTGCGTGTGTGTGTGTGTTTGTGGCCGGCCGTGGTGGCCGAGGGGTTCTAGGCGCTGCAGTCCGGATCCACGCACTTGCTACGGTCGCAGGTTCGAATCCTGCCTCGGGCATGGATGTCTGTGATGTCCTTAGGTTAGTTAGTTTTAAGTAGTCTAAGTTCTAGGGGACTGATGACCTCAGCTGTTACGTCCCATAGTATTCAGAGCCATTTGAACCATTTGTGTGTGTGTGTGTGTGTGTGTGTGTGTGTGTGTGTTTAGTGAAAGAATATTCAGCCAAGCAGGGAGTTATTGATTTCCTTTACTTAACTGTTAATCTTTGTCGTAGCACGCGAGTAAGCTTAGTGCTTGGGTAGCTCAGTTGGTAGAGCACTTGCCCGCGAAAGGCAAAGGTCCCGAGTTCGAGTCTCGGTGCGGCACACAGTTTTAATCTGCCAGGAAGTTTCATATCAGCGCACACTCCGCTGCAGAGTGAAAATCTCATTCTGGATTATTATTGTTATTTTATTTTCAGAACTTCGATAAATTCGAGCAAGAATTCAATTATACATTGTCTGCAGTGCGTATTGAAGAATGATTTAATTCTACTGCATTTAATTTACACAAATTATGATTTCACTCAAACAACGTTTTCGCACTACTGATTTCGGAGTCTATTAAGTGGGCACCATATTAAATAGGATAAAAAAATCCTCTTCAGTCGATGGGCGCCAGTTAAGGTTTTTGTCATTGCTGTCGTCGACTTCACTAATCTTTGTTGGGAACTGTTTTAATTAATGTTTGGCAGTTGCCGCTACAAGAAGCAGACATGCCAACTCTCCTGATTTAAGCACGAGACTCCCGATTTTTCCTTGCTCCTCCCGATCTCCCGACCGTGAAGATCGATCTCCCGATTTTCAGAGCAATTTCAATACTTTCCTTACTATTTGGAAATCCTGCGCCTTCGATATATTGGTGGATGACAAGGTATGGCTGCTACTTGTCTATGTTAAGTTGGTAGATTGGTGCGGTGGCTGTCGGGAGCGGCAGTAGGCGTAGGTCGCGCTTCGTATCTACAAGGAAGTAAGGAACTTATCGTTGGCAATGTTCGGAGACGAATGAATATCTTTGAACCAGTCCCAATTTCCTCCACTTCTGGTTGCATCAGAGCAATCGTAAAGTTATTGTGGACAAGGAGTAGTCGATAGTCGTTCCAAGCGCTGTGATTAGCGTTGTCCTTTCTACAGGGAAGTGTTGCCAAGTTGGGGGATTTCCTCCTGAATTTAGGGAGAATTAAGCTGCCTGGGGGAAGTTAGAGGCATAAATGTTTCAAGGGGGGGGGGGGGGGGGGGAATATTTAGAGTTACTACCATGGAGGTAAGAATAGAGGGAGACGCCGTGACATCACAGCTGTGAAGCTATGTGAAGCCGAGGGTAGCCATCTCAATCCGACCAAAACATTGCTGCTGTAAGCTTGTGTGCATAGGCTTGTCGCTCGCTTTTGGAAGGATTTTGCGCTATTATGGTGACTTGTGTGGTGTTCGGATGTACGAATCGTTCTGATTGTGATGCGAAATCGAAGGGAATAACATTTCATGTGTAAGTTGTCTCGCTAAGTGTGATTTTACAACTTCTTTGTGAATGAACGTGTGCTACATCGGTACTTGTACTATAGCGTGTTTTTCTCCTGTACGATTTTAGATTTCCTAAAAATGAAAGTCGGAAAGCTCTGTGGGAGAATGCCGTGAGGAGGAAGAATTAGCGTGCGTCTAAATGGAGCACTATATGTTCTCAGCATTTCCGAGAAGAGAACATAGACCGAACTTCCCTTTCAACAGTAAGGCTCCGAGAAAATGCTGTACCATCAGTTTTCCCTACACACCCAAAACATTTGCAAAAGGTATGTTAATTCAAAGAATTAAATTCTTAGTTTTCAAGTTCACGTTTCAATATAATACGTACGTATCGTCGATAATCGAAGTGTTGAGTAACTCACTTTGTCTTCACCATGTATCAAATTAAAAGCTAACACTACATTAACTGGCGTAAAGTATAGGCCTAAACAGGACACTGTGTAGATTTGCCATTCTATGTACCGTATTTCAGTAAAATTGGTGGTAATGAACAGTGTTTCCCAGTAGTGTAACGTAACTGAAATGTCCCAGTACGTATTACAATCAAGATGTATTTATGGGGCTTTGGAGGGAAGGTATAGCTAACTTAGGTTTCAGTTTCTATAATTTAGTTTGTGATACACGTTTATTACTGAATTAACAAAATTGTATCGTTTACATTGAAGGCTAGCTATTCGTAATATTACATTAAAAACTATTTTTAATCAGAAGAAACGCGGAATTTCGCCTTTACGAGATTTTATTTTAAACAAAAACTTTGAAACAACCAATCTGATGACGTTACATGCGTATATGGTGCAATTAGCGACTGTAATACACGCAGCGCTATAGCACACTGGCAATGCTTTGGTCAGAGTGTCATGGCAGCGAGCCACGCCCCATGGCTTCAAAACCTAGTACGGCTGGGATACGTAGCGCCATCTCCCCTCATTCTTACCTCCATGGTTACTACCCTCCCCTCCCCGCCACGCCACTCGACAATTTCATTGCTGACTTCATTTTACCGCCCCCCCCCCCCCCCCACTCGCTTAGCCGACAGTGTGACAAATTATTTAGGGGAATTTGAAGTGCAATATAGGGGCAAACGGCGCACCAGGGTTGGTATCATTGCTACATGACCATTGTCTAGAACGTAGGACCGTTGTGTTCTCTGTTCTGCTGCGTGATAGTTGTTGGCTGCGTATCATGGAGGTGTTGATTATTTTTGTGCAGGATGGCGAAGAAATACGATGCAGTGTTCAGAAATGTATATAAGGAAGAGGTTCCATGTTTAAGTCAATCGAGGAAGGGACAAACTTACGCATTTTGTAGTGTATGTAGATGTGACTTTTCTGTGGCTCATGGCGGGAGAAGCGGCATTCTTAAACAAGTGCAAACTAAAAAAACACAAGGAGAGTGTGCATTGCGTAGAACGGAACCAGAAACTTAACTTCTCGTGTAAACCCCAAAATGTAGATTCTGTGACGAATGCCGAGGCTTTATTTACCTCATTTATGGTAGAGCATAACTTGACTATAAACTGTGCCGACCACGCAGGGCCTTTGCTTCGCAAAATGTTTCCCGATTCTGAAATTGCGAAACAAGCTGGGTGTACCAGGTACACGTACTGAATTATTGCAACTTTGTCAGGGATGTGTTGTAATTCACAACAGTACAGCGCTAAAATTCTCCTGATTTTCACTTTTGAAAGTTGGCATGTCTGAAGAAGTGTTGTTAAGAAACGATGACTGCTTAAATATACTTGCGCCCCGACAACCCTCAGTCAGCTGCACCCAGCAGCCTACGTTGCTGCCACAACTTCGTAACAGCAGCGGTGGGAGCGGGTCTGGAAGTATTTCCCAGCACTGCGCCTCGGTGTCGCGTGTAGCGGCTATGCAGGGTTGGACAGGGGAGACACGTGTAACGTGGAGAGGAAGCCCTGCGCGAACCACCCCGTGCACAAAGTCGGCGCGGGCCCAACCGCCGCGGCGCGCCGCTGTGCGCATGCGCAGCGGGGGGCGGCGGCGCTTTTCAGCCCCGGCCCTAACCGCTGCCTCCGCATTCGTATTCCGCCTCACGCCCGGCGCCGCGCTACGCTGGGAAGCTCGGTCCGCGCGCAGCCTCGGAATGTTCCGCCACGCCAGCCGGGGGCGTAACCAGGGACGGCCGCAGCTGCCAACCCCCAAACCCTTAAAAAAAAAAAAAAGTAACACCTCGACTCGCATTGTTCTCCGCCAGACTTGCAGCCCTACCTACGCGGCGTCTGTCTGTAGAAAGCCCATCACGTAGCACGCGTATTCTCAGCCATATTTGCCGTGAAATCTCAAAACAGATTCGTCGTTCGCCGCGAACTCGACTTGAGCTGCACCTTTCTCTGCCCTGCTCCTCGGTACGCTCTCGGCGTTAGGTTCCACACGATCCCCCCCAGGGGCGGATCCAGGGGAGGGGGGGGGCAATTCCCCTGGTGCGTGACCGATCTTTTCTTATTGTTAATATTTACATTCATGAGGAAAAACAGCTTATTATGAGCATAAAATGACGTAATTAACAATATAAGATGATTTCCTGAACACAGTCAAATACCCTATCATAACTTTTTATAAAAACATGCGCGAATTCGATGGCAACATTCTGACATATGAAAGCAATTGGTGAACTAATTTCGAAGATTTAAGAATGGAAACAACTGAACATTAGTATTTTTATAGATTATTTTACATTAGCAGACAATCACAGAGTTTTTCAAGTTTTTTTTTTTTTTATTTGAAGAATATCGACATCCAGCAGCGGGGAAAGCCGCACCAAAACACTGTTCGAACGGATGAGTACAACTTTAGGTAGCAGATTGGGGGGATAAGGGGCGGATTCAGGATCTCGGTCAGGGGGGGGGGAGGGGGCGCAAATTGTTTGGTACCTGCCTTCCAAAAAATTAATTCAAAATAAAACCATTAACACTCTATACGCAAGCGGGCGAGCGCACACACACACACACACACACACACATATATATATATATATATATATATATATATATATATATTGTGAAAAGAAATGGTCCCATAACACTCCCCTGTGGCACGCCAGAGGTTACTTTAACGTCTGTAGACGTCTCTCCATTGAGAACAACATGCTGTGTTCTGTTTGCTAAAAACTCTTGAATCCAGCCACACAGCTGGTCTGATATTCCGTAGGCTCTTACTTTATATATATATATATATATATATATATGTGTGTGTGTGTGTGTGTGTGTGTGTGCGCGCGCGCTCGCCCACTCGCGTATAGAGTATTAATGGTTTTATTTGGAATTAATTTTTTGGAAGGCAGGTACCAAACAATTTGCGCCCCCCTGACCGAGATCCTGAATCCGCCCCTTATCCCCCCACTCTGCTACCTAAAGTTGTACTCATCCGTTCGAACAGTGTTTTGGTGCGGCTTTCCCCGCTGCTGGATGTCGATCGAGCCTCTTCTACATTTACATTTATACTCCGCAAGCCACCCAACGGTGTGTGGCGGAGGGCACTTTACGTGCCACTGTCATTACCTCCCTTTCCTGTTCCAGTCGCGTACGGTTCGCGGGAAGAACGACTGCTGGAAAGCCTCCGTGCGCGCTCGAATCTCTCTAATTTTACATTCGTGATCTCCTCGGAAGGTATAAGTAGGGGGAAGCAATATATTCGGTACCTCATCCAGAAACGCACCCTCTCGAAACCTGGACAGCAAGCTACACCGCGATGCAGAGCGCCTCTCTTGCAGAGTCTGCCACTTGAGTTTGCTAAACATCTCCTAACGCTATCACGCTTACCAAATAACCCTGTGACGAAACGCGCCGCTCTTCTTTGGATCTTCTCTATCTCCTCTGTCAACACGACCTCGTACGGATCCCACATCGATGAGCAATACTCAACTATAGGTCGAACGAGTGTTTTGTAAGCCACCTCCTTTGTTGATGGACTAAATTTTCTAAGGACTCTCCCAATGAATCTCAACCTAGCACCCGCCTTACCAACAATTAATTTTATATGATCATTCCACTTCAAATCGTTCCGCACGCATACTCCCAGATATTTTACAGAAGTAACTGCTACCAGTGTTTGTTCTGCTATCATATAATCATACAATAAAGGATCCTTCTTTCTATGTATTCGCAATACATTACATTTGTCTATGTTAAGGTTCAGTTGCCACTTCCTGCACCAAGTGCCTATCCGCTGCAGATCTTCCCGCATTTCGCTGCAATTTTCTAATGCTGCAACTTCTCTACATACTACAGCATCATCCGCGAAAAGCCGCATGGAACTTCCGCCACTGTCTACTAGGTCATTTATATATATTGTGAAAAGCAATGGTCCCATAACACTCCCCTGTGGCACGCCAGAGGTTACTTTAACGTCTGTAGACGTCTCTCCATTGAGAACAACATGCTGTGTTCTGTTTGCTAAAAACTCTTGAATCCAGCCACACAGCTGGTCTGATATTCCGTAGGCTCTTACTTTATCAGGCGACAGTGCGAAACTGTATCGAACGCCTTCCGGAAGTCAAGGAAAATAGCATCTACCTGGGAGCCTGTATCTAATATTTTCTGGGTCTCATGAACAAATAAAGCGAGTTGGGTCTCACACGATCGCTGTTTCCGGAATCCATGTTGATTCCTACAGAGTAGATTCCGGGTTTCCACAAATGACATGATACGCGAGCAAAAAACAGGTTCTAAAATTCTACAACAGATCGATGTCAGAGATATAGGCCTATAGTTTTGCGCATCTGCTCGACGACCCTTCTTGAAAACTGGAACTACCTGTGCTCTTTTCCAATCATCTGGAACCTTCCGTTCCTCTAGAGACTTGCGGTACACGGCTGTTAGGAGGGGAGGGGGGGGGGTGCAAGTTCTTTCGCGTACTCTGTGTAGAATCGAATTGGTATCCCGTCAGGTCCAGTGGACTTTCCTCTGTTGAGTGATTTCAGTTGCTTTTCTATTCCTTGGACACTTAATTCGATGTCAGCCATTTTTTCGTTCGTGCGAGGATTTAGAGAAGGAACTGCAGTGCGGTCTTCCTCTGTGAAACAGCTTTGGAAAAAGGTGTTTAGTATTTCAGCTTTACGCGTGTCACCCTCTGTTTCAATGCCTTCATCATCCCGGAGTGTCTGGATATGCTGTTTCGATCCACTTACTGATTTAACGCATTTCTGCATCATTGCTGCGCCCAACATCCACTCGGACTTGCCTGCTGTATTCAAGCGACCATACACCGTCACAGTTTTTACTCGCGGGAATTCTCTCCGCGAACCATTCCTTCGTGCACTGTCAACGTAGCCGTTCTTACAGCCAGGCATGAAACTATAAAGGGCACTCAAATGCAAACGACACAGATGCAAAAAAGTAGGTAAAAGTTTACTACTGCAAAAGTAACCGCCGTAACTGTTAACGCATTTATCCCTGTGTGAAATGAGACGGACACAGCCTTCGTGGAAACATGTCTGCCTGTTGGTTGTGGAACCGTGACTGTACCCGAACGCGAGGCTCTTCATCGGAAGAAATCGACGGCTGCGAGGGTCTTTCTTCAAGGCTCCAAAAATACGGAAATCGCTTGGGTTCAAATGTCTCTAAGCAATAAGGGACTTAACATCTGAGGTCATCAGTCCTCTAGACTTAGAACTACTTAAACCTTACTAACCTATGGACAGCACACACATCCATGCCCGAGGCAGGATTCGAACTTGCGACCGTAGCAGCAGCGCGCTTCCAGACTGAAGTGCCTCGAACAGCTCGGCCACAGCGGCTGGCAAATCGCTTGGGAGAGATCGACTCCGTACACAGGATGTGTGGGAGGGCCCTCATGCTGTCCAGGTTGTTTCGACTTCGCTGGCTTGACTAGGAACCCTAACACGTCCTCGACATAGTCCCGATCTCGTGCTATTTCCACATTTTTGTGCCACACACACAAAAAAAAGAAAGGAGATTCGTGTCGATAATCATGGTTCCGTAGGCAACCGCAAACATCTTTCCATGAACGCAATGACCGTCTTGTGCCACAGTGGAATAAATCTAATAATAGTATTATAGCAATTACTTTTGCCAGTCTAAATTTTACACAATATTTACTTCTGTCATCGTCAGTTATACTACTGTCGAAATATCAAAACCTATGCGTCACTTTTTGCGTCTCATTTCCTAATCTAATTTCCGCAGCATCACCTGAAGTAATACAACTTCACTTCAAGGCCGTTACTTTACTTTTTTTTCTCTTCATCGTAACCTCTTTTCAGAACACAGTAACTTTGTTCAATTTATTTTCAACTCTGTGAGAACTAATGAAGACGTATTTAATAGAAATGGGGAGAAGAGGAGTTTGTGGCACAACTTGACCAAAAGAAGGGATCGGTTGGTAGTGTAATGTCTCTTGCAGCGGTCTCTCAGCGATATTTTCAGAAAGTTTATAAATTATATAACTCAGTACATATCTCGAAATCTCTCTTCTTATCTTACCGATTATCAATGCAAAGTAGTTTCAAGCCCAATTATTCCATGGAGCGTCCATTTACTCCATGGAATAGCTGCTCTGCTATCTATGTTTTCTCTTATGTAAAGAATGAAGGAATTCTTGCGGATTAGTCGTGAAAGAAGGAGGATATATATGTATGTATTGTTGAGCTAGTCGCCATCTTGATGAGATTCTGTATGAGAAGGAATTTAATACATGAACTAAACTAAAGTAAGTGTGTTCGCGTATTATTTAACGGATTATTATTATTGACAGTGTCTGCTTACTACGCTGTGTTGCACGGGATCAGTGGGGAACGTCTGATTTACACTGGACGAACCTGCCGTTTTGTATGCTCAAGATATCCAGTTACTTCAAATAAATAGGCTAACACGGTCTTACCAGCAGATCTCCGGTCTTCCCCATGTGTTCACCGAAAGTTAATAATTATTACAAATGTTTTCAGGAGATCGACTGACAATTTTCGTCGCACCGAGACTTCGAAATGGCTTCACTGCCTTATGGAATTTAAGTTAAGCTCAATTTAATCAGGATAGAACAGTATTGAACTGTGTGAATGTGATAAGCCTGCTTTGTGAATGAAAATTCGCTTAACATACGCATGTTTTTACTATCCTGATCAGTGAAGCTAAATCAGGCCGGTGTGAGAGAAGTTTTTAAATTTTAGATAAAAAAAAATTAAAGTAGGACATGTTCTGAGGCATCAAGGGATCACCAATTTAATACTGGAGGCCAGCACGGAGGGTAAAACTGTAGAGGGAGACCAAGAGATTCAGAAGGATGTAGGTTGCAGTAGGTACTGGGAGATGAAGAAGCTTGCACCGGATCGAGTAGCATGGAGACCTGCATCAAACCAGTCTCTGGACTGAAGACAACAACAACAACAACATGAGAACTAAGTCTTTCGCGACGGCATAAAACATTCTCGGTTTTCTTGCCGCGTCAGTTCGGGATAAAATCTCGCGCTTTCGACGATAGCCTCCATCGTCATCGTCAGGACCAACTGACTGTCTTGACTGCTACTGTGGCGGCCCGTGGACGGTTTCTGATTGGTCGGCGACTACGTACTGCTGTCGCAGACGTTGTCAGTATCTGCGCTGGTGCCGCCACTGCTTCCGTGTGAGTGTAAACACTGCAAGGAATGTCTCTGCTGCTTCTCTGCATCGAGCGCTCGTTTCCACGCACCACTCAGATAAATCCGCTATCACAGTTAAACTTCTTCTCACTCATTCTTATTTCAACACTCCCTAACGACAGAATCCTAGTACGGTTTGTTAAGGAGGCTGTCGCCATTTATGGTGCATTTGCCTCAACTACCGTACAATAAACGCGCCGGCCAGGGTAGAAGTAGTCAACATAACTAGTATTTCAGAATTTGTCGGCTGCGACGTAGAGTGCGGTGAAAGAAGTATGTCGACTTTTCAGTCCTTCAGGCGTGCCGGTATGTGTGTCCACCGGGACGGTGGGTCGCAGCCTTGGCTGTACAGCTCGCCGAGTCGGCGGAGTTGCAGCAACACGACGCTAACTAACACGGCTCGCGCCGACCGGCGGCCGCATACCAAACTCGGTCCGTCAAGGTGGGCCCACAGCGGCCACAAACTGCGTCACGACGTGGGCTACACAGCAGTCGTGTGAAGTTAGCACCCTTTTTTTCAGAAATGTATATTTTTTTCAGAGTTCTTGATAGATATGAAATAGTTCTAGAGTTCTTTGTACAAAATTTCAATAGTTCTGCAGAATTTAGCGAAGAAAACAACAATACTCGAAAAAATTTTCGTATCGAAAACATTCTTTGTCAATTTCCGCAAAATGTAAATAAGTACGACAGTTCTGAGCACAGTTCTGAATAGAGCTCCAAGAGTTCTATCGAAAATCCCAGTAACATTTTTTTGTGCAGCTAATAGTTTACGAGATAATTGCAATTTAAGGAGAAAATCTTTTCACTTACTGTGAAGTTGGCACCCTTTTTTTCAGAAATTTATATTTTTTTCAGAGTTCTTGACAGATATGCCATAGTTCTAGAGTTCTTTGTACAAAATTTCAATAGTTCTGCAGAATTTAGCGAAGAAAACAACAATATTCGAAAACATTTTCGTATCGAAAACATTCATTGTCAATTTTCGCAAAAATTAAACTCGTACAACAGTTCTGAGAACAGTTCTGAACAGAACCCCAAGAGCTCTATCGAAAATCCCAATAACATTTTTCTGTGGCTATAATAGTTTATGAGATAAATTGATTTAATGCGGGACACACTTTCTCTACAGAAAATATAAATATATTCGTACAACAGTTCTAATGACAGTTCTGGACACCACGTGAAGAGTTCTATCGAAAATCCTGGTAGTATTTTTTTGTGCAGGTAATAGTTTAAGAGGAAATTGCAACATAATTAAGAACTCTATAAGAGCTCCCACTGTGAAGCTGGCACCCTTTTTTACAGAAATATATATTTTTTTCAGAGTTCTTGATAGATAATCCATAGTTCTAGAGTTCTTTGTACAAAATTTCAATAGTTCTGCAGAATTTAGCGAAGAAAACAACAGTACTCCTAAAAATTGTGGTATCGAAACGATTTTTTGTCGATTTTTGCAAAAAGTAAATTCGTACAACAGTTCTGAGGACAGTTCTCAACAGAGCCCCAATAGTTCTATCGAAAATACCAATAACATTTTTTTGTGCAGCTAATAGTTTGCGAGATAATTGCAATTTAAGGAGAAAGTCTTTTCACTTACTGTGAAGTTGGCACCCTTTTTTTCAGAAATGTACATTTTTTTCAGAGTTCTTGATAGAAATGCCGATAGTTCTAGAGTTCTTTGTACAAAATTTGAATAGTCCTGCAGAATTTTGCGAAGAAAACAACAAAATTCGAATAAAATTTCGTATCGAAAACATTCTTTGTCAATTTTCGAAAAAAATAAATTCGTACAACAGTTCTGAACAGAACACCAAAAGCTCTATCGAAAATCCTAATAACATCTCTTTGTGGCGGTGATAGTTTATACGGTAACTATTTTGATGGAAGACCTACTGTATCCACAGAAAAAAATTAAATCTTGCAACAGTTTTGATGAACAGTTCTGGATAACACCCCAAGACATCTATCGATAATCATAATAACATTTTTTGTGGTTATAATAGTTTGTAAGATAATTGATTAATTGTGGGGCTCACTTACTCTAAATAAAATTATGTCTATTCGTATGTTTTGATGACAGCTCTGGATAGCAATGTAAGAGTTCTATCGAAAATACTGGTAACATATTCTGTGCAAGTGTATTGTTTACGTAGTAACTGCATTTAATAAGGAATGCTTATGAACATTTCCCGTGAAGTTGGCACCCCTTTTACGAGAAATATACATTTTTAATAGTTCTTTATATGTATGCAATAGTTCTAGATTTCCCTGCTCAAAACACGAAAAGTTCTGCAGAATTTCGGGTAGAAAACAATAACTGGGCAAAATTTTGGTATAGTAAAAAATTATTTGTCAGTTTGGAAAAAATAAATTTGTATAACAGTTCTATTGGCATTTCTCGATAGCACCAGAAGAGTTGTATTGAAACTGATAAAAACAATTTTGTGGCGATAATAGTTTATACGATAATTGTTTTAATCTCATACTTTCTCTATGAAAACAAAATTCGTAGAATAGTTCTGATGACAGTTCTAAATAGCACCTACAGAGTTCTACCAAAAACTATAACAACATTTTTCGTGACGATGACATTATATGAGATAATTGAGACTCACTTTTGTCATGTAAAAGTAATAAATTCGTAAAAAAGGTCTGATGGCATTTCTTAATAGGACCCTAAGAGTTCTACCGAAAACTGTAATAACATTTTTTGTGGGGATAACAATTAATGAGATAATATCATTTACGAGAGATCCACTTGGTCTACATTATAATAAATTGGCACAACCCTTTCTGGATAGCACCGAAAGAGTTCTTTTAAAAATCCTAATAACATTTTTATGGTGCCAATAGATTATGAAATAGATTGTGTGTTCACTCTGCAGTGGGTGTGCGCCAATGTAAAACTTACTGGCAGATAAAAACTGTGTACTGGGCCGGGTCTCTAACCCCAGGCTGTGACGAAGGAACATCGTCACAATATCCTTTCTACCAGGAGTGCTACTTCTGCAATTTTCGTAGGACAGCTTCTACGAAATTGGGAAAGCAGGAGATGAGGTACTGCTAGAAGTACAGCTATGAGGACGGATCGTAAATTCTCACCTTTATTTTGGAATTATGTGAGACATAAACAATGTTACTTTGTGCAGTGCGGTACACAAGAAGCTCTTTTATCCGGACTATGTGGGACCGGAAGTAATCCGGATAACCGAAAATCCGGATATATATTCTACTAAATACAAAAAGTTTAAATGTTCAGCACTGTACAAATGCCGGTACACCTTCTTAAGACTGATTGTAGTAACTGTAGGTGGAAGCGTGGGATGTGCACGCTTAGATGATTCAAAGAGAGAAGGCTCGTCAGTGCAAAACAGATGGCTGAGAGGGCAGATACATTCACACACGCCACTAACCAGGTGGTGTCACACCTGTCGAGAAGCGCACCAGAGGTACAATGAGCTCTGGTGGAGTGCGGTTGGCGTGGTTACTATGCAACTTACTTGATGGACACCAATACACCGCTATATTAATGTACAATACTTGAGAAACAATGTCATTTAAACACTCTGAGCTCCTTTATCACTCAGTACTAGACTAAATTAGCGGCCTAGTGATAAGCAGATACAAAGATACAAAAGATACAAATCTTTAGTTTCAGTTTTCTGTAATCAACGTGTTTGCATACCGAGATACTGTTACCGGTATCTCATCCACTATTAAAGCTACATAAACAAAGCTATGGATGAATAATAATATAGTGCTTGCATACACACTGAATCACATTATTCAACAATGGATTAAGTATTTTAAGCTGCAGTATCTCATATTATGTTCTTAAATCATTAGGAGAAAAAATTTACTCTTAAAATACATTTTTTTTAAAAATAATCAAAACATGAAACGTAAATATTACTGGTTTGCTGTTTCAACAATGTAATAATTCAAAGAATAAAATTTGTTTTTTATCTTTTATTTGGAATAGCGTTAAGTACATTGAACCTAAAATAACATTTACGTGTAATTCAGTATGTAAGAAAACATCAATATTCACTGCACAGTGTATTCCAGAGATTTACAATTTTTTTCACCTGGAGCTCACAATATACCAATTCTTTGATAAAAGTTTCATTCCTGAATCTATTGACAGTCTTGCATTACTAAATTTCAAAGTACCAGTAAAAACTACAGGCTGTGATGTACAGGTCCGTCAACAACTCTTCTTCAGGATACACTAAACAATACACTATGTAATCAATACACTTGCACAGAATATGTTACCAGTATTTTCGATAGAACTCTTACATTGCTATCCAGAGCTGTCATCAGAACATACGAATAGACATAATTTTATTTAGAGTAAGTGAGCCCCACAATTAATCAATTATCTTACAAACTATTATAACCACAAAAAATGTTATTATGATTATCGATAGAAGTCTTGGGGTGTTATCCAGAACTGTTCATCAAAACTGTTGCAAGATTTAATTTTTTTCTGTGGATACAGTAGGTCTTCCATCAAAACAGTTACCGTATAAACTATCACCGCCACAAAGAGATGTTATTAGGATTTTCGATAGAGCTTTTGGTGTTCTGTTCAGAACTGTTGTACGAATTTATTTTTTTCGAAAATTGACAAAGAATGTTTTCGATACGAAAATTTATTCGAATTTTGTTGTTTTCTTCGCAAAATTCTGCAGGACTATTCAAATTTTGTACAAAGAACTCTAGAACTATCGGCATTTCTATCAAGAACTCTGAAAAAAATGTACATTTCTGAAGAAAAGGGTGCCAACTTCACAGTAAGTGAAAAGACTTTCTCCTTAAATTGCAATTATCTCGTAACCTATTAGCTGCACAAAAAACTGTTATTAGGATGTTCGGTAGACCTATTGGGGTTCTGTTCAGAACTGTCCTCAGAACTGTTGTACGAATTTACTTATCGCGAAAATTAACAAATAATGTTTGCTATACGAAAATTTTTTCGAGTATTGTTGTTTTCTTCGCAAAATTCTGCAGGACTATTCAAATTTTGTACAAAGAACTCTAGAACTATGGCATAATTATCAAGAACTCTGAAAAAAATGTACATTTCTGAAAAAAAGGGTGCCAACTTCACAGTAAGTGAAAAGACTTTCTCCTTAAATTGCAATTATCTCGCAAACTATTAGCTGCACAAAAAAATGTTATTTGTATTTTCGATAGAACTATTGGGGCTCTGTTGAGAACTGTCCTCAGAACTGTTGTACGAATTTACTTTTTGCAAAAATCGACAAAAAATCGTTTCGATACCACAATTTTTAGGAGTACTGTTGTTTTCTTCGCTAAATTCTGCAGAACTATTGAAATTTTGTACAAAGAACTCTAGAACTATGGATTATCTATCAATAACTCTGAAAAAAATATATATTTCTGTAAAAAAGGGTGACAGCTTCACAGTGGGAGCTCTTACAGAGTTCTTAATTATGTTGCAATTTCCTCTTAAACTATTACCTGCACAAAAAAATACTACCAGGATTTTCGATAGAACTCTTCACGTGGTGTCCAGAACTGTCATCAGAACTGTTGTACGAATATATTTATATTTTCTGTAGAGAAAGTGTGTCCCGCATTAAATCAATTTATCTCATAAACTATTATAGCCACAGAAAAATGTTATTGGGATTTTCGATAGAGCTCTTGGGGTTCTGTTCAGAACTGTTCTCAGAACTGTTGTACGAGTTTAATTTTTGCGAAAATTGACAATGAATGTTTTCGATACGAAAATGTTTTCGAATATTGTTGTTTTCTTCGCTAAATTCTGCAGAACTATTGAAATTTTGTACAAAGAACTCTAGAACTATGGCATATCTGTCAAGAACTCTGAAAAAAATATAAATTTCTGAAAAAAAGGGTGCCAACTTCACAGTAAGTGAAAAGATTTTCTCCTTAAATTGCAATTATCTCGTAAACTATTAGCTGCACAAAAAAATGTTACTGGGATTTTCGATAGAACTCTTGGAGCTCTATTCAGAACTGTGCTCAGAACTGTCGTACTTATTTACATTTTGCGGAAATTGACAAAAAATGATTTCGAAGCGAAAATTTTTTCGAGTATTGTTGTTTTCTTCGCTAAATTCTGCAGAACTATTGAAATTTTGTACAAAGAACTCTAGAACTATTTCATATCTATCAAGAACTCTGAAAAAAATATACATTTCTGAAAAAAAGGGTGCTAACTTCACACGACTCTACACAGCGCACCTCACGCTCGTGGCTCCGGCCTGTAGCGAAAGTCTCGTATACGCCAGTGCGTGCGATATAAAAAAATCCGGCAGATCCGAGCAATCGCAAAATCAACAAAGCCGTATATTGGCAAAAGGATGAGTGTTGTGCCATGGCTTTCGATAAGGCTGACTGGAATATAACTATTTGTGTACGTCTGCGCGTATAAGTAAAATGCTATACGCCGGAGTGGCCGAGCGGTTCTAGGCGCTTCAGTCTGGAACCACGCGACCGCTACGATCGCAGGTTCGAATCCTGCCTCGGGCATGGAGGTGTGTGATGTCCTTAGGTTAGTTAGGTTTAAGTAGTTGTATGTTCTAGGGGACTGATGACCTCAGATGTTAAGTCCCATAGTGCTCAGAGCCATTTGAACCATTTAGCCACGCTAAAGCTTCGACGATGGATTTGCGCCTAGCCTCGATTTTCCTCTGCTAAAGTCGGAGCTCCTAATGAACATTCTGTAGCCCGAGAAAGTAGAAGCCGGACATGGCCCGTTTTACCATGACGTAGGCTCTGAGCACTATGGTGTTGGGTTGAGTTGTTTGGGAGAAGAGACCAAACTGCGAGGTCATCGGTCTCATCGGATTAGGGAAGGATGGGGAAGGAAGCCGGCCGTGCCCTTTCAAAGGAACAATCCCAGCATTTGCCTGGAGCGATTTAGGGAAATGAGCACTATGGGACTTAACTTCTGAGGTCATCAGTCACCTAGAACTTAGAACTACTTAAATCTATCTAACCTAAGGACATCACACACATCCATGCCCGAGGCAGGATTCGAACCTGCGAGCGTAGCGGTCGCGCGGATCCAGACTGTAGCGCCTAGAACCGCTCGGCCACCCCGGCCGGCCATGACGTAGGTTGACATGTTTTTTATACCAAACTTACAATTTTCTCTCGTAATTACTGAGACGGATTTTGTGAAATATGCGTCAGTTTATGATAATGTTAACATGCTACACCTGTGAGTGTATTAAGCGCTGCAGTCCGTAATTGTAAAGATTTTTAAGAAAAAGAGTGACAGAATCGCCCATTTTACACCGGAAATTATTAATGTGTAACGTGACAGAGAAACCGGAGTCACACCGCGGAGCAAAGATTCCAGTGGACGGAGTGTCCTGGAACAACAGCCTACACGTCATTCTGTCGCCATTTACTGGAACTTATGTAAGGGAATACAACTACTTCACATTATATCTAAATAAATGGAAGCGCTTTAGCACGTTTTTATTAATAAAAACAACTTATAAAGTGGCACTAAATGCTCAACTATACTTGTGCACTACAGGAGCAAACGATGTACTGTTGATCAAATCGTCTACGTATCTTAGAATATTAGCCATATGAAGATGTGCATGGTAGTCCGATAATGGTTATGTTTAAAACATTTAAAAAGTATTTGGGGTTTGTTGCGTGACTCACGAACTATCATTAACGACCGCGGAGTAAACAAGAGCCAACATGGATGAAATAACAAAGAAAAATGTGTTTGTGCGTGCTATTGCCGTCTCTCAATAATCATTAAATCAATAACAGCCATGCAGTTGATCAGTATCCAGCGTGGATAACATACCATTTACATTTTGTGCACAAAAAATGCAATTTAAAAGTTTCAGAAGCATTAATTGACGTGAAAAGATTTTTAATCATCTGCTCTTTTCTTTCTCGTCGCGATTTCGCTGCCTTACTAAAGAAAGCCGTAAACTCTTTTTATTAGAAATATTGCGAAGGTACTCAAAACCTCACTTTACCCGTGCTGATGAAATCGGAACAGTTGGTTAGGCACATGATTCCTGTAAAACAACTGGCGCTGGAAAATCGTTGAGCACGAAAACGCTTAACCGACAAAATACTTTGTAATGTCATTTCCTTTCTTTTAAAATGAAACGAAGATAGTTTAATACCATATACCATAAGATTTTTCTTGTCGTACGAGCAACTACACCTGATTTCTGCCGTTACGATACCGTAGACATTTGTTGGTTTGTTATTATTATTATTATCATTGTTATTATTATTCGTTGAACCGAAGGACGTAAACAGTGGTTGGTCCTGCTGCTACACCACAGTTTGTGCTTGGGCACTGCCATTCTGGAGAACTCTTCTACTATTTTTAGAAATCGGTGATGGATGAATCGAAATCAGTGAATTTTATATGAAATTTTTTATGGTTTTTAGTGTTGAAGCTCATGTTTTTAAACGCAGTGAGAAAATAGGAAGAAAAACAAATCACTGCGTTGCTTGTCCAGTTCGGCGCCTGTGGTAATCTTTATTCCTGATAGGAGCTGAAAACCAAATGGGCATCAAACATTTTGCAAGCTCAACCTGGCTGGATCGTTTCAGGGAAATGAACGAGCTGACGTCAGAAATGTTTGCGAAGAAGTTTCGGCGAGTACGACTACAGGGATGCTTGCAGCGTACGCTCATTTCAGTTCATCAACAATACGACGCGGAAAATGTCTCCAACGCTGACGAAAATGTGTGATTTTACCGCTTCTTACCATAGAAAACTATCGTTTAACGGACAGAGCGGAAAATCGCTAAGGGAAGAACTACGGTACTGGAAGGAAGCAGTTAGGATGCATTAGAAAAACTGCCTTTACTTGACATTGCGAAAAGTTGGAGACGGCAGTGTATATAGTTGTGTGTGGGGGGGGGGGGGCGAGGGGGGGGGAGGCATTCACGTAAGACTTCTGAATTAGGTTGAAGAAAAACTTTTTTAAGAAAAGAATATATGTATAAGAACTTTCAATGTACAGGCCTGTTCCAATGTCCGAGGCGACCGCTCGTGTAAAGTGGGAAACCTGGGTTCGAGTCGCAGTCCGGCAAAAATTTACGTATCTTACTAGTAAGAGCATATGGACTATTAGACCAATTGTGTGATTGGATTGAGGAGTTCCTAGATAACAGGACGCAGCATGTCATTCTCAATGGAGAGAAGTCTTCCGAAGTAAGAGTGATTTCAGGTGTGCCGCAGGGGAATGATGTAGGATCGTTGCTATTCATAATATACATACATGACTTGTGGAAAACATCGGAAGTTCACTGAGGCTTTTTGCGGATGATACTGTAGTATACAGAGAGGTTGTAACAATGGAAAATTGTACTGAAATGCAGGAGGATCTGCAGCGAATTGACGCATGGTTCAGGGAATGGCAATTGAATCTCAATGTAGACAAGTGTAATGTGCTGCGAATACACAGAAAGATAGATCCTTTATCATTTAGCTACAAAATAGCAGGTCAGCAACTGGAAGCAGTTAGTACCATAAATTATCTGGGAGTACGCATTAGGAGTGATTTAAAATGGAATGATCATATAATGTTGATCGTCGGTAAAGCAGATGCCAAACTGAGATTCATTGGAAGAATCCTAAGGAAATGCAATCCGAAAACAAAGGAAGTAGGTTACAGTACGCTTGTTCGCCCACTGCTTGAATACTGCTCAGCAGTGTGGGATCCGTACCAGATAGGGTTGATAGAAGATATAGAGAATATCCAACGGAGAGCAGCGCGCTTCGTTGCAGGATCATTTAGTAATCGCGAAAGCGTTACGGAGACGATAGATAAACTCCAGTGGAAGACTCTGCAGGAGAGACGCTCAGTAGCTCGGTACGGGCTTTTGTCAAACTTTCGAGAACATACCTTCACCGAAGAGTCAAGCAGTATATTGCTCCCTCCTACGTATATCTCGCGAAGAGACCATGAGGATAAAATCAGAGAGATTAGAGCCCACACAGAGGCATACCGACAATCCTTCTTTCCACGAACAATACGAGACTGGAATAGAAGGGAGAACCGATAGAGGTACTCAAGGTACCCTCCGCCACACAGCGTCAGGTGGCTTGCGGAGTATGGATGTAGATGTAGAAATACAGGAGGGCAGGGTTTGTATTTTACAGTGTCTGCATATGCCTGTCAAGTACAGACACTGTCTCCCGTATTTTCGACTGTATTTATTTGATAGGGCCAACAAATCTGTTTCAGTCAGACACGTACTGAGCGAAGTGGTGCAGAAGTTGGCACAATGGGATTGCATTCGGGGCAACGGGAGTTCCAGCCAGCATCCGGCCACACTGATTCACACTACTGTCGACAATGTACAGTAGGTACGGTCAGCGAAGAATTGTTTCAAGCGAAATATGGGCTGCTTCCTCGCATTGCCCGTTTTCACGTTTCAGGATACCAGTCGCGAATTTGAGAGACGCACGTACCGGTATGAAATGGTGACGTGTCAGAAAACGTATACGTAAGGAGGACGGGAACATAAGCTGTCTCCTGGCTTACAGCTAGGAAGGCTTTCTGCCCTTCGTGATGGGCACATCAATGCGGACTCGCTCTGTAGATCACGCCCGGAAGGGCGCTCAGTATGTGAGACGAGGCGGTGTTGCGACAGGCGCGTCTGACGCCATCCTCAGAAGCCGCGCGCCCTCGATACGCCGATGAGGCAGCGCGGCGGCGGCCGCTTCACGCTCCAACGGCTCGCGCCGGAGAAGCTGTCGCCGCCGGGCCCCGCTCCCAGCGTCTCACCGCAGCCACGCGGCGCTAGCGCTACCTGCTAAGTTTTAACTATCGCATCGGAAAGATAAAGTACTGTACGAGGATGACTCCAAAACAAATGCACACTATTTTTGTAAAAATATAGTTTTCATTCTGCACGTGTGAATGTTTTACCACAGTCTAACATAACAGTCGCGACACTCACTACTGTAAAAGTTGTTGCCGTTTGACAGATGGAGCGACACTAGCGCTCTAAGCGGCAGGTAAGGTGAACGTCAGACGCGTTGTAAGCATAATGTCTGTTTACATCAATTTCCTACGTAATTTCCGAATTACTCGAGTTATTTTCTTGCCTCCAAGAGTTTGTTTAGTATCGGAAGGCATATATGTTTCTATTAATGATTCTAAAATAAGCGCAAGTGTGGACAAAAACCATGAATAGAGTGGCAAGCTAAAAAAAAAAAAAAAAAAAAAAAGGCTCTGAGCACTATGGGACTCAACTGCTGAGGTCATCAGTCCCCTAGAACTTAGAACTAGTCAAACCTAACTAACCTAAGGACATCACAAACATCCATGCCCGAGGCAGGATTCGAACCTGCGACCGTAGCGGTCTTGCGGGTCCAGGCTGCAGCGCCTTTAACCGCACGGCCACTTCGGCCGGCGGCAAGCTACAACACATTCGTGACGAAACACTTGTGACATTGGACAGAATTGCAGCTTACCACGTTGATATCAAAAGAATATAAACATACAGATTCACATGTAAGAAGCACAGACATGTACCTCTACATGCAAAAGCGATCGACAGCTCGTTTATCGTTCTGTAGGCCTACTGTGTGTGTCATTGTTGCCTGTTGCCAAAAGTACGACCTTAATCTTTATATTATTCAAAGTGGGTAAAGCAACTGCCAAATAGTGGCAGAAATATGCTGAAAACATTATAATGAGCTGATTACATTACATTTCATGAAAAACCTAATATTTGAATAATTTTCAAACAATCTGTCTGTAGGCACTTTCCTTGCCCCGTAATAGTTTCGCTCGATCTGCACATTCTGACACTTCACACGCTTTTGTAAGACATGAACAGCTGCACTTAATCTAACCACTTTATCGTCAAAGCACGTCTGTGGTGACGATTCGCACGAATCTGGCACTGAAACATGGAGAGCTGAACTGGCTGCTTCTGTGTCATACGACTGTTTTACAGCTTTAGATTGACTGTCGAATCTTTGCGGCAGTTTCCTCTTCATCGTCAGTTGAGGTGGCTTATTTAGGATGTCAAACAGTGTGAGTACTGCATTCCACACGAGTTTGTTATTGTCTGCGTTCATGAACTGGTTTTCTTCGAAATGTAGCGGACAAAACCTAATATTATTATACAGGTAAACTGGGTCTTTCTTCATAAGGTCTTCTCGTCTGCTATTAACAAGCCATTTTCTGCTCCTACAACGATACATTCATCATTTATACACATATAGTTTGCAAGTGAATCCCGACGATACAATTTAGTAACATGATGGTATATACCTCTCAGGACCCTTAGGAAACCTAAAAAGAGACAACTGTGGTGTCTTCTTCCTTGTGTTGCTGCAATTTATTGCGCTACAAATGCTCCCGATGGTAAAAACCATTGTATAAATCAAAATAATCAATCACTATTCGCTTTCACGATCGCGCCGAACTCACAGTTCAACCTACCGGCCGCTTGGGGCGCTGCTGGCGCTGTAGGCAACAAAATCGAGGCGAAGCGTCGCGACTGTTATGTTAGACTGTGGTTTTACAGTGTGTGGATACATCCATCCCGCATGTTTTCAAACTTAGTTCAACCTGTTCCCGTGAGTGGCGCCGTCGAAGCATGTCTTGTAGATGGCTGCTACACTTGACGTTCAGTCAGAAGCAACGTGCTGTCATAGAATTCCTGTGCTCTGAAAACGAGACAGTGGGAAACATCCACAAGAGGTTGAAAAGAGGTGCAGAGATGCTGCTGTCGATCGCAGTACAGTTAGTTGGTGGGCAAGCAGATTACGTGATGAAAGCGGGCACGGCAATATTGAGGACTGTCCTCGCAGCGGCAGGCCTCGTACTGCACACACTCCAGACAATGTGCAGGGAGTTAACGAATTGGTGACTGCTGACAGACGCATCACAGTGAACAAATTGTCACGCTACGTTGGGATGGAGGAAGAAAGTGTTTGCAGAATACTGAAAGTGTTGGCGTTAAGAAAGGTTTGTGCCAGGTGGGTTCCCAGGATGTTGACAGTGGCTCACAAAGAAACAAGAAAAACGATATGCGGCGAACTTTTGGAACAGTACGAGAATGGTGGAGATGAATTTCTTGGAAGAATTGTGACAGGCGATGAAACATGGCTCCATCATTTTTCACCAGAGACGAAGAGGCAATCAATGGAGTGGCATCCTGCAAATTCACCCAAGAAAAAAAATTCAAAAACCACACCTTCTGCTGGAAAAGTTCTGGCTACGGTGTTTTTCGATTCCGAAGGACTCTTGCTTGCGGACATCGTACCAAGTGGAACCACCATAAATTCTGATGCATATGTGACGACACTGAAGAAACTTCAAGCTCGACTGAGTCGTGTTCGACCACTTGGGCAAAAGCAGGAGGTTTTGCTGTTGCACGACAATGCACGGCCACATGTCAGTCAAAAAACCAAGGAAGCGATCACAAATCTCGGATGGACAACACTGAAACACCCGCCTTACAGTCCTGACCTGGCTCCATGTGACTATCATCTCTTTGGGAAACTGGAACAAGGTTAGAAGATGATGACTCCCTTGTGCACGCTGCCAAACAGTGGCTCCAAAAGGTTGGTCCAGAATTTTACCGTGCGGGTATACAGGCGCTGGTTCCAAGGTGGCGTAAAGCAGTTGAGAGGGATGGAAATTACGTGGAGAAATGAAAATATTGTTCCTAAAGGATGTACCTACACACTGTAAAACTTTCAAACGTGTAGAATTAAAGATGGATTAAAAAAATAGTGTGCATTTCTTTTGGAGTGACCCTCGTAATTAAGTTTTGGTTTCGCCTTTTCATCTTTTCGCGACGCAGTGACTAATGCACTATATATCGGGACTGCAGCCTCATAAACGTCATTTCGTCCAACGTTTCGGCCTCACACCTTTCGGCCATCTTCAGAGTGGACCGCCAGACTGGGTGCAGAGCGCTCGCTCCGTCGTTTTAACCGCGCGGAGCGCAGCACTGCGTGTGAGCGGCCACAGGTGAACCTTCAGCGCCAGAGGCACTGACCGGTGGCCAAGGGTAAGCACGAACTGAACCTGTGGCTGCGCCGTCCATCCACGCTCGGATATCGATGTATCATTGTTAGCCGCGATGTGGCTACGTCTTTGCTAGATTGTTAAAGAGAGCGCCGGATTCCACGACTCGCCAACGCTGAAAAGGCTATCCCTGTTAATTAAATTCTTCGGCAAGGAAATTTCAACTGAAACTTCCTGGCAGATTAAAACTGTGTGCCGGACCGAGACTCTAACTCGGGACCTTTGCCTTTCGCGGGCAAGTGCTCAGTTGGTGGATCATGGAATAGAAACACACAGCAACAGAACGTACCAGCGTGACTTCAAACACTTTGTTACAGGAAATGTTCAAAATGTCCTCCGTTAGCGTGGATACATGCATCCACCCTCCGTCGCATGGGATCCCTGATGCAGCCCTGGAGAATGGCGTATTGTATCACAGCCGTCCATAATACGAGCACGAAGAGTCTCTACATTTGCTACCGGGGTTGCGTGGACAAGAGCTTTCAAATGCCCCCATAAATGAAAGTCAAGAGGGTTGAGGTCAGGAGAGCGTGGATGCCACGGAATTGGTCCGCCTCTACCAATCCATCGGTCACCGAATCTGTTGTTGAGAAGCGTACGAACACTTCAACTGAAATGTGCAGGAGCTCCATCGTGCTTGAACCACATGTTGTGTTGTAAGGCACATGTTCTAGCAGCACAGGTAGAGTATCCCGTATAAAATCATGATAACGTGCTCCATTGAGCGTAGGTGGAACAAGACATCACCAACAATGCTTGCCCAAACGTTTACAGAAAATCTGTGTTGATGACGTGATTGCACAATTGTGTGCGGATTCTCGTCAGCCCACACATGTTGACTGTGAAAATGTACAATTTGATCACGTTGGAATGAAGCCTCATCCGTAAAGATAACATTTGCACTGAAGTGAGGATTGACACATTGTTGGATGAACCATTCGGAGAAGTGTACCCGTGGAGGCCAATCAGCTGCTGATAGTGCCTGGACACGCTGTACATGGTACGGAAACAACCGGTTCTCCCGTAGCACTCTCCATACAGTGACGTGGTCAACGTTACCTTGTACAGCAGCAACTTCTCTGACGCTGACATTAGGGTTATCGTCAACTGCACGAAGAATTTCCTCGTCCATTGTAGGTGACCTCGTCGTTCTAGGTCTTCCCCAGTCGCGAGTCATAGGCTGGAATGTTCCGTGCTCCCTCAGGCTAGGCGCAAATTGAGACGCGTATAGCGCGTGTGGCGCGACGCAGCGCAGCGCGCGTTTTTGTAACATCACAGGTTCAAATGGGACCGCGCAAATTGCGACGCGACGCGACTGGGACGCGACACGCGCCTGCGCCAGGTCGCGCGGCGTTGTGGTTGAGGCACAGTTTCTCGCGCCGCGCGTCGCTCTTGCCTCGCTAGCACCGTGGGAAATTTGAGGCGGGGAGTCGAAAAGTAGCCCGGCCATATGTTCACATCGGAACGGCGCATATCATCACTGGCAGTATTGCCAATACGATAAATTTTGCCTTACTGTGTACTGAATTTTATTGCCTTTGGGTTGTGTTTCGTTTTTCGCCATTTAAATGCTCCAGCTTTCTTCGTTACCACGTTATACTTTCGTGTTATTTATATCTGCATAGTTTTGTTTTGGTTTTCTTCTGTTAAGAAAAAAGTATACTTCAGTAACTGATGAGCCATTGGCCGCTGGAATTGCACCATATGCCTCCGCGATGTTTTCAGATCGCAAGAAGGGACAGAGGGTAGTGAATAAGGAAGCAAGGAATATTATAAAATCATGTGCTTAAGAATCAAGGCAGGAAAGTAAAGCAAGGTTATATTCTCGCTGCCTAGTAAGCTAGCGTAACTGTACGATCTGTTACAAAAATTTAGAAAGGGATAATCTCCACAGGTGTGACCCCTTTGTGCTTGTGGTAAAAAGCGTCCAAGATCTGAAGTATAGAAGTTTCACTGTGATTACTCTGATATGGATGTAACAATGTAATACGACACACTGTACTACATGCATGTGAACAACATATTTCCACTGCAAGCTAGAAACAGTCGAAAAGCAGTCACAAATAACAATGTTTTAATTGGTTCGCCGTGATGAGAAAAAGCATTTCAATTGTTGCATGGACATTATCAGCATTAATAAACTAATTATACAACATCAGGCTACACAAATGAAGAAAATAGTCGGTATTATTAGGAAAGTAGGAATATCCTAAAAGAAAGTTATGATTAGATATATTTCATTTGTTGAAATGTGCTGCTGACACAGGCAGATCTACTTTCATGACAATGTTTTTCGAACTCCATCTCACAAGGCACACATGCTTGTGCATTCTTGTCGCGTGCATTATCCTTCGCTGCTGACAATACACTGACCATTGTGTTGTGCGACAGATCAATTGTTTATTTTTCTCAGTAACAACTATTTTATTCGCGATCACGCATTGTCAGTCTGGCAAGCCGTAGGTGAGTAACCAGTATCTGGTATGTGCCTATCATTCCGCCTGAAGGAACGCTCGTCATTATTTTAATACTGCTCAGATCAAGGGAAGGAATAAAATCCTTTGGTAAGTTTCCATTCAAGTCGCTCAGTGTTAAAAATACGATGGGTTACGGGGATTCCACCAGAATTCCAACAGAATTGCCAATCTGTTTTTGTGTGAGTTGTTAACCTTTTCTCATTCGAAGAAGCATCACCTTTTATGAGTAAAGGCCACATTTCTCTTGGTGACTGGTTTAATTGTACTTCCTTTGTCACAATGTAATTTGCCAAACTCATCTCACAGCAGCTATTGAGACAGAATTCCGAAACGGAGGGCCTCATTAAACAAGTAATCGGCAATCACAGAGCTCAATAGCTTACGAAAAACCTCATAGTATCGGTTTGCAGTAACATAAAAGAAGAAATTTCATGTTTATTTTCATACTAGGAAGCTCTTGTTTCGCTAGGTGACGATAACTCTTAAACAATTACAGTCACTGGAGTGAAATAAATAAAAAAAGAAGTATAAGTAGTGATATATCGCCATAGATAAGAAAGTTCCGTGTGTTTAATAATTGGCAAAACACTCTCCTCCTTGTGTGCTATCATTCGTCAAACTTTCGTTTCGATGTCTCGAGCGGTTTAGGAGATACGAGAGATCGGAGGCAGACAGAGACCTCCTCCCAAGTCTAAACAAAAATTCAGCATGTTAGCTAAATTTCATACGCAGCAACATACGGTTAATACGCACCAAACGCAAAATCGTAGCGACCCATAATTTTCGTTGCAAACTTTTTGAGTTTTGCGTAGTGTCTTACTAAAATGTGTACATCACAATAAGAATGGTCATTAGTGAGGTGATGGGCACTTCGCCACGAAGCTGACATATAACGCTACAAGTAAGGCAAAAATCATACATTTTCAGTGAATAGTTTCTGTAAAATCGTTTGAGAAAGATAAGAGGTTGCGCGCGCTTCGGTTCAGTCATCGCACAGCGTCGCCAGTCGGCGCGTGCGTAGTATAGTGTACGCGTCGCAATATGCGCTGCACTCGCGCGACACGTGCGGCACGTGCATGTCGCGCTGTAGTGTCGTGTCACGTCACACGTGTTATACGCGTCTCAATTTGCGCCTAGCCTAAGACGCCGATCAATTGCTTCGAACGTCTTCCTGTCGGGACACCTTCGTTCTGGAAATCTGTCTCGATACAAACGTACCGCGCCACGGCTGTTGCCCCGTGCTAATCCATACCTCAAATGGGCATCTGCCAACTCCGCATTTGTAAACATTGCACTGACTGCAAAACCACGTTCGTGATGAACACTAACCTGTTGATGCTACGTACTGATGTGCTTGATGCTAGTACTGTAGAGCAATGAGTCGCATGTCAACACAAGCACCGAAGTCAACACTACATTCCTTCAATTGGGCCAACTGCCGGTGAATCGAGGAAATACAGCTCTAATATGGAAATTAAGCGTTTCCGGACACATGTCCACATAACGTCTTTTCTTTGTTTGTGTGTGAGGAATGTTCCCTGAAAGTTTGGCCGTACCTTTTTGTAACACCGTGTATAGGGGCCGCCGCTTGCGCTCAGAAGCCAGTTCTGACGAGATCGTGTACCAGCACTCTAACCTGACGATAGCGGCCAGTTGGACCGCGGAAGTATTGCGTCAAGGTGACGTTATGATCCGGCTGCACACCCGAGGAGAATATTATCGATTATTACGCCGGAAAAGCCTTCGTAATCACATTATAAGCTTTGTTTAAACATCGAGTAAGTATTGTTGGCAGTACACTCCCTTTATTTTCGGTGCACGACGGGGCACTTCACATTCACAAACTGAAGATGCCCCTTTATTTTCGGTGCACGACCGGGCACTTCACATTGACAAACTGAAGATGCCCCTTTATTTTCGGTGCACGACTGGGCACTTCACATTGACAAACTGAAGATGCCCTTTTTCGACTCAAGCCGCTTTTCTCGCCGGGATGCGGTATGTGGACGACCTTCCGTTTCACAGTCAACAAGCGGCCCGGACGAATGTTGACCGCAGTCGTGAGGAGGGTTTAAAGAACTGTGGAGTACGTTCAGTTTCTTTCCCACGGCAGCAGCTGGAACTGATGAAACGCTTCGCAGCTGACTCGGCGGGCAGCGCACTAACCGCTGGCCTCATCAGCCGTGCAGAGCAGGTGTTCCGCCCCTGCCAGGGCGTGCGCCGCCGTTTACGTGGCCCTGCTGTTCCCAGAAGCGCCTGCCCGCCTGTGAGGCAGCGTGGTTCGCCGCCGTCAAAGAGAGCCGACCGGCACTGCAGTGACAAAGTCTGTCGGAACCAGGTGTGTGTCCGCGGTTAGGTTCTGGGAGTGGGCGGGGGGGGGGGGGGGGGGGGGCACGACGGTTCGTATTCCCCTCCGTCATACAAATCGCTGTCGCATCTACTTCTGAATTACCACCTGTGGCAAGGATTTTAATAATAATAATACACTACTGGCCATTAAAATTGCGACACCACGAAGATGACCTACTACAGACGCGAAATTTAACCGACAGGAAGAAGATGCTGTGATATGCAAATGATTAGCTTTTCAGAGCATTCACACAAGGTTGGCGCCGGTGGTGGCACCTAGAAAGTGCTGACATTAGGAAAGTTTCCAACCGATTTCTCATACACAAACAGCAGTTGACCGGCGTTGCCTGGTGAAACGTTGTTGTGATGCCACGTGAAAGGAGGAGAAATGCGTACCATCACGTTTCCGACTTTGATAAAGGTCGGATTGTAGCCTATCGCGATTGCCGTTTATCGTATCGCGACATTGCTGCTCGCGTTGGTCGAGATCGAATGACTGTTACCAGAATATGCAATCGGTGGGTTGAGGAGAGTAATACGGAACGGCGTGATGGATTCCAACGGCCTCGTATCACTAGCAGTCGAGATGACAGGCATCTTATACGCATGGCTGTATCAGATCGTGCAGCCACGTCTCGATCCCTGAGTCAACAGATGGGGACGTTTGCAAGACAACAACCATCTGCATGAACAGTTCGACGACGTTTGCAGCAGCCTGGACTATCAGCTCGGAGACCGTGGCTGCGGTTACCCTTGACGCTCCGTCACAGACAGGAGCGCTTGCGATGGTGTACTCAACGACGCACCTGGGTGCATGAATGGCAAAACGTCATTTTTTCGGATGAATCCAGGTTCTGTTTACAGCATCATGATGGTCGCATCCGTGTTTGGCGACACCGCGGTGAACGCACATTGGAAGCGTGTATTCGCCATCGCCATACTGGGGTATCACCTGGCGTGATGGTATGGGGTGCCATTGGTTACACGTCTCGGCCACCTCTTGTTCGCATTGACGGCACTTTAAACAGCGGACGTTACATTTCAGAAGTGTTACGACCCGTGGCTCTGCCCTTCATTCGATCCATGCGAAACCCTACGTTTCAGTAGGATAATGTACGACCGCATGTTGCAGGTCCTGTACGGCCCTTTCTGGATACAGAAAATGTTCGACTGTTGCCCTGGCCAGCACATTCTCCAGATCTCTCACCAACTGAAAACGTCTGGTCAATGGTGGCCGAGCAACAGGCTCGTCACAATACGCCAGTCACTACTCTTGATGAACTGTGGTATTGTGTTGAAGCTGCATGGGCAGCTGTACCTGTACACGCCATCCAAGCTCTGTTTGGCTCAATGCCCAGGCGTATCAAGGCCGTTACTACGGCCAGATGTGGTTGTTCTGGGTACTGATTTCTCAGGATGTATGCTCCCAAATTGCGTGAAAATGTAATCACATGTCAGTTCTAGTATAATATATTTGTCCAATGAATACCCGTTTATCATTTGTATTTCTTCTTGGTGTTGCAATTTTAATGGCCAGTAGTGTAATAATAGTAATAATAATAATAATAATAATAATAATGACAACCCATTTGAAACAACTGAGCAGCCGACCAGAAGGTAATTCGTACTGGCTCGGTCGTCGCCAAGGATAGAAAGGAGCGCGGCAACTGATGAGGACCGCAGCCAGCCGTTGCAGCAGCAGAACGCGAAAGCTCGGAAACACGGCCTCACAGAGAACTGCAAAGTGGTGAAATGCTGTTGCAGGTCAGGAGCTCGGAAACATGCCTATCAAAAGCGCAGGTACCAGCTCTGGAAGCAGGAATATCCCGGTAACGGAACCGCGACCTCTACATCTACATCTACAACACTACTCTGCAATTCACATTTATGTAAGTGCCAGACGCTACTTCGAAACACCTTCCGACTATTTCTCTACCGTTCCACTCTCCAACAACGCGCGCAGAAAATAAACATTTAAATCTTTCTGTGCTATCTCTGTTTTATTTTAATATGACGATCATTTCTTCCTGTCAACAGTAAAATACTTCCACGTTCAGAGGAAGAAGATGGTGACAGAAATTTCGTGAAAAGATTTCGCCTCAAGGAAAAACGACTTCTTTTTATCACTGCCATTACAACTAGCTTATCGTGTCTGTCACACTCTCACCCATATTTCGCTATCTCGAGTGGCACTCCATTTCAGTGGAAATAGAAGAAATTCAGTTGAAAAAGAATGGTTCAATGGCTCTGAGCACTATGGGACTTAACATCTGTGGTCATCAGTCCCCTAGAACTTAGAACTACTTAAACCTAACTAACCTAAGGACATCACACACATTCATGCCCGAGGCAGGATTCGAACCTGCGACCGTAGCAGTCGCGCGGTTCCGGACTGAGCGCCTAGAACCGCTAGACCACCGCGGCCGGCTAAACCAAACTAACCTAAGGACATCACATACATCCGTGCCCGAGGCAGGATTCGAACCTGCGACCGTAGCGGTCACGCGGTTCCAGACTGAAGCGCCCAGAACCGCACGGCCACACCGGCCTCCTTTTTTGGACTGGCTGCGGCATAGACGACCACGTCGTATTGACGGGATGACTGGTGTGTGCAACGAACATCTAAAAAATGGGGGAGGGGAGAAAGGAGTCAACAGAGTGCGGGGAACGCTTATCTTGTTTCTAACTAGCACAATGACTAATGGTGAGCAAAATATCACCTGCTTGCTGCTAGCGTAGCAAGGGTGAATAGCGGGACTGCAGTTATCATTAAGGAAGGGTTAGTGTCACAGTCTGAGGAGGAGGAGGAGGAGATTAGTGTTTAACGTCCCGTCGACAACGAGGTCATTAGAGACGGAGCGCAAGCTCGGGTGAGGGAAGGACGGGGAAGGAAATCGGCCGTGCCCTTTCAAAGGAACCATCCCGGCATTTGCCTGAAGCGATTTAGGGAGCTCACGGAAAACCTAAATCAGGATGGCCGGAGACGGGATTGAACCGTCGTCCTCCCAAATGCGAGTCCAGTGTCACAGTCTGAGACTGGTGTTTACTGATAGCTAGTGCTAGTTTTCTGCCTTTATTTACCCTAGGGAGCATTCGTTCAGAGCGTTTTCAGCAAATTTGGAAACTTTCACGCTGCGACTCCTTTCATATCCTGTCAGTGTAGAAGTCATAACGCTAACACTGTTTCCCACACAGGTAATTTCATCCTTATAATACGTTGACAGTTCCTGGCTACGAATGTACCACCTCGATTATCATTTTCACTAATGTTTTTTCAGATATTCCCTTTTAAGAGAGCGTTTGAATTCGAGTATTAGTGATTTTTTTTCTATTCCTTCTTTCTTCCCAAATTCTCGTCTTAAGAACGTCGTGTTCTCTCTTGCGTTCTTCCGACCATTTATCTCCAATTTTCTTATCTACGCGTTTTTCTTTAAGTGTTCACGATGATTCTGAACTATTCTCGCTTAATTATATTATCTCGAGTGATCTTCTTTGATATCGTCTTATAACCAACCACTTTGCTTGTTTTTCGAGTTTTGCCATCTCGAACATTTACCTCGTGAGCATGCCCTGTTCATCATGAGGACACGTCCATAAAATTTCATCCTTCTCCTCCTAAAGGCGTCCGCTATTGTTTCTATTTCTTTTTGTCCAAATTTATTCGCAAAAAAAGCGACGCGAACATTTTCCTGAGAATTTACCTTCCCTGCTTTTCAACCTCTCTTACTATCGTTTGACCACAAAATCACCACAGTTTCTTCAAAGAAAATTCCGCACTGGCTGTATGAATGATTTTTGCTAATCAATTCCTCTCTATTTGAGATACCGAAATTTGCCAGATACTTGAAATTCCTATTCAGATATACAGCCAAGTGTTTTTCAAGTTAAACATCTGGGCCATTCCTGGAGTTAATGATAGGTCGGATAGGCAAACCTTCCTTATGGAGCTTTATTACACCACGAAGTCTAGGAGCCGATGGGTTCATCGGAATAATTGACATCTTATTAAAAGATCTGAGAAAGATACTTGTAATCCTAGTCAAGTTTTTAAAATATTGGCTACTCATTTAGCAGATAGGTCATACCTACTGTTCCCGATGTGGTTTGAGTCAATAAAATTGTCGACCTTCTCGCACAGTACTCGGCAGGGTCGTACAACTGTGAACCGCGATTCCTTCAAAATGCTTAGGAGAGCATCGTATACATGGTGGCCCATTGATAGTGACCGGGCCAAATATCTCACGAAATAAACATCAAACGAAAAAAACTACAAAGAACGAAACTCGTCTAGCTTGAAGGGAGAAACCAGATGGCGCTATGGTTGGCCCGCTAGATGGCGTTGACATAGGTCAAACGGATATCAACTGCGTTTTTAAAAAAATTGGAAACCCCATTTTTTATTACATATTCGTGTAGTACGAAAGAAATATGAATGTTTTAGTTGGACCACTTTTTTCGCTTTGTGATAGATGGCGCTGTAATAGTCACAAACGTATAAGTACGTGGTATCACGTAACATTCCGCCAGTGCGGACGGTATTTGCTTCGCGATACATTACCCGTGTTAAAAATGGACCGTTTACCGATTGCGGAAAAGGTCGGTATCGTGTCGATGTATGGTTATTGTGATCAAAACGCCCAACGGGCGTGTGCTATGTATGCTGCGGGGTATCCTGGACGACATCATCCAGGTGTCCGGATCGTTCGCCGGATAGTTACGTTATTTAAGGAAACAGGAAGTATACAGCCACATGTGAAACGTCAACCACGACCTGCAACAAATGATGATGCCAAGTAAGTGTTTTAGCTGCTGTCGCGGCTAACCCGCACATCAGTAGCAGACAAATTGCGGGAGGAACGGGAATCTCAAAAACATCGGTGTTGAGAATGCTACATCAACATCGATTGCACCGGTACCATATTTCTATGCACCAGGAATTGCATGGCGACGACTTTGAACATCGTGTACAGTTCTGCCACTGGGCACAAGAGAAATTACGGGACCATGACAGATTTTTCGCAGGCGTTCTATTTAGCGATGAAGCGTCATTCACCAACAGCGGTAACGTTAACCGGCATAATATGCAGTATTGAGCAACGGAAAATGCATGATGGCTGCGACAAGTGGAACATCAGCGACCTTGCCGGGTTAATGTATGGTGCGGCAATATGGGAGGAAGGATGATTGGCCCCCATTTTATCGATGGCAATCTAAATGGTACAATGTATGCTGATTTCCTACGTAATGTTCTACCGATGTTACTAGAAGATGTTTCACTGCATCACAGAATGGCGATGTACTTCCAACATGATGGATGTCCGGCACATAGCTCGCGTGCGGTTGAAGCGGTATTGAATAGCATATTTCATGAAGGATATTTGCTATCGTGATCCAACGACAACGCCTGTCAATATACGTCAGCGCATTGTCAATGCATGTGCGAACATTACGGAAGTCGAACTACTCGCTGTTGAAAGGAATGTCGTTACACGTATTGCCAAATGCATTGAGGTTGACGGACATCATTTTGAGCATTTATTGCATTAATGTGGTATTTAAAGGTAATCACATGCGTTCTCAGAAATGATAAATTCACAAAGGTACATGTATCACATTGGAACAACCTAAGTAAAATTTTCAAACGTACCTACGTTCTGTATTTTAATTTATAAAACCTAACTGTTACCAACTCTTCGTCTAAAATTGTGAGCCATATGTTTCTGACTATTACAGCGCCATCTATCACAAAGCGAAAAAAGTAGTCCAACTAAAACATTCATATTTCATTACGTACTACAAGAATATGTAATAAAGAATGAGGGTTCCTGTTAAAAAAAAAAAAAAAAAAAAAAAAAACTCAGTTGATACCAGTTTGACCTATGGCAGCGCCATCAGCGGGCCAACGACAGCGCCATCTGGTTTCCCCCTTGAAGCTAGACAAGTTTCGTTCTTTTTACTTTTTTCCTTTGACGCTTATTTCGTGAGATATTTGGCCCGGTCACGATCAATGGACCACCCTGTATATAGGGCAGCATTCGTGAGTGGGAGTACGTATTACGACCGCGCGAAAGAGGAGCAAAGTCGGTGAGTCGCCGCGCCGGCTGTATGTGAGCTTCCGTCTGGCGAAGTATGAACCCTGCAGAGGTGGCGGGCGGGCGGCACGCACACACTGGCTGTACTGTGCAGGCAGCAGCGGCGGCGCTCAGAAAGTGAAACGCGCGCCCAGCCAGCTAGCTAGGCAGGCCGTGCCTGCTGCTGCTGCTGCCGCCGCCGTGCGTTCCAGTTAGGCGGCGCGTTTTGAAAGCCAAATTGCCTCCCCAAGGTCACGGCGGCGGCCTCTCTCCCCTCCACCCCTTCTTGTTGCTCCTACCTTTCGGCCCCCCTCCCCCCCCCCCCCCCCCATGACGGGGCCACCTTCAGAGCCAGCAGCCAGTTCCCACCTCTACGCTTCATTCCACCGCTGACCGTGAAAGCGAGCGAGCCTGGCAAACTGGCCCCCCAGCGTCCAAACGCGTTCACCTTCGAGAGGCACTCGGGTGAGCAGAGTGACCGAGTGCTTCGGCTTACAACCAGAGCTCCACTGTTCGTCGCAGTCTACTGGAACACCACGTACCGCTAAAACCGACCTTTCTACGCTGTTGCCCAGTATAATTGCTACACCAAGAAGAAATGCAGATGATAAACGGGTATTCATTGGACAAATATATTATACTAGAACTGACATGTGATTACATTTTCACGCAATTTGGGTGCATAGATCCGGAGAAATCAGTACCCAGAGCAACCACCTCTGGCCGTAATAACGGCCTTGATACGCCTGGACATTGAGTCATACAGAGCTTGCATGGCGCGTACAAGTACAGCTGCCCATGCAGCTTCGACACGATACCACAGTTCATCAAGAGTAGTGACTGGCGTATTGTGACGAGCCAGTTGCTCGGCCACCATTGACCAGACGTTTTCAATTGGTGAGAGATCTGGAGAATGTGCTGGCCGGGGCAGCAGTCGAACATTTTCTGTATCCAGAAAGGCCCGTACAGGACCTGCAACACGCGGTCGTGCATTATCCTGCTGAAATGTACGCATTCGCAGGGATCGAATGGAGGGTAGAGCCACGGGTCGTAACACATCTGAAATGTAACGTCCACTGTTCAAAGTGCCGTCAATGCGAACAAGAGGTGACCGAGACGTGTAACCAATGGCAGCCCATACTATCACGCCGGGTGATACGCCAGTATGGCGATGACGAATACACGCTTCCAATTCACCGCGATGTCGCCAAACACGTATGCGACCATCATGATGCTGTAAACAGAACCTGGATTCATCCGAAAAAATAACGTTTTGCCATTCGTGCACCCAGGTTCGTCGTCGAGTACACCATCGCAGGCGCTCCTGTCTGTGATGCAGCGTCAAGGGTAACCGCAGCCACGGTCTCCGAGCTGATGGTCCAGGCTGCTGCAAACGTCGTCGAACTGTTCGTGCAGATGGTTGTTGTCTTGCAAACGTCCCCATCTGTTGACTTGGGGATCGAGACGTGGCTGCACGATTCGTTACAACCATGCGCATAAGATGCCTGTCATTTCTGCTAGTGATACGAAGCTGTTGGGATCCAGCACGGCGTTCCGTATTACCCTCCTGAACCCACCGATTCCATATTCTGCTAACAGTCACTGGATCTCGACCAACGCGAGCAGCAATGTCGCGATACGATAAACCGCAATCGCGATAGGCTACAATCCGACCTTTATCAATGGCTGGCTCTGAGCACTATGGGACTCAACATCTTAGGTCATAAGTCCCCTAGAACTTAGAACTACTTAAACCTAACTAACCTAAGGACATCACACACACCCATGCCCGAGGCAGGATTCGAACCTGCGACCGTAGCAGTCCCGCGGTTCCGGACTGCAGCGCCAGAACCGCTAGACCACCGCGGCCGGCCTTTATCAAAGTCGGAAACGTGATGGTACGCATTTCTCCTCCTTACACGAGGCATCACAGCAACGTTTCACCAGGCAACGCCGGTCAGCTGCTGTTTGTGTATGAGAAATCGGTTGGAAACTTTCCTCGTGTCAGCACGTTGTAAGTGTCGTCACCGGCGCCAACCTTGTGTGAATGCTCTGAAAAGCTAATCATTTGCATATCACAGCATCTTCTTCCTGTCGGTTAAATTTCGAGTCTGTAGCAGACATCTTCGTGGTGTGGCAATTTTAATGGCCAGGAGTGTGGATTGCCGCCGCGGACCCGAGGCGCATTGAGTTCCAGTGTGTCATCCAGTGACGTCAGTGGCAGTCCAGTCGCTTACCAGTCGCAAGCTGCACGTAGGCACGAGAGTAGCGTACATGGCGTAGTTGTACGTCACCAGCAATGAGGGCAACGTGGTCTATTACGGATAGCTTGCACCACAACACCTGGCCTATCGTGAGTTCAGTAACTGTCTGTTCTTATGAATAAAGAACCCAGTTAATATATGCATGCAGTTATGTGCTATAGAAAGAGGATATCTGCCAGCAACCAGCATCCTCTCCTTGCTTCCCACGGTACGAACTTACACTGACAACGAGACGAGACAAGTCCTCCTGCAGAGCAGCATCAGTTAGTGCCACAAGAAGTACGCTCCGCCATACACTCTTACGTGGCTTACGGAGTACGACGTAGAAGTGTATGTTCGGGGCAAGAATCTAATCTTGCTAGTTTTGATATAAATTGTTCGGTGAGTTCGGAATGCTGTTGTTCCACAACGTAGACGATAGCTACAGAAAGCATTTAATATTTCGAACGACTGTTACTTGTCCAATCGATATAGATAGATAAGTTCCGTACCTAAACGGTAAGCGTATTTCAGTCCTATACGCAAACTACTTATTTTATATTATTAATGTCGACACGGATGATAGTTTTTCATACCATTATCTGAAATTACATCACCGTATGATTAAACCCACGGTGAGATAAAGCTACAAAATATCCACACCACATGTATGCATGTTTCCATAACTTTTAGATGGAAATGAAAACTATAAACGAGAAACACAAAAAAGTCAAATGGTTGAGAATATCCTGTTTGTTGTGGGTTGGCAGGAGAGCCAACACCGGTTTTGAGAGGAAGCCGAAAGGCACGCGTTTTAGCTCACGCAGGCTGGCGTGAGGTCTGGAACAGGACAAGGAAATTAGACTTTAGCAAAAAGCTTACGTAGCTGCTGGAATACTTAACTTTAATCTATAAATGGTGAACATCGCTCTTGAGGGTACATTATTCATAATCACAACAGTAACTGGTAATGGCGCCTTGCTAGGTCGTAGCAAATGACGTAGCTGAAGGTTCGAATGGTTCAAATGGCTCTGAGCACTATTGGACTTAACATCTGTGGTCATCAGTGCCCTAGAACTTAGAACTACTTAAACCTAACTAACCTAAGGACATCACACACATCCATGCCCGAGGCAGGATTCGAACCTGCGACCGTAGCGGTCACGCGGTTCCAGACTGAAGCGCCTTTAACCGCACGGCTACACCGGCCGGCTGTAGCTGAAGGCTATGCTAACTATCGTCTCGGCAAATGAGAGCGTAATTTGTCAGTGAACCATCGCTAGCAAAGTCGGTTGTACCACTCGGGGCGAGTGCTAGGGAGTGTCTCTAGACCTGCCGTGTGGCGGCGCTCGGTCTGCAATCACTGATAGTGGCGACACGCGGGTCCGACGTATACTAACGGACCGCGGCCGATTTAAAGGCTACCACCTAGCAAGTGTGGTGTCTGGCGGTGACACCACACTGTTGAATATCATTAAAAACCGGGAAAGACGTCATTTAGTTTATTAAAATTTTATTTCGTCTACAACCGTTTTTTTACGTACAAGACTCTCCACGTCTCAACAAATTTAGCGGTATTATTTTCGTGCCTTCTCCTTTTAAGATTCAGGGATATAACTGAAACCAGCGGAAAAATTGTTCTTTCGAAGCACAAAAAAGGAGAGACTGTCTGAGACCCGTGGGAAAAAACAAGCGACACCAGAGGTGCCCACTGCTACGCACCAGATTGACTCTCCGCCACCGCTACACCACGAGTCAGCGGCCTGAATGTGACTGACCGTAGCCAAAAGCTACAGCATTCAACTGTTCGCCAACTGCCGCCAGCTGCTCCTGCGTCCTCACATGTCACGCACTCATCCTAGCCATCCTAGCGAGGCTAACAGAAGATGTGAACTGTAAAAAAACCAGACAACTCTAGACGCGCAACTTCCTACCCTCCGTAAGTGTCACCAGTGGACGCTGACGCGTTAATGAGCTACGTAGCTGGCTGTTCACTGAGCAACTATTGCGCCACAGGTTGAGTGAATTTACACTTTTTTTTTTGTCTTCAGTCCACTGACTGGTTTGATGCGGCCCGCCACGAATTCCTTTCCTGTGCTAACCTCTTCATCTCAGAGTAGCACTTGCAACCTACGTCCCCAATTATATGCTTGTCGTATTCAAATCTCTGTCTTCCTCTACAGTTTTTGCCCTCTACAGCTCCCTCTAGTACCATGGAAGTCATTCCCTCATGTCTTACCAGATGTCCTATCATCCTGTCCCTTCTCCTTATCAGTGTTTTCCACATATTCCTTTCCTCTCCGATCCTGCGCAGAACCTCCTCATTCCTTACCTTATCAGTTCACCTAATTTTCAACATTCGTCTGTAGCACCACATCTCAAATGCTTCGATTCTGTTCTGTTCCGGTTTTCCCACAGTCCATGTTTCACTACCATACAATGCTGTACTCCAGACGTACATACTCAGAAATTTCTTCCTCAAATTAAGGCCGGTATTTGATATTAGTAGACTTCTCTTGGCCAGAAATGCCTTTTTTGCCATAGCGAGTCTGCTTTTGATGTCCTCCTTGCTCCGTCCGTCATTGGTTATTTTACTGTCTAGGTAGCAGAATTCCTTAAGTTCATTGACTTCGTGACCATCAATCCTGATGTTAAGTTTCTCGCTGTTCTCATTTCTACTACTTCTCATTACCTTCGTCTTTCTCCGATTTACTCTCAAACCATACTGTGTACTCGTTAGACTGTTCATTCCGTTCAGCAGATCATTTAATTCTTCTTCACTTTCACTCAGGATAGCAATGTCATCAGCGAATCGTATCATTGATATCCTTTCACCTTGTATTTTAATTCCACTCCTGAACCTTCCTTTTATTTCCATCATTGCTTCCTCGATGTACAGATTGAAGAGTAGGGGCGAAAGGCTACAGCCTTCTCTTACACCCTTCTTAATACGAGCACTTCGTTCTTGATCGTCCACTCTTATTATTCCCTCTTGGTTGTTGTACATATTGTATATGACCCGTCTCTCCCTATAGCTTACCCCTACTTTTTTCAGAATCTCGAACAGCTTGTACCATTTTATATTGTCGAACGCTTCTTCCAGGTCGACAAATCCTATGAAAGTGTCTTGATTTTTCTTTAGCCTTGCTTCCATTATTGGCCGTAACTTTAGAATTGCCTCTCTCGTCCCTTTACTTTTCCTAAAGCCAAACTGATCGTCACCTAGCGCATTCTGAACTTTCTTTTCCATTCTTCTGTACATATCTACACTAAAAAACAAAAAAAGCACGAGATTATGCCTCTTATACAGAAAAACCTGCACGAAATTTAATAAATGTACTACAAAGAAAACACAGAAAAAGATAAACAACTTGCCACTCTGCAGTACGACGTGCATTCAAGTTCTAAGGCCTCCGATATTTTTTCTCCGGACTGGAAAGAGATAGAAACATGCGCATTGTTTTAAAATGAGGCCGCGTTCATTGTCAATATGTCCCAGAGATGGCAGCACCGTACGGCAGATGGAATTTTACCGCCAGCGGCGAGAATGACAACTGTTTTAAATACTTAAAATGGCGACGTTTTCCTTACTTGAACAGCGTGCAATCATTCGTTTTCTGAATTTGCGTGGTCTGAAACCGATTGAAATTCATCGACAGCTGAAGGAGACATGTGGTGATGGAGTTATGGATGTGTCGAAAGTGCGTTCGTGGGTGCGACAGTTTAATGAAGGCAGAACATCGTGTGACAACAAACCGTAACAACCTCGGTGTCGCACAAGCCGGTCTGACGACACGATCGACAACGTGTAGAGAACTGTTTTGGGGGATCGCCGAATGACTGTTGAACAGATCGCCTCCAGGGTTGGCATTTCTGTGGGTTCTGTGCACACAATCCTGCATGACGTCGAAAAGTGTCATCCAGGTGGGTGCCACGAATGCTGACGGACGACCACATGGCTGCCCATGTGGCATGTTGCCGAGCAATGTTGACGCGCAACGACAGCATGAATGGGACTTTCTTTTCGTCGGTTGTGACAATGGATGAGACGTGGATGCCATTTTTCAATCCAGAAACAAAGCGCCAGTCAGCTCAATGGAAGCACACAGATTCACCGCCACCAAAAAAATTTCGGGTAACTGCCAGTGCTGACAAAATGATGGTGTCCATGTTCTGGGACAGCGAGGGCGTAATCCTTACCCATTGCGTTCCAAAGGGCACTACGGTAACAGGTGCATCCTACGAAAATGTTTTGAAGAACAAATTCCTTCCTGCACTGCAACAAAAACGTCCGGGAAGGGCTGCGCGTGTGCTGTTTCACCGAGACAACGCACCTGCACATCGAGCTACGTTACGTAACAGTTTTTCGTGATAACAACTTTGAAGTGATTCCTCATGCTCCCTACTCACCTGACCTGGCTCCTAGTGACTTTTGGCTTTTTCCGACAGTGAAAGACACTCTCCGTGGCCGCACATTCACCAGCCGTGCTGCTATTGCCTCAGCGATTTTCCAGTGGTCTAAACAGACTCCTAAAGAAGCCTTCGCCGCTGCCATGGAATCATGGCGTCATCGTTGTGCAAAATGTGTACGTCTGCAGGGCGATTACGCCGAGAAGTAACGCCAGTTTCATCGATTTCGGGTGAGTAGTTAATTAGAAAAAAAATCGGAGGCTTTAGAACTTGAATGCACCTCGTAGTACGCTTGTATCAGCCGAGAGCTGAAACTTTATACTGTCCGACGTATTCCTTGCAGTTACTAGTACGGTGCCACCTGGTGGTTGACCATAACATCTGTAATGTTTGCTTCCGAATCTCAGTCTTCATTCAGCTGTTAAGTGAACATGACCAGTGAACTCAGAGCACTAGGCATGATACTTTATACAATGGTAGTTTTACTTACGACATGCCGGTATAGTATGTCTTGCATGTTCCTGGTATGTCTTGCAGGTTCCTGAAATATCTCTTTACGACGTGACACGATATATTGTGAACAAGAACAAGATTCTTTGAAGAATAGTGTATAAACTACGTTATAAACGCATGTCACACCTGACTTCCACAACCCCATTGTGCTTATAACTCGGTCTAAGCTTTACAGACCCGAAGATGGCAACACAGTTTGTCGAAACCGGTTATCTAAATAAATGCTCTACAAAAGCGATCGTGGCAATTTGAAGTTTTTTTACTTGTGTTTTCAGGTCACATAAAAATAATTACAAGGGATGCCAAAGGCTGAGATTCATTCTGAGATGGTACAGTTGTAAGTAGGCTGTTTAGGTTTTCTTGTTGGTAACGCCACGTAGCGCTCTGTATGAAAAATCACTGTCTGTGCTGTGTGCAGTCTGTGGCTAGTTTGCATTGTTGTCTGCCATTGTAGTGTTGGGCAGTTGGCTGTTAACAGCGCGTAGCGTTGAGCAGTTGGAGGTGAGCCACTGGCAGTGGTGGATGTGGGGAGAGAAATGGCGGAGTTTTGAAAGTTGTAAGACTGGATGTCATGAACTGCTATATATATTATGACTTTTGATGACTATTAAGGTAAATACATTGTTTGTTCTCTATTAAAATCTTTCATTTGCTAACTATGCCTATCAGTAGTTAGTGCCTTCCGTAGTTTGAATCTTTTATTTAGCTGGCAGTAGTGGCGCTCGCTGTATTGCAGTAGTTCGAGTAACGAAGATTTTTGTGAGGTAAGTGATTTGTGAAACGTATAGGTTAATGTTAGTCAGGGCCATTCTTTTGTAGGGATTTTTGAAAGTCAGATTGCGTTGCGCTAAAAATATTGTGTGTCAGTTTAAGCACAGTCATGTAGAATTTTTCAAAGCGGACGTTTCACAGTCCACCCGCGAACAAGAGGGATTACAATTCCCTGCTGCTGTTTCACGGTTTGAACACACTACACATCTGAGTTCATCGGTCCGTTATTCATCCACGAGACCGGATTTGTGGTCCACATCGGTATGCGGCCAGAGTGAGAACGTGTTCTGAAAGTTTGCATAACGCGTACCCGAGGCGGAGCGTGGGTACCAGCCCGGCATTCGCCCGGTGGGACGTGGGAAACCGCCAGAAAACCGACTTCAGGCCCCGGCGGATACAGTCCGCGTGAGGCTCTTCTCCCCGCCTCCCGAAAGCGACGCGTTAACGCGCTCGCCTACCCGGGCGAGTGTTGCAACAGCCTCGTTCGTTTGAAACCTGAGGATGGCTCCAGGGCCGGAACCCTTTCCCTTGAGTCAACAGTCTTCTGACTGCGTTGGTGACGCCGGCCACGAACTCCTCTCCTTTGCGTATCTCTTCATCTCACCTCCCCATCGCACCCCCCTCAGATTTAGTTATAAGTTGGCACAGTTGATAGCCCTTGAAAAAGTGAACACAGATCAATCGAGGAAACAAGAAGAAGTTGTGTAGAACTATGAAAAAAATAAGCAAAATATACAAAGTGAGCAGTCCATGGGAAACATAGGCAACAATCTAGGAATCTCCGTGCTCAGCAGCGCCGTGGTCCCGTGGTTAGCGTGAGCAACCGCGGATCCAGAGGTCCTCGGTTCAAGTCTTCCCTCGAGACAAAATTTTACTTTCTTTATTACGACACTGGTGACGGCATGTGCGTCACATGACAGGAATATGTTGTCGACCCACCTAACTTGTACCCTTGGCGAATGGGTAAAAAGATTCTTCTACCTTGCCCGATTTAGGTTTTCTTGTGGATGTGATAATCACTCCCAAATAGTGATGAAAACATAAGAATTTGTCACATAAACTGCAACAAATGAATGCAACAGTTTCACAGTCGCACAGTGCTCTGTCAAAACGTAAGTTTTTAACTTTTTCAAATTTTTCCGTGTGTAGACCGTCAAATCCTGCATATGTCCAAGTAAATCTGAACATGTCCTGGAATTTTGGAGAGCGAAGTTGATTATGTGTGAGTACCTGAATTTTCATAATTGTCTGAAAATCAAAAATCAAACTTTTTACCCAAGGGAAGATTTGATCCGAGGACCTCTCGATCCACAGCTGCAAACGCTAACCACGGGACCACGGCGCTCTTAGGTTCATAATCACCTTGATGTTGCTCATGTTCCACATGGACTACTCGGTTTGTATGTTTTGCTTATTTTTTTCATAGTTCAACACAACTTCTTCCTGTTTTCTCGATTGATCTGTATTCAGCTTTTCAAGGCCTATCCACTGTGCCAACTTATAACTAAATCTGAGGGGGGTGCAATGGGGAGGTTCCCTTGTCAGAGTATCTGCAAACTACGTCCTCAAGTATTTGCTAGATATATCCCAATCTCTGCCTTCCTCTACAGTTTCTACGCTTTACATCTCCCTCTAGTACCATAGAAGTAATCCTGATAAAAGTCCTACCATCATGTCCCTATTTCTGGTCAGTGTTTTCCATACATTCCTTTCCTCGTCGATTGTGCGGAGAACCTCCTCATTCCTTACCTCATCAGTCCACCTACGTTTTTCAACACTCTTCTGTAGCACCGTATCTCATTCTCTTCTTTTCTGGACATCGCACGGAGTGACCGGGACAGTAAAATGAGCGACAATCGAGTTCATTCGGAGTCAAATCAACAGTCGGTCGTCTCGCTCACCATTCGTGGATGAAACGAGGAGGGGGGGGGGGGGGAGATTTGATACTTAGCAGTCGGATTATCCCCTGCTGCGCACAGTAAAAAGACAACTTATAGCGGCTACACGTTGGTCTAATTACAACCACGAATGGTAGTATCTCGACTTTAAAACTAGATATCCATGCCACAAATGCTCGGGAAAAGATCGTAAAACGTTCCGCGTCAAGATCTGCAGCTATTACTCACAGACACTGGAAACTCTGCAAGTTTGAACGTCTGCGGCGCCTACGACAACGAACTGAAGTGGGAGACGGCAAGAATAAATTTGAAAAGTGACGCTAAAGTGAAAGGTTACGGCCCAAAGGAGGAATTTCGCTAAGGAAACAGGAATCCGCAGTACTGTGACAAAATACGTTCTACGTGCACTGAACACTGATTTGGTGAGCACAGACACGGAAATACGTACGTCATCGGTGTTCGGCTCACCCCGTGCCAAAAAGAAGCTTAAAGGGTAGCTATGCATTATCCACACCTGTTGTCTTACTTGCAATAGATTCATTATTTGGGTGTGATTCTCGTTGTTTACAATAATTTTTAAAAAAATGTTTCAAGTGGCTCTGAGCACAATGGGACTTAACATCTGACTTAACTTCTGAGGTCATCAGTCCCCTAGAACTTAGAACTACTTAAACCTAACTAACCTAAGGACATCATACACATCCATGCCCGAGGCAGGATTCGAACCTGCGACCGTAGCGGTCGCTCGGGTCCAGACTGTAGCGCATAGAACCGCACGGACACTCCGGCCGGCAATAATTTTTAAAAGACGTGAATAACTGACACCGATGAACTGTTACAAACATTTTTGTCTTGTACATTCTCAAGCAAAAAAGTCTGATGTTCGTCTGGCAGGATCGAAATTACTTGTAATATTCTTAAAAAGAACATTTCACCAGAAATTAAGCATGATGGGTCTTTATGGGCTGCTACTTTTCAATATTTTATGCACGATAAACATTTTCTACAAGAAATTCGTGATCGACTTTCGGCTCTCTCGTTTATTTTGGGTGTACTCGGGCTTCATATCGGGCAGGAGTCGATCTACATCCTCAGTATTTGGCGTCTCTTAAAATAGAGCACCACAAAAATGTTTTCCTGGTGTGAACAATGCCGAACACTTCTACAGTGACCGCCAGAACTGACCTCCGGTCACAAATTGAGTGCACAATGATCTTTATGGTGAATTCGTCTCAAAATTACAAATCTCATTTCGGAAATACGGATATTTGCTGCGATAGTTTCACGATCTTCGACGTGTATACGTAGAGTATCATCAACAAAAGCAAAACGAGGAAAATGGAATGTAGTCGAATTAAGTCGGGTGATGCTGAGGGTATTAGATTAGGAAATGAGACGCTTAAAGTAGTAAATCAGTTTTGCTATTTAGGGAGCAAATTAACTGGTGATGGTCGAAGTAGAGAGGATATGAAATGTAGACTGGCAATGGCAAGGAAAGCGTTTCTGAAGAAGAGAAATTTGTTAACATCTACTATAGATTTAAGTGTCAGGAGGTCGTTTCTGAAAGTATTTGTATGGGGTGTAGCCATGTATGGAAGTGGAACGTGGACGATAAATAGTTTCGACAAGAAGAGAATAGAAGCTTTCGAAATGTGGTGCTACAGAAGAATGCTGAAGATTAGAAGGGTAGATCACGTAACTGATGAGAGGTATTGAATAGAATTGGGGAGAAGAGGAGTTTGTGGCACACCTTGACTAGAAGAAGGGATCGGTTGGTAGGACATACTCTGAGGCATCAAGGTATCACGAATTTAGTATTGGAGGGCAGCGTGGAGGGTAAAAATCGTAGTGGGAGACCAAGAGATGAATACACTAAGCAGATTCAGAGGGATGTAGGTTGCAGTAGGTACTGGGAGATGAAGAAGCTTGCACAGGATAGAGTAGCATGGAGAGCTGCATCAAACCAGTGTCTGGACTGAAGACCACAACAACAACAACGTCGGGTACCAACGCAAACGGGAAGCACTTCACGATTGGTGGTTGTTAAGTTTGCACTGTGAACCTGTCAAAAGCACCCTCTGCCTCAGTATCCCTCTGTCTGGACGGGCGTCAACCGCCATGACACGACAGGACAGCACAGCTCGCTTCAATTGCCCGCCGGGGACCTTCGCCGCGTGACGTCACGCCAATCGCGGCGCAGGAATCTGCGCGGGCCGCACTGCGCATGCGCGCCAGTCGCCCGCCCTCCGTCTGGTCTACTGCGCCGGCGCAGAGCAGCGCGGCCGAGGTTGCCCAACGGAGCGGCGGCGGCGGCGGCAGAGCGGAGGTCACTCTGTTTACATTCCTTTCGCAACGTGAGCGTGGTGGGCGCGCGGCCGTCCGCTGACACGAGAGCCCAGGCGCCGACGGAATCGCCAAACAAAAAGGCGGCAGCTGAAGGAGGAGGCATAAAAAAAGAGAAACAACAGAACAGAGCCGCGCATTCCAGTCACGCTAACGGATCACCGCCGCCGGCTGCAGACATACAAACACACACACGTACGCACGCGCACACAGATGGCACGGAACAGCTCGGCCGTCATCGGCGACACAGACTAACTGGACTTGCGGAGTTATGAAATGGCAGCTTAGTTAAGCAACTGCCCAATAAACATTCTGGACCGAAGAAATGTCGTCAGTTCTACCTAGTGGTTGTGGTAGCGAATTTCCGGAAAATGGACGAAATGATACACACAATCCCGTTTGTAATAATCCAAAGCTAACACAGATGGTACAGAACACGTAGATAGTTTATTTTTCTTATACGTTATTTTTTTGTGCTCTAAGTTGCGGTGATAAGCTGAAATATATAGCGTAGCCCCCTAGGTCAAGGTTAAATTGGAAGGAGACACTTTGGTTGTCTGGCGAAACGAAAGAACTTGTTATCATGAGAAGAATAATACTTTTTGATATGGCTCGATTCTTTTTTTTTTTTCTTTTTTTTAAAAAAAGAACTTTACAATTTCGACTCTGCTTTGCTCCAGTCCGGAGCCGCGCTGCTGCTACGGTCTCAGGTTCGAATCCTGCCTCGGGCATGTGTGTGTGTGATGTCCTTGGGTTAGTTAGGTTTAAGTAGCTCTAAGTTCTAGGGGACTGATGACCACAGCAGTTGAGTCCCATAGTGCTCAGAGCCATTTGAACCATTTTTTTGACTCTGCTTTACTTTGTATTATCATACTAGAAACGCCGCGATGCCATATCGGAAGCTATTCTGCCATTGACACCATTATTTTGTGTACATTGATAGCTAAACCCGTTGCCACATGCTATACTGCATCTCGCATACTTTGCTTAAAAAAATCATTCCTCACAGACATAATGTTAAATATTCTGGCTTCAAGTAACATACACAATTTTCTCTGCAGTATAGTAATATATAAACCTACATAAAATATTTTCCTACTTTGAAATATTTTTCGAACTTGTACTTAACTCTTACCAAATATCCTTCTACAAATGTGACACACTTCACGCATTACGCATCAACCTGCGCCGGGGCCCACTGCTACTTCGACTTTCGCAGACTTCTTCTCACTAATGGGTGGCAGTTTCTCACCAGCCTATTGAGATGTAGCTTCTGACGTCAAATACGTTTCCTAACGTCGTCGTTTCTTAATCTGACAGCTCTGGTACTTTCCATCATCTCAACTGCCCGGAACTTATGTTCTGGTCATCTGTAACTGAAAAATAAATGACTTCCGCGGAATAATGTAGGGACGGCCATTGCTTTAGAAAACTTCATTCGCGTTACTCTACGTCCGTCTGTACAACGGAAAAAAATTGCACCATTAAGATACTAATTAGATTTGTTTTTGTAGACTGCTTCAAAGCATTATAGGTCAGTTTTCGATACAAACAATTTATTTCTAATACCTGCGGAAGGTGAAAATAAAAAAATAAAATAAAAAAAAACAAGAGGGTCTGAGGACACATCAGGGACGATTCTGTACTGTTCGTCACAGTACATCATCGCTCATTACAGAAACGTAAGTTGTTCAGCAACACTCGCCTCACACCCAATAACCACTCAAATCATAGTATTTCCTACCTAAACACACCCAGTTTATGATCGTCTGCCATGTAAATGAATACTTTCGAGCATTATGTTTGGGAGCACGCTGTTGTTGTTGTGGTCTTTAGTCCTGAGACTGGTTTGATACAGCTTTCCATGCTACTCTATCCTGTGCAAGCTTCTTCATCTCCCAGTACCTACTGCAACCTACATCCTTTTGAATCTGCTTAGTGTATTCATCTCTTGGTCTCCCTCTACGATTTTTACCATCCACACTGCCCTCCAATACTAAATTCGTGATCCCTTGATGCCTCAACACATGTCCTACCAACCGATCCCTTCTTCTAGTTAAGTTGTGCGACAAACTTGTCTTCTCCCCAATCCTATTCAATACTTCCTCATTAGTTATGTGATCTACCCATCTAATCTTCAACATTCTTCTGTAGCACCACATTTCAAAAGCTTCTATACTCTTCTCGTCCAAACTATTTATCGTCCACGTTTCACTTTCATACATGGCTACACTCCATACAAATACTTTCAGAAACGAGCTCCTGACACTTAAATCTATAGTCGATGTTAACAAATTTCTCTTCTTCAGAAACGCTTTCCTTGCCATTGTCAGTTTATATTTTATATCCTCTCTACTTCGACCATCATCAGTTAATTTGCTCCCCAAATAGCAAAACTCATTTACTACTTTAAGCGTCTGATTTCCTAATCTAATACCCTCAGCATCACCCGATTTAATTGGACTACATTCCGTTATCCTCGTTTTGCTTTTGATGATGTTCATCTTATACCCTCCTTTCAAGACACTGTCCATTCCATTCAACTGCTCTTCCAAGTCCTTTGCTGTCTCTGACAGAATTACAATGTCATCGGCGAACCTCAAAGTTTTCATTTCTTCTCCATGGATTTTAGTACCCACTCCGAATTTTTCTTTTGTTTCCTTTACTGCTTTCTCAACATACAGATTGAATAACATCGGGGATAGGCTACAACCCTGTCTCACTCCCTTCCGAACCACTGCTTCCCTTTCATGCACCTCGACTCTTATAACTGCCATCTGGTTTCTGTACAAATTGTAAATAGCCTTTCGCTCCCTTGTATTGTAGCCCTGCCACCTTCAGAATTTGAAAGAGCGTATTGCAGTCAACATTGTCAAAAGCTTTCTCCAAGTCTACAAATGCTAGAAACGTAGGTTTGCCTTTTCTTAATCTAGCTTCTAAGATAAGTCGTAGGGTCAGTATTGCCTCACGTGTTCCAACATTTCTACGGAATCCAAACTGATGTTCCCCTAGGTCGGCTTCTACTAGTTTTTCCATTCGTCTGTAAAGAATCCGCGTTAGTATTTTGCAGCCGTGACTTATTAAACTGATAGTTCGGTAATTTTCACATCTGTCAACACCTGCTTTCTTTGGGATTGGAATTATTACATTCTTCTTGAATTCTGAGGGTATTTCGCCTGTCTCATACATCTTGCTCACCAGATGGTAGAGTTTCGTCAGGACTGGCTCTCCCAAGGATGTCAGTAGTTCTAATGCAATGTTGTCTACTCCGGGGGCCTTGTTTCGACTCAGGTCTTTCAGTGCTCTGTCAAACTCTTCACGCAGTATTGTATCTCCCATTTCATCTTCATCTACATCCTTTTCCATATACATTTCAAAACGTTTTTCCGGCAATTTCGCATTAGTTCTGTTTAAAATATACAGTTTCGATACCAGAGTTACAGTACCTGCGTCCGTTAACCAGTCTGGAATAACACCCACGTGACATTACGAGAGTCCGCACTCCCTGTCTTCGTGTTACACAGTAGTATGTTACATTATTTGTGATGTATGAACGATTATTCCCCCACTGCACATAATTAACAACAGTATTGTGTGCCCCTGGAGATGAAGGTGTAAATATCTGCAACTTGACTTAGCTGATGCTGAAAAAAGTTATGACTAATGCTACAGAAAGACGAAGGAATAGGGTCAGTGGTACAACTAAACACTAATCTGATTTCGTGACCAAACGGAAACGGATGAACTGTTGTTACTGCCAGTATACTTGAGGTTTATAAGGGACGTACAAGAATAAAAAGCATTATTCTTAACCGCCTTTCTATTGGCGGTGACGGTTTCGATTAGCGTAGCCGCCATCAGACCAAAACTAAATTAGTCAGACCGAACAAAGAGTCGCTGATCAGAGCCGCTGAATTAATAAACAGCAGAAGGCAGCCACCAGCGCGTGCCCATCCCTATCAACACTGCTTCATCGCGCCATGGCAACTACTGCAAGCGGGCAAGGCGATGTGTGATAAACGCAAGCTCAACTGTGACTGGTCGAGAAGACGCCGGACTTCCGCCTCGCATAGATGAAGGTTTCGTGCACAGCCAACCGGGTTGATTCGTATCTGACACACTTATGGGCGCACGTTTTGTGAAGCGGCAGAGTTATTGCGTCTCTAGTGATTTGATCATAGATTGAAGGCTTCCACGGCATGTGTGTTGTCACCACTTAACACTTCTGGGCTGACATGCCGCGGTCCATACACAAAAGAAAAACTCTCCCCTTCGACTGCGGAAGGCATCCTCCGAGGACAATGGGCGGATTGCAAACGAAAACGCGAGTGAGCGCCGAATATATAAGCCATCCAGAGGGCGCCGTTGTCAATCACGTGACGTCGACTGTGCTATGATCTCTGATATTTCCAACTTCCTCATCATCATCATCATTTAAGACTGATTATGCCTTTCAGCGTTCAGTCTGGAGCATAGCCCCCCTTATACAGTTCCTCCATGATCCCCTATTCAGTGCTAACGTGGGTACCTCTTCTGATGTTAAACCTATTACTTCAAAATCATTCTTAACCGAATCCAGGTACCTTCTCCTCGGTCTGCCCCGACTCCTCCTACCCTCTACTGCTGAATCCATGAGTCTCTTGGGTAATCTTGCTTCTCCCATGCGTGTAACATGACCCCACCATCTAAGCCTGTTCGCCCTGACTGCTACGTCTATGATTCCCAGTTTTTCTTTGATTTCCTCATTGTGGACACCCTCCTGCCATTGTTCCCATCTACTAGTACCTGCAATCATCCTAGCTACTTTCATATCCGTAACCTCAACCTTGTTGATAAGGTAACCTGAATCCACCCAGCTTTCGCTCCCGTACAACAAAGTTGGTCGAAAGATTGAACAGTGCACAGATAACTTAGTCTTGGTACTGACTTCCTTCTTGCAGAAGAGAGTAGATCGTAGCTGAGCGCTCACTGCATTAGCTTTGCTACACCTCGCTTCCAGTTCTTTCATTATGTTGCCGTCCTGTGAGAATATGCATCCTAAGTACTTGAAACCGTCCACCTGTTCTAACTTTGTTCCTCCTATTTGGCACTCAATCCGTTTATATTTCTTTCCCACTGACATTACTTTCGTTTTGGAGATGCTAATCTTCATACCATAGTCCTTACATTTCTGATCTAGCTCTGAAATATTACTCTGCAAACTTTCAATCGAATCTGCCATCACAACTAAGTCATCCGCATATGCAAGACTGCTTATTTTGTGTTCACATATCTTAATCTCACCCAGCCAGTCTATTGTTTTCAACATATGATCCATAAATAATATGAACAACAGTGGAGACAGGTTGCAGCCTTGTCTTACCCCTGAAACTACTCTGAACCATGAACTCAATTTACCGTCAACTCTAACTGCTGCCTGACTATCCATGTAAAGACCTTTAATTGCTTGCAAAAGTTTGCCTCCTATTCCATAATCTTGTAGAACAGACAATAACTTCCTCCTAGGAAGCCGGTCATATGCCTTTTCTAGATCTATAAAGCATAGATACAATTCCCTGTTCCACTCGTAACACTTCTCCATTATTTGCCGTAAGCTAAAGATCTGGTCCTGACAACCTCTAAGAGGCCTAAACCCGCACTGATTTTCATCCAATTGGTCCTCAACTAATACTCGCTTCCTCAACTGAAATTAATCGATTGTCACGCTGTTGCTGCAATGTTGACATCCATATCTCATCCACCTTAATGCCTTCATCTTTTCTATTAAAATTATTGCAGTGTTTGGCAGTCTCAATGGCCTCTCTGTACATTCGCGCATAATAATGCGACGTCTTTGCTATGACGGTCGTCTCGCTAATCTTTATCTCATGATCACCTTCCTGAAACACATGTTTCCACGACGTACTTGCTTAAAATTTTTCCAATGCGATCAGTGACCTTACGGATGAATGGTAAGAACACTTTCCCCTTGCGTTGGTGTCGATCCTCCTTCGTCCTGGTTCTCAGTCTAGGGCGTAGTGCGCGATCTATCTCTCTGTTGGAATACCCATTCTTCTTGAAGGTCGCTCTAAGGTGTTCAATCTCATCATCTAAGTGAGCTGGTTCACATATTCTGTGCGCCCTGTCTATTAATGTTTTAATCACCCCTCCAACAGAGAGATAAATCGCGCACTACGCCCTAGACTGACAACCAGGACGAACGAGGGTCGACACCAACGCAAGGGGAAAGTGTTCTTACCATTTATCAGTAAGGTCACAGACCGCACTGGAAAAGTTATAAGCAAGTACGATGTGGAAACTGTTTTCAGACCCACCGCCAAAATAAAAGAATGTTTAAGATCCGTAAAAGATAAACGACATCCTCTAGCAACACCAGGTGTCTATAAAATTCCGTGCAGTTGTGGAAAGGTCTATATAGGCACAACAAAAAGAAGTGTCAACGCCCGTCTGGGTGAACATAAAAGGAACTGACGCCTCGGACACATTGATAAATCGGCTGTAGCGGAACATGTGTTTCAGGGAGGTGATCAGGCAATAAAGTTCAGTGAGACGACCATCGTAGCAAAGACGTCGCATTATTATGCGCGAATGTACAGAGAGGCCATTGACATTTCACGGAACGAAAAAACTACAAAGAACGACACTCGTCTAGCTTGAAGGGGGAAACCAGATGGCGCTGTGGTTGGCCCGCTAGATGGCGCTGCCATAGGTCAAACGGATATCAACTGCGTTTTTCTAAAATAGGAACCCCCATTTTTTATTACACATTCGTGTAGTACGTAAAGAAATATGAATGTTTTAGTTGGACCACTTTTTTCGCTTTGTGATAGATGGCGCTGTAATAGTCACAAACGTATAAGTACGTGGTATCACGTAACATTCCGCCTGTGCGGACGGTATTTGCTTCGTGATACATTACCCGTCTTAAAACGGACCGTTTACCAATTGCGGGCCGGCCGGAGTGGCCGAGCGGTTCTAGGCGCTACAGTCTGGAACCGCGCGACCGCAACGGTCGCAGGTTCGAATCTTGCTTAGGGCATGGATCTGTGTGGTGTCCTTAGGTTAGTTAGGTTTAAGTAGTTCTAAGTTCTAGGGGAGTGATGACCACAGACGTTAAGTCCCATAGTGCTCAGAGCCAATTTGAACCATTTTTGAACCAATTGCGGAAAATGTCGATATCGTGTTCATGTATGGCTGTTGTGCTCAAAATGCGCAACGGGCGTGTGCTATGTATGCTGCTCGGTATCCTGGACTACATCATCCAGGTGTCCGGACCGTTCGCCGGATAGTTACGTTATTTAAGGAAACAGGAAGTGTACAGCCACATGTGAAACGTCAACCACGACCTGCAACAAATGATGATGTCCACCTGAATAACAAATTAGCAAACAAAGAGCTCAAGATCCGCTTTGATGGCGGCATTCTTCCATATAATAAAACACCAAAGTATCTGGGCGTGACACTCGATAGAACATTGAGCTATAAACAATACCTTGTAAACACTGCTGAAAAAGTCAGAACTAGAAACAACATTGTCCAAAAGCTTTGTGGCACTAGTTGGGGGTCCACTGCCTCCGTTCTGCGTAGCTCTGCGCTAGGACTTGTCTATTCTGCAGCAGAGTACTGTTCCCCAATATGGTAAAATAGTGCTCACATCAAGAAGGTAGATGCAGTCTTGAACCAAACGATGAGGATTATCTCTGGAACGATCAGGTCAACTCCTGTCCAATGGCTGCCCGTATTGAGCCATATCCCGCCGCCACATTTCCGCAGAGAACACGCACTTGACAGGGAGTGCCGAAAAATCCAAAATAGCCCAGATCTTCCTATTCACACCCTGAGTAATGGAATTGAGCAAAATAGATTGAAATGCAGACACCCCCCTCTCGCAAGTGCCAAAGATCTGGTAAAGAACGCTTTTATTCTTGAGGACCGCTGGAGACAAGAATGGGAGGAAAAGACACCGCCTCAGGTTAACACCTTATTGGGAACATCTAACAGACCTCGCAAAATCTGGTCTACCCTTAACAGGATCAGGACGAGCCACGGCCGCTGTGCGGATTCCTTGTACAAATGGAGCATAGTGCCATCACCACAGTGCGACTGCGGCGCCGACAGGCAGACAATTCACCATATCGTGGTAGAATGCCCTTTGAGGGCCTACCCTGGGCCAACAAGGGACTTCATGGATGCGACTAACAGTGCAATCGATTATATTTCTGACCTAGATGTTTGTTTGTGATATTGTAACTGTTTTGTGTGTTATGTACTTTTAGATTTTTCATACGTGATTTGTACTTGCCATACGCTAAATAAATAAATAATTTTCGTTTGACGCTTATTTCGTGAGATATTTGGCCCGGTCACGATCAATGGACCACCCTGTATTTATACTGCGGGAGAGATCGGCGGCGCGGACGTGAACGTGAACGGGACTGGCGTCGTGGCGAGGCGATGCACGCGCGCGACCTTGACTGCAGGCCACGGGCTGGGCCGGACCGCGGCTCGCTCGCCTCCCACCGCCTGCGCGGTGTGGCGCGGCGCGGCGTGGCAGGTTCACGAAAAGCCCCTCACAGCATCCTCTGGGAGCACACACTGTGCAATCCTCAAGTCATCGGTGGTACACCATCGCAAACGAAAGGCTATTCACCGTTTCCACGAGAGGAAGGCCGAGGCACGTTTGCAGCATATGTCGTATGTTATTCAGTGTGCACACTACGGCAGAAGAAAGGGCGGGGGCGCACCGAGCCAGGGGCCAACAATCTCCGCAAACCAAACTCACAATCCTCCCTGCCACGTGGACAGACGCATCAGTTCGCTATCAGTAAATCAGAACATATGATAGAAGCTGTCTACTTGCCAAGTGCCCTCAGTGCCGGAAAACCTCAAAACTAACGACAAATCGGGAAAAAGAATTAAAATTCCAGCAAGAAGATGGGAAAAACTGTAATGAAACTTCCTGGCAGATTAAAACTGTGAGCCGGACCGAGACTCGAACTCGAGACCTTTGCCTTTCGCGGGCAAGTGCTCTACCGACTGAGCTACCCAAGCACGACTCACGCCCCGTCCTCACAGCTTTAATTCCGCCAGTACCTCGTCTCCTACCTTCCAAACTTTACAGAAGCTCTCCTGCTTCGCAGTTGGCAGAGCACTTGCTCGCGAAAGGCTAAGGTCCCGAGTTCGAGTCTCGGTCCGGCCCACAGCTTTAATCTGCCAGGAAGTGTCATATCAGCGCTCACTTCGCTGCAGAGTGAAAAATCTCATTCTAAAAACTGTAATGTTTGCGACGACATCGTAATTCTATGAAGGCACTAAAACTGGAGTATCAGTTGAACGAAACGGCTGATCTTCGCAATGGGTGATAAGATGATCAACAAACGTAAAACAATAGTAATGAAGTGTGGTGGAATTAGACCCTAAATGAGGCATTGCTGGAACGATGAATTTGGAAATGAGACGCTGAAAGTAGTAGTGAGTCTTAATATTTGCACAGCTGACGACAGCAGAAATTAGTAGGATATTTATAACTGTACATTTTTCCGTAATGTACTATTGCATGCGAATGAAACGTGGACTATAAACAGCACAAAAGAACAGAACGGAAACATCTGAAATGTGATGCTACAGAAAAATTTTCGAATTTTCATAACTAATTAACATTTATTTAATCCAACAAGCGAAAGAATACCGTATGGCACAAGTTGGCTGCAAGGGGAATAAGTTGAAATGACATATCCTGAGTCCCGAGACGTCAGGGAATGATTTGGCATTGGAAGAAGTTGGAAGGGGGGGGGGGGGGGAGAGGGTTAATGGAATGCCAAGACTGGAAATAGCAAGCAGATTCAACTGGATGCAGTTTGCAACAGTTACACTGGCATGTAAACGGACTTGCGCAAAATATTCTGCCGTGAAGAGTCTATCGGTTGCTAACTGCAAAACAGTTATACGAACTAAGGCTGTTTTTCAAGAGTAAGGAAAGTCCCTTTGGCGGAGTCTGCAGGAAATATGAAGAAATAATTTTAAAAAAAGGACCACTTCTTACATTTGGGGACAGAATACAGCAATTACATGGAATCTGGATTGCATACCTGTGGTAAAAGATGGTCTGTCGACGTCGCCCTCTTCGCAGCCAGCAAGACGCGTTGGTTCTTCTGAGCGGCGCTGAAGCACACCTCAGCACAGCGGCATCTTGCGTCTTCTCGGATTCCTCACCGTTCCCGAAGATGGCACACGATCATCAAGGACAGCGCGTCCACCAGTCAGCAACAGGGCAGTTGTACTTAATCTCACACGAAATAAAAGCAGATCAAACACTCCTTACTGTATTTAGCGTCAGGGCCTCGCCTAAATACCCGACAAAAAAAAAAAAACTCCGAAGACAAGTAAAAACAACACCAGATTCGGAAACGGGGAGTCTAGTACGCACAGCAGCAAGACCGCACCACCGCCAGCGCTCTCGGCCTGGAAACCGCGGGACTCGGGAGCCAGACGCACGCACCCACGCACAGGACGACGCACGCACTCTTCGAACTACCTCGGCGTCGGCCACCGCTCGCGCCCGCACGACCGACTTGCGCGCCTAAACTGATGCAGCCGGCCGGACCGGTGCCGTGGTTCACACGGCCACCGCGGCGAGGCGCTGCGGTCGGGCACTGCTGCCAATAGACGGGCGGGAAATGAAGTTGTCAAATTTTTTGTTTCGAAGGAGTCCAAGTCTTCGTTGTCTACGGCGCCTCTCAAGAAGTTGCCAAAAGACGAGCGGCTCACGAATATAATGCCATCTGTTCAGAAAGACACCTTGAGGCAAAGAGTACTTCAGTATTCCAACAGTTCATTGATCTATAACCATCGAAATGAGGCGAAAATGGTACCCATTACCACATTTATGAGGCTGAGTTCCCACAGTTCTTGCAAAACGCAAATTCTTCTATGTTAGTTTTCTTACTCAAACATGCTTCATCACATTTGTACCACCAGTATCGTGTTCTTACTTTTCTGAAATCTTAAGTTTCAAGTTGATTAGGCATTCTACGACCTTCGTTAACTGACTATCATAGTTTGTTTAGGCTTTCTTGTGTTAGTACCTAAGTTGCTCCAGTGCAAGCAGAGACGAAGGAACACTGCGTAAGTTATTGTTAATACCAGCAGTTACACTTTTGTTAAAGACTAAACGTCAACTACAACGTATATATACGTTGTAAACATTACTCCATCTTACAATTAGTTTTGCAAACACAGCTTCCGTTACAGCATCAAAACACCAAACGATTATTATTAAACAGAATGAAACGACAGTGCAAAGAGTTACGAACTCACACATGACACACAATTAACTTCCCAAAATATGTTGACCCTAAGTTTGGGCACTCAGTGGCACAAAAATCACTGTCGATGCACTTTTTGACAACAGCGGGACTGAAACAAGTACCAGTAAGAGCAAAACGAAACAGAAATAGCGTTAAGTGAATTTTCCGTTGGCACTTCACAGAACATGGCAAAAATGCGAAATATGATACACGTTCCTGATATTTTGCTCAATATTATTTACGTGATCACGAGCAATCCGTCGGCTTCTTAGGCTATCGGCTGGTAACAACTGAATGTTGCAACCACAGATAAAAAGCCGCACGACTTACACGGATATTACCATTAGATATTACCTTCGACCATAGATACTAGTAGACTGGCCTTGCTATGCAGAAGCTATAGGGCTGCTGTGGCTCCAACATAAACCACGTGACTGTTGGCAAAACGTGGCGGGATTTCAAACCTGCGGTCTGCCATCCTATGTTTGTATCGTATTTTACCCACATTTCTCAATTGACTGTCAAACGCTTCCTTTTTTATTTGCGAAAAATTATGGAAGAACTACATTTGACCTGGATTTGCTCACAGTATCATTTATAAAATCTAACAAATACATCGAACGCCCCTCTGGTGGGCAGCGCGACGAAATTACTATAAACTATCAATTAAAGTAAAATGTCGTAAAAAATTCTTTTAAACACTAAGAGTGGGCTCGTGTCAAAATTTTAAATATTGGATTCGCCACGTTTTGAGCTCTAGTCACTTTATAAAACAAAATGGGATATGGGAATTATGTCAACTATAGGTGCCAAAATTGTCGACTTTAGGAGCAGGTCCATTTTAGAGTATCAATTTTAGGTGCACTTCAAAGGTTCAGTTCCTACTATTTTTACAAAACTTTAAACTATCAGTTTAAAAAAAAATGATATTTATATGAAAGATGAGACTTTGAAGTTTCAAAAAATAATTTTGGAGCCTACATTTATTTAATAGTATTAGAAGTCGACTATAGGTGCTCTTACCTTATAATAATCTCACTTGTATATACAAAAAGACGCGTATGTGCCGATGGCTTAAAGTTTTTCCGTTTCAGGGCCTGTATCCAAAGCTGCCATCGGTTTTCATCCTTAGGGAACCTATGAGTAGGAACGAGAAACAGTTATATTTACTTCTGTAACCGAATTATCACAGATAGTTTCCAAAATTTAATATGAGTCTGACTTTACAGGCACCACTTTCAACACTTTAATTTACGTGATACTCTATTTCAAGTGTAAAAAACACATAAAAGTCACTTCAGCAGATTTCCATAAACGCATCTGCACCATCATAGGAACACTTACACGTGAAATGTAATGCTATTTACCCCGACAAAACGCTGAGTACAGCCGTAAGCGCAACACGAAACAACCATGTTTTGCCAACATTCACGTGACTTTAGCCCAGAGATGTTGGAGCCACGAAAATGACGTCAGGGCCAGTCTATTATATTTATGGTCGAAGGATATTACTGACACCAATACAGAAGATATGTAAAATGATGAGACATGGAACGTTTACTAAAGAAAGTATTACGTACACTACTGGTAATCAGTAAACCTACGAAAAAAAGAGTGCTAGCTTAGTTTTAACGACCAAACACAGTTTCCTTTTCTCCTCTGTTAGATTAAGTGTCAGTTTTGCGAATGTCAGAGTAGAATAGTAAATTTCACCTATTATTAAATTAACGTGTTCCACATAATTTTTTCGCTAAATTGAACGATTCCTATCTAACATAAAAGCGTATTACCGTAGTCTAATGCGTACTGTCAACACACACAGTGGTGAGAAAGTTGTTACCGTTTAACAGCTGGAGCAACACTAGCGCTCCAAGCGATGAGAAAGCAGACACTGGCATGCGCCGTGAGGATTGTGTTTGTTTTTAGTTATTTCCTGCTTAATTAACGAAATAATTGTTATATTCTTGCGTTCCGTGCGTTAGTAAGTTATCAAGGCACACAGAGTATCATTAAACATGTATGAAAACGGAGGAACCATTCTGATTCGATGGCATAAGCAACAACTTATTCATGGAGACATTCTTTCGAATATGTGTGTCTGCAGCCTACACCGCTGAAAGCAAAAGAATGTAGACACATGCATGACGAACAATAGATTCCTTTTGTTACTATCACAGGCACTTTCCATGACACTTCAAAATTTTTTACGGGTTCTAATGATTCTCCCTTTCTTACACTTCTCTCGGCTCTCTAATACACGAATATTTTTGTAAATGTAATTACTTTTGCTTCAAAAACGAATGTATTGAAGATTATTGTCGTTCGTGGCTCAGAGCTAGCAACAATTGTTCAGTTAATTTCTTCTGTGCTGGGAAATAGTTTTATTGCTTTTGACGATTTATTATCACGTCTGTGTGGTTTCCCTTACTCTACAGGTGTGATGGCTTGTTTGGTACGTTAAATAATGTAGATATTACATTCAGTTTTTTCCTACGTTCCACATTCACTGATTCGGCTGAAAGTGTAACGAATAAAACTCCACAATGTTGGGTGGATTTATGACGTATTTCTGCAAAATACTAGGCCTGCTAGAGTTTACTAGCACTTTCTTGTCATTAAACGAAAAACAAGAGAATCGTAAATAAACTGCCCTGTAATGTAGCATTTTAGTCCTCCGTGCTTAGGAAACTAAATGAAGACAAATGTGGCGTCAGTTTTTTGTTATTGTCAATTCTTAATGCACTAGAGTCACTCCGTATTGTAGAAACTGTGTTACAAATCAATATAAACGTTAGTATTCGCACTCATCCGTCATCGTATTCAGAATGATCACTTCCTGGCCGCTTCGAGTGCTGCTATCGCTGTGGTAATACTTTCCTTTGTAAGCACTCTCTCTGTCGTGTTTAATGTGTGTTTGACTTGCGGGTCATTTTATCTGTGGTTGCGATATTCAGTTGTCATGTGACTGTGACCTGAGAGCGGAAAGCCGATTCACGATCAAATGAATAAAACTTTGCAGATCTTCAGGAAAGTGTGTCCTATTTATTATTATATAAAGCCGAAATGTTGAATTCTAGCACCTAATGCCCCTTAACTAATGAAAATCAAAGATTATAGAATATGTGTATAAGACCCTAGCAGTCAGCTTTTTGTATTTATTTGTCGATCCGTAACGTTGAAACGTGTGTGGTTCGCTTGCTCATTACGTAATAGTTAAACTGTAAATCCGACTTTCGAAACCTTCGTATGTCATAGAATTTCTTTGAATTACTTATGGCTTGTTTCACCTCTGGCAGTGACTTGTATGTGTTCAAAATGCGATTTAAACTGTGGTCAGTCTACGACTGGTTGGGTATAAGGTTACCATATTTCCAAATAAAAAAGACCGGGAGGTATTACAATCTTTATGTGAACCACAGTGGCTTATTTTTTTACAAAAGCATTTTTTCGTTTCCTCGTACCCTCTTAAGTAACTGTTGTCTTGGATTTGATGTTACCATAGTATTGAGAACAAGTGAGATCTATATATTTATAAATATTTATAACTGGCAGTCTTAAATTTTTTACATATTGCACAGAAAATCTGTTTTTTTTTCATCAGTCCAACTTATATTTAATAAGGAAAATATCCTTTCCACAACTGCATTTGCACTGACAGCAGGAATTGCAAAAAAGTATTACACAATTTTTAAAAGTTCTGAATATTTACTTCCAGAACGATTGCTCATGAAATTACGCTATCAATTAGTTTCAGTTTCCCTCTAAAAATGTTGATCTGATTTCCAATTTGAGCTGTTCACTTAGAACATTTTTAGGCAATTTATTCCATCAAGCAATTCATTATCGTTCACAAGAACATTTCTGTTTCTCAAATAGGCTACAGCATTTTCCAATCAAGTTCTTTGCCAAGAGTTAATCAATCGAACACAGTTAATTCATCGTTTTTCATAAACCATTTGTTAATGTAATCACTACAAACACAATAAAAATCATTCACACCTTTTCTGAACACATTAGGAATCTGATCACTGTCACATTTAGAGGTGACATCTCTTATTTTTAGGGGAACGAAATTGTTTTTAGTTCTCTCTTACAACCTTAACATGGGGTGTCACCCTGGACAGAATACACTTCCACTACAGTCTGTTTTCCATCTTCAGTGCCCAATATTTGTTCGTGCGGGTAACTGAAGACACTATGCAGAAACCACAGTTATCCTTCAGCTAGAGGATTTTCCAGGAAAACCCTAGTTGTAACGGGGACATTGTTTTCATATGTGATGTAAGATTTAAGAGTATAGTACATTTGCAAAATTGTTTCAACTGCTGGGATAAGTGATAGCCATCTTGTCTTATTAGGGAAAATTACTTTCAGTACCTAAAACATTCAACCAAGTTTTGTGCTCCCACAGCGTAAATTGAAATCTGAGAGAATATTATCTGGACAAAAACTTCCACATCCATCTCCGAATGTCTGAAGGAGTTCTACCAGCGTTATGAATAAAATGACACGAACAGCCACTTACTAAAATGTTTTACCCCAATTCTGACTTCAGTTTACTGAATGCATCGTTGGAACCATATTGTTCTATTCCGCTAAAGTTGACAGTGGTGTTATCACCACCAAATGCAACACACTTTCGTGACAGATTGTTTTTCTTAAGTACTGTGTCTGACATTTCGTTTGGAAGATTTTGCCCGTCATAAAGTTTAGTCTGCATGCCTCCCATGGGTAGAAAAAAAGAACTAAATAACTACAGGAAAATGTTTAATATTTCCATGGTTGCTTGCATCAGTAATAACACAAATGGCCGAGTGCACCAACCCCGATAAAAAGCCTGATAACCAAGGTCCCGCGATCATGGTTAAAAGTGAAACGTCCCCTTAGAAAAATTATAGAATTACTGTGCTGATAAATCTCTTACATTATTTGATTTTCAAACAGCTGAGCAAAACTGAACGTACTCAGACATTTCGCTCTTTACCTATTCTGATCGACACTAAACTGACACACAATATTTTTTAGCGCAATGCAATCTGACTTTCAATAATCCCTATAAAAGAATGGCCCTGACTAACATTAACCTATACCTTTCACAAATCACTTACCTCACAAAAATCATGGTTGGTTGGTTTGGGGAAGGAGACCAGACAGCGTGGTCATCGGTCTCATCGGATTAGGGAAGGATGGGGAAGGAAGTCGGCCGTGCCCTTTCAGAGGAACCATCCCGGCATTGGCCTGGAGCGATTTAGGGAAATCACGGAAAACCTAAATCAGGATGGCCGGACGCGGGATTGAACCGTCGTCCTCCCGAATGCGAGTCCAGTGTCTAACCACTGCGCCACCTCGCTCGGTAAAATCATGACATCCATTCTTACAAATATACTGTTTCTGATGGACACACGTCCAGATCATCCGCTCTCAAAAATTCCGCCATCTCTCTCCCCACATCCACCACTGCTGGCGGCTCACCTCCAACTGCGCAACGCTATGCGCTGTTAACAGCCAACTACCCGACACTACAATAGCCAACAACAATGGAAACCAGTCTGAGTAGTAAAAGACAATGCACACGGAAGTAGTGGATTTCCATGCAGTCTTGAAGAAGTAGTGTTGTCCTTCCAACAGAAAGACAGTGCTGACTCTTGACATGCAGACAGGTAATGGGCCACAACAGAGCAAACCCACAGCAGAGTCAGTCGAAGTTTTGAAGAATATTGGTTGGTAGGTCATCACAGAGCAGACCCACTGTAATCCTGGTAGAGATTATGGTATTGGTGGGCCACCAGAGGTGCAGACCCACTGCAGTCCTTGTAGAAATAATGGTTTTGGTGGGCCATCAAAGATGCAGACCCACTGTAGTCCTTGTAGAGACTGTGCAGCTGCACAATCACCATCGAAGAGTCTTGCGGATGATATAACAAGTCCATAAACCACCACTTGTGCGTTTTTGGAATTGTCCTTAGAACCAGCAATGCTGTTAACCAGTCCCTTGCTGAATTATCAACACACGTGCAAGCACTAACAGTCCTTTTTTTCACATATTGTGCATATACTATGACCAACAGAAACGTGTGCAGTGAAATGTTCTTTAATTTGCTGAACTGGTGTCCATTACAATTTTATAACATGAGAATACAATTACAAAGATACAGAAAACATCATTAAAACATAACAATACAGATAACATTTGTAGTAATACAGGCTTTACAAAAGAATGGCAATAAACATGTACATCAGTGTTACAGGAATTATGACATAAGTAAATATATAAAATAATGAGAATAGTTTTCGAAACATTAATTTCACATATGAGCATTGAAACAGAACAGAATAAATAATGTCTAAACATCTCTACAAAGTAAATAACATATTATTAGAAAAATTCTACAACATAACTCTTATTAGCTAAACACATAAAGACAGGAAAAACACAAATGCACAAGGGTACTCAAACACATAGGGGGATAACACAAAAGGAAAGGACAAGGTTCGTTTTCAGTGTAACACTTGGTACTGCAGTATTTTGCAAACAAAACTTTTTTTTCTTGGAGATCTCCCTTCGTTCATCATTATTCCCAAAAAGTCCTATCTACACCTGCTTTCTGTACATTTTTCGTATAACTTCTCAATGCATTTCTTCCAATTCATCGCAACTCATTCTCTTATATAGTCTACCCCCTCTTAAGCTAACTTAAATCTACTGAGCTCAGATATGTATACCAAGGGATGAGGCAATGCAGCAGCACATAACAAATTAACACAAACAGCAACGACAAAAAAATGGAAATTGGCAAAGCAAGTTGCAGTATATATAAATTAGCAAAGCAATTTCAATATTACAACTAATACAAGGCAATGTGCAGCAAACAAGAAAAATAAATCCGTAGTAAAACTGGCTTAACAGAGTAATACAAAGTCAAATTCAGTAACACTATGCCTGACAAACAGCAGCAGCAAATGCTATAACTTATACCTAAACATGACAAAGCTCAAGCAGAAAAAGTATTACACTAAAGACAACAATGCAGATAAGGGAAATGTATATTCACATCTTAATGTCTATGTAATTATAGTGGTGCATCCCAACTTATTCTACAAAAGAAATTACCAAGTACGTGAAAAGAAAATTGCATATGCTGTTACTGTTATTAGTCCCTTCTTATTGTTCTTTCCTTTCCAAGTGCTCCTTTTTCGAAGAATGTGGATCATAAAATTATTATTTAATAGAGCTGTTGACAGAAAGTTTTCACATTAGCAAATGCATTTAATTTTATTTTATAAAACCAATGCTGTAACACAGCTGGAAACCAGATATCGAATGAAATAAGCAACTATCTAAAGCGAAGCATAAAAATATCATTCAATAGTCATGTGGCATTTCATAAGTTAGTAGAAATTCTCTCAATTCTCGTAGAAAGACACTTGTCATAATCAGGTGTTCAGATGTAAGAATATTTCCCATCAGTTCATAAGCATTTCAGTAAGTAGCACAAAGTACATGCTCCACAGTATAATCATATGTTTCCAAGTAGTAGCGTGTCGTATTTGCGATGATGTCTACAAAGGAATGTCAATAGCGAGGTTAATGGCCTCTTTCGTCTCCACCTAATGGCTTTTTCTCAAAGCGGCTGGCACACATGGCCGCTCACAACGCATTACGTCATGGTCACTTACCTTTCTTACCGAAATATTTACGACAGCAGTTTCCGCTACAGTGACAGTCTCATATAAAAATTTCACAGGTCGAGAATTTGCGTTACAAATGTGTAGAAACAAAATCCTATAAATATAACAGTGTCCAAAAAATTTTCGCCGGCATTGTGATACATTCACGCATTTAGACACATTTCATAACTCTTAAAGTACGATTCTTGGTTTCCAACATCCTTTTTCACAAGTCAGAGTCCCTAACCACTACACATTATTCCTTACCTTATTACACTTCTTCAATATTTCATCATAATAAATATGTAGCATAATCAAATTCCTCATATAGCATCAGTTTATTAATCATAAACATACCTCAACAGCATAATACACATTGTTATTATAATAACAACATCATAAAAACTCAACGAAATCTCAAAAACGTCGTTGCTTTCTGCAATAATTTCAAAACCTAAAAAAATTCTCTGCTCATTTAAATAGTGTCATCTACCTCAAACGTACTTTAAAAATCATGATCCCATACCAAATACATCATTCAAAGCTCTCATAGTATCACAGTGGTTCAGAAAAAATATGAACAGTTCACAAAGTACAGACAAAATATAATTTCATAAGTGTGAAGTTATCCAGCTGTGTAATTGCGTAAACATGTGTCACTGACTTAGTACAAAAAATTTTTGTCTCTCTCAGTTAAATGATCAGATAGCTGTGTAATTCTGTGTTAGAGAAATATGGTACCGATGTGTAAAGTTGTGTAAGCAAATACCATATTAGCTAGGGTTCCTAGTGCTTGCCAAACACATGGTAAACAAAGTAAGCGTGTACCCCCCTGAGGATTAATGTAATTATAACCTCAGGTGTTACAGATTACAGCAATGGAATGAAATGTGTCACGGAAAACCTTTGTATCATTGTAATTCAAAAATCTTTAAAAATAAATGTTTTAAGTACAAAATTAATCACTCAAATTCGTGTCCCGTAGCGCTAAATGTGCGTCTTGCTGTAAGATAATTCTGTGGAAGTGTCGTAGTTATCGTCCTCTGTAAACAAAGTTCTGCTGAAGTCAATGTACTCACCTCATCATAAACAAAAGTGAAATGCTTTGTGTATAGATATCGTAGTTATTAAGCTTATTGCCGTGATGAAGAAAGTACTGTACTGTAACGTATTGTTGTGCTACGGAAAAGGTTGTCTCATTGCAGCTATACCACAAAAGTTACTACTAAAACATGTTTTACTTTCCAGAATAATACATAAAAACTGTGCAGATATAAAACAGATACACCGCAAAAGCATCAATGTAAATTGTGTCACACATTAGTAGCGTCATGATATAATCGTCTAGCTGTCAAATAAACTAACCACTGTGTCATCTGGTATCGCTCAGAAAGCACTTTAAATCCATAATGTATTTTCAAGTAAACCAAAATGTTGCATTAAAATCTTATTAGCAGTACCGGTATATGTTCTAAGTATGTAAGCCTTATAGTCGTTACGTAATCATGCAACTAAGAAGCAAGAATGTACACACAATAACACTATGTCGTCTGTTCACTATAACAATTCATTTGTAAATACTGTCTAAATATGTTCCCTAGGTTCTAGACTGGATAGTTAACTTCAAAATATTGTTGCATGTTAACAGTTTCTAAGTGTGACAAATTGTACTAGTAGCGTGAAGTGAAAAATTTTATTGGAAAGACTTAAGTTAAATCCTTCTACAAACGGTGTTACATGCGAAATGTGGTGCAAGCCTTTACTCTTCCTACTATGCAGACCTCCAGCTTCAACGGAATTATCATGTGGTATACGGTACATCGGTAAAGAATGCTCAAATTTTTCTCAAGGTTAGCGTCTATGTTATTTTTCTCAGAGCCAGCCGGCGCACGTGGCTGCCTGCGGTGAGAGTCATTGTCTGCTATCTCTTTGTTGGCGTGCATTGTTATTGGGATTAGGAGACCTAACTTGAACAAATTCACCTTGCCGAGAGGGCCCAGCCCTGTTTGAATCCCGCCAGTTCTGATGAAATTCAGGTCTGTCGTTATGATTATATCGTCTGTCATCATGTCGGTAATTTCCGTAATTAATTTCTTGTCAGTCACGTCGTGGAGAACTTCTCCCTGAGTCGTAACTGCGCGGAGGACCTTTACGTCTGAAGTTATTCTGTCTCCCTTGATAATAATTGTTTTGGTTCCCATATTGTCTGTTTCTATGGTTGTCTCTGTCAGATTCATTACTATGGAAATACGATGTTTCTCTGTAATTATTACTGCACTGCCAACGGTTGTCATACGGGTGGTGTCTGTTTTGGTCACGATTTACGTTGTAAGAATAGCCTTGTCGTGTTCAGTTATTATTTCTGTCATCACATTTGCGCAGAGAACACGCACTTGTCAGGGAGTGTCGAAAAATCCAAAATAGCCCAGATCTTCCTATCCACACCCTGAGTAATGGAATTGAGCAAAATAGATTGAAATCCAGACACCCTCCTCTCGCAAGTGCCAAAGATCTGGTAAAGAACGCTTTTATTCTTGAGGACCGCTGGAGAGAAGAATGGGAGGAAAAGACACCACCTCAGGTTAACACCTTATTGGGAACATCTAACAGACCTCGGGGCTTTGATTTGCCCCGCAAAATCTGGTCTACCCTTAACAGGATCAGGACGAGCCACGGCCGCTGTGCGGACTCCTTGTACAAATGGAGCATAGTGCCATCACCACAGTGCGACTGAGGCGCTGACAGGCAGACAATTCACCATATCGTGGTAGAATGCCCTCTGAGGGCCTATCCTGGGCCAACAAGGGACTTCATGGACTAACAGTGCAATCGATTATATTTCTAACCTAGATGTTTGTTTGTGATATTGTAACTGTTCTGTGTGTTATGTACCTTTAGATTTTTCATACGTGATTTGTACTTGCCATACGCTAAATAAATAAATGTGACGGATGTGACCCGTAATTGTTGTGCTCCTGTTTTCGCGTTCCGCGATTGTCAGTGTCAATTTCCAATTCTTGTAACAGTCCCTGAAAAGCTTCAATGTCGTCTTTGCAACGTCCTGCCAAAATAATATGTCTTAAATGTTCAGGCAATTTGATTAAGCAAATGCGTATGAGTTCTGAGGGGCTGTATGGGTTTGACAGGTACTGATTCTTGTGCAACATGTCTTCATAATATTTCACAAGACTGGAAAATTCAGATTGTTCGAATTGTTTCATCATTATGATGCTGTGTTTTACTCGGTCTTGTGTGGCTTGAGACCAATATGCTGAGAGGAAGGCATGATAAAATTCTCCTTCACTGTGACAATCGTGAATGACCGATCGCATTCTTACAGCTGGTTCATTCTATAAGTAGCCACACATAAATTCTTACCTGTGCTCCAATGACCAGTTGGGAGGAAAACAATGAGAGAATTGATGAAGCCATACTTGTGGATGAATGTCGTTGCCGGAATTCTTAAATGCTTTGAATTTACGTGTAGTAATAAACAGCTTATAGTCAAAATCATCATGTCGGCGAGTCGCATGTCTGTCATTGTTACGTCGTTTCGGCAGGTTCCATCTCAAAATTCGGTGTACCTTGCCAATTTCTTTCATAATTTCCGAAGTGCCCTGTGATATTATTTTGTGGCTGTTCCATATTTCTATGTCCCTCTTCCCATATTGGAGCTCAAATGTCCTCTGAAATATGTAATTCTTGTAATACCTGTGTCAACTGATCTTGTACTTCCCGGATTTCTCTTTGGTGTTGCGTATTAATTTGATTCTGATTTTGTTTGAATTTCCTAATTTGTTTGTACTCTTCCGTGTCAGTGAAGGCTACAGGTCTTGTGTCATTCAGATCATCATCCACCTTTGTAGATAAGTTAGTGAACTGATCCGAAAGTTCAGCTACTTTCTCCGATAGTGAACTTATTTCCTCAGTGTGTTTTTCTGAACCAAGTTTCAGAATGTCCATTTGTGTTGAAATCGTATCTACTGTGTCCCTTAAGTTTTCTTAAGTTTTTGCAAGTTGCGTAACCGAATCGGTAGATGCAACCGAGTCAGTCTTAGCTTGTAAGGTCTCATGATTTTCATGAACAACAGTTTGCAGTTTTTTATGGCTGCTTCGTGATTCTGTAATGTATTTTCATGCCGCGAAAAAATAGGTTGGAAATGCTCACAAATTTGTGTTTTTACGTCATTACAGACTTTTTGACATTTCGATTCGATTTTATGTAACTCAGTAGTTAAATCTTCACTTGTTTGTTCAAGCGTGTATCTAACCTTTGAAGATTTTGTTCCATTGTGTCTAACTTTCGAAGATTTTGTTCCATTGTGTCTAGCTTTTGAAGCTTTTGCTGTGTTTGTCCTATTTGTTGTATTAATTGTAATAACAATGCACTGGTGTCTGAAACATGTTCCTCAGTACTTTTCGGCAGTGAATTTGCACCGGCAACATTCACATTTTGACAAGCAGAAAATGTGTCTTGACTTATTTGAGAAAACGGTGAGGACCCAAAACCTGAATCTACAGTATTTGCGAGATTGTGTCCTGTCATTTCGGATTCCTGAGGCGAGCTGTTGCCGACCGATCGATCGATAATGCATCCCTGTTCACTAACTGTTTCACTGTCTACGCCATTATTTGCCGCCCGCTCCATTTCTATATGCACAATTACCAAATTACCACTTTGAAGCTGGCCGTTGTGGCCGAGCGGTTCTAGGCGCTTCAGTCTGGAACCGCGCGAAAGCTACGGTCGCAGGTTCGAATCCTGCCTTGGGCATGGATATGTATGATGTCCTTAGGTTAGTTAGGTTTAAGTAGTTCTAAGTTCTAGGGGACTGATGACCTCAGTAGTTAAGTCCCATAGTGCTCAGAGCCATTTGAACCATTTTTGAACCACTTTGAATATCTGTTAATTCATTACACAGTGGTGCTGATAAGCTACGCTCCTTGTCACTATTATTTCTCAGTTTACTTTGGAGCCTAGTGTTACGTTTTTCATACGCCATTGTCACAATATTTCACATGATAACACAGAAAAGCACAATTTGAAGAGCAAAATAAGAAAACACATTAACATAGCACTGAAAATAATATCTAGTTAATTGCAAGCACAGCTGCGAAACACTTGGTGCAAATCTACATGCATGCCACAACTGTTTTACTGTACAACATTGAAAAACTACAACTACAAAGGAAATTCTCTCTATGATTGTGCATTAGCAATAAACAATAGCTACACTAATTACACAAACTACAAGAAAAAAATCAGAAGATTCCAGTGAGGTATCCTGGCAGGGTCGCCATATGAAACGTCCCCTTAGAAAAATTATTCACTTACTGTGCTGATAAATCTCTTACATTATTTGATTTTCAAACAGCTGAGCAAAACTGAACGTACTCACACATTTTGCTCTTTACCTATTCTGATTAACACTAAACTGACACACAATATTTTCTAGCGCAACGCAATCTGACTTTGAATAATCCCTACAAAAGAATGGTCCTGACTAACATTAACCTATTCCTTTCACAAATCACTTTCCTCACAAAAATCTTCGTTACTCGAACTACTGCAATTCAGCGAGCTCCACTACTGCCAGCTAAATAAAAGATTCTAACTACTGAAGGCACTAATTACTGATAGGCATAGTTAGCAAATGAAAAATTTCGATAAAGAACAAACCATGTATTTACCTTAATAGTGTTCAAAAGTCATAATATATATAGCAGTTCATGACATCCATTCTTACAAATGTACTGTTTCTGATGGACACACGTCCAGATCATCCACTCTCAAAAATTCCGCCATCGCTCTCCCCACATCCACCACTGCTAGCGGCTCACCTCCAACTGCGCAACGCTACGCGCTGTTAACAGCCAACTGCCCAACACTACAATAGCCAACAACAATGCAAACCAGCCACAGACTGCACGCAGCACAGCCAGTGATTTTCATACAGAGCGCTACGTGGCGGTGGCGTTACCAATATAAGAACCTAAACAGCCTACTTACAAAAGTAAATCGTGTTTAAAATGTTTTTGCAGTGCACCAACGTTAATCGGTGGTCAACAAACCGTCGTCAGCCAACTGTGCATTTGGCCGCGGTAAACTCTGTACCTTGCAATGGAACGTGCCCTGGCGACGCAAAGATGTGTTTGTCCCGTTAATGAAGACTGCTACTATTAATTGTTGCCTGTCTAATATCTATTTACAGCTAATGTGGTCTGGACTAAGTTTCATCCAATCACTGAAAATTAGAATTACTTCATAAATAAAAACAGGTTAGCAACACTGTTGTTTACATAAGTAAGCTACATGTCAGTTGCAGGCTTGTAGCCATAATGTCAGGTACCAATTTCTACTTAAATGGCTTAACAAAGACGTAGACTGTTAATGAAACAAAATAATAGTAATAAAGCATCCTTGTTACTCTAATTTTGACATGAACATACGTGCTGTAACAGTTATACACATGAGGCCCAATATAATCATGTTTTGCATTATTTATACCAAAAATATCCTAACATATTAAATTATGAGGGAAAGTGCTCCAAACCATAACTTTGTATGTGGCATTTTTTCAGAAATACTCTGCACCTCGTAATGTTTATAATGGACCTATGACTTTTATGACAATACAGTTTGTAGTGAGGCATTTTGAGAAATACATAGCTGTGATGGGCACTCTTTTCTGCAAAAGTAAGCATAGCATATGTGGCTTTCCTAGCAATATACTGCACCTGGTAATGTGTATGGTGGAAAGCCATAACGCTTATCTCAACAGTATTTGTAGACAGGCATTATTGAGTACATTGCTAATATGGGCGCTCTTTTTTGCAGTAGTGAGATTAGCATTGTGTGGCTTTTCTAGCAATGGTCTGCACCTGTTAAAGTTTATAATGGCAACCTACAGCTCTTATCACAACAGAATTTGTAGCAAGATATTTTCAATAATGCATTCCTATGATGGGGCACTGTTTTCTGCTATAGTAAGCAATGCATATGTGGCTTTCTTAGCAATACTCTGCACCTGCTAATGTTTATGATGGCAACCCATAACCTCTGCCACAACTGTATTTGTAGTGAGGCATTTTTCAGTGAGACAGTGCTGTAATAAGGAATTCACTTCTGCAAAGGTGGGCATTTAATACGTGAAAAAACTGCATCAATATCAGTGACAGAGTGAGGGAGGGATTTTTCCTCAGTAACAACTTAAAGTATGACACTTCTTACAGACAACCTACAGCATTACGGTTTCGCTTTCATATCTTCCGAAGTAACACAATCGTTAACTAATTATTGCTCTTCCACTGATCCCTAAAGTATTAGACATTGCTGACAAAATTCCATTGCCTTTTGTAGCTGTGAGAATTTGTTTTTGGTGGCAAATTTTTTACCACAAATTTGTCTTCAATTCCATCCATTTTCTGATTCCATACAGTTGTACCTAATACTGTGTAAAGTACTGCTACAGGCATGACTGGCTAGAATTAACAATGTAATTCAAATCTGGGCACAGTTTGTCATTACATCAACATTTTTCTAGAAATCTACAACCCCAGATCACATAAGTGTTAATGAAACAAAATAATAGTAATAAAGCATCCTTGTTACTCTAATTTTGACATGAACATACGTGCTGTAACAGTTATACACATGAGGCCCAATATAATCATGTTTTGCATTATTTATACCAAAAATATCCTAACATATTAAATTATGAGGGAAAGTGCTCCAAACCATAACTTTGTATGTGGCATTTTTAGCCCCACACACTTATGTTTGAAGCAAATCATATTGTAAACAAAGGGTAGTGGTTAATACGGAAACGATTTAACAAACAAATTATCCAAAACTGACATTTTGTGTTATTACAAAAATGATTATTTATTTTGTGCCTATGTGTTTACTGCATAGTCACAAGTTTAAGCTAATCTAGGTGATAATTGTGAGCAGAAGTGCAGTAAAATAATCTCTAATCTGAAAGGTTCTCATAATAAACAATGTGCTCTTTTAATATTTCAAAACTGTTGGGCATTCACATATTTGTTGTTACAGTAGAAAATTAAAGAGATGTTTAGGATGTATAGCGAACATACTACAGAACTATCCCATTATATTTTATCCCACTCGCTTTTACTCTCACACTCTCAAAATGTAATGGAGTCATTTGTTCTCAAATTTAAGTAAATACACAGAAACTGAACATGTATATAAATAACAAATTACCGCATTGCTCTCACAGCCAATGTGATACGAGAAATCTATCTTTAATAATGAATTATCAACAGTTCGACACTAAAAAAATCTCTCTGACAAGCAGCAGCTGGCTAATTGTTTGTAGGCAGCACATCCTGTCCCTGGCAACCGCAGCCTCAAATTTCTCATCACACACCCAGTTCAGTGAGTACTTTTATGTTCCGTAGATAACAGAAAAAAATAGATTACATGCTGAAATAATCGGAAAAATTAAAAATACGGCGAAATCCCGTAACTACACTCCTGGAAATTGAAATAAGAACACCGTGAATTCATTGTCCCAGGAAGGGGAAACTTTATTGACACATTCCTGGGGTCAGATACATCACATGATCACACTGACAGAACCACAGGCACATAGACACAGGCAACAGAGCATGCACAATGTCGGCACTAGTACAGTGTATATCCACCTCCCATGGAGACGATCGTAGAGATGCTGGATGTAGTCCTGTGGAACGGCTTGCCATGCCATTTCCACCTGGCGCCTCAGTTGGACCAACGTTCGTGCTAGACGTGCAGACCGCGTGAGACGACGCTTCATCCAGTCCCAAACATGCTCAATGGGGGACAGATCCGGAGATCTTGCTGGCCAGGGTAGTTGACTTACACCTTCTAGAGCACGTTGGGTGGCACGGGATACATGCGGACGTGCATTGTCCTGTTGGAACAGCAAGTTCCCTTGCCGGTCTAGGAATGGTAGAACGATGGGTTCGATGACGGTTTGGATGTACCGTGCACTATTCAGTGTCCCCTCGACGATCACCAGTGGTGTACGGCCAGTGTAGGAGATCGCTCCCCACACCATGATGCCGGGTGTTGGCCCTGTGTGCCTCGGTCGTATGCAGTCCTGATTGTGGCGCTCACCTGCACGGCGCCAAACACGCATACGACCATCATTGGCACCAAGGCAGAAGCGACTCTCATCGCTGAAGACGACACGTCTCCATTCGTCCCTCCATTCACGCCTGTCGCGACACCACTGGAGGCGGGCTGCACGATGTTGGGGCGTGAGCGGAAGACGGCCTAACGGTGTGCGGGACCGTAGCCCAGCTTCATGGAGACGGTTGCGAATGGTCCTCGCCGATACCCCAGGAGCAACAGTGTCCCTAATTTGCTGGGAAGTGGCGGTGCGGTCCCCTACGGCACTGCGTAGGATCCTACGGTCTTGGCGTGCATCCGTGCGTCGCTGCGGTCCGGTCCCAGGTCGACGGGCACGTGCACCTTCCGCCGACCACTGGCGACAACATCGATGTACTGTGGAGACCTCACGCCCCACGTGTTGAGCAATTCGGCGGTACGTCCACCCGGCCTCCCGCATGCCCACTATACGCCCTCGCTCAAAGTCCGTCAACTGCACATACGGTTCACGTTCACGCTGTCGCGGCATGCTACCAGTGTTAAAGACTGCGATGGAGCTCCGTATGCCACGGCAAACTGGCTGACACTGACGGCGGCGGTGCACAAATGCTGCGCAGCTAGCGCCATTCGACGGCCAACACCGCGGTTCCTGGTGTGTCCGCTGTGCCGTGCGTGTGATCATTGCTTGTACAGCCCTCTCGCAGTGTCCGGAGCAAGTATGGTGGGTCTGACACACCGGTGTCAATGTGTTCTTTTTTCCATTTCCAGGAGTATATAATCGTAATTTTTCATTCTGAAGTATGTCTGAATTTATGTTACCTTATTGGAAATGTTCATTAATTATAGCACGGCGAACTTCTCTTCCAGGTAATGTGTCATCACGATACATCTGCTGTCCAGGTAGCACAGGTCCGTTATCTTCAATGTTGGGGCCTCTCTCGTCACGTAACTGATTTAAAAGTCGAGAAATTTCTGGATCTTCTGGTGGTTCTTCACTGCCTGTACTCCTAGCAATATTATGCAAGACAGCCGTACCCACAATTATTGACATTGCTTTCTGTGGATTACATCTTATTCCTACAGATAATACGGGAAATCTCCTCTTCCACAAGCCATATTTTCTCTCAACAGTGTTTCTAGTTTTAATATGAGGCCTGTTATATCGATGCTCTGCTTCATTTTGCGGATTTAAAAGTGGAGTTAACAAGTAGGACCTCCATGCATAACCACTATCTCCCAATAAGTGACCTCGTGGTATTTCTCCGTTTTCAAATTGAGCTCTGCGAGCGCAGTTGAGAAATATGGTACTGTCGTGTACAGAGCCCGGCCATCGAGCGACAATACCTCTTATTAACAGATTGTGATCACTAATGGTTTGACAGTTAAAGGAAAAATATGATTTCCTATTGCGGAAAGGTACCGCATTATGTCGTCCAGGAGACTGAATTTTTATGTGGGTGCAATCCAAGGTACCAAGAACGCCAGGTTATTGGTCCAATTGACTAAAACCTTACATCACAGAGCGCACTTCTTCTCTTGTAGGAAATTTTATAAAGCGAGGAGACACTGATGCTATGATGTCTGATACATCACTGATGATTCGCTGTGCTGTCGTACGATGTACATTACTGTTGTCCCCTATAAGAATGTTGAATGCACCTGTTGCATATGCCCTTAAAGTAATCAAAAGTCTGTTCATCGGCGAAATAGGGTTACTCCGATCAGTGGGAAATTCTAACTTGGTTTCATAACCACCACTGTGTTTCTTTTGACAGACGAAATCTCTCTTCAGACTTCCCGTCACCATAATCTTCAAAAGGGTTTCCCCTTTCCACAATCAATCCAACACGGATTCGGCCACGATTTAAATGGTCAAGGTATAACAATTCTTCCTCAGTGCCATCCATAACATCAAAACGCGCCGCCATCTTAATAGCGTAAGCTTCTAAAAGCGCGGTCATGCCGAGAAAACCGGGAAAGAAACCCGGTTAAATACAACCGCGGTCGATTCCCTCGTTTAACTTAGATCGATGTTGAAGCACCAGAATTTTGCGTTGAACAGGATTATATATCGACTTAACCGCGGTTAACTGTTAATCGCCGCGCGGGGTTAGCCGAGCGGTCTTGGGCGCTGCAGTCGTGGACTGTTCGGCGGATCCCGGCGGAGGTTAGAGTCCTTCCTCGGGCATAGGTGTGTGTGTTTGTCCTTAGGATAATTTAGGTTAAGTAGCGTGTAAGCTTAGGGACTGATGACCTTAGCAGTTAAGTCCCATAAGATTTCACACACATTTGAACATTTTTTGAACTGTTAATCGAGATAGGTGCACTCGGCCATGAGAAGTACAACTGCTTCCAGTTCAACTTTCAATTGATCTGGGGCTCTAGCCTCTCAGGGTCTGCTACATTGCTGACTATTGCTTCACATTTCATTCTAGGACAAGAAAAATTCCCAGCAATTTTTGAGTCATCTAAAGCCTTACCAATCAATTTATTATGAATGGTGGGCTCCATGTGGTTCCCAAGTCGCGCAGCGACCGTAAACCATAAAACTACCAAATTTGCAGCAACCAGTCGCAAAATCATTTTAAATGCACCGAAGATGGCTGTTGATCGTTGAAATCGATTTGCAAAAGTGAATAAATAAAACATGATTTTGCGACTGGTTGCTGCATATTTGGTAATCAATTTATTAGTAAACTCCATCGAGCTGAAGCTCTGCTGGTGTTTTACGGTACGAAACGCATATACTGCCTCAGCTGCTGCTATCTTCAGGTCACTTTCACTGCAGGTTTGCAGGAAGAACTCTGCGATTCTTTGCGGTGTGCCTTGTGAACCACAGCACTTTGGTCCTTTTTAGTGTTAAGGTGACTCATAACATATGATCTCCCACCATGTGGCATAGAGACGAAACACTTGAAAGTAAATAAACTTAAAATGAGAATAGTAATAAGCTATGAAGGGTGAATCACCCAAAACTTGCACCGCATATATCTCGGAAACGTACATTGGTACTGATGTGCGGTTTTTACAGAATGGGTTGGTAGTCAGGGGTTCTTATTGTCAATCAACAGATGGCAATAATACAGGGTTATTACAAATGACTGAAGCGATTTCACAGTTCTACAATAACTTTATTATTTGAGATATTTTCACAATGCTTTGCACACACATACAAAAACTCAAAAAGTTTTTTTTAGGCATTCACAAATATTCGATATGTGCCCCTTTAGTGATTCGGCAGACAACAAGCCCATAATCAAGTTCCTCCCACACTCGGCGCAGTATGTCCCCATCAATGAGTTCGAAAGCATCGTTGATGCGAGCTCGCAGTTCTGGCACGTTTCTTGGTAGAGTAGGTTTAAACACTGAATCTTTCACATAACCCCACAGAAAGAAATCGCATGGGGTGAAGTCGGGAGAGCGTGGAGGCCATGACATGAATTGCTGATCATGATCTCCACCACGACCGATCCATCGGTTTTCCAATCTCCTGTTTAAGAAATGCCAAACATCATGATGGAAGTGCAGTGGAGCACCATCCTGTTGAAAGATGAAGTCGGCGCTGTCGGTCTCCAGTTGTGGCATGAGGCAATTTTCCAGCATGTCCAGATACACGTGTCCTGTAACGTTTTTTTCGCGGAAGAAAAAGGGGTTGTAAACTTTAAACTGTGAGATTGCACAAAAAACATTAACTTTTGGTGAATTGCGAATTTGCTGCACGAATGCGTGAGGATTCTTTACCGCCCAGATTCGCACATTGTGTCTGTTCACTTCACCATTAAGAAAAAATGTTGCTTCATCACTGCTCTTCCATGAGCTGTTGCAACCGCGCCGAAAATTCAAAGCGTTTGACTTTGTCATCGGGTGTCAGGGCTTGTAGCAATTGTAAACGGTAAGGCTTCTGCTTTAGCCTTTTCCGTAAGATTGTCCAAACCGTCGGCTGTGGTACGTTTAGCTCCCTGCTTGCTTTATTCGTCGACTTCCGCGGGCTACGCGTGAAACTTGCCCGCACGCGTTCAATCGTTTCTTCGCTCGCTGCAGGCCGACCCGTTGATTTCCCCTTACAGAGGCATCCAGAAGCTTTAAACTGCGCATACCATCGCCGAATGGAGTTAGCAGTTGGTGGATCTTTGTTGAACTTCGTCCTGAAGTGTCGTTGCACTGTTATGACTGACTGATGTGAGTGCATTTGAAGCACGACATGCGCTTTCTCGGCTCCTGTCCCCATTTTGTCTCACTGCGCTCTCGAGCGCTCTGGCGGCAGAAACCTGAAGTGCGGCTTCAGCCGAACAAAACTTTATGAGTTTTTCTACGTATCTGTAGTGTGTCGTGACCATATGTCAATGAATGGAGCTACAGTGAATTTATGAAATCGCTTCAATCATTTGTAATAGCCCTGTACTTATGAAGTGTATACGCATTTTTTTAATAATGGAACAATCCCTATTCACATTAGCACACTAAAATTAGAGTAGATTAGTATGTCAGCGGTGTTTGCTGACGGATTCTAATGCGAGTCGTTTGCGAAGTATCGTATTTTGAAAAGTTTACCCACCGACATTTGTTTGCGCCTTCCAACCTGCGTATGATGTTATGTTTGCTTGCAGTGTGTTTGTGTGTGTTCGTCACTTCGTCGAGTGCATTGCGACTTTCTAATCACAGTGTGTAACAGACCAAACAGTAGGTCGTGAGTGAACGATAGGATGTACCATTGCAGAAAAAGCCGACATGCTCACCCTTTATGGAGAGTGTAGGAAGAATGCGGTTCGTTTTTGTACAGTGTATGCGGTACGATATTCCAATAGAGGTCAACCATCTCGGCAGTTATTTATCAGCCTCTTTAACCGTTACGCGAAAGTGGTGGTGTAACACGTAGACAACGTAACAGAAGGAAACAGGTGATGACAGAAGAGGGGAAATTAATATTCTTGTCGTTTTTGCAACTGATCCGCATGTTTCCTCTCGCGCAATCTCACGAGGAAGTGAGATGAGTCAGGCAAATGTCCTACACATTCTCTAACGACATGCGTAGTAGGGGGGCTACAGGGGTGCGGCCCCACATTCCACTGTTGCCAGAGTATCCAAGATGGCGGCGATGAAGTCATCCAATATGGCGTCGTGTAGACTTGGCAACAGCGCATGACGTCATTCAAGATGGCGGATTTTGGCGGGAAGATAGGCCAATTGGGCTAGCTCCACTAACCCAACCATCCAGAATAAAACCTAACTCAGCAGACAGCCACCTCTTCCTAGGGGTTGGTGGGAAAAGGACTCAGCCTGCACTAGGCTGATGGATAGAGGAAGGAATTTACTTGATTTATTTTGGAGCAGTTTATTTAGGGTGGCTGTCTGGTGAATTACATTAGTGGAGATGAGCTTTGTTTGCAACAATTTTCTAAGGTTGGTAGTGAACCCCAAGTGAGCTTTGTTTACTGTCCAAATTAACTTTGGCGCCAGTTCGTAGGAGGAAGTGGCGGTAGGGTGAGTTGGGTTATTGGAGGTAGCCCAATTGATCTTCTTCCCACAATTTTCTTAGTTTAGCAGTGAAGCCTCAAGTGACTTATCTTCCAGCGATTTTCTTACAAGGGAACCTCCCCATCGCACCCCTCTCAGACTTAGTTATAAGTTGGTACAGTGGATAGGCCTTGAAAAGTTGAACACAGATCAATCGAGAAAACAGGAAGAAGTTGTGTGGAACTATGAAAAAATAAGCAAAACCTACAAACCGAGTAGTCCATGTGGAACATAAGCAAAATCAAGGTGATTATGAACCTAAGAGCACTGTGGTCCCGTGGTTAGCGTTTGCAGCTGTGGAACGAGAAGTCCTTGGTTCAAATCTTCCCTTGGGTAAAAAGTTTGATTTTTGATTTTCAGACAATTATCAAAATTCAGGCACTCACACATAATCAACTTCGCTCTCCAAAATTCCAGGACATGTTCAGATTTGCTTGGACACACGGAAAAATTTGAAAAAGTTAAAAACTTATGTTTTGACAGAGCACTGTGCGACTGTGAAACTGTTGCATTCATTTGTTGCAGTTTATGTGACAAATTCTTATGTTTTCATCATTTTTTGGGAGTGATTATCACATCCACAAGAAAACCTAAATCGGGCAAGGTAGAAGAATCTTTTTACCCATTCCCCAAGGGTACAAGTTAGGTGGGTCGACAACATATTCCTGTCATGTGATGCATATGCCATCACCAGTGTCGTATAGAATATATCAGACGTGTTTTCCTGTGGAGGAATCAGTTGACCTATGACTTTGCGATCAAATGTTTTCGGTTCTCATTGGAGAGGCACGTCCTTTCGGCCACTAATCGCACGGTTTTGCGGTGCAGTCACAAAACACAGACATTAAACTTATTACAGTGAACAGCGACGTCAATGAACGAACGGACAGATTGTCACTTTGCAAAAATAAAGAAAGTAAAATTTTGTCTCGAGGGAAGACTTCAACCAAGGGCCTCTCGATCCGCAGTTGCTCACGCTAACCACAGGAGCACGGCGCTCCTTAGCACGCAGATTCCTAGATTGTTGCCTGTGTTGTGCATGGACTGCTCACTTTGTATATTTTGCTTATTTTTTTCATAGTTCTACACAACTTCTTCTTGCTTCCTCGATTGATCTGTGTTCAGTTTTTCAAGGCCTATCAACTGTGCCAACTTATAACTAAATCTGAGGGGGGTGCGATGGGGAGGTTCCCTTGTTAGGAGTGATGCACTATCCTGTTGGAATTTGAACTTCCCGCCATTTTTTCTGGAGGGTTGGGTTAGTGGAGGTAGCTCAATTGACCTATCTTCCCGCCAAAATCCGGCAATTAGAATGACGTCATGCACTCTTGCCAAGTCTACACGACGCCATCTTGGATGACGTCATCGCCGCCATCTTGGATACATCTGTTAACGATTGAATGTGGGGCCGCACACCTGTAGCCCCCCTACTATGGGTTCCATACCTGACACAACTCTTTGCATCAAGAGCCAGATGGAAACGATTATGAGAATTTCGTTTTGTATATAGGCATTAAGTCAGGATATTCCAGACGTATAATGTATCCTGTCTAGTTATGAAGCCACTTTTACCAATCATGGCCAGGCAAACCGCCAAAACATGCACTATCGGTTTGTTGGCAGCGCCTGGCGGCTTCCTCAGGTGCAACATCAGTGTCCATGGAGTGTAAATGTGTGGTGTGGGATAGTGAACCATCAGACTTAGATGGAACACTGAGAGACCAGAAGTATCGCAGCCTCCTTATAGACAATCTTCCATGGATGCTAGATGACATTTCTTTGCAGACTAGGAGGGAATTGTGGTACCAACAAGATGGCTGCCCAGCCCCTAGTGCTCGAAATACTACAGCGAGCCGGCCAGTGTGGCCGTGCTGTTCTAGGCGCTTCAGTCTGGAACCGCGTGACCGTTACGGTCGCAGGTTCGAATCCTGCCTCGGGCATGGATGTGTGTGATGTCCTTAGGTTAGTTAGGTTTAAGTAGTTCTAAGTTCTAGGGGACTGATGACCACAGATATTAAGTCCCATAGTGCTCAGAGCCATTTGAACCATTTTTACTACAGCGTGTTTTTACGAATTGTTTCCAAATCGTGGGACTGGAAACAGGGGACCTGTATCTCGGGCGGCTCCGTCCCCAGATTTGACGCCTGAAGACTTTTCTCTGTGGGGAAAGACGCTATCTACAAGGACATACCAGCTACATGCAATGATAAGAAACGACGTATTACTAGAGCCTACTCGGACATCTCTGCTGAAATGCTAGCACGTATCCAGCAGTCGTTCCATACAAGACTGGATGCATGTACGATCACCGTGGTCATTTTGAATACAACCTGCGATGGTCCATTTTGAATACAACCTGTGATGGTCAGTTGTCTCGTTACTGGTCAAAATCCACATTCCTCGTGTATGCACTTGGGTTGTGCTTTAGTGTACACTACCAAAGGTACTGTACAAGTGGCAGTGTGGCAACTTTTCAAAATATACTACTGGCCATTAAAATTGCTACACCACGAAGATGACGTGCTACAGACGCGAAATTCAACCGACAGGAAGAAGATGCTATGATATGCAATTAATTAGCTTTTCAGAGCATTCACACAAGGTTGGCGCCGGTGGCGATACCTACAACGTGCTGACATGAGGAACGTTTCCAACCGATTACTCATACACAAACAGCAGTTGAAAGGCGTTGCCTGATGATACGTTGTTGCGATGCTTCGTGTAAGGAGGAGAAATGCGTACCATCACGTTTCCGACTTTGATAAAGATCGGATTGTAGCCTATCGCGATTGCGGTTTATCGTATCGCGACACTGCTGCTCGTGTTGATAGAGATCCAATGACTGTTAGCAGAATATGGAATCGGTGGGTTCAAGAGGGTAATACGTAACGCCGTGCTGGATTCCAACGGCCTCGTATCACTAGCAGTCGAGATGACAGACATCTTATCCGCATGGCTGTAACGGATCGTGCAGCCACGTCTCGATCCCTGAGTCAACAGATGGGGACGTTTGCAAGACAACAACCATCTGCACGATCAGTTCGACGACGTTTGCAGCAGCCTGGACTATCAGCTCGGAGACCGTGGCTGCGGTTACCCTTGACGCTGCATCACAGACAGGAGCTCCTGCGATGGTGAACTCAACGACGAACCTGGGTGCACGAATGGCAAAACTTCATTTTTTCGGATGAATCCAGGTTCTGTTTACAGCATCGTGATGGTCGCATCCGTGTTTGGCGACATCGCGATGAATGCACATTGGAAGCGTGTATTCGTCATCGTCATACTGGCGTATCACCCGGAGTGATGCTACAGGGTGCCACCGGTTACACGTCTTGTTCGCACTGACGGCACTTTGAACAGTGGACGTTACATTTCAGATGTGTTACGACCCGTGGCTCCACAATTCATTCGATCCCTGCGAAACCCTACATTTCAGCAGGATAATGCACGACCACATGTTGCAGGTCCTGTACGGGCCTTTCTGGATACAGAAAATGTTCGACTGCTGCCCTGGCCAGCGTATTCTCTAGATCTCTCACCAATTGGAAATGTCTGGTCAATGCTGACCGAGCAACTAGCTCATCACAATTCGCCAGTCACTACTCTTGATGAACTGTGGTATCGTGTTGAAGCTGCATTGGCAGCTGTACCTGTACACGCCATCCAAGCTCTGTTTGACTCAATGCGCAGGCGTATCAAGGCCGTTATTACGGCCAGAGGTGGTTGTTCTGGGTTCTGATTTCTCGGGATCTATGCACCCAAATTGCGTGAAAATGTAATCACATGTGAGTTCTAGTATAATATATTTGTCCAATGAATACCCGTTTATCATCTGCATTTCTTCTTGGTGTAGCAATTTTAATGGCCAGTAGTCTACCGTATCTCGTAAACGACTGGCAGTATAATCCCGCAACAAACACCACTGACATTCAAGTTTACCCAACTGAGCAGTGTAGCTCGATCAGCCATATTCCAGCCGCCGGTGTGGGTCATCTTTCAGGTGGTGTGCGGAGAGCGCGCGCTGGCGCCACCTACCGGGGCGATCGGTAGCGAGAGGAAAAGCTGGGGGAGAGGGTGGGGTTATGCTTTTGGACGCCGAGCAGTAAGCGTGTTTTGGAAACTATGGCGGACAGCAAGGAGGGCACATCTAAAAGGGGCTGTTCCCCGCGTGACGTCGGCGTGGCAAATATCGCCGGCGTGGAAAGAGACGTTACTGGGAAGTCGACGAATAAAGCAAGCAGGGAGCTAAACGTACCACAGCCGACGGTTTCGAAAATCTTACGGAAAAGGCTAAAGCAGAAGCCTTACCGTTGACAATTGCTACAAGCCCTGACACCCGATGACAAAGTCAAACGCTTTGAAATTTCGGCGCGGTTGCAACAGCTCATGGAAGAGGATGCGTTCAGTGCGAAACTTGTTTTCAGTGATGAAGCAACATTTTTTCTTAATGGTGAAGTGAACAGACACAATGTGCGAATCTGGGCGGTAGAGAATCCTCACGCATTCGTGCAGCAAATTCGCAATTCACCGAAAGTTAACGTGTTTTGTGCAATCTCACGGTTTAAAGTTTACGGCCCCTTTTTCTTCTGCGAAAAAAAAAAAACGTTACAGGACACGTGTATCTGGACATGCTGGAAAATTGGCTCATGCCACAACTGGAGACCGACAGCGCCGACTTCATCTTTCAACAGGATGGTGCTCCACCGCACTTCCATCATGATGTTCGGCATTTCTTAAACAGGAGATTGGAAAATCGATGGATCGGTCGTGGTGGAGATCATGATCAGCAATTCATGTCATGGCCTCCACGGTCTCCCGACTTAACCCCATGCGATTTCTTTCTGTGGGGTTATGTGAAAGATTCAGTGTTTAAACCTCCTCTACCAAGAAACGTGCCAGAATTGCGAGCTCGCATCAACGATGTTTTCGAACTCATTGATGGGGACATGCTGCGCCGAGTGTGGGAGGAACTTGATTATCGGTTTGATGTCTGCCGAATCATTAAAGGAGCACATATCGAACATTTGTGAATGCCTAAAAAAAATTTTTGAGTTTTTGTATGTGTGTGCAAAGCATTGTGAAATATCTCAAATAATAAAGTTATTGTAGAGCTCTGAAATCGCTTCAGTCATTTGTAATAACCCTGTATAATATTTCCCTGGATACATTTATCTCTGAATTGTAATAACATTTGTGTTACGTTTCAGTTTGAACTAATAATGTGTCTGAGAGACGTGTGTATAATTCTGAAATCAGTAGTTTCCTAAATTCTTACCAGTTATTGAGAGGCCAGTTGTTATTGTGTGTTTAATAGCCTGTAACGGATTCTATTGATGGTGGTACTAGAGTTCCTTCAATGACAGTAGATCGATATTGTAATTAATTTAATGTATTAATATTACTGGTGATGTGTTGTAATGAGTTATTGTGTTTCTAGTTATATAAGGCAGATGCCAGTCTGTTGTAGATACCCACTAGTTCTGGGATTTTCTCGCGCCCATTCGTGACCTTTGCTGCGCCCGTCTAGGGATCCATGTCGAACCTGTATTGGAAACAGCTGAGCGGGCGGCCGTCCATTTTCTGAGCGTAGTTGTTGAATCTCACGAGCTTGTTTGCTCACATGGAATTTTATATTTTATATGCTAAATTATTTGGTGCTTACCATTTAAGTAACCTATTGTGTGCCATGGTATCTGATTGTTGCCTGAACTCTGAATTATTTTGGTAATAACAATCACTGTCATAATGAAAGAGTACATTAGTTAAATTTTAGTAAATTGTACTTCAGCTTGATTACGATTTAGAATATATTAAATTTAACTCATTTCAGTAAATGTGTAGTACGAGCTGCATTCAAGTTATAAGGCCTCCGATTTTTTTTCTCCGGACTGGAAAGAGATAGAAACATGCGCATTGTTTTAAAATGAGGCCACGTTCATTGTCAATACGTCCCAGAGATGGCAGCACCGTACGGCAGATAGAATTTTACCGCCAGCGGCGAGAATGACAACTGTTTTAAATACTTAAAATGGTGACGTTGTCCTTACTTGAACAGCGTGCAATCATTCGTTTTCTGAATTTGCGTGGTGTGAAACCAATTGAAATTCATCGACAGTTGAAGGAGACATGTGGTGATGGAGTTATGGATGTGTCGAAAGTGCGTTCGTGGGTGCGACAGTTTAATGAAGGCAGAACATCGTGTGACAACAAACCGAAACAACCTCGGGCTCGCACGAGCCGGTCTGACGACATGATCGAGAAAGTGGAGAGAATTGTTTTGGGGGATCGCCGTATGACTGTTGAACAGATCGCCTCCAGAGTTGGCATTTCTGTGGGTTCTGTGCACACAATCCTGCATGACGACCTGAAAATGCGAAAAGTGTCATCCAGGTGGGTGCCACAAATGCTTACTGGCGAGCACATGGCTGCCCGTGTGGCATGTTGCCGAGCAATGTTGACACGCAACGACAGCACGAATGGGATTTTCTTTTCGTCGGTTGTGACAATGGATGAGACGTGGATGCCATTTTTCAATCCAGAAACAAAGCGCCAGTCAGCTCAATGGAAGCACACAGATTCACCGCCACCAAAAAAATTTCGGGTAACCGCCAGTGCTGAAAAAATGATGGTGTCCATGTTCTGGGACAGCGAGGGCGTAATCCTTACCCATTGCGTTCCAAAGGGCACTACGGTAACAGCTGCGTCCTACGAAAATGTTTTGAAGAACAAATTCCTTCCTGCACTGCAACAAAAACGTCTGGGAAGGGCTGCGCGTGTGATGTTTCACCAAGACAACGCACCCGCACATCGAGCTAACGTTACGCAACAGTTTCTTCGTGATAACAACTTTGAAGTGATTCCTCATGCTCTCTACACACCTGACCTGGCTCCTAGTGACTTTTGGCTTTTTCCAACAATGAAAGACACTCTCCGTGGCCGCACATTCACCAGCCGTGCTGCTATTGCCTCAGCGATTTTCCAGTGGTCAAAACAGACTCCTAAAGAAGCCTTCGCCTCTGCCATGGAATCATGGCGTCAGCGTTGTGAAAAATGTGTACGTCTGCAGGGCGATTACGTCAAGAAGTAACGCCAGTTTCATCGATTTCGGGTGAGTAGTTAATTAGAAAAAAAATCGGAGGCCTTAGAACTTGAATGCACCTCGTAGGCCATAACTGCCGCATTTTTATGAATGTTTAAAATTGAAGTAATTTATTTTCACCTGAACGGTAATTTTTAAAGATGTGTGGTAGTTTTAAGCATGTGATGATTTTATTTGTCAAGTTCTCTTGTCTAGAGGTACCAAATAAAATATTCGGTGAACTGTCGACGGTGATTGCCTGATGTGTTACTTTGGTCCAGTCATACCACCCCACAGCCTATTGTGGTGAGTTTGTGTCGTTGCGTAAAGGGTCTCGACACTTACACCAACTTTTAGCTTGTTAATCTCAATAGAAGTTGTTCTATTTAAAAAGTGTATGTTTGCAAAAAAATACACTTTTTAAGTATTATTACAATTTATTTATTAGCTAACAATACGAGTCCCTGACCCCTAATCCACTCTGTGAAAACGCACTTCAGCAGCAGTTTTCATTTCCGTAATACTTGCGGTGCTGCTTTTAGGTGGTTCTCCCCGTGTGTAAGGTACCGCTCACGCATCGACGCAAGACGCAGAGTTGCAGGGAGTGCGCGCATTGTTTTCTTCTACGTAATTACATTAAAAGTAATTGAGACTCGCCTGCACATCAAGCCTTCTGACTCACATACCGTTCTTCCTCCTCGCAGAAATGGAATTGCATTCAAATGATTTTTCCTACATTTGTATCTTTAGGCATATTCGAAGCGTTCTCCACAATCACAACAACTAATGTCAGTGACGTGCCACGGCAGTTCAAAAAAAAATATGTTCAAATGTGTGTGAAATCTTGTGGGACTTAACTGTTAAGGTCATCAGTCCCTAAGCTTACACACTGCTTAACCTAAATTATCCTAAGGACAAACACACACACCCATGTCCGAGGGAGGACTTGAACCTCCGCCACGGCAGTAAATGTTCGTCTGAAACGTTGCCAACCTGCTTTTATTTCTCCCAATCTATGGCTAGTTTCATTTTCAGTTCGCCAGATGACAACAGCTTCACACCAGAGAACAACATCTTGACACGGAATTCCGAAAATATTTTTGACTTCGGACATTTTACTTACTAAGTGTACATTCGACTGATGAAACTAGTAGACTTTCTGTACAATGTGTAAAGAATTTATTGGCCGTCTGTTATAAGAATAAAAATCTCACTTTTTCTCAACACTGTGGTAACATCAAATCCAAGAAAGATTTACTCAAGAGAGAAAGCGAGAAATATGCTTTTATAAAGAAGTAAGCCATTGTGGTTCACTTAAAGACTGTATTATCCACCAGTTCTTGGAAATATGATAACCCTAGGGGAACACGAAGACCGTAATACCTGAAAAAGTTTAGGAAAGTCATTTATCCAGCAGTGGACTTCAAAGCCCTATTGTTGTCGACAAAACCGTGGAAATCATCTTCGAAGATACCTGCTTAGCCCCTACGTACAGTTATTTTAATCTGTATAACACAGTTTATTTAGTATATGCTGTTTCATATAACGAAACTGAGAAATGAATAGTCAATTTTTGGTAGAACAATTTCCTATTTAAGACTGAGATTAAAATAAATGGCATTTTGTTCCATAAATATTTTTCTATTAGGAACGTATTTTCGGCTAATCGTACCGTCACTGGATGACAGTATCGGGCAATGTTAAGTGAAAGTACGTACATCTTCTGTTATACATCACCTCTGTTGTAGTGACTTAGACTTGTAAGAAATCGTCCAGGATCCAAACTATCACTTAACGTCTACTTTTTATTCAAGTGAATTAACGAATAACAACTGACACGCGATACGCAGAAAAACCAACTGTAACGGGCCGGTTGTACAACGCCCAATAAGCAGCCGGTTAACCTCTAACCCCGGAATAGCGCGAGAAATGCGTTGTACGAACCCGGGCTAACGCCTAACCGGAGAATAAACCCGGGGATAGCTTAGCCGGTGAGTTCTGGCCGGTCAGCGAGCTTAACCACGGAATAAGTTTTAAAGACGGCAGGAATACCCATAGATTCAGACAGCGGTGACGAGTTTTTGGCTGAAGTGTTCATAAAAATGAGGAAGGAGGAGAAAGTGAGACGCCGTCCGAATTATTTTGATGAGTTCGACGACTCAGAATTTATATGCAGATTTCGATTGTCAAAGGAAGCCATGCTTCGTCTTTTCAATCTTGTACGTCAGAAACTGGAACATAGGGTGGACAGGGTAAACTATTTCTCTGTTTTCTAAGATAATACAGTTAAATTGTGTAAAATGTATTTCCTTTCCGTACTTCGTGAATTCCGTTGTGTTATTTCTGTAAATTAGGCACATTAGAACGACGATTCGTGCCAAAATAATCTTGCGTATCTGGCGTGTGTGACAGTTGTTGCAGTAGTAGAAAGGATTGACTCGTATTATTTATAAGACAGTCCCATAATAGACTTAACAAAATCGAAAATCCACACCAGTTATGGGTACTATTTGTATGGCAGTTTTAACAAAAACGTGAATTCTCATGTTGCAAAACGCTTTGATAAAACAGTAGTGTCCCAGTTTCAGACACATGACGTCAATATTGATACACAATGTTTTCTATTGTAAATGACCCTTTTTGTAAACACTACAGCAGTCTCAGAACAACTTTATTTTTAAAAAAATACATTGTGTAATTACTGTGTTGCTATAAAATGTGCAGTGTTTGTTGCTCTTGATGATCAGCTGTTTGACCACTGCAGGTTTTATAATAATAACACAGTAATTACACAATGTATTTCTGAACCATCCGTGTGTATTACTTTTCTTCCTTGATTATGGTTGAAATAACCGGAACTGGTAGAGAATAAAGTTACAATGTACAGCTGATGGCAAGAAAATGGATTTTTCAACTACATAACATCTGTTGACAGTTACCTTTATAAGTTAATAAGAACAGCTTCGGCCTTTAGTGAATATATTTGGATGAGAGGCCCATTTTTGCTTCGGAGCAACAACATTGTATCCCACCATTCTTCACTGAAGTCTGTAAACTATTTGTGCTTACTCAAGCCAAGTCTAACACAGTAAGATCATCAGGAAACTATGGAACATAGCTGTTGTGTTTCTCAACATTAGTATTATCCACACCAGCCCATCTGAAAACACATCGACCTCTCCTTCAGTTTATCTGTATATACTTTACATGACTTCCAGATGTTAATTTTGAATAACTGCATTAAACAGGCTTTGATTTTGCCTATACAGTCAATAGTGGTCTGTGTAATGTCACATTAATGCTTTATTTCAAAATAGTAGCTGAGTAACTGTAGAAGGGCATTAGCTTTTTAAAAAAGAAATTGTATCCTCCTAACATACATATTTGTAAAGTAATTTTCATGATAGATTATCACCATTTGGAATGTGTTGTTCGTCTGGTACAGCACATACTGACGAAACTAAAATGGACTCTAACATGGAAATTAAGTGTTTCCAGACACATGTCCACATAACATCTTTTCTTTATTTGTGTATGAGGAATGTTTGCTGAAAGTTTGGCCGTACCTTTTTGTAACACCCTGTATAATGGGGATCTCCCCACTGTGTCACATCTGCATCGTCCAGTGTGGCTTCAGCCAATCACCATCTCGCTAGAGGTGAATACATTTTTATTTTCTTGCTGGGTCGCAGCCTAGCCTTGTTAATCATGTGCAACGACTTGTAACCTCCGCCTCACTTATCGACCTTAATGACAGTGAAAAATTAAACTGCGTGTACCTAATGGAAATTTGGGAAAAGCAATCGTCACCGAAGTTAATTTGTCGGTAAAGAGGGAGGAAAGGGTTACATCTAAATGAAAGGAAAAATGCAAATGAAACTGGTGGAAATTAATTTTGAAAAGGGGTAAAGTTAATAAAGAAAGTAAATGTGCGGCCGTTACATTAACAATTAACTAGTGGTAATTAGATATTTGAGATTTGGGGGAAATTATGGTCGCCAGTCCTAAGGACAATTACTATAGTAACTGAAAAAGAAAGGTCATTACGCATACAATTAGCACTAGAAGCGTAGCAACTGAAGGTTGACACATGTAGTGTGAAAACTGAAAGTTCGTCAAAAGTAATAAATTTCGCTACACTTTGACTTAATTTAGGAAAAGAATTAATAAAACTGGAAAATCGAAAGTTAATTTAGTGACTGAAGTTAATAGTGAGCTTTCTTTCTGAAGCACATTGAAATTCAGTAAAATACGGTTAGTCTTGGACTACCTCAACAATCATTTCAAAAGCTACTTGAATCTACGCAATTTAGAAATAAGAGATTTAACTTTGAACTTGGATTAAATGATTCTGAACAATTAACAATAGTAAAATTTAGTACGTACCAAGCTGAGCTGCAGTCACAGGTAAGCTAAAATACGGTAACAAAACTCGCACTCTTAATTTGCGCTTGTGTAATCTAAATATTGTAGCCAGCTATGAATACCTTAACTGAACTTTGAAATTAAAGCAGTGAAATCGAATGATGCTGGTGTTTGAATTTCAACGGCACTCAGGTTCATTCCGGAAAAGGAAGCGACCCTGGTTGGTAATGCAATTGGGACAATGAGCAACAAAGGTTCATGCTACATTGCTGTAATTTAGTTATGAAAACGGAACAGTTTGAAAAGCTGAGGTCTGCCATACAGTTCTAAAACTTTACGCGCTTCCAGTCTTCCTTGTTGGTTGATTGAAGATTTGAAGCCGTCGATCGAGGAGGTGGCGACAGTCACTCATTGTCGGCCGTCGCTGTTGCAGAAGCTGGATGCTGGTGCGCCTTCTTCTCGACACGGTCACCAGGCGAAACGGGCTCTTGATGTGCGCCAGCTAATGCTTCCCGTCCGCCACACCGTGTCAGAACTATCATAGCAAGTCGAGCGCAATTACATGCTGCCAAACCCCGAAAGCGCGGCAACTCGCGGGAGCGTCACACAACACACCTGCTCCACTGCACCACCCCAGCCAGACTCTCCCTCTGCCCGCCCTCCACGCGATCGAGTTAACACTGCCAAAGATCCTAAACACTCATCATCAATAAACACTTCCAGGCTAAGTTGCCGTGGTCGATCTGTATAACTTCTTCTCCCTGACGTTTCGTTCTCAACTACGGAGAACATCTTCCGAGGTGAGTCAATGACTGGCTGCTAGGAGCTGGGGCCGCCGCTTATATGGATATCGTAGAGGGCGCCACCGCACGTCACGTGGCGTCGATGTGCAGCTATCTCTGGCTATCGTCTGTTCTCTCGATTATCGATGAAGACACCGGCCGTGAAAGCCTAAATGGAATGATCCTAAACACTTTTGTTCTCCACACGACCTGTCGATGTATTCGTTCGATAGCATAGTTTTCCCTAGGCCAGACCCAGCGTATAAATACAAATAATATTCACAAAACAAACCAACATAAATGCATATATATATATACAAACAGTAAAGCAGTTACAATATATAAAGACACAGAAATGTCATATCTTCAGGTAACAAAATAAGGAAAAAACATTTATAGTGCAGCAGATGGAAATAGGAGGATATGCATTTCCGGCGTTACACGTGCCCCACATTGTCTGAGGATGTTCCTGTAACCTAAACAGACTGAGAAAATGTCTCAAAAAAGAAACAGCGGAAATGCATATGCTCGAAACATCAAGTAAATTTAGCATTCGTTTAATTAACCATAAATCAATTTTTAGACCATAATAATTGACTGGAGGCACTCCTAATCTTAATCCACTCTGTCATCTTACACAAAAGAAAACAGGTTGACAACATATTAAAATTCATAGAAAACATAGAAAATGGTTTAGCTATTCTAAAATCATCAAAATTCCTAACAGTATCAAGAAATGGAATTCTATTTACAAAATTAACCAGAGTACATGGTCATAAAAAACAGGTATATTAAAATACGCATATTAACAATTAATTACATAGAATACACATTTTATATAACCTTTTCATAATTAATATTCTCGTCATGAGAGTCCACTTCACGCTAAACAAGAAAATAATATACAGCAGATCGACAAAAAACATAAATATTGACAACAGAATTCTTACACATAGGCTGTCCGGGAAGAAAAACAACTCCGCCTTCCGTACCCGCAAGTACAAAGAATGCAGCCAGCAGCACAAGAGCCGACAGCAGCACAAGAGCCGACAGCTGCTCCGCCTCGCCAGTATTGTTGCGCCCGCCTGTGCTGCACGCTTGATCTCACTCGCCCTTTTAACGGCATTTCCAGAACGTGCGTTTCACTGAATTCTTTCGGAAAAACCTACTCCCGAGTAATCTCAAGGAGTCCATTAACACTATCACAGTGGATAACTCAACACTGTCCATCATCACACGCATGTACTAGCCTGAAACTTAAAACAGCGTCTAAGTACATCGGCAATGACTAGTAAAACACATATTCATGAAATCTTACAGCTAGTTACAGAATCATATTTACATTGCTTAATCTACTGTGACTCAGCTGAAAACTTAAACTAGCAGCTTGGATTTTTCAATTGATAAATAATCACTCTCTCTTAAATCATTTAGTAAAAATTAATTACTTATTAATTACAACTTCTTTAATGTCCCTTGGTCAGGCAAAAGCATGGCAATCTAGCAAATCGTTTAAATCTTACACTCTATATTTACATACTGTACAAATTACCCATTCTGTGGTATTAATCAATCCTAGGTTGGTACAATTTCAAGTCTACAATGTTCCGTATACACAATAGTTTTCCAGAGCTTGGATACTCTAAGCATTAGGCATTTGTGTGAGGTATACCAATGACTTTATATGGTCCATTAAAAACAAACTTAAATTTAGAGATTTCATTGTCTATCTCGCTCGATTTCTCATGAGCTTTTACAAGTACTAAGTCTCCGATTGCAAACTTAGCAAAACGCGCTTTAGCGTCATGACGACGTATGCAAGCATTGGCTTTTAGCTTCATTACTTCTCGCAAACGATCTTTTTTCACACCAATACTAATGTCAATCCGTGGAGGGAATTTGATTATCTCTTCCACTAAAGTTTTAATTCTGTCATCCAACAGGATTTCCTCTGGAGAAAATCCGGTAGATTCATGTCTCAAGGTGTTCATAATTCTCTCAAATACTGCTATATATTTGCCCCATGCCCTATGGTTGTGATAGCAATAGGTACGGCAAAGTCGGCCTAGCTCGCGCATGTACCTCACAGCGGGATTCCAAGCCGCACAAGAAGCTAAAATATGGATCACCTCGACCCCATTACTTTCCATGACTTCATTCCACAACTTAGAAGTAAATTGTGCCCCATTGTCTGATAGAATCGCCTTGGGCTTACCAATATGAACAAAATAATCGTTCACGAGCTTGCTATAGACCGCTTTGGCTGTAGCTTTCCTAATCGGGTATAGTTTGATGAACTTGGAAAAAGCTTCTAGCACTACTAAAATGTAAGCAAAGTTTCCTGATGACTTGGGCAAAGGTCCGTACAAGTCCACGCACAGTAATTCAAAGGTGTCGTTAGGCCTTATACTTTGCATAGGACCACGACTCGTACAGTTGGTAACCTTCACCTTCTGACATAAATCGCAAGTTTTCACTCTGTCAGTAACGCTTTTTAACATGTTGTTAAAATGCACTACTTCACTCAGCTTTCCTGTACATTTCTTTGGTCCACAGTGACCATACGCCAAATGGTAGTAGTCTATTATTTCCGTGACGTATTTGGTGGGCCAGCATACCCGCCAAATATTACTATCTTCACCCTTACATATGTACAAGATATGATCGTATATCTTGTAATGCTTCCTTAATTTCTCTCCCTCTGGACTCCTTTCGTCATATCGGGTTTTCACCATATTTAAACAACCATCCTCGTTCTGATGACGACGTAGATTCTTACAGATGTTCACTATTAATTTGCGTCCCTCAACTTCTTTAATATAGTATAATTTGACCACTCCATCTGACTCATCTTTCAATACATCTTGATTAGACTCGGGCAACAGCGACAGCGCATCCGCTACGCAATTGTCGGTCCCTTTTACGTAACAGATGTCATAGTTAAATTGCTGTAAATACAGCGACCACTTAGTCAGTCTTTCGTGAAGTAGTTTACAATCCTTCAGATAAGTGAGCGCCTTATGGTCCGTATGAATAATCACCTTACGGTCCCAGAGGTAACCCTTGAACTTCTTGAATCCCCACACGATAGCGAGACACTCTTTCTCAGAAATCGTGTAGTTTCGCTCACTTTTATGATAAAGTTCGACTCGCGAACGCTATCGTCCGGTGTTCCTTATCCTCTCCTTTACCAACTTCTTGGAACAGTTCTACCCCCACCCCGTAATTCGACGAATCCGTTCCCAGATGGAAGGGTAGCGATAAATCGGGATGAAATAGTGTGTTAGATCTTAACAACTCGTCTTTTAATCTCTCGAAAGCGGCCTGACACCCGTAGGTCCTCACAAACGGAACATTTTTGCGTAAGAGGTTATTCAAATTTTCATCATTAAACACTTGTCCTTTTACAAATTTACGGTAAAATCCTGTTAGCCCCAGAAAACTTTTTAACTGTTTCCTAGACTTGGGTGGAGGACAATTCCTTATTGCCTCTAGTTTCTCTGGGTCCTTCGTAATACCAGCAGTGGTAATTACATGCCCTAAAAATTTCAGTTCCTGCTTCACAAATTCGCATTTCTTTAACTTTAGAGTCATTCCGCCACGGCGCAATGCTCCAAGAACTTCATCTAACAGGTCACAATGGTGATGCCAAGTGGCATTGGCCAACAACAGGTCGTCAACATATACAGTTAATCTTGAACTCAAAGCCGGTCCTAGCACTTTATCTAGGGCCCTGATGAATACGGACACAGATATATTAAGTCCAAACGGCAGTACTCTATACTGATAACACCTGCCCGCAAACAAGAAGGCGGTATATGGCCTAGATTCTTCTTCGAGTTCTATTTGCCAGTAACTAGCCGTCAGATCGAGGCGAGTCATGAACTTAACGTCATGAAAACGTTGCAAAATCTCCTCCATACTTCATGGTCTGTCTGTTTCACGTTGAACGACCCTATTCAACGTGCGTGCGTCAATCACAATACGCACACTACCATCCCGTTTTGTTACAATGACCAAACCGTTATTTATGGACTCGTACTTCTTTCAATCACTCCCCATTCGATCATCTTATCTATCTCCCGTTGCACTGCTTCCTTTTTGGACCGCAGTATAGCATACGGTCTCACGAAGAATGGTTCGTGCGGGATTACATGCAACCTGCATTTATATCCTTCCACAAGTCCCGGTTTGTCTGAAAACACACTCTTATTCCTCATTATTACTTCATACAGGCCTCGTCTTTGTTCGTGTGTTACGTTTGACACACCGTCTACAATACTTTCCAATTCACTTTCTACACTATTGTCAATGCCGAGATTCCTCACATTACAGTAGTTCAAATTCATACCGACGTCAATAGCATCCGGCCAGTTAACAATGTGTATAGGCTGGTATTGCCTATGCACACCGTCTCCTGCCTCGTCAAAACTAACTACTATTGTTTTATCTTGTGACGTACATGTCAAAGTTTTGCTTTCACAATTAATCACTGCACGGTACTTTAATAGCCAATCTAACCCGATAATTACTTCCGTAGTTAAGTCTGGCACGACGACAAACTCTTGTTCAAATGGTGCCCCACATATCTCGAAGTTGACAAAAATCTGTTTTGTGACCGGTTTACTGGCCTTCCCAGTAGCACCGATAATTTTCACTCCTGTTACTGGCATAACTACGATGCCGGGTCTGTCTTTCAGTAACTCAAATATTTTCCCAGATACAGCACTCAATTCTGCACCGGTGTCAATCAACACGTTTAGTTGTAGGCCGTGCATATTAACAGACACTACTATCTGTCTACACTTGTCCTCGACTGTTTCTTTATTTTCCCACAGTAAATCCTCATCTATATCCAGGTCATTCCAGAAAAACCATCCAGCTTTGATCCTAAATCCGGCTTATCTGGCGGCTTTTTCAGCCTCTGTTCACATACAGTTTTAATTTCAATACGTTTGTCCTGAGGCTTCGCCTCCAATACCGAGACCTTTTCCTGTAACTCGTCAACTAGTGAGTGTTGCTTTGCTATCAGTTCACTAATTGTCACCTTCGATGATTCCTCTATGGCCAGATTGATCTCATCCGCCAATCTACCTGGAGGAATGTGCCCAGTAGTCTCTGCAATTACATCCTCTGGATGTGCGCAACCCACACTGCTATCGTCCGACCGTATAACGTCAGCTCTAACCTCATACACTCTGTAATCTGCGTGCTTTTATACCAATCGTGTCCGGCTATCACGAAAATTCTCGTAATCTTTCTCCTTAATACTTTCGCAATTTTTAAACTGGAGTTTTGCGTCGGATGGGTCGGCCACTTCTACCACTATAACTTTCGGTAAGGTCTGCCGGTTAGGGCCAGAACTTTCCGTTACTACTTCAACATCCAACTCCTGCGGGACGAAACACGACGAATCTAGCTCGTGCTCCCCATTAACATCAACTATTTCTGGTAAAGTCTGCCGGTTAGGGCCAGAACTTTCTATCACTTCACAAACACTATCTTTCTGCGGGACGAAACGCGGCAAATCCTTCCCGCGCTCCCCATAAACACTTCTCCCGTACAGGCCCCTATAATCTCTTAGTTCGTCGTATAAGCGACCGAACTGCCTTAACCAGACCTCATCCCTCTCTGCATCCCCTCGCTCGTTGACGGACGTGTTATCCGACATCTGATCTTCTCTCAACACTTGCAAATCATTCTTAAACTCAATCTCTAGTTCCGCTGTGGGTGTCACAGCTGCCACTTTATAATCGTTTTCCGGAACACTACTTAAATTGTTCTCACTGACAGTGAATGTATTTTCTACTGCCGTGTCTACAACTGATCTACTACTTGTGGGTGCACTCCTTTCTCCTAACACTGGCACACTCTCCCGCCGTTGATTATTCCATACGGATTTTTTATAACGACGACACCCGGGTTTTCTCTTGTTATTGGGCCGCCAAAATTTCTCCACGCCCGGTCGGCCCCTCACCGGTGCGGCTAATGATTTCGCTGTCTCGTCCCAGCAGATCTGCTCACCGGATGCTGCTGAGGCGGCTTATCACACCCTCTGTCGTTATTACTATTCTGTGAAGCCCGTATCACGTTAGTATGATACTGGTTTCCGTCATTCCTGTTATTATTTGCATTGTACCGATTGTCATTACGGCCCGAACCACTATTGTTATTGCTGTATGCATTATTCCCAAAGTTATCATTGTTGTGGTTGCTGTGGTACCCATTGTTGTTACCACGGCCTCTACCACTATCGCGATTATTGTGCCAATTGTCCTCGTCCTCAACTCTTTCCAGGAAATCATTGATTGTCCTGTAATTGCTTCCTACGTAGCGTTTTGTATCATCTGGAAGCTTCTTGTAGAGTTCCCAGACTATTTCGGATTCCGTGCGGAGATCACGCAAATATTCCAACTTGCGGATCCAGCCCTCACAAAACTCCTTCATCGAGCCGCGCGAATTCGCATCGAAAGGCCTCGATACGACAAATTCGCGCCAGACACTTTGTTGTTTTTGCTCTGACCAGTATTTAGCCAGAAACAGATTTTTAAACTCGTCAAAAGTCAGGTTCGTAATGTTGAGGTTTAAGCCCCAACGCTTGGCATCACCAGCCAGCACATCAATAACCGCACTAATTTTTCTCTGATTAGTCCACGATCTGGGTAAAACTCTTTCACAATTTTCAATGAAATCCGTCGCATGTATACCGCCTTTTTTCAAGGGGTCGAACCGCTCCTCTTTCGTCAACAATTCCGAACTATGTGCACAGATTGGCACATAGCTCTGTTTTTCGTCAAGTTTTTTTCTAATTCCGACACTCTCGTAATTACTTGCCAAGTGGTTGTCGCAAGCGTTTCTACTTCCTTTTTTTCTCTTTGCAGGTATTAGCCTGCTTCCTCACTTTAGTATCTACAGCGGACACTAAAGCCTTTAAAGTTTCCACCTTCTGTTGATCCTCTTTTTTCACTAATTGAATTTGTTCCGTCACCTTATTCTCGATGATCGGAGCAACTGCTTCTCCTATACTTTTATCGTTCCTTCTAATCGGAATCAAAACGAGTATTTATGCTCGCAATTTCCGCCTGAACACCTATCATTTCCTGTTTATGATTACCGATTTCGGTATTAATTACAACAATACCTTCTTTGATTTTGTCAACTTTTGTGTTAACAACTCCAACATTGTTTTTAACAACATTAATAGCTTTGTTCTGATTGTCTAGCTTCTGTTCAATTTTTTCAGACTGAGCTTCTTGCTTGGCAGCCTGAGCTTTAATTTCTGCCGATTGAGTTTCTATCTTGCTAGACTGAGCCTTGATTTCGTTAATCAAAACATTCAATAAATCAGTTAAATTCCCGGAAACTACCGGTTTTACTTCCGTAGCGGCTTCCTCTTTAATTCTTCCCCCGTATTCGTCATCAAGGGATTCACATTTGATTTTCACTTCCGATTCCGAAACATTTTCTAAAGTTTGGAATTCCATTTCTGCTCTTTGTTGCGTTTCGGCGGTCGCGTCTTTCATGCTAGCCGCCTGCCCCTGAACAATGGGTTCCGCGGTGCGCGTTTCCCACTGTTCGACCGATTGTTCCGTATCCAAGTCTACCAAATTTTGGTAATTGTTGCCTTCACTCATTTTAATAATTTTCAAATTAAATGCCAAATCTCAAATCTAATTAGGATTCCTCACACTAATATGCTCGCTGACGTACTGACCATTTCGTAACCAGTACTTTGTTACGAGATTTGCACAATGCAAAATTCGTGTCCAGAACAACCTCAAATTCGCAGACTGTCCTGTCACCAGGTCGCCACGTGTAACCTCCCCCTCGCTTATCGACCTTAATGACAGTGAAAAATTAAAGCGCGTGTACCGAATGGAAATTTGGGAAAAGCAGTCGTCACCGAAGTTAATTTGTCGGTAAAGAGGGAGGAAAGGGTTACATCTAAATGAAAGTAAAAAGGCAAATGAAACTGGTGGAAATTAATTTTGAAAAGGGGTAAAGTTAATAAAGAAAGTAAATGTGCGGCCGTTACGTTAACAATTAACTAGCGGTAATTAGATATTTGAGATTTGGGGGAAATTACAGTCGCCAGTCCTAAGGACAATTACTATAGTAACTGAAAAAGAAAGGTTATTACGCATACAATTAGCACTAGAAGCGTGGCAACTGAAGGTTAACACGTGTAGTGTGAAAACTGAAAGTTCGTCAGAAGTAATAAATTTCGCTACACTCTGACTTAATTTAGCAAAAGAATTAATAAAACCGGAAAATTGAAAGTTAATTTAGTGACTGAAGTTAATAGTGAGCTTTCTTTCTGAAGCACATCGAAATTCAGAAAAATATGATTCGTCTTGGACTACCTCAACAATCATTTCAAAAGCTACTTGAATCTACGCAATTTAGAAATAAGAGATTTAATTTTGAACTTGAATTAAATGATTCTGAACAATTAACAATAGTAAAATTTAGTACGTACCAATCTGAGATGCAGTCACAGGTAAGCTAAAATACGGTAACAAAACTCGCACTCTTAATTTGTGCTTGTGTAATCTAAATATTGTAGCCAGCTATGAATACCTTAACTAAACTTCGAAATTAAAGCAGTGAAATCGAATGATGCTGGCGTTTGAATTTCAACGACACTTGGGTTCATTCTTGAATAGGAAGGGACCCTGCTTGGTAATGCAATTGGGACAATGAGCAACAAAGGTTCATGCTACGTTGCTGTAATTTAGTTATGAAAACAGAACAGTTTGAAAAGCTGAGGTCTGCCATACAGTTCTAAAACTTTACGTGCTTCCAGTCTTCCCTGTTGGCTGATATAAGGTTTGAAGCCGTCGATCGAGGAGGTGGTGACAGTCACTCATTGTCGGCTGTCGCTGTTGCAGAAGCTGGATGTTGGCGCGCCTTCTTCTCGACACAGTCACCAGGCGAAACAGGCTCTTGATGTGCGCCAGCTAATGCTTCCCGTCCGCGACACCGTCTCAGAAACTATCATAGCAAGTCGAGCGCAATTACATGCTGCCCAACCCCGAAAGCGCGGGAACTCGCAGGAGCGTCACACAACACAACTGCTGCACTGCACCACCCCAGCCAGACTCTCCGTCTGCCCGCGCTCCATGCGATCGAATTAACACTGCCAAAGATCCTAAACTCTTTTGTTCTCCACACGACCTATCGATGTATTCGTTCGATAGCATAGTTTTCCTTAGGCCAGACCCAGCGTATAAATACAAATAATGTTCACAAAAGAAACCAACATAAATGCATAAATATATACATACAAACAGTAAAACAATTACACTATATAAAGATACAGAAATGTCATATCTTCAGGTAACAAAGTAAGGAAAAAAAATTTATAGTGCAGCAGATGGAAATAGGAGGATATGCATTTCCGGCGTTACACACTTACCCTCAGTCCCAGCCTTATTTATGTGAAAGGGAATAATGTATTGGTCTGGCCTTATCCCTTTCTGCACCGAAGCTCGCCGTTCTCTAGCGAAAGGGAAGTTTTACTATATCATTAACCACCTGCTCTCCAAAATGCATTTCACTTTAACTTGTTCATGCCAATCCATACATTGGTAGATCGTTTTGTTAGCTTTCGGTACATGAGATTAACTGTAATTGCCTTTTGTTGATATAACATAATTATTATTTTCTGAGGATCTCATACTGTATCGTCCTGTCGTTATGGGTCAAGCCCACGTAATCTCCGTAACATCCAGACGCCTTATACATCCACTAACGAAAAAAAAAAAGATTTAAAAGAAATTTTTATGCCTCAGTAATCATGTCAAAGTTTCTTGCATAACGTTAGCACTTTTGTGCATTTGTAGTATGTTTAATTTTTACTAAATAATTAACGAGTTATCTCTGTGTTACAGGATGGGTGACTGTATCTCTTATTAACTGTGGTCTACTTAAAGATGCCTGTGTACCATGATTGAAATTTTTAACGAAGCTCTCTAGTACTATGGTAGGGGCAACAACATACTATGTTAGTAGAGAAGGAAGAATTTTTGCTATTGGCATTGCCTCTGCCACCGCCTCTGTGATCATACGAGGTGCATTCAAGTTCTAAGGCCTCCAATTTTTTTTCTCCAGACTGGAAACAGATAGAAACATGCGCATTGTTTTAAAATGAGGCCGCGTTCATTGTCAATACATCCCAGAGATGGCAGCACCGTACGGCAGATGGAATTTTACCGCCAGCGGCGAGAATGAAAACTGTTTTAAATACTTAAAATGGCGACGTTTTCCTTACTTGAACAGCATGCAATCATTCGTTTTCTGAATTTGCGTCGTGTGAAACCAATTGAAATTCATCGACAGTTGAAGGAGACATGTGGTGATGGAGTTATGGATGTGTCAAAAGTGTGTTCGTGGGTGCGACAGTTTAATGAAGGCAGAACATCGTGTGACAACAAACCGAAACGACCTCGGGCTCGCACAAGCCGGTCTGACGACATGATCGAGAAAGTGGAGAGAATTGTTTTGGGGGATCGCCGAATGACTGTTGAACAGATCGCCTCCAGAGTTGGCATTTCTGTGGGTTCTGTGCGCACAATCCTGCATGACGACCTGAAAATACGAAAAGTGTCATCCAGGTGGGTGCCACGAATGCTGACCACATGGCTGCCTGTGTGGCATATTGCCAAGCAATGTTGACACGCAACTACAGCATGAATGGGACTTTCTTTTCGTCGGTTGTGACAATGGATGAGACGTGGATGCCATTTTTCAATCCAGAAACAAAGCGCCAGTCAGCTCAATGGAAGCACACAGATTCACCGCCACCAAAAAAATTTCAGGTAACCGCCAGTGCTGAAAAAATGATGGTGTCCATGTTCTGGGACAGTGAGGGCGTAATCCTTACCCGTTGCGTTCCAAAGGGCACTACGGTAACAGGTGCATCCTACGAAAATGTTTTGAAGAACAAATTCCTTCCTGCACTGCAACAAAACCGTTCGGGAAGGGCTGTGCGTGTGCTGTTTCACCAAGACAACGCACCCGCACATCGAGCTAACGTTACGCAACAGTTTCTGCGTGGTAACAACTTTGAAGTGATTCCTCATGCTCCCTACTCACCTGACCTGGCTCCTAGTGACTTTTGGCTTTTTCCAACAATGAAAGACACACTCCGTGTCTGCACATTCACCAGCCGTGCTGCTATTGCCTCAGCGATTTTCCAGTGGTCAAAACAGACTCCTAAAGAAGCCTTCGCCGCTGCCATGGAATCATGGCGTCAGTGTTGTGAAAAATGTGTACGCCTGCAGGGCGATTACGTCGAGAAGTAACGCCAGTTTCATCGATTTCGGGTGAGTAGTTAATTAGAAAAAAAATCGGAGGCCTTAGAACTTGAATGCACATCGTAAATTTGAACATTTGTCAGTCATTTTGGCTACTTCGAAGGCAAAGGCGTTTTGATAATTACTGGCAATAGCGGATGGCTGATGTTTGTGAGATATTCATTTGATCTTTTTTTTTTGGTGTTTGTAATGTAAATGCATTTTTACTTCATTTAACATTCTATACTAAAAGGAACTGAATGTATACTGTTGCCGTTTTGAGGTGTTTGCTATCAATTGTGTTATTGAAATTTAGTCTTTTCGGTTCTGGAGGCAATTTGTTAATGTTACTCTTGTATTTTTGCATTTTAAAAATAAATGCGTTAGTGTTTCTAGAAAAGTTAATAAATTAATTATGGTTCAGAATCTTTCCACTCAACACCAGCTCCCTACCGCATTTTAGATTGTAGAACGTAAACTCATGCACTCCTAAGGGTACACCGGGATGCACTTAAACAGGCTATAATGTTAAAGCCCTGTGGTTCTCGAAATATTAGTCACGTGGAAAGCAAAGCTTTTAATACTCTAATGCAGGACGTATATGTTCAACATCTGACATATATCCACCGTTCAAGTTTTCTATCCCACTCACTACACTGATACACTTAACATGATAAGGTACTTCCTTCTACACCAGACAAAAACGTAGATTCTTTGTGATACACGAAAAATTTAGCTTTCTGGAGGTGTATAGCCTCCAGTGCTGACATCCGATTAAAGTTCAGAACTTATGCTATGCTTGCATCAGTCCTATTAAATGATCACCAGCAATGGAAAATGCATCTTACGAGGAAACAGACAAATGCATAGCAGTGGTGGCTGACATGTGAAATTACACACTACGCTGCACTAACTGCGTAAACTGAACAACTATCAAGCAAATGTACACAGACAGTGTTTGCAGTACCTCACAAACCTCTGTTACAAAGGAGTCTAAAGAAGTTTACGTAAATCACTTGTGTTAACAATTCTGAAGTATTGTTCCAGTGTTTGGTGTTCATACCAAAAAGGTATCAGAAGCAGAGAAATTATCGTGGAACATAAACACATTTCAAGGGCTACACTGTTCTTCACTTTAACACGCTATAATGATAGAGCAGTGTGGCTTCCGAACTATTAGTCGTGTGGAATGCAACCGTTTAATATTCCAATGTAAGAAGTATATTTCCACTCCATGACGTACGTACTTGCTCCAAGTTTCTCTCCGATAAACTATGGTGAAGAACTGTACGGTCAGAAAACAGATACCTTGCCCACGAAAGAAAACATCGATTCTTTGTAACACAAACACTACACAAGTTTACAAAGATGCATGACGCCTGCTGTTTATCAAGGTCAAGACCCATTACGGTTCGGAAATTATGATATGTTCACAACAGTCACACAAAATGATCGTCGGCATCTGAAAATGCATACGAAGGCACAGAGATGCCTTACGAGGAATTAAACACCACGATCAGTACCCAGAGGAGATGTAAGAGTCCGCAGTTCGTGGTCGTGCGGTAGCGTTCTCGCTTCCCGCGCCCGGGTTCCCGGGTTCGATTCCCGGCGGGGTCAGGGATTTTCTCTGCCTCGTGATGACTGGGTGTTGTGTGATGTCCTTAGGTTAGTTAGGTTTAAGTAGTTCTAAGTTCTAGGGGACTGATGACCATAGCTGTTAAGTCCCATAGTGCTCAGAGCCATTTGAACCATTTAAGATGTAAGGGTCTTACCGCAGTTTACCACTGCCTCTGGTAACCCTCCTTTTGCACACAGTAGTCATGGCCCGACGTCAGGTTGTATTGTTCATGTGCAGGATAATATGTCCGTTTTGCCTTGACAACCGTCTCTAGAATGCCTCCTATTTCCACTACTGATTTGTGTATATATAGCATTGGTCTGCTCTTCTCCAGAAGACGCAATATTATTGTTTCGGTAAGTATTCGTGTCGTGGTATTTTTTCGCTAATTTTACGCATTCTCAGCCAATTTTCATTATTTTCCTAGGTTTTCACGATTTTACGTCTTCATCATATTACCCATTTTTACGTAACTTACATCAATTTTTCTTGATTATACCAGGTTTCCTCGAATCCTACCGATTTTATGTCATTTTTCCTATTTTTTGACAGTTTTCCACTTGTATATTGTCATTGCTGATATACCCACATTGATTTTCAACGAGAATATTTGTGCGTTCTATACATCAACCTACTATGAAAAATCCTAAGATTTCCTCTCTACGGCGCTCCGTATTACCCTCCTGAACCCACCGATTCCATATTCTGTTAACAGTCATTGGATCTCAACGCGAGCAGCAATGTCGCGATACGATAAACCGCAATCGCGACAGGCTACAATCCGACCTTTATCAAAGTCGGAAACGTGATGGTACGCATTTCTCCTCCTTACACGAGGCATCACAACAACGTTTCACCAGGCAACGCCGGTCAGCTGCTGTTTGTGTATGGGAAATTGGTTGGAAACGTTCCTCATGTCAGCACGTTGTAGGTGTCGCCACCGGTGCCAACCTTGTGTGAATGCTCTGAAAAACTAATCATTTGCATATCACAGCATCTTCTTCCTGTCGGTTAAATTTCACGTCTGTAGCACGTCATCTTCGTGGTGTAACAATTTTAATGGCCATTCGTGTAGCATGGTCACACCAGTAATTCAGGAGAGCGTTTATGCAATACGTGTTACTAACAAGGAGCTGAAACATAACAAGAGAACATTTCGCATAAGATGATCTATATAGCAGGCATCCTGCTATATATCCCTATAGCAGGCCAAGTACCAGCAGTGGAGAGATATAGACTGGGGTGGCGAAGCAACACGGGAGACGTAAGAGCACACTTTGTTTTGACCATACTGATGAGTACCGCATGTGGCGTGGGCCGTAATATAAAACGGAAGACTTCTACAAATCAAAAACGCAGTGTGTCACCGAATTTGGCCACCAAGTGCGGCGTGGGGTGGGGGTAGGGGTGGTCGGTCATCTACATTGTTGTAAACCCTATTGTCCAATCCACCTACCTCGATAGGATGCTTGCCGAAGTCCCTTCACTCTATGGTAGCCGATAAGTGCTAGGCAGTGTAAAGCAGCGTTGATGAAACACCATGGTTCAAATGGCTCTGAGCACTATGGGACTTAACATCTGAGGTCATCAATCCCCTAGACTTAAAACTACTTAAACCTTACTAACCTAAGGACATCACACACATCCATGCGCGAGGCAGGATTCGAACCTGCTACCGTAGCAGCAGTGCGGTTCGGGACTGAAGCGCCTGGAACCGCTCGGCCATAGCGGCCAGCTCGTTGATGAAACCACTACCTAACACCTACCACACGGATGCCGCGTTACTGTAGTTGAAAGTCAGTTCCTGTAAAGTCATGATTAAAAGATCTGGTGTTCGGAATATTCAGTCTACTTGTAGAAAAGCGTTTAAAATTAGATTACCTCTGTTTTTTATTTATATTGAAACACATGAAATGGCTATCAAGTCCGTATTTAATATAGTGATACTTTATCATTGAAAGTTCAGTGTCTGTCTTAACAAATATTCACTCGAAAAGCAGCCAGAATTTTAGCAAGTCCGACCTGACTAATTTCACGCTCTACCAGTCACAGACCGACAACTATTCGCGAGTTACACATTCGATCATTTCAGTGGTCTCGCCAAAATATTCTGTGCAGAGCCCGAAACACGCCATGCGGAGTTGTTACTACGACCAGGTAGTTCACATGCTCATATCTATCAAACTATTTAACTTAGAAACACCAAACTTTCATTAAAATGTTCTTAACTCCAGTCGCTTCAGTCACGATATGTTCGAACGGAAATTAGCTCACTATTTCATCGTCTTACAGAGTACATTTAAGGAGCGATCTAACATCGTGTTTTCCGTAGGCTTGCTAGCAAGCGACTCTCTCGAGGTACTTTCCTCTCTGCCCACTTCTCTATTCGCGTGGGAACAGCTTAATTCTGATTGGCTGTTGATCTAAACGACCAATCAGAACGTTCCTTCCTGATAAATCTCGCGGCAAATCTTACCTTATCCAGTCCCTAATTTGATAGTAATTAACGTCACCAAAACTTCAATTTCTCGTATTATGTTTAAATAACATAAGTAAAGTGAGAACTATTCTTCAAATTGATAATAAACTTATTACACCTATAACTTCCATTCTGGCAGCTTTTATACAAAAGCATGCTCACACAGACATACGTCACCAGAATCGTGGTTGCAACATAACTTTCCCATTGTCGTTTGTACAAGGTTTTACGTAAAACGAAATATTAAATTTTGACCGATTTTTGTATTACGTAATGCAAAGTGACTATAGCTTTAAAAAGAAAAGCACCAGTTTGCTTTTGTTCTGCAATATTATTTTTATTGCTAACCGGTTATTATTTTTATTGCTAACCGGTTTTCGGCTTACAAGGCCATCTTCAGACATGTCTTTCATTTATTATTATAATGTTGTTCTACCAAGAACCGACGGAAGATTCTGTTAATATGTTAAAAAGAAAATTCGAATTAATTGATTTTTATCCATTGACGACTTTGTAATGATAATGAAAGTCAATCTGGCACCGGTCCTAACTTGATTTTAAAAAACAAGCGTAGATTTTAGGACTTTTAGGTAATTCTCTTCATCTCCGCAACTATAATAAATAAAAATGTGGAATTTTGACAGCATCATTCCATTAATAACAAAAGGCTGTGTACCAAATTTGAACAAAATCGGATAATAACTAATATGGATTATTTATATTCGTAGAGGATATTGTAATGGTCACCTGGTCGTAGATATTGCTAATTACTATAATCGCACTATTTCACTCCCATTTACGGAGCTTGTTAGCACTTGATGTTAGGTTGGCGCCATTAAAATGCATTGTGTTGTAGTAATCGCTGCTACTTGCTGGATCGCTGCTGTCTCTCGATGCTGATGCTGGCTCTACATCTGGTTGTCTAGGGTTAAAACATGAGGTCCCGTGTTTTTTATGTGCTTTTGATGATGAAGAACGAGCGAAACCAACAAATATGTAAACTTCAAATATTTATTACTCTGGTGGCCATCTTAATTCCACTGTCCACCAAAGACCATGACTCAACACCAAGTAGTACTTCCGTTACATGTTCTTTGCATTGTTTATCCACCTCAAACAATAACACACAAACACACTTTACCAAAGTGACATTCCGACTGCTTCCCGACCGTTCTTGCTGCTTGCATTTATAACATTGTCAAAGAACTACTAAAAAGAGATATAGTTTACAAGTCACATGTACATCTGTTATCATAATTTGTGCAGAAAAGTTATTAATTTGCATCGAGTGACATAATTTAACATGTTATTAAAATGACAGACAGATTTGTTGACTTGACAGAGTAATTCTTTGTTACAAAAAGGCCGTTTTTTAGAAGTTTGTCAATTGACTTCTCTAATTTGCATAAATAAGTAAATAACATGAATTATTAAGAATTACATTGGTTTTCGTCTAAAATAGGATTGCTTACGTGAATACTGAGTGAAAACGCTCCTAGTGAACAAATAGGTTTCACTGGGTGATTTTTATTTAAAGAGATCCAAAATACCTAAGTTGGCCACTATTTTTCGTACTTCATATTAATTATTTAAGATGAACTTAGTGTTTTTACATGATGACATTTGCTGTATCAGTGATCAAGTGATATAAACTTTTGTGTGGGTCAGTTACTCAGTATAATTTAATGGGTTGACTGTTTAGGCAGACATGTTATGCAATCATTGTTAACATACACAATAACTTTTCTATAATCATAAATACTCGTTAAACTGGTTGAATTTGGAGGGTATCGCATACTTCGGTACAGTAAAGCCTTTAATATGTTCCGTTACAATATGAATCTTCGTATCGACTGAATGTTACGCTATGCAGTTCTCACGGCAGGCAGCGTCAGCTGTGCTGTGAGCAGAGCGAAAATAAATAAATAAATAGAACATAGACATACTGCAGCCACCGTACTAGACGGGTGCGTGCATTACTGCAACGAGTGTTATCTCGTAATAACTTGCTGGTGTACAGCACACTGACAGAAGATAAGCGGATTTGAAAACATAAAGCGTTTTGGGTCGTTGGGGGAAGACCGAGATCGCCAAATATTCTGTGGAGGGCGAGAAGTCTCTCGCATCCTCAACATTTATAATTTGTCCAGGTGCAGTTTAGCTGTCCATGCACGGAGACAGCAGGGAAGCACCTGCGAGTACGATGCAGCGGGCAGCCGGCGAGATCGAAACATCAAACATCAGCACAGTGTGGCCACCGGCGGACCGAGCAGTGGGTCGCACCCATGGAGGTAAGAATAGAGGGAGACGCCGTGACGTCACAGCTGTGAAGCTACGTGAAGCCGAGGGTAGCCACCTCAATCCGACCAAAACATTGCTGCTGTAAGCTTGTGTGCACAGGCTTGTCGCTCGCTTTTGGAAGGATTTTGCGCTATTATGGTGACTTGTGTGGTGTTCGGGTGTACGAATCGTTCTGATTGTGATGCGAAATCGAAGGGAATAACATTTCATGTGTAAGTTGTCTCGTTAAGTGTGATTTTACAACTTCATTGTGAATGAACGTGTGCTACATCGGTACTTGTACTATAGCGTGTTTACCTCCTGTATGATTTTAGATTTCCTAAAAATTAAAGTCGGAAAGCTCTGTGGGAGAATGCCGTGAGGAGGAAGAATTGGCGTGCGTCTAAATGGAGCACTATATGTTCTCAGCATTTCCGAGAAGAGGACATAGTCCGAACTTCCCTTTCAACAGTAAGGCTCCGAGAAAATGCTGTACCATCAGTTTTCCCTACACACCCAAAACATTTGCAAAAGGTATGTTAATTCAAAGAATTAAATTCTTAGTTTTCAAGTTCACATTTCAGTATAATACGTACGTATCGTCGATAATCGAAGTGTTGAGTAACTCACTTTGTCTTCATCATGTACCAAATTAAAAGCTAACACTACATTAACTGGCGTAAAGTATAGGCCTAAACAGGACACTGTGTAGATTTGCCATTCTATGTACCGTATTTCAGTAAATATTGGTGGAAATGAACAGTGTTTCCCAGTAGTGTAACGTAACTGAAATGTCCCAGTACGTATTACAAACAAGACGTATTTATGGGGCTTTGGAGGGAGGCTATAGCTAACTTAGTTTTCAGTTTCTATTATTTAGTTTGTGATACACGTTTATTACTGAATTAACAAAATTGTATCGTTTACATTGAAGGCTAGCTATTCGTAATATTACATTAAAAACTATTTTTAATCAGAAGAAACGCGGAATTTCGCCTTTACGAGATTTTATTTTAAACAAAAACTTTGAAACAACCAATCTGATGACGTTACATGCGTATATGGTGCAATTAGCGACTGTAATACACGCAGCGCTATAGCACACTGGCAATGTTTTGGTCAGAGTGTCATGGCAGCGAGCCACGCCCGCATGGCTTCAAAACGTAGTACGGCTGGGATAGGTAGCGCCATTTCCACTTATTCTTATCTCCATAGTCGCACCTGTGACGAGTCACAGTCAACCGTCTGGCTGTCGTCGACATCGAAACGTACACACAGCAGCAGCAACAATGTAAGCGGTGAGCAGGTTTCAGAAGGGCGTAACTCTGCAGTACGCACTCCTACTACTGAGGTGACAAAGAGTGAATATGGGAAGTGTGGTGTATCGATAACTATTCTACGCCTTTATGAGCGACATTTAGACAGTAAGGCGCTTGACAGTGTCCCACATTGCCATTTACTGAAAAAAATACGAGGTCTTGGATTCAAGATTTTATTGCAGATAGAACTCAACACGTCTCTCTTAACGGAACAAAATCGATAGATGTAAAGGTAATATCCGGAGTACCACAGGGAAGTGTGATATGACCGTTGCTGTTTACAATATATCCGGTATATAAATGATCTAGTAGAAAGCGTCGGATGCTCTTTAAGGCTATTCGCAGATTATGCAGTTGTCTACACCAAAGTAGCAACTCCAGAAGATAGTAAGAATTTGCAAAACGACCTGCAGAGAATTGATGAATGGGGCAGGCTCTGGCAGTTGACTCTCAACGTAAATAAATGTAACAAATTGCGCATACATACGAAAAGAAATCCACTACTGTACAGAGACACTATTGATGACAAACAGATGGAGACAGCGTCTCCCGTAAAATATCTAAGTGTATCCATCCAGAGCGACCTTAAGCGGAACTACGAGGTGCATTCAAGTTCTAAGGCCTCCGATTTTTTTTCTAATTAACTACTCACCCGAAATCGATGAAACTGGCGTTACTTCTCGACGTAATCGCCCTGCAGACGTACACATTTTTCACAACGCTGACGCCATGATTCCATGGCAGCGGCGAAGGCTTCTTTAGGAGTCTGTTTTGACCACTGGAAAATCGCTGAGGCAATAGCAGCACGGCTGGTGAATGTGCGGACACGGAGAGTGTCTTTCATTGTTGGAAAAAGCCAAAAGTCACCAGGAGCCAGGTCAGGTGAGTAGGGAGCATGAGGAATCACTTCAAAGTTGTTATCACGAAGAAACTGTTGTGTAACGTTAGCTCGATGTGCGGGTGCGTTGTCTCGGTGAAACAGCACACGCGCAGCCCTTCCCGGACGTTTTTGTTGCAGTGCAGGAAGGAATTTGTTCTTCAAAACATTTTCGTAGGATGCACCTGTTACCGTAGTGCCCTTTGGAGCGCAATGGGTAAGGGTTACGCCCTCGCTGTCCCAGAACATGGACACCATCATTTTTTCAGCACTGGCGGTTACCCGAAATTTTTTTGGTGGCGGTGTATCTGTGTGCTTCCATTGAGCTGACTGGCGCTTTGTTTCTGGATTGAAAAATGGCATCCACGTCTGATCCATTGTCTCAACCGACGAAAAGAAAGTCCTATTCATGATGTCGTTGCGCGTCAACATTGCTCGGCAACATGCCACACGGGCAGCCATGTGGTCGTCCGTCAGCATTTGTGGCACCCACCTGGACGACACTTTTCGACGTCATGCAGGATTGTGTGCACAGAACCCACAGAAATGCCAACTCTGGAGGCGATCTGTTCAACAGTTATTCGGCGATCCCCCAAAACAATTCTCTCCACTTTCTCGATCATGTCGTCAGACCGGCTTGTGCGAGCCCAAGGTTGTTTCGGTTTGTTGTCACACGATGTCCAGCCTTCATTAAACTGTCGCACCCACGAACGCACTTTCGACACATCCATAACTCCATCACCACATGTCTCCTTCAACTGTCAATGAATTTCAGTTGGTTTCACACCACGCAAATTCAGAAAACGAATGACTGCACGCTGTTCAAGTAAGGAAAACGTCGCCATTTTAAGTATTTAAAACAATTCTCATTCTCGTCGCTGGCGGTAAAATTCCATCTACCGTACGGTGCTGCCATCTCTGGGACGTATTGACAATGAACACGGCCTCATTTTAAAACAATGCGCATGTTTCTATCTCTTCCCAGTCTGGAGAAAAAAAATCGGTGGCCTTAGAACTTGAATGCACCTCATATTGTTCATCTATCTGCGATTTCTGTCAGGTAAGACTGATAGAGGAGATAGAGCAGATCCAATGAAGAGCGGTGCGTTTCGTCACGGGATCGTTTAGCCGGCGAGGGAGCATTACAAAGATGCTAAACTAACTCTACTGGCAGACGTTACAAGAGAGGACTTGTGCATCACAGAGAGATTTACTATTGAAATTTCGGGACAGCACGTTTCAGGAGGAGTCGGACAACACTACACATACATCTCATGTATTGATCACAAAGAGAAAATTCGAGAAATTAGAGCCAATACAGAGGCTTACTGACAACACAGGCCAATAATGGAAAAACTTTTTTGCTGAAAATTCCTTATTCTTATGTTTTTTAGGGTGGGAAAACCAAATATGATACTTAAAAAACTGTATCACCCACCATTTCTTCACATTTTAAAGTTAAATTTATTAAATTAAGCGATTTTTAAAAGAATTTAACAGCTTTTATATAGTTAAAATAGTATAAAAACGAGGTGTAATGAATGTAGATGATGTTGGTAGCAATGCTGAAAAACATTTGCTGTCATTAAAAGGTCGATTCTATTTTTGTGTTAACAGATGTTGTTTTGTTTACTGTCAACCTAACCTCACTTTCCCATTTCCTGTACATGAGCTCAGTTCAATGTATAATCATGGTTGTAAAAACTCTGCTGACCGTTTTTGTTAGATCTGTGATTAAAAAACACCAAAGAAACATTACAGACTTTGTGAAAAAGGTTTATCTATCATACTTTGGATACAAACTTGGTGATCAAGATAAATCTTGGGCACTCCATAAGGTACGTTATGTGTGTGTTGAAGATCTGAGAAAATGGTCCAAAAAGGAGAAAATAGCCTTTAGATTTGCTGTTCCTATGATATGGAGGGAGCCAAGAAACCATTCTGATGATTCCCACTAATGCAGTGTTGATATTACTGCTCATAATTCGAAAAACCAGAAGGTAATAAGCTACCCCAACCTCCCCTCCGCCATTCGACCAGTAGGGCATAGTGTAGATTTGCCGGTTTCTGAACCACCTGATGATTTAAATTCTATTCAGATATAAGTACTTTCAGATGTGCAATGTGATTTAGATGAACCGGATGATGATGAATTCCATTGTAATACAGAAAGTCTAGAGCCCAAATTGTTTACCGAGCTTAACGATTTGGTTAGGGATCTGGGCTTAACGAAAGAAAAAGCTGAATTGCTTGGCTCTAGATTAAAAGAAACGAACTTATTGGCAGTTGGAACCAGCATATGCATGTATAGAAAGAGAGAGCAGCAATTTTCCAAGTTTTTTCAACAAGAAGAGGGTTAGTGTACTGCTCAGACATTCCCGGACTGACGGATGAGCTTGATATTAAATACAAAAAGGAAGACTGGAGACTTTTTATCGATTCATCCAAAACTAGTATAAAGGCTGTTTTATTACAAAATGGTAATATGTATGCATCTATACCTGCTGGACATTCTGTGCATATGAAAGAAACCTATGAAGACCTAGAAATAGTGCTAAATAAAGTAGGCTATTGGTTGGATGATATGTGGCGATCTAAAAGTAACATGCATGCTCCTTGATCAGCTAGGTGACTTTACCAAATTTCCATGTTTCTTGTGTGAATGGGACAGTAGGGCTAGGGGTCAACGCTGGTGCAGAAATAAGTGGCCTGTGAGGGAGTCTTCAAAACCTGGTGAGAAGAAAATTCTACGCAGAAACCTTGTAGATCCAAAAAACGTACTCCTACCACCTCTACATATAAAGTTAGGCGTAATGAAACAGTTCGTAAAGGCTTTGCCTAAAGATGGATCATTTTTAAGTATCTCTGCCAAAAGTTTCCACACCTTTTAGAAGCTAAACTAAAAGAAGGTGTCTTTGTCGGACTTGACATTAGAAAATTGATGTTTGATGTTGACTTTGAATCCACAATGACCTTAAATGAGAAAGAAGCATGGGTATCATTCAAGCAAGTCGTTACAAAGTTCTTAGGACATGAAAAAGACCCAGAATATGTTTCTATTATAGCTACAATGTTAAGAAATTTAAAACTTCAGGATGTTTAATGAGCCCGAAAGTTAACTTTTGGAATAGTCACCTCGATTACTTCCCGGACAGTAAGGGAGGTGTTAGTGGGGAGCAAGGAGAGCGTTTTCACCAGGACATTAAAGTGATGGAAAAACGCTATCAAAGCCTCTGGAACACCAACATGATGGGGGACTACTGTTGGTCACTTCACGTGACACTGTGTCGCGTGGCATTCATGGTCGCAGGGGATGGAATAAGATGAGTGCCATACTTAACTACCTAAAACACCTGGATAGTTTCAGTAAAACTTGCGAGGATGAAAACTCTAGATTTGGTACCGACAATTTTAGAAAGAGTAATGATTATTCCAGAAGAAAAGCAGAAGTGAGAATTAACCGGTATCGTCAGGTTAATAAAGCAAGCGATAATAACGAACCTAGCAGGAAAAATCCTGGGAAAACCCCATAGGTTACAGAATAGTCCTTTTTTCAGAAAATAACGAGTGCTCTTCTGGTACAGTTAGCACAGTGCATACAGAAAACACAGGTCTTGTGGTAGGGTCTGCACCAAGAGAGCAATAAGAAATAATTATAGGCCCAGATATTTAGATAACACTTTTCTTAGACTTTCCCGGCGATTTGATGACATCTCGTGGAAATCGGGTTTTCTGCCGGATATCAGCGTCTTCCAAACACGATATTTCGACGTCATTACTTGACGTCTTCATCAGGTGTTCCCTGAGACTGGCTGCTTGCTGGACCGGGTCGCATATTTATGCCTGCCCGGCGCCACTCACGGGCGCGGACCGAGAAGGCAACACCAGGAGGCTACGACCGCAGTTGGAGGCGGCCAGAGTGGGCGCGGACGGAATAGGGAACACCTAGAGCGGCAGGATAGCGCGACTCGCGGGCGCGGACCAACTAGGGAACGGCAAACAGAACACCAGGCACCGGGCAGGCATAAATATGAGACCCGGTCCAGCAATCAGACGATCATACACTATGGCAAGCAACCAAACAACCCAGAGGACGAACCCATACTTTTTGCCCCCGAGGACGTGGCAAGAGTAATCAGGTCCCTCCCTACAAAAAAGGCGCCAGGACACGATAGTGTCACAAACCACTCCCACCCACAGCGATCACACACTTCGCGAACGTCCTCAACGAGATTACTCGTTCCCTCAAATTCCCAGCTTGCTGGAAACATGCGGAAGTGGTCGCGATAGACAAACCAGGGAAAGACCCTCTATTCCCGCAGCACTACAGGCCGATCAGCCTCTTGCTAACTCTCAGCAAGATCTATGAGCGCCTCCTGCTAAGACCCATACAAGAACATATTACCAGAGAGCAACTTCTGCCGGATTTCCAATTTGGGTTCTGGCAGAACCACTCTGCCCCACAACAGGTCATGAGAATGGTTGAAGCAGCCACAGAGGGCTTCAACCACAGAGGCTACTGCGGGATAGTGCTACTAGACGTAGCCAAAGCCTTTGATTCAGTATGGCATAGAGGGCTACTCTACAAGTTGTACACACAAGGGTTTCCCGGGAGCATAGTTCAGCTGGTCAAGAGCTATCTCACGAATAGGACTTTCTCCGTCAAAGTAGAAACTGCCACCTCCACCAGAAGGCGTATTCGTGCTGGGGTGCCACAGGGATCGGTCCTGGGGCCTGTTTTGTACAGTCTGTACACTGCGGACACTCCAATGGCCCCCCTGGTGCACACTGCACAGTACGCTGACGATACAGCCTTCTACACAAGAAACGCGAACAAGGACCTGGTCATCCGTAGGCTACAAAAGGTTTTAGATGACACAGAAACTTGGGCCCGTCGCTGGCGCATCACCATCAATTCTGAGAAGACGCAGGCAATGCTGATTACCCGTAGGCTCGGAAGGCGCGAACCTCCTCAACGTCCCCCCCTCGACCTTCACCTAAATAGAACCCAACTCCCCTGGCGCAGAACCGCCAAGTACCTTGGCGTAACCTTGGACTCTCGTCTTACGTGGAAACCCCACATAGACGAGGTCCACAGGAAGGTCTGCGCCAGAATGTCCATCCTATACCCTATCCTGAATACAACCAGCTCCCTTCCCTGCCCAGTAGCAGTAAATGTATACCAGGCCCTGATCCGGCCAGTAATGGAATATGTGTGCCCTGTCTGGGGATACGCGGCAAAGCAGCACCTGGACAAACTCCAGAGGCTGCAGAACCGCGCCCTCAGAAGGGCACTGCATCTTCCTCTTGGGTTCCCCACAGACGACCTGCACGCCGCAGCTGAAATCCCACTCCTGAGAGAGCGTTTCCAGGATCTGGCAAGGGCCTTCTATGAGGGTTCTTCCAGATCCGGAAACGCACTCGTCCACTCCCTAGGTCGATATGACATGTCCCGCGATAAACACAAGTGCCCTATGACGATCTTCGACGATTAAGTCGAAGAGAAAATCCCAATAACCAATTCCTAATCCTAATCCTCCCCACATAACACCAATCATCTCGCCTACCTCAGGCAAGTACCAGACACATTCACACCAATCATCACATATCACAGACACCAAAAAACTAGAGAAAAATCACACACACACGTACACAGGGGAGTAAAAGCCTAAAGGCTACAAACTCCCCCTCACACTTCCCCAAAGAGGGGAAAGTAATAGATGAAAGCAGCAGCAGCAGCAGCAAGCAGCCAGTCTCAGGGAACACCTGATGAAGACGTCAAGCAATGACGTCGAAATATCGTGTTTGGAAGACGCTGATATCCGGCAGAAAACCCGATTTCCACGAGATGTAGAGAAAACACTTGTTAAAGAATGTAATAGTAGGAAAAGTACAAGGAAATCGGTTTGCATTCTTGCAGATTCAGGTAACAACATAAGTGTCATGGGTAAATTTAGTTTTGAAACCAGGAAGGAAGTATGGAAATGCTCAACCTTCGCTGTTACTGGAGTACAAATAGTGGATATAGTAGGAAGTAAAGGAAAGAATATAGACGAGGAAGTGCTGTTTTCTTTTCTATGCGGCAATTTAAAGTTAAATCAAATTTTCTTAGTAATACCTCTGTGGAGTGTCGATTGTGGTTGGATCCACAATACAAAACGCTGGGGGCCATCCCAGATGATCATGCAAATTAATTTAAAGGAAGGGGACTGTCACATAACATAAATGTCTTACAAGGTAACATTCACAAATGTCAATAAATGTTCATGATGAAACTTGATGGTTGTGTAGAGACAGCAAAATAATGCAATAGATATTTGTTTTGTTCATGCCAAATTTCACTTTTAAGGGGTGGAAAACACCCCAAAAGGTAATGTGGCATATTAGGCCTGTAGGAAATATCTTCAAAACGACGATATATAAAATTTTTTCTCATATAAAATCTGAAATGCATTTAGTGTTCTTGAAAACTGCATAATGGAATTTTGTAATAATTTGAAATATTGCAAAATATATCACAACCCTTAATTTACTTTGAAAAATGTAAACATTTCTTACAATTTAAATTGAAGAATCCTTCAGGCTGCATACATCCATGTGTAATGAAGCTGGTTTTGTAAATACCAATTTTGGAGAATACTCTGTACACATTGTACTCTCAGAGCATTTTCAACACTCCCGACTAAAATATCTAAACATTCATTAATATTCTAGTTATTTATTTTAGTTTCATTTATTTTACGTTTTAAATTGTTATTTTACTTTTTACACTCGTTATTGGCTTGTTCTCTTAATTTACTGTTTCACTTATACATATTTCGTTAATTGGAAACATAAGTAACTCGTTTTTATAACACAAAATCATTATAATTATGATATTCTGTAAACAGTTGCTTGAAACATAAAATTTTAGTACACCATGCCCATAAAATGAACGAAATCTTTGCACATAATATACACGATGGAGAACATAACATAAAACAAAATTCAACAGAATTTCAAATTGTTGTGGCTGATTCTCTAAATACCCTGATTTGCATAAGGCATATTCCAGTACTTTGATAAGCCATGGCGAGAAGAATTCATTATGTACTAGTGACAGCAGCTTAATTATATTGTATCTCAAGTGGAGATTGACATTAAAATCCATTAGCAGGACTGCATTTGAAAAATCTTCCCACAAGGTTCTTCCAACATCGAAAGCCGTATCCACCTCATGACTGTACCTATGCTACCGAGACCTTTGACATCACCAGATGAACAAGTTCCTCGTCCTCAGGTATGATGCTGTATAAGATTCTTTCACACTGACAGCCATAAGGATCTAACAATAATGCAGATTTTTGTCCCTCACTGGGAACGGACACATCTTTCAAGTATCTTTAGAAGACCTGGTCATTCGTTTGTTACCGGATTACGATACTATCACAAGCACATTGGGGGCTTCGAAAAGATATTCTCGAATTCTTGACACAAACTCACCATTAGTTTATTTTAAAACTGTGAAATGGCGAGTGGGTAGCTTGAATAAACCGTTTTGGCCATCATATCTTTTGCAACCAGCTTGTAAGGTTCCAGCTATTCGGTACCTCCACTACATAGGAAAGGCAGAAAAATAAACAGTGAAATGAACTCAGCCATGTGCAGTGCTAATCCATATCTGCTGTTACAGAGCAGTGTACCTGAACGACTATGTGATTAAGGGAATGTGCAAATCATCTTCTGAAATATGTTACCTGACAGTTTCAGAGAAATATGGCTACATAATAGCTCAAATGAAGACGCTTTTGTTATTAGGAGTAGATTGGTTAACTAAACATGTAGTATTATTAGATTTTAAAGGAGCAGCCTGTATTGTGTCAAGTGTTAAGGCAATACGTGTATATTCCATTTGTAAATACAACAGATCTTAGTGGTACACACCCAGAAGAAGAAATACACAGGTGTGCTGCCATACAATCGTCAGATGACAGGTAAGATAATAACAATAAATCTTCAACAGAAACATTGGATGAAAATCAGTTTGCTAATAAACTGAAGAAGAATGATCAATTGTCCTTTAAGGAAAAATCTGAATTATTGGGGTTATTAATTCAACATAAAACATTTTTTCGGAGAAACCAGTGCATAATATCAGAGTATGAATGTAAACTAAAGAACAAACCTTCCTTAAGACACCCTATCCAACACCAATGACAGCCACTACTTTAGAAATCAAGAAAATGTTAGAGCGACGTATCATCGAAAAATCACAGTGTGAATGTAATAATCTTCTCTTGGTAGAGAAAAAACGCAATGTTTGAGGATGATTAGTTTTGGACGCTATAACTTTAAATCAAACCACAGAAATGGGAAGAAATAGGCCTTCTACTATACAGGAAGTGCTAGCTAGACTAAACGTTGCTAAGTATGTAGAGTGATCAGAAACAGTCTGAAAAGCTTGTAAAGTGCACAAATTCATGCGGCCCACCAGATACAATTAATGTCAGTTTTTCTCATAGTATAGATGATAGCGCACGATACTGCTCGGTTTCGATCCTCATTTCTGTCCCATGTCCAGTTTTTGTATTGCTCTCTTGTTCGGTTTTAGGAAACCCGATGAAGAATGTGTCAGTATTCACGCCAGCATTAGATGCAGTTCTAGTCAAAAAATTGTTACAAAAGATTTACTTATATCTTGACGATCTTCTCATTACTTCTAAGACATGGGTGAACATAAAGAATTACCAGAAGAGGTATTTTATAAGTTTAGAGGAAAGGGCATTATCGTAAAGTGAGCCAAATCTTCATTTGGTAAGAAGAGGTTAAATTCTTAGAATACAATGTGTATGCTAAGGGAATTTTTGCTGGCCCACAACGAGTAGAAGCTCTAGCTAAATGTCCGTACTCTCACAATAATAAGCAGTTGAAATAATTCTTAAGTACAATAAACTTTCTTAGGAAATTTCTATAGAAGATCATGTGACTAACTCTACTATTACACCACTGTTAAAGCAGACTTCTCACAAGGGAACCTCCCCATCGCACCCCCCTCAGATTTAGTTATAAGTTGCCACAGTGGATAGGCCTTGAAAACTGAACACAGATCAATCGAGAAACCAGGAAGAAGTTGTGTGGAACTATGAAAAAAATAAGCGAATATACAAACTGAGTTGTCCATGCGGAAGATAGGCAACATCAAGGATAATGTGAGCTCAGGAGCGCCATGGTCCCGTGGTTAGCGTGAGCAGCTGTGTAGTTAGAAGTCTTTCCTCGAGCGATAATTTTAATTTTTTATATAATCAACTTCGCTCTCCAAAATAAACTGTTGCATTCATTTGTTGCAGTTTATGTGACAAACTCTTATGTTTTCATTACTTTTTTGGGAGTGATTATCACATCCACAAGAAAACCTGAATCGGGCAAGGTAGAAGAATCTTTTTACCAATTCACCAAGTGTACAAGTTAGGTGGGTCGACAACATATTCCTGTCATGTGACGCACATGCCGTCACCAGTGTCGTATAGAATATATCAGACGTGTTTTCCTGTGGAGGAATCTGTTGACCTATGACCTTGCGATCAAATGTTTTCGGTTCCCATTGGAGAGGCACGTCCTTTCGTCTACTAATCGCACGGTTTTGCGGTGCGGTCGCAAAACACAGACACTAAACTTATTACAGTGAACAGAGACGTCAATGAACGAACGGACAGATCATAACTTTGCGAAAATAAAGAAAATAAAATTTTGCGTCGCGGGAAGACTTGAACCAACGACCTTTCGTTTCGCAGCTGCTCACGCTAACCATGGGATCACGGCGCTCCAGGACTCACATTATCCTTGTTGTTGCATATCTTGCACATGGACTACTCAGTTTGTATATTTTGCTTATTTTTTTAATAGTTCCACACAACTTCTTCCTGAAACTTCCTGGCAGATTAAAACTGTGTGCCCGACTGAGACTCGAACTCGGGACCTTTGCCTTTCGCGGGCAAGTGCTCTACCATCTGAGCTACCGAAGCACGACTCACGCTCGGTACTCATAGCTTTACTTCTGCCAGTATCTCGTCTCCTACCTTCCAAACCTTACAGAAGCTCTCCTGCGAACCTTGCAGAACTAGCACTCCTGAAAGAAAGGATATAGCGGAGACATGGCTTAGCCACAGCCTGGGGGATGTTTCCAGAATGAGATTTTCACTCTGCAATGGAGTGTGCGCTGATATGAAACTTCCTGGCAGATTAAAACTGTGTGCCCGACCGAGACTCGAACTCGGGACCTTTGCCTTTCGCGGGCAAGTGCTGTACCATCTGAGCTACCGAAGCACTACTCACGCCCCCCAGTACTCACAGCTTTACTTCTGCCACTATCTCGTCTCCTACCTTCCAAACTTTAAAGAAGCTCTCCTGCGAACCTTGCAGAACTAGCACTCCTGAAAGAAAGGATATAGCTCAGATGACGCCGGCACGGTAACTCAGCGTGTTCGGACAGAGGGTTAGCTGCCCTCTGTAATAAAAAAAACTGAGTTAATGGATCAACAATGAACTTTACGGGTGTCTTGCGACGTCCGCCCCGAGCAGATACAACGAACAAAAACGAACAAAAATGAATTAAAAAAAAAAAAAAAAAAGATGGTAGAGCACTTGCCCGCGAAAGGCAAAGGTCCCGAGTTCGAGTCTCAGTCGGACACATAGTTTTAATCTGCCAGGAAGTTTCATATCAGCGCACACTCCGCTGCAGAGTGAAAATCTCATTCTGGGAACTTCTTCCTGTTTTCTCGATTTATCTGTGTTCAGTTTTTGAAGGCCTATCCACCGTGCCAACTCATAACTAAATGTGAGGGGGGGGTGCTATGGGGAGGTTCCCTTGTCAGTAGCGCTGGTGCGAGTAGGAAAGTGTAGTATTTAATAAAATTACGGGGAGTCAGGTACACACGAAACTATTATACCACCCTAACTGATGTGTGTGAACTGAAGCGTCTCTGTAAAAGTCGTTTCATTGGCTTTCAGAGTCCATTTCCACTTTTACGATAATTAACAGCCTCTCTAATGTGTCAGTGCTCCTACAATTGAAACGTCCTCGTCTGCCGCAGACGAAATGGATGCCTTGGCCATGGCGTCTGTAGAAAACCCACCCACACCGATCTGTACTTGCACGCCATCAGCTACCATCACACATCAGAGAAGCACACTGTCTTACAGACATTGCTGCATCATGCAAGAATGATATCAGAGGCTGATAGCCTGCCCCATGAGACGAGAAACTATACAAGGTCTTAGGAACAACTGCTATGACGTCCATCAAGTAACTGAAGTGATTTCAAGCAAGATTCACAATAAGACCACCGACGAGCAGCAGGAAAAGAAACTTGCTTTTTTGCCATTCTGTGGCTCCGTCGGGGAAGATAAGCTGTCTGCTGAAACAACAGATCATATCGATCTTCAGGCCTCCGACGAAAATCCGTCAGTTACTGAGATCACTTAAAGACGCAGGAAGTCTCAGGAGACCTGGGGTCTACAAGATACCTTGTGAGTGTGGACAGTCTCATGTCGGACAAACAGTACCCTCTGTGGAACAACACGGGAATGAGGTTTTATCGCCTAAGCTACCCCGAGAAATCTGCTTAAGCTGAGCATGCCTTAGAAAACAGACACTGGATAAAATTTGACGAAACATCCGTCGTGGCTCGCGCTAACAGCTTATGGGATTGTGTAATTAAAGAAGCCATTGAGATAAAAATCACCAATAACACCCTAAGTAGAGAGGGTGACCTGCGGCTCATCACGGTGTGGGATATAGCAATCGCGAGGTCGAAGCGGGCACATCGAACGCCGAGTCGACATAGGCCTGTATATGACGATGACACAGACACCAAAGACGTCACAGCCGGCAGTCGGTGTGTAGAAGCAACACCGACTCAAAGGAAGGCCTCTGTGCTTGTTGGTGACGTCACGTCAGCTAGGCACGGCGAACGCCACGTCTCTTGCAGGCAGAAACGCCTGGGCGTGCTTATCACTATAAATCTCTTATTTTTGGACAAAAGTTTGGTATTGTTTTGGATTTTGCAGTTTTATTTAGATGAAAGATTTTCTTACCATCGTAAAGCTACAAATGAAGATCATAGTTCTGTATTACTGAATCCTGTCGCAACAAACGTAGATCAATATGAGAAGACGCTTTGTCCCATTGCGTGCTTCGGAAATTTTACATTCAAGTAACTATATTTACTTGATCCATTTTGTTATCGAAACTTACCCCAACCCCCTTACAATGAACTCGTTTCTTTTATTTATTTATTTATTTATTTTCGTTTGACATCTTCACTGGAAAATGTGAACTAATTTACATGTGTAAAGGTCCAACTGTTGCCAGTCATTAGATTAGAGGAATTCTAAACAGGAAAGAAAATAGCTTCATAGATCGAAAATACTGCTGAGCTTGAACTTTTTTAAACATGCACATTAGAAAAGATGTATATTCCCCTCTTGCAACTGAAAGGAGAAACTTTATAAGATAAAAAAATTTTATTTGATAAAACAAGTATATCTCTTTTGCCCCTTCTTCTGTCCCCCACCCCCTCCCCTAACTTGTACAATCGCAAGATATTTCATTGACATTCAGTGCTCCTCATCCCATAGTCAACCAAGATACCTAAAGAAGAGCACCAATATGTTCACAATTTCTTGTAAAAGCAACCCAGTACAAACGTTAACTTCCTCAGATTTACAAATAAGGTAAAGAAGCAAGAATTCTGTTGCTGCTGGACCATGGAGTCGTTAAAACAGGTGGAAATTTAAGTTCAGGAGTACACTATTTGTTACGAAGTGTAATGAATTGCACAATTAATTGATTGCAGAAATCTCTCAGAAACAATGTGTGTCGGTCAACTAGCGCCAATAGTTTCACATTTTCCTGTGTCAGAGAGGGAGACACCACCATTTATGAGTATGCCTGCAACAGACCTGGCGTTCGCCGTGCCTAGCTGACGTGACGTCACCAACAAGCGCCGAGGCCTTCCTTTGAGTCGGTATTGGTAGAAGGGGCGTACCAGAAACCTACTGGCAGTTATACTGCTTGACAATGGCCAAGGAGCGCCTGGACAAAAGCTAGTGTCATTTTAATCACTTGACACGCCTGGAAACCCGAGAACGTTTTATTCAGTGTTACCACCGCGGGACTCTGCATTATTACAAAGGTTTCCTCGACGCTCATAACTCACCCACTATTTATCCAATTCCTGTCGAGTCCCTTCGAGACCCACTTAGTCGGCATGTGTGCCTACTAGTTTATTTTTGAAAGCATTTCCTAGACTGATTATCTTACAGAATTAATTATGTAATTCTCAGTGCCTATTAAGATATAATTATTTTCCTGATTCGAAGCCTATTTACTAATCAGCTCTTATATTTGATTTTGTTGAAATTAGTGTTTGGTGTTGGGATAGGATACCTTCAGTGGTGATCCTGTAAAATCTGTTATAAAAGGTAAAGATTCCATGCCAGAAGGCCTGTGACAAGTCAACCTGTCGCCCCACCGTAAGAGTACGGTTAAATAAGTAACAGCTAAGTTTCATGATAAACAATGAATAAATAAATAATCCTATTTTAAAGTTGAAACAAATTAGCCCTCGGTCACAATTTTTAGTCTTATTAACCAGGTTTCAACATTTCGAAGAGTGCCTTCATCAGAATTTAAGTATTTGCAGTGACCTGTAACATAAAATGACTCTGAGCACTATGGGACTTAACATATGAGGTCACCAGTCCCCTAGAACTTAGAACTACTTAAACCTAACTAACCTAAGGACATCACACACATCCATGCCCGAGGCAGGATTCGAACCTGCGACCGTAGCGGTTGCGCGGTTCCAGACTGTAGCGCCTAGTGAAACGTCCCCTTTGAACAATTATACATGGCTGTGCTTAAACTGACACACAATATTTTTAGCGCAACGCAATCTGACTTTCAATAATCCCTACAAAAGAATGGCCCTGACTAACATTAACCTATACCTTTCACAAATCACTTACCTCACAAAAATCTTCATTACTCGAACTACTGCAATACAGCGAGCGCCACTACTGCCAGCTAAATAAAAAGTTCAAACTACGGAAGGCACTAACTACTAGTAGCAAATGAAAGATTTTAATAGAGAACAAACAATGTATTTACCTTAATAGTCATCAAAAGTCATAATATATACAGCAGTTCATGACATCCATTTTTACAAATTTCAAAACTCCGCCATTTCTCTCCCCACATCCACCACTGCTGGCGGCTCACCTCCAACTGCGCAACGCTACGCGCTGTTAACATCCAGCTGCCCAACACTACAATGGCAGACAACAATGCTAACTAGCCACAAACTGCACACAGCACAGCCAGTGATTTTCATACAGAGCGCTACGTAACGTTGCCAATAATAAAATATAAACAGCCTACTTACATAGCCCCCATGCTCCCCACAAAAAATTTTACAAATTGTTTTGGGCAGTGGCCAATAATGATTTGATAAAATTTTTCATAATCACAGTAAGAAAAATATCAAATGCACACATTTATTAATACAATGTTGGTCAAAAGCTAAAATTTTCTCACAGTCCATAAAGACAGTCCCGATCATTCATCACAGTAAAACTGCCGTTTCTTTTCTCAAAGTCTGAGCAGTAAAAGACAATGCACACGGAAGTAGTGGATGTCCATGCAGTCTTGAAGAAGTAGTGTTGTCCTTCCAACGGAAAGACAGTGCTGACTCTTGACATGCTGGCAGGTAATGGGCCACAACAGAGCAAACCCACAGCAGAGTCAGTGATTTTCATACAGAGCGCTACGTAACGTTGCCAATAAGAAAATATAAACAGCCTACTTACACTAGGACCGCTCGGCCACCCCGGCCGGCCCCTGTAACATAATTACAAATTTGTGGGAAAAATTTTTTTTTATATAAAAGTGTAAGTACTGACAAACAAGACAAGACAGAGACAGTACTTACCTGTCACATATAAAATAAATAACAGACCAGAAGGGCTTTAGTTACAATTTTTTTGAAAAAGAATGCACGAAGACGCGAGCCAGTATGGGCTGCTCATATCTGTAAAGTAACAGGTAGCAATGGACGGAGGCGCCCGTGTTAACAAATGCGGGCAGGTGAACATGACAAGATTTAGTCACAATTTAAAGTAAAATGTGACTAAAGCTGTTTCGCTTTATATTTATTTTGTACGTGACGTGAAAGTACTGCTTCTTTTGTACTGTCGATCATCTTTCAGTTTTCAAACTGTATTTCTATGCTTTTACGTAAGCAAAATGATAGCACGTCTGCTGTTGTCATATAAAACTTTGCCTGTGACTTCAAGGACTAAATACTGTTCATTTTAACATTGAGCTGTCTATGTTTTAAATGTCAAGTAGCCTACTTATATTTATGGCTACCAGATGGCACTGTTGGTGTCATGCTTACAAAACGCTTGTTCGTCCGATTCTTGAGTATTGCTCATCAGTATGGGACCCTTACCAGGTTGGATTAATAGAAGAGATAGACATGATCCAGCGAAAAGCAGCGCGATTCGTCATGGGGACATTTAGTCAGCGCGAGAGCGTTACGGAGATGCTGAACAAGCTCCAGTGGCGGACACTTCAAGAAAGGCGTTACGCAATACGGAGAGGTTTATAATCGAAATTACGAGAGAGCACATTCCGGGAAGAGATGGGCAACATATTACTACCGCCCACATATATCTCGCGTAATGATCACAACGAAAAGATCCGAGAAATTAGAGCAAATACGGAGACTTACAGGCAGTCGTTCTTCCCACGCACAATTCGTGAATGGAACAGGGAAGGGGGGATCAGATAGTGGTACAATAAGTACCCTCCGCCACACACCGTAAGGTGGCTCGCGGAGTATAGATGTAGATGTAGATGTTCACCTGCCCCAACTTGTTAACGCGGTCGCCTCAGTCTGTTGCTACCTGTGGCTTTACAGATATGAGCAGCCCATACTGGCTCGCCTTCTGGCCTGTTATTTTTTTAAACGTGACATGTAAGTACTGTCTCTGTCTTGTATTGTTAGTCAGTACTTACCCTTTTATAAAATAAATTCTCTTTTCCCATAAATTTGTAATTACACTACTGGACATTAAAATTGCTACACCACGAAGATGACGTGCTACAGACGCGAAATTTAACCGACAGGAAGAAGATACTGTGATTTGCAAATGATTAGCTTTTCAGAGCATTCTAACAAGGTTGGCGCCGGTGGCGACACATACAACGTGCTGACATCAGGAAAGTTTCCAACCGATTTCTCATACACATACAGCAGTTGACCGGCGTTGCCTGGTGAAATGTTGTGGAATGCCTCGTTTAAGGAGGAGAAATGCGTACCATCACGTTTCCGATTTTGATAAAGGTCGGATTGTAGCCTATCGCGATTGCGGTTTACCGTATCGCGGCGTTGCTGCTCGCGTTGGTCGAGATCCAACGATTGTTAGCAGAATATGGAATCGGTGGGTTCAGGGGGGTAATAACGGAACGCCGTGCTGGATCCCAACGGCCTCGTATCACTAGCAGTCGAGATGACAGCCATCTTATGCTCATGGCTGTAACGGATCGTGCAGCCACGTCTCCATCCTGAGTCAACAGATGGGGACGTTTGCAAGACAACAACCATCTGCAGACCAGAACAGTTCGACGACGTTTGCAGCAGCATGGACTATCAGCTGGGAGACCATGGCTGCGGTTACCCTTGACGCTGCATGACAAACAAGAGCGCCTGCGATGCTGTACTCGACGACGAACCTGGGTGCACGAATGCCAGAACGTCATTTTTTCGGATGAATCCAGGTTCTGTTTACAGCGTCATGATGGTCGCATCCGTGTTTGGCGACATCGCGGTGAATTGGAAGCGTGTATTCGTCATCGCCATCGCGGTGAATTGGAAGCGTGTATTCGTCATCGCCATACTGGCGTATCACCCGGCGTGATGGTATGGGGTGCCATTGGTTACACGTCTCGGTCACCTCTTGTTCGCACTGACGGCACTTTGAACAGTGGACGTTACATTTCAGATGTGTTACGACCCATGGCTCTACCCTCCATTCGATTCCTGTGAAAGCCGACATTTCAGCAGGATAATGCACGACCGCGTGTTGCAGGTCCTGTACGGGCCTTTCTGGATACAGAAAATGTTCGACTGCTGCCCTGGCCAGCACATTCTCCAGATCTCTCACCAATTGAAAACGTCTGGTCAATGGTGGCCGAGCAACTGGCTCGTCACAATACGCCAGTCACTACTCTCGATGAACTGTGGTATCGTGTTGAAGCTTCACGGGCAGCTGTACCTGTGCACGCCATCCAAGCTCTGTTTGACTCAATGCCCGGGCGTATCAAGTCCGTTATTACGGCCAGAGATGGTTGTTCTGGGTACTGATTTCTCAGGATCTATGCACCCAAACTGCGTGAAAATGTAATCACATATGAGTTCTAGTATAATATATTTCTCCAATGAATACCCGTTTATCACGGTGCAGCAATTTTAATGGCCAGTAGTGTAAGTTATATGCCACTTCAAACATTTAAATTCTGATGAAGGCTCTCTTAGAAGTGTTGAAACCGGGTTAATAAGACTAAAAATTGTGGCAGAGGGCTCATTTGTTTCAACTTTAATTTATAAACGGTCACTCAATCAGGCAGCCATGTTTAAAAAAATCGTATTTTAGTACTTCTAAGTAAGAAACTGTGTATACGTGTTCTACTTACTTTGACGACCACGCTTTGTATCTCCTTTGCATCAGGATCCATTATTCTATTAACCGTCAAGACCAATATGACAGTCACAAGCAGTTTCCCTATATGCATTATAAGTATCATACGAATGAATGGCTCTGAGCACTATGGGACTTAACCTCTGAGGTCATCAGTCCCCTAGAACTTAGAACTACTTAAACCTAACTAACCTAAGGACATCACACAAATCCATGCCCGAGGCAGGATTCGAACCTGCGACCGTAGCAGTCGCGCAGTTCCGGACTGAAGCGCCTAGAACCGCTCGGCCACCGCGGCCGGCTAAGTATCATACGGAACCGCGAGTGGACGTAGTGTAAAATTCCCAGTCACTGTAGTTTAAGTGTGCGGTGTCCTAATTGTTCACCAGTCTAGTGTAGTCTGTCGAGGCTAATCTCTAACGAAACTTTTATTGAGGCTAAGAGCACCGATTTTGCCCACAGTAGAATGTACGAGGGCCGTACAGTAAGTAATGCGTCACCCTTGTTTCTCGGTTAGTTTCGTTTGAAAAAATGCTGCATTTGTAGTGGGACATCGTGGAATATTCCCGCTTCAGCCGCTACCATGTCACGAAGTTCCGACAGTTTGCTTCGCTGTACGTAGCGTTTAAAATAGCCTCTATAATGGGGGTGTGTTCCGCCGAGCAGAGAGGGCACGTTGAGTTTCTTTTGGCGGAAAACCAGAGCATCGCAGGTATTGCCGGGTGCTTGCGGAATGCGTACTGAGACGTGGCATTGAACAAAAGCACGGTGAGCCGTTGGACGCGGGCGTCTGCCGTCATCGGGACGAGGTCGCGCGAACCTGCCGGTCCTCCCGCGTGCTGGCGGTCGGCGTCATACGAGGGTCACTCTAAAAGAAATGCACACTATTTTTGTAAAAATACAGTTTTCATTTTGCATGTGTGAAAGTTTTACAGTGTGTAGATACATCCTTCCCGTTTGTTTTCAAACTTAGTTCAACCTGTTCCCGTGAGTCGCGCCGTCAGAGCATGTCTTCAGTATGGCTGCTACACTTGACGTTCGCCAGAAGCAACGTGCTGTCATGGAATTACTGTGCTGTGAAAATGAGTCAGCGGTAAACATCCACAAGTGGTTGAAAAAGGTGTATGGAGATGCTGCTGTCGATCGCTGTACAGTTAGTCGGTGGGCAAGCAGGTTACGTGATGAAAGCGGGGACGGCAATATTGAGGATTGTCCTCGCAGCGGCAGGCCTCGTACTTCACACACTCCATACAATGTGCAGAGAGTTAATGTACTGGTGACTGCCGACAGACGCATCACAGTGAACGATTTGTCACGCTACGTTGGGATAGGGGAAGGAAGTGTTTGCAGAATACTGAAAGTGTTGGCGTTAAAAAAGGTTTGTGCCAGGTGGGTTCCCAGGATGTTGACAGTGGCTCACAAAGAAACAAGAAAAACGGTATGCAGCGAACTTTTGGAACAGTACGAGAATGGTGGAGATGAATTTCTTGGAAGAATTGTGACAGGTGAAGAAAAAAAAAAAAAAATTCAAAACCACACCTTCTGCTGGAAAAGTTCTGGCTACGGTGTTTTTCGATTCCGAAGCACTCTTGCTCGTGGACATCGTGCCAAGTGGAACCACCATAAATTTTGATGCATATGTGACGACACTGAAGAAACTTCAAGCTCGACTGAGTCGTGTTCGAGCACATCGGCAGAAGCAGGATGTTTTGCTGTTGCACGACAATGCACGGCCACATGTCAGTCAAAAAAACATGGAAGCGATCACAATACTCGGATGGACAACACTGAAACACCCGCCTTACAGTCCTGACCTGGCTCCATGTGACTTATCATCTCTCTGGGAAACTGAAAGACTCTCTTCGCCGAACAAGTTTTGAAGATGATGACTCCCTTGTGCACGCTGCCAAACAGTGGCTCCAACAGTTTGGTCCGGAATTTTACCGTGCGGGTATACAGGCGCTGGTTCCAAGATGGCGTAAGGCAGTTGAGAGGGATGGAAATTATGTGGAGAAATGAAAATATTGTTCCTAAAGGATGTATCCACACACTCTAAAACTTTCAAGCATACAGAATAAAAGATGGATTTAAAGAAAAATAGTGTGCATTTCTTTTGGAGTGATCCTCGTAGACGGATCGTAGTCAGACACGACGTTGCTCAACTGGACGTGTCTGTCGGTAGTGCCGGCACGGTCGTACACCAGTTGGGGTACTCAGAGGTTTGTGCCGCTGGGTTTTTCGCCGCCTAGCAGGAGCCCGTGAAGAGCAACGAAGGACCATCTGTGCGGGACTGCTGGAGTGCTACGAAGCTGATCGTGACAAACTTTTGTCGAACACCGTCACAAACGATGAAACAGGGGTTCATCACTTGGAACCGGAAACAAATCGGCATACCACCACCCCATTCGAAGGAAAAAAGTTCAAAGCCGCATCCTCGGCCCGTTAAGTCACAGCGACGGTTTTCTGGCACTCTGAAGGGGTTATTCTGTTTGATGTTCTCCCTCACGAATTCCAGAATTCGAATCGAGAACAGCTGCCAACATGAGTAACGTAGAAGTAAATATTCTCGCAGTAGTGAGGCAACTCAAATCACTTAATAAAAGCAAGTCTTCTGGTACAGACTGTATACCAATTAGGTTCCTTTCGGAGTATGCTGATCCATTAGCTCCATACTTAACAATCATATACAACCGTTCGCTCGATGGAAGATCAGTACCCAAAGACAGGAAAGTTGCACTGGTCACACCAATATTCAAGAACGGTAGTAGGACTAATCGAGTAAATTACCAGGCCCATATCGTTAACGTCGATATGCAGCAGGATTTTAGAACATATACAAGGTTATTACAAATGATTGAAGCGATTTCACAGCTCTACAATAACTTTATTATTTGAGATATTTTCACAATGCTTTGCACACACATACAAAAACTCAAAAAGTTTTTTCAGGCATTCACAAACGTTCGATATGTGCACCTTTAGTGATTCGGCAGACATCAAGCCGATAATCAAGTTCCTCCCACACTCGGCGCAGCATGTCCCCATCAATGAGTTCGAAAGCATCGTTGATGCGAGCTCGCAGTTCTGGCACGTTTCTTGGTAGAGGAGGTTTAAACACTGAATCTTTCACATAACCCCACAGAAAGAAATCGCATGGGGTTAAGTCGGGAGAGCGTGGAGGCCATGACATGAATTGCTGATCATGATCTCCACCACGACCGATCCATCGGTTTTCCAATCTCCTGTTTAAGAAATGCCGAACATCATGATGGAAGTGCGGTGGAGCACCATCCTGTTGATGAAGTCGGCGCTGTCGGTCTCCAGTTGTGGCATGAGCCAATTTTCCAGCATGTCCAGATACACGTGTCCTGTCACGTTTTTTTCGCAGAAGAAAAAGGGGTCGTAAACTTTAAACTGTGAGATTGCACAAAACACGTTAACTTTTGGTGTATTGCGAATTTGCTGCACGAATGCGTGAGGATTCTCTACCGCCCAGATTCGCACATTGTGTCTGTTCACTTCACCATTAAGAAAAAATGTTGCTTCATCACTGAAAACAAGTTTCGCACTGAACGCATCCTCTTCCATGAGCTGTTGCAACCGCGCCGAAAATTCAAAGCGTTTGACTTTGTCATCGGGTGTCAGGGCTTGTAGCAATTGTAAACGGTAAGGCTTCTGCTTTAGCCTTTTCCTTAAGATTTTCCAAACCATCGGCTGTGGTACGTTTAGCTCCCTGCTTGCTTTATTCGTCGACTTCCGCGGGCTACGCGTGAAACTTGCCCGCACGCGTTCAACCGTTTCTTCGCTCACTGCAGGCCGACCCGTTGATTTCCCCTTACAGAGGCATCCAGAAGCTTTAAACTGCGCATACCATCGCCGAATGGAGTTGGAAGTTGGTGGATCTTTGTTGAACTTCGTCCTGAAGTGTCGTTGCACTGTTATGACTGACTGATGTGAGTGCATTTCAAGCACGACATACGCTTTCTCGGCTCCTGTCGCCATTTTGTCTCACTGCGCTCTGGAGCGCTCTGGCGGCAGAAACCTGAAGTGCGGCCTCAGCCGAACAAAACTTTATGAGTTTTTCTACGTATCTGTAGTGTGTCGTGACCATATGTCAATGAATGGAGCTACAGTGAATTTATGAAATCGCTTCAATCATTTGTAATATCGCTGTATTGTGTTCGAACATTATGAATTACCTCGAACGATCGGTCTATTGACACACAGTCACCGTGGGTTTAGAAAACATCGTTCATGTGAAACACAACTAGTTCTTTATTCACATGAAGTGCTGAGTGCCATTGACAAAGAATTTCAGATCGATTCCGTATTCCTGGATTTCCGGAAGGCTTTTGACACTGTACCACACAAGCGGCTCGTAGTAAAATTGCGTGCTTATGGAATATCGTCCCAGTTATGTGACTGGATTTGCGATTTACTGTCAGAGAGGTCATAGTTCGTTGTAATTGACGGAAAGTCATCGAGTAAAACAGAACTGATTTCTGGCGTTCCCCAAGGTAGTGTTATAGACCCTTTGCTGCTCCTTATCTATATAAACGATTTGGGAGACAATCTGAGCAGATCACGTTGTCGTTTATAGACTAATAAAGTCATCAGAAGATCAAAACAAACTGCAAAACGATTTAGAAAAAGTATCTGAATGGTGCGAAAAGTGGGAGCTGACCCTAAATAAGGAAAAGTGTGAGGTCATCCGCATGAGTGTTAAAAGGAACTCGTTAAACTTCGGTTACACTAAAAGCCGTAAATTCAACTAAATACCTAGGTATTACAATTACGAACAACTTAAATTGGAAAGAAGACATAGAAAATGTTGTGGGGAAGGCTAACCAAAGACTGCGTTTTATTGGCAGGACACTTAGAAAATTTAACAGATCTACTAAGGAGACTGCCTACACTACGCTTGTCCGTCCTTTTTTAGAATACTGCTGCGCCGTGTGAGATCCTTACCAGATAGGTCGGCCGGAGTGACCGAGCGGTTCTAGGCGCTACAGTCTGGAACCGCGCGACCGCTACGGTCGCATGTTCGAATCCTGCCTCCGTCATGGATGTGTGTGATGTCCTATGGTTAGTTAGGTTAAAGTAGTTTTAAGTTGTAGGGGACTGATGACCACAGAGCATAAGTCCCATAGTGCTCAGAGCCATTTGAACCTTACCAGGTAGGACTGACGGAGTACACCGAAAAAGTTCAAAGAAAGGCAGCACGTTTTGTATTATCGCGAAATATGGGAGAGAGTGTCACAGAAATGATACAGGATTTGGGCTGGAAATCAGTAAAAGAAGGCGTTTTTCATTGCGACGGAATCTTTTCACGGAATTCCAATCACCAACTTTCTCCTCCGAATGCGAAAATATTTTGTTGACACCGACGTACATAGGGAGGAACGATCGCCACGATAAAATAAGGGAAATCAGAGCTCTTACGGAAAGATATAGGTGTCCATTCTTTCCGCGCGCCATACGAGGTTGGAATAATAGAGAATTGTGAAGGTGGTTCGATGAACCCTCTGCCAGGCACTTAAATGTGATTTGCAGAGTATCCATGAAGATGTAGACGTAGAACTCTAGAAAGGACTTCACTGTGTTCGTCGCCACGACAGTGCAAACGAATTTCTCCTTCTCCATGACAACAGAGGGCCTCAGAGGAGCTCGCAAAATTCCATTAGACCCCCCTCATCCGTCCTACAGCCCGCACCTCCTACCTTCCGAGTTCCGTCTGTTCCGCCAAATGAAGAATGCACTGCGCAGGAAGCAGTACGTTGATGACGGGGAGGTCATCGACATTGGCTCTGACGTCGATCAGTAGAGTGCGGGCAAACAGACCCTCCCAGTAAGGTGGCGTAAGGCCGTCTCATTGAACGGAGAGTACAATGACAAATAGAGTTTTGTAGCCAAAAAAAGGGGGAACAATATGGTTTATTGGATTCCTGGATAAAACGAACCTGCATTCGAAAAAGTGTTGTATTATTTATTGAACGCCCGTCGTAGGTATGTTGACTGAAAAATGGTTTCTTATGGTTGTCTGGATAAACTGACAGAACCAGAGGTTGTAGAGAGTTCAGGGAAAGCGTAAGAGAACGATTGACAAGAATGGGGGAAAGAAATACAGTGGAAGAAGAATGGGTAGCTTTGAAGGATGAAATAGTGAAGGCAGCAGAGGATCAAGAAGGTAAAAAGACGAGGGCTAGTAGAAATCGTTGGGTAACAGAAGATATATTGAATTTAATTGATGAAAGGAGAAAATATAAAAATGCAGTAAATGAAGCAGCCAAAAAAAGAATACAAACGTCTCAAAAATGAGATCGACAGGAAGTGCAAAATGGCTAAGCAGGTATGGCAAGAGGACAAATGTAAGGATGTAGAGGCTTATCTCAAAACGGGTAAGATAGATACTGCCTGCAGGAAAATTAAAGAGACCTTTGGAGATAAGAGAACCACTTGTATGAATGTCAAGAGCTCAGATGGAAACCCAGTTCTAAGCAAAGAAGGGAAAGCAGGAAGGTGGACGGAGTATATAGAGGGTCTATACAAGGGCGATGTTCTTGAGGACAATATTATGGAAATGGAAGAGGATGTAGATGAAGATGAAATGGGAGATATGAAACTGCGTGAAGGATTTGACAGAGCACTGAAAGACCTAAGTCGAAACATGGTCCCGGGAGTCGACAACATTCCGTTAGAACTACTGATAGCCTTGGGAGAGCCAGCCCTGACAAAACTCTACCATCTGGTGAGCAAGATGTATGAGACAGGCGAAATACCTTGAGACTTCAAGGAGAAAATAATAATTCCAATCACGAAGAAAGCAGGTAATGACAGATGTGAAAATTACCGAACTATCAATTTAATAAGCCAAGGCTGCAAAATATTAACGCGAATTCTTTACAGACGAATGCAAAAATTGGTAGAAGCCGACCTCGGGAAGATGAGTTTGGATTCCGTAGAAATGTTGGAACACGTGAGGCAATACTGACCCTACGACTTACCTTAGAAGATAGATCAAGGAAAGGCAAACCTACGTTTCTAGCATTTGTAGATTTAGAGAAAGCTTTCGACAATGTTGACTGGAATACTCTCTTTCAAATTCTGAAGGTGGCAGGGGTAAAATACAGGTAGCGAAAGGCTATTTACAATTTGTACAGAAACCAGATGGCAGTTATAAGAGTCGAGGGACATGAAAGGGAAGTAGTGGTTGGGAGGGGAGTGAGACAGGGTTGTAGCCTATCCCCAATGCTATTCAATCTGTATATTGAGCAAGCAGTAAAGGAAACAAAAGAAAAATTCGGAGTAGGTATTAAAATCCATGGAGAAGAAATTAAAACTTTGATGTTCGCCGATGGCATCGTAATTGTGTCAGAGACAGCAAAGGACTTGGATGAGCAGTTGAACAGAATGGACAGTGTCTTGATAGGAGGATATAAGATGAACATCAACAAAAGCAAAACGAGGATAATGGAATGTAGTCGAATTAAATCGGGTGATGATGTGGGAATTAGATTAGGAAATGAGACGCTTAAAGTAGTAAAGGAATTTTGCTATTTGGGGAGCAAAATAACTGATGATGGTCGAAGTAGAGAGGATATAAAATGTAGACTGGGAATGGCGAGGAAAGCATTTCTGAAGAAGAGAAATTTGTTAACATCGAGTATAGATTTAAGTGTCAGGAAGTCGTTTCTGAAAGTATTTGTATGGAGTGTAGCCATGTATGGAAGTGAAACATGGACGATAAATAGTTTGGACAAGAAGAGAATAGAAGCTTTCGAAATGTGGTGCTACAGAAGAATGCTGAAGATTGGAAGGGTAGATCACATAACTGATGAGGAGGTATTGAAAAGAATTTGAGAGAAGGGAAATTTGTGGCACAACTTGACTAGAAGAAGTGATCGGTTGGTAGGGCATATTCTGAGGCATCAAGGGATCACCAATTTAGTATTGGAGGGCAGCGTGGAGGGTAAAAATCGTAGAGGGAGACGAAGAGATGAGTACACTAAACAGATAGAGAAGGATGTAGGTTGTAGTAGGTACTGGGAAATGAAGAAGCTTGCACAGGATAGAGTAGCATGTAGAGCTGCATCGAACCAGTCTCTGGACTGAAGACCACCACAGCAACAACATTGTTGTCTGAAAAATGATTTGTTATGGTCTTGTGTGACTTTATTTCAGTTGCATCTCTGTTGATTTGGCTTTAGTACCTCTAATGAACGCCATATTGATCTGCATACGGTAATATGCGATGCGAGATTTCGCCATCGGAAGTTTGAGTCCTCACTCGGGTTTGGGTGTGTGTGTTGTCCTTAGCGTAAGTTAGTTTAAGTTAGATTAAGTAGTGTGTAAGCTTAGCGACCTTACCACAAATTTCCAAAATTATGATGCGAGAAACACTCCACCGGTTTCCTATTATTCTTTGCACTTGCCACTTACGCCAGCATTAATCTAGAGCTTAGAGATAATTCACATGTAGAATTTCTTTCCATTACTTTTATAATTTTTCACAGATGTACAATACTATGCACGCTCTATAATAAAAGTGTTTCACATATTTACTATTTTTAACTTTAGCATGCCGTGCGGTTCTAGGTGCAGCAGTCCGGAACCGCGGGACTGCTACGGTCGCAGGTTCGAATCATGCCTCGGGCATGGATGTGTGTGATGTCCTTAGGTTGGTTAGGTTTAAGTAGTTCTAAGTTCTAGGGGACTGATGACCTCAGATGTTAAGTCCCATAGTGCTCAGAGCCATTTGAGAAATTTATTTCTTCCAAAGCAAACAACGAGACTACAAGAGTCCAAAGGGAATTACGGGATGCCCATGTAGAATTAAATACTTTGTTGTTTAGGATTACCGATAGTTAGTCAAATGCACGACTAGATGCTTCTAATCTGAGGCAGGCCATTGAAACTAGCTCAACTAGTCATTTGAGCAGTGTTTTGCTGCATCCTAAAGATTTTTTGGCATTGCTAATAGCTATGGAAAGGAAACTAACTAATCCTGTGACTATGATCCTACCTGTCACTATGCAAAATTTGTATTTCTACTACCAATTGAGTGATGTAGATGCAATCATGATGGACAATGAATTGGCTCTAATTGTCACCATTCCCTTAGCAGACTCCAGACAGCACTTTGAAGTTTACCGCGTGTATACCTATCCAGTATTTTGGGCGCCCCTCCATCCCTATGTTCAGTACCATCTGCGGGTGTACTTTTTAATTAGTCAGGACCGAAGATATTTCTTAGCTTTATCTTAGAGCACTTTGCGCGAATGTGAGCAAACAAAAAAACTTGTTTGTCCTTCGAATATCATATTTTTCGACAGTCGGGTATACAGCTGTGAGAGAGATATTTTCATGAATGTTCAGCCCCGGAACTACTGTCCCAGGAACCTGAAAACACTCACTCAACCCTTCCTACAACGGTTCGCAGAAGGTATGATCTACTCTTTCAACTCAACAATTGACCTGACCTTCATGTGTAACAAGTCGTTCTCCCCTTTACCCAAAAGATACAAGGTACTGGTTTTGTGGTAGATATAGAAAACTGTGAGCTGTCAAGTGACTTTTTCCATGTACCCCAAGCAAACAAGCAAACAAGACTCCCCTTTTGTAGCGAACTAGTCTCCTTTTGTGATAAAAACAAAACTCCTCTTCTAAAAACGAACAAAATTCCTACACCATCGAGCTAAAAACGATGGTGATCTAAGGGCTTCTACAAAATAATTTCTAATAGCGATGTAGTTTTTTGGGTTAAAGTAGGTTTTACTCATTACGTATTTTTCAGAGGAGCATTTCACAATGAGGCTTTATTTCCCGAAAAAAGTGATTTATTTTTGTTTTTAAGAAGTTTTAGTGTCCTCGGAAGACGGTCTTTCTACATAATTCATACCTCTGTTTCTGGAAGATCTGTATAAAGAATGTGACATATCCTAATATTTGACCTTTACGTATCTACATCTACATCTACATCCATACTCCGCAAGCGATCTGATGGTATGTGACGGAGGGTACTTTCAGTACCTCTATCGGTTCTCCCTTCTATTCCAGTCTCGTATTGTTCGTGGAAAGAAGGATTGTCGGTTTGCCTCTGTGTGGGCTCTAATTCCTCTGATTTTATCCTCATGGTCTCTTCGCGAGATATACTTAGGAGAGAGCAATATACTGCTTGACTCCTCAGTGAAGGTATGTTCTCGAAATTTCAACAGAAGCCCGTACCGAGCTACTGAGCGTCTCTCTTGCAGAGTCTTCCACTGGAGTTTATCTATCATCTCCGTAACGCTTTCGCGATTACTAAATGATCCTGTAACGAAGCGCGCTGCTCTCCGTTGAATATTCTCTATCTCTTCGATCAACCCTATCTGGTACGGATCCCACACCGGTGAGCAGTATTCAAGCAGTGAGCGAAAGAGTGTACTGTAACCTATTTCCTTTTTTTTCGGATTGCATTTCCTTAGGATTCTTCCAATGAATCTCAGTCTGGCATCTGCTTTACCGACGATCAACTTTATATGATCATTCCATTTTAAATCACTCCTAATGCGTACTCCCAGATAATTTATGAAAGTAACTGCTTCCAGTTGCTGACCTGCTATATTGTAGCTAAATGATAAAGGATCTTTCTTTCTATGTATTCGCTGCACGTTACACTTGTCTACATTGAAACACGTATGTATGCAGGGTATTCATTACCAGCGATGGCGAGCCATGAGAGAATCTCTGACCAGAGAGTTATTTATCGTTGCTAGTCTGCGCTTGACCGTGCGAGAGTTCAGTTGCATGTAGGTAGTCGGTAGTTGCAGTTGCGAGTTAACTTTTGTGTGAGGAGTCGGCGGCGTCGACATCGGCCTCTGGTCAAGATTCAGGACGAGGTATATTGTTAAATAAGGTAATGAAGCAGCATTGCGCTCATCTGATAATGTAATGGATCTTAAGTGTAATGAATTTTTTCAAGAATCGCCCCAATAATAATTTTGTTTTCAAACCAAGCATTTTAACAAAACAAACATTTTATTGAAAGAAAATTTCCTTTGCTTTTCCTCCAAGAATCAATTTATCACTCTGGTTATTGCACAGGGCCTAAGGTTAGCGCAGCTGGACTTATAAAATTTATCAGGTTTAGCATAACGTTAATTTTGTGGGGAAATACATAACTTTTGGCACGTTTTCATTATCATAGACTTTTATTTTATTTTTGCTGGGAGATTACGTTGAGCCCTATTCCCATTAACATTTAATTATTGTCATTTCAAAAATAATTACGGGGAGGTTACACTTGGCTCTATGTCCATTGACATTTAAAATATTTTCTTTCGAAATTTTGTGGGGAGGTTACAACATTGAGATTCAATTGCCATTCCCTGCACCGTGCGTCAATTCGTTGCAAATCCTCCAGCATTTCAGTACAATTTTCCATTGTAGTCAGTGCTGCCGACTGCCACGTGGGAGACTCTGGTTCGACTGCCGCTACTGCCAGGCGTTTCCTCTCCATGGGAGGACTGGACTGGCACTGGCCGGGCACAGTCAGCCTCGCGAGCCCAGCTGAGGAGCTGAGCTGCTCGACCGATCAGCAGCGAGCGATTCCGAGGACCGGGAGAGCGGCGCGCTGACCACGCGCCCCTGTGTAAGGCATCCGATGACGCCACTGCCACAGGACGACGCGGCGGTCGGCCGGCCCACCTGGGACCAGAACGCCGAACTCAACTTACCACAGTATATGTCGGTGATTCCTCGGGAGCCCCGCGTCGCTTATCGAGGAGTGAGAGAGTCCAGACGGTCCGACGCGGAACGCGAGCGTGAAGTCCCTCCTCTCCCCTCTCTGCCTCGACCACTCATCAAGGCGCCATCGGGCGGCGATTGACCTCGCCACCGGCGGGCAGCCGCGCGGCCGAGGTTGGCAGCCCTGCTGCCGGCGTTGCAGGAAGTGCGCGCGCGCGCCAACTGCGAAGCCAGTCCGGGCCCGGCATCGCTCGTCAGCCTGGACTGCCGGTGTCCAGTGCGAGGGCTGTGCAGCAGGAAGTGGGGAAGTGGCCGCCGCTCTGGACTCCTCCCATTCGGCGGGACGCCGCTTCGAGTCCCCAGCTGGCCAGCCGGACGCGGGGCTTTCCCGGTTTCCTTAGACTTAGATCTAGGGTTGCCAGACGCACGGTTTTAGCCGGACCGATACGAAAATTTCCCTTGTTCTTCTGGGTACGGCGCAAACTTTTGACCGCACGTCAAATGTTAGCATTTTGGATTTCAGGCCTAACTACTTACACTACTGGCCATTAAAATTGCGACACCAAGAAGATGACGTGCTACATACGCGAAATTTAACCGACAGGAAGAAGATGCTGTGATATGCAAATGATTAGCTTTTCAGAGCGTTCACACAAGGCTGGCGCCGGTGGCGACACCTACAACGTGCTGACATGAGGGAAGTTTAAAACCGATTTCTCATACACAAACAGCAGTTGACCGGCGTTGCCTGGTGAAAAGTTGTTGTGATACCTCGTGTAAGGAGGAGAAATGCGTACTATCACGTTTCCGACTTTGATAAAGGTCGGATTGTAGCCTATCGCGATTACGGTTTATCGCATCGATACATTGCGGCTCGCGTTGGTCGAGATCCAATGACTGTTAGCAGAGTGTGGAATCGGTGAGTTCAGGAGGGTAATACGGAACGCCGTGCTGGATCCCAACGGCCTCGTATCACTAGCAGTCGCATTGACAGGCATCTTATTCGCATGGCTGTAACGGATCGTGCAGCCACGTCTCGATCCCTGAGTCAACAACCATCTGCACGAACAGTTCGACGACGCTTGCAGCAGCATGGACTATCAGCTCGGAGACCGTGGCTGCGGTTACCCTTGACGCTGCATCACAGACAGGAGCGCCTGCGATGGTGTACTCAACGACGAACCTGGGTGCACGAATGCCAAAAAGTAATTTTTTTCGTATGAATCCAGGCTCTGTTTACAGCATCGTGATCGTCGTATCCGTGTTTGGCGACATCGCGGTGTTCGCACATTGGAAGCGTGTATTCGTCATCGCCATACTGGCGTATCACCCGGCGTGATGGTATGGTGTGCCATTGGTTACACGTCTAGGTCACCTCTTCTTCGCATTGACGGCACTTTGAACAGTGGACGTTACATTTCAGATGTGTTATTACCCGTGGCTCTACCGTTCTTTCGATCCCTGCGAAACCCTACATTCCAACAGGATAATGCACGACCGCATGTTGCAGGTCCTTTCTGGATACAGAAAATGTTCGACTGCTGCCCTGCCCTGCCCAGCACATTCTGCAGATCTCTCACCAACTGAAAACGTCTGGTCAATGGTGGCCGAGCAACTGGCTCGTCACAATACGCCAGTCACTACTCTTGATGAACTGTGGTATCGTGTTGAAGCCTGTACACGCCACCCGAGCTCTGTTTGAGTCAATGCCCAGGCGTATCAAGGCCGTTATTACGGCCGGAGGTGGTTGTTCTGGGTGCTGATTTCTCAGGATCTATGCACCCAAATTGCGCGAAAATGTAATCACATGTCAGTTCAAGTGTAATATATTTGTCCAATGAATACCCGTTTATCACCTGCGTTTCTTCTTGGTGTAGCAATTCTAATGGCTAGTACTGTATGTTTTATGATCTTGCAGTACCAAATTTTGCGATGCGGACGATGTTCTTCACGCTAGGGCGCGATAATATGATGCGAGCTGCCGCGTATTTGACGTCAAAAGCGGAAATGCGTTGCGTACTTCCAGTCCACTCGAGAAGGTACTCGGTTTCGTTCACTTCGGCAGTGCGTTCGGCACTTGATGGCAAGCCTTCGTGCATTTTCCGTTTTAGAATTGATTTCTTTGCGGTAGTAGTGTGTTCAAAATGGATGGGAGTGTGACAAATCTCACGAAATGTAAATGAGATATTCAAACCAGCACACACCGGAATAGAAGACTGTAAGTGTATCGCTCTGTTTGGGAAAAGTAATTTACAAAACTGCGGTCAGTTCCAGGAGACGCATGTAAGGCAAGGTGTACTTTATGTGTGGGAAAAGCTGGAGACGGATTTCCCATTTCACACGACGGCGTAACCGATGTTCGGCATTATTTTAACACTGTTAACCAAAACCGCAAAAACTTAACATCGGTACAAGCCACGCCAATGAAAAGTCTCTACAAACTGGACTCCTTCGAAGCACACGAGGTATGTAGCAGTAGTTGCATGCTAATTCTAACAATTCTAGCTGCGCGGGATTAGCCTAGCCGTCTGAGGCGCTACAGTCTTGGATTGTGCGGATGGTCCCGGCGGAGGTTCGAGTCCTCCCTCGGGCATAGGTGTGTGTGTTTGTCCTTAGGATAATTTAGGTTAAGTAGTGTGTAAGCTTAGGGACTGGTGACCTTAGCAGTCAAGTCTCATAAGTTTTCACTCACATTTTTTAACATTTCTAATTTTCAGGGTAATAATAGTTCTATTCAGGAAGTTACAAAATGGCACAATTAATAGTGCTTTTTTCGTTTCAGATAACTGCGCCTGAGCTTACATGTAATTTTTTTATTACATGTATTGTGCAATTACTCTAATTATGATGATAGTTGCCGTTATTTTTACAAGACTCTGCTGCCTAATGAAAAAATGTTGAGAATTCCACTCTCAACTGAAAAGTACTCCTCTTAATTGTGTATTATGAAGCAAATGCGCACTAAAAATGATTTTAGGAAAGTTAATTTCGATACACGAGTTCATATTTTTCCTCATTGAAACCTGGCAACCCTACCTAAAACGTTAAACCAAAATTACCGGGATCGACCCTACGAAAAAGAGGCAAGCGTCTTCCTCTCCCCTCCCCTCTCTAACCAGAGTTTGTGCTCCGCCACTAATTACGAAGACATCGACGGGGCGATAAACCCTAAACTTCCTTTCTTTTATGTTTGGAACCGCGTGACCGCTACGGTCGCAGGTTCGAATCCTACCTCGGGCATGGATGTGTGTGATGTCCTTAGGTTAGTTAGGTTTAGTTAGTTCTGAGTTCTAGGCGACTGATGACCTCAGCAATTAACTCGCATAGTGCTCAGAGCCATTTGAACCATTTTGAACCTTTCTTTTATATCAACAGGTGCAGCAGATAGCTGAAGTATTGGATTGTTCAAATCAAATGTGTGTGAGATCTTATGGGACTTAACTGCTAAGGTCATCAGTCCCTAATCTTACACACTACTTAACCTAAATTAAAGGACAAACACACACACCCATGCCCGAGGGAGGACTCGAACCTCCGCCGGGACCAGCCGCACAGTCCATGACTGCAGCGCCTTACACCGCTCGGCTAATCCCGCGCGGCGAAGTATTGGATTGTCCCTTTCAGTAGGCATATCTATAGGATTTCTCTGCAGTTCACAGGTAAGAGTTTGGCTGAGAGCGCAGCACACACAACCACGTTCACACCATTTGTCGATCGCTTCACTCTCGAATCGCAGGTGGCAAAAAATGATCACCTAAATCTTCCAGTGGTTGCTCTGATTTCTCTTATTTTGACACGACGCTCACTTCTCCCTTTGTCGCTGAGAGTCAACTAATTATTTTCACATTCGGAGAAGAAAATTGGAGATTGGATTTTTCTGAAAAGATCTCGCCACAATAAAAAAGTGGTTTCTTTAGTGAGTGCCACCCCAAAGCGATTACCATATTCGTGACACTCTCTCCCCTGTTTTGCGACGGTACAAAACGAGCTGCCCTTCTTTGTACTTTTTCGATGTCCTCGGTCAGTCCTACCTGGTGAGGACCCCGTGTCGAGCAGCAGGACTCCATAAGAGGAGGATGGGCGTGGCCTGTTGTGTCTTCTAAGCGTTCAGCCAGTAAAACTGTGGCCCGCCTTCCCCAGAACGTTTACTATGTGATGGTGTTCCCCAGATACGAGTATTTAGTTGAATCAACGTACTTTAAACTTGCGTGATTTAACGTGTAGCCTAAATTTAATGGCATTTTTTAGTACTCATATCGAGCACGACACGCTTTCTATTGTTCAATATCAGTTGCTACTTTTAGCATGTAATTTGTATTGACTTTACTGTAAGGTAAACGCCAACATCATCTGAAAATTATCTGAGGCGGCTGCTCAGATTCCCTCCTAAGCCGTTTACGTGCTGTAGATTAACAACAGCAAGGGCATTTTCCTTGGGGAACCCAAGATATCACTTCTGGTTCGGTAGATTACTTCCAGTCTGTTGTTACGAATTGTGACCTCTCTGGCAGGAAATCAGGTTCAAAATGGCTCGGAGCACTATGGGACTCAACTGCTGTGGTCATCAGTCCCCTAGAACTTAGAACTAATTAAACCTAACTAACCTAAGGACATCACACACATCCATGCCCGAGGCAGGATTCGAACCTGCGACCGTAGCAGCAGCGCGGCTCCGGACTGGAGCGCCTAGAACCGCACGACCACCGCGGCCGACAGGAAATCAGGAATCCAATTGCATAACTGAGGCGACACTCGACACACATGCAATTTGATTATAAGCCGGTTGTCAGGAAGGGTGTGGAAAGCCCGGAGATAATCTAGGAATACAGAATCAACATGACATCCCCTGCTAATTCATTACTTCGTGTGAATAAAATATTTTTTTAAAGTGGATAGTGAATGAATTTCAAACAGAAGCACCGTGCTGCTACTGACAAGGGAACATCCCCATCGCACCCCCGTCAGATTTAGTTATAAGTTGGCACTTGAAAAGCTGAACACAAATCAACCGAGAAAACAGGAAGAAGTTATGTGGAACTATGAAAAAACAAGCAAAATATACAAACTGAGTAGTCCATGTGCAAGATAAGCAACAACAAGGATAGACTAAGCTCCGGAGCGCCGTGGTCCCGTGGTTAGCGTGAGCAGCTGCGGAACGAGAGGTCCTTGGTTCACGTATTCCCTCGGGTGAAAAGTTTAATTTTTTATTTTCGGTTCATGTGACAAACTCTTATGTTTTCATCACGTTTTTGGGAGTGATTATCACATCCACAAGAAAACCCAAATCGGGCAAGGTAGAAGAATGTTTTTACCCATTCGCCACCGAGCGAGGTAGCGCAGTGGTTAGACACTGGACTCGCATTCGGGAGGACGACGGTTCAATCCCGCGTCCGGCCATCCTGATTTAGGTTTTCCGTGATTTCCCTAAATCACTCCAGGCAAATGCCGGGATGGTTCCTCTGAAAGGGCACGGCCGACTTCCTTCCCCATCCTTCCCTAATCCGATGAGACCGATGACCACGCTGTCTGGTCTCCTTCCCCAAAAACAACCAACAACCAACCCATTCGCCAAGTGTACAAGTTAGGTGGGTCGACAACATATTCCTGTCATGTGACGCACATGCCGTCACCAATATCGTATAGAATATATCAGACATGTTTTCCTGTGGAGGAATTGGTTGACCTATGACCTTGCGATGAAATGTTTTCGGTTCCCATTGGAGAGGCACGTCCTTTCGTCTACTAATCGGACGGTTTTGCGGTGCGGTCGCAAAACACAAACACTAAACTTATTACAGTGAACAGAGACGTCAATGAACGAACAGACAGATCATAACTTTGCGAAAATAAAGATAGTAAAATTTTCACTCGAGGGAAGACTTGAACCAAGGGCCTCTCATTCCGCAGCTGTTCACGCTTACCACGGGACCACGGCGCTCCTGGTCTCACCCTATCCTTGATGTTGCTTATCTAGCACATGCACTACTCAGTTTGTATATTTTGATTATTTTTTCATAGTTCCACACAACTTCTTCCTGTTTTCTCGATTGATTTGTGGTCAGTTTTTCAAGGCCTATCCACTGTGCCAACTTATAACTAAATCTGAGGGGGGTGCGATGGGGAGGTTCCCTTGTGAGTTGTTGGCAGTGGATTTATGTTAGTTGATCGAGAAGTCACGACCACTTTTCTTCATTTAGCCTTGGGTTGATATGGGGGAAGAGACCAAACAGCGAGGTCATCGGTCTCATCGGATTAGGGGAGGTAGTCGGCCGTGCCTAGTCAAAGGAACCATCCTGGCATTTGGCTAAAGCTATTTAGGGAAATCACGGAAAATCTAAATCAGGATGGCCGGACGCGGGATTTAGGCGTCGTCCTCTCGAATGCGAGTCCAGTGTACTGCGCCGCCTCGCTCGGTCTTTCACTTAGCACATCAGTACACACCGAACTGGCATTAGCTTGTATTTGGACTGAAACACGGATACTCGAGCAAGTGACTCGAAGACAAAGCGTCTGCTAGCGAAATAAGAAGTCGATCGATTGTCCATATTTCAGTCATCCTATTATTCAGCGAATAATGACAAAACAGCGAGCTTTATTTACCTTAAATTTTAGTGATGATACTGTTTGCCGGCCGGGGTGGCCGTGCGGTTCTAGGCGTTCCAGTCTGGAACCGCGTGGCCGCTACGGTCGCAGGTTCGAATCCTGCCTCGGGCATGGATGTGTGTGATGTCCTTAGGTTAGTTAGGTTTAAGTAGTTCTAAGTTCTAGGGGACTGATGACCTTAGAAGTTATGTCCCATAGTGCTCAGAGCCATGTGAACCATTCTTGATGATACTGTTTGCTGCCGTTGAAACTCAGCCATTAAGAAGAAGAAACTTTAGAGACCTGAAACCGGAACGAGTCAAGGTGTACATTAAACTACTCAATACACTTTGTGTTTCACCCGCTAAATGTATTCTCTTAAAGCATGCAAGAAAGGAGCTATTTTGAAAACAAAGTTCGATGTTTCAATTTTATTAAATTATACATCCGCTTTCATTTTCCTTTGGTAACTTAATATTTACATGAATATTCTTTTTTTTCTCTCCAAAGAACTTGTTCACCTACAGTGTAACAATAGAGGTGTGTTTATGCTACTCTACGGTTCCAATTGCCACGCAGATTTACAATGAAATTATTGCTGTCTCTCCCGTAGACTACAGGAATAAGTAACCAGATAATTTGTAGACGGAGTGGGTATTGGGGTATGTCTTAATTTCCTTTTGAGTCGTTAGCGTTTCCTAATTTATTTCTTTGTGTGATGACAGTGGCATTAAATTATATAACTACACTTCGCTAAATTCTACATGAAAAGTACTTTTAACAATTATATATTCTTACCTGGAGTTTCCATTGTCTGAAAAGCTCGTTTGTGTCTTCTTGTGCTGAGATTGTGAAAACCACAGTACAAGTGAAGCTTATTTTTATGGTCTACAAAAAATTCTATTAAATAGTAAAAGTTCCGGAAAGTGTAAGAATTCTAAAATTTTTAAAGAAACCGCAACATATTCTACAGTACTCCAGTTTACACAGTGGTCTTACTGCTCACTTCTGCTGAAAAATAAGTTGCACCATCCCTACAGTTTCGCCCTTTACGCGTTCGGCACATGTACTGCATACATCCTCTCCTCCCCTCTCTCTGTGATCACCTCTTCCCTCCCCAGTCTCTCTGTTCACTTCATCCTCCCACTTCCATCTCTTCATCTCCTCCTCCTCACTCTTCCTGTCTCTCCATCTCCTCCTCATCTTTATCTTTGTCAGTCTCGACCACTCCCTCTCTCTGACCATATCTTCCTCCTCCTCCCTCTGTCCATATCCTGCCCCTCCCTCTGGCCATCTCCTCCTCCCCATATTCCTTCTTCACTTGCCCACTATCCCTCTACACCTACCACCCACTTCCTGCACCTTCCCTCCTCCTTCCTCTCTCTCTCTTTTTCCATCTCCTCCTCTCACTCCTCTCTGACCATCTCCTCTCTCCTCCCAGTGTACATCTTCTCCTCCCCTCCCTCTGTTCATCCACCCCTCACCCCTCTCTCTGTCCAATTCCTCTGCCCTCTATGTCAACTTCCTCCTCTTCCTTCACACTCTTTCTGTCCTTCTGCCCCCTCTCCCTATCTATCTCCCACTTCCTCTCTCTCTGTCCAGCCCCTCCTCTATCCACCTTAACCTTCCCCCAGATGTATCCCCATGCAAAACTGGTCGATAAAACAGGTATTTACCACTCTCACAGCATCCCTGCCATGAAGCATGGTCCCCACATCAAAGCCTTAAAAACCATTTTTTTCGCCCATGGTATATAGGCTGAAAAGCAGGTCGATAAAGCAGGTTGATACTACTCCAATGCAACATGCCTGTCATGCAGGACAGCCTCAGGTCAAGTGCTGGAAAAATCATTTCTTGCCCCTGATGTGCAGACTGCCCTGCAAAACAGGTCATTAAGGCAGGCTGCATCTACTCCCATACAAAACACACATGTTATGCAGGGTAGCCTACATAGCAGAGGCTGTGCATGTATCTTCTTCCCCCCTCTCTGTGTTCAATTTTTTCTTTTCCCCCATCTCTCAGTTCACCTCATCCTCCCACCTCTATTCCTCCATTTCCTCCTCCACACTCATTGTGTCTCTCTGTCTCCTCCTCCCTACTCTCCTTGTCCAGTCCTCTGCCCCTTCTTTCTGCCCATTTCTTGCTCCCCCTTCCCTCTGTCCATATCCTCCTCCACCAGTGTCTGTCCATCTCCTCCAACTCCTCTTTCTTTTTTATGTGCCCACTACCTGTCGTCACCTCCAACATGCCCCCAGCTTGTCCCCATCCTGCCACTTTCTCTATCCATCTCCCACTTTCTCTGCACATCACCTCCTTCCTCTTTCTCTGCCCATCTCCTCTTCCCCCTCTCTGTTTACCTTCTCTTCTTCCTCTATCTCTATCATCTCCTCCCTGTCTGGCTATCTCCTCCTTCCCCATTCTCCTGTCCCACCCATCCTCCCTCTCTCATTATCCAGCTCTTCCATCTCTGCTCTTTCTACTCAGCAATACCCATCTGTATATGTAGCCCCTGCAAGTGATTCCAATAGCATCTGCACAACATGTCTCTCCCCCCCCCCCCCCTCTCTGTGTCCATTTCTTCATCCTGTGCTTTATATCTATCTCATTCTTCCTTCTCTGTCTGTCCATCCCTCCATCCCATCTCTCTGTCCATCACCTCCTCTCTTATCTTTGTTCATTTCTGCCACCTTTTTTCTCTGTCCATTGCATCCTCCTCCCTATGTTGCTATCCGTCTCCTCACCTCATCTCTCTGTTCACCTGCACTCATTGGCATATGTATCCCCTGCAAAAGAAGTCGATAAAGCAGGCCTGTACTACTCCAACATATCTGTCATCTCCCCTATCCTGTGGGGGCCAGGAGTTTGTAAACCAGATGTGGCTGGAATCGATCCAGGCGTTTGGGAGGAGATTTTGGACACACACACACACACATTTAATATATATATATATATATATATATATATATATATATATATATATATATATATATATATATATATATATATATATATATACAGGGTGAGTCACCTAACATTACCGCTGGATATATTTCGTAAACCATATCAAATACTGACGAATCGATTCCACAGACCGAACGTGAGGAGAGGGGTTAGTGTAATTGGTTAATACAAACCATAAAAAATGTACGGAAGTATGTTTTTTAACACAAACCTAGGTGTTAGCATGTGGACGTAATGTGCTGTTCCAGTCTCTTCTGCACCTAAGGTCCATCACCGTTCCCTTTGGATGCCTACGTAATTCGGTGCTCTCCGAAACACACGATCGAACAGCGGAGGAGTGGTACTCAAGCGTCAACTTTAGGTTACAATATCTCCGGATGTAACTAACATTTTACAATGCAACAAACGGCACTGATTACGTATTTGTTTATATGTTCAGATGTGCTAACAAAACTAACGGGGTTCCATTTAAAAGAACGTGGGTTTGTATTAACCAAATGTGGGTTTGTATTAACCAATTACACTAGCCCCTCTCCTCACGTTCGGTCTGTGGAATCGATTCGTCAGTATTTGATGTGGTCAGTATTTGATGTGGTTTACGAAATATATCCAGCGGTAGCGTTAGGTGACTCACCCTATATATATATATATATATATATATATATATATATACAAGAGGGGTGGCTACAATGTAGTGGCAACATTGCCATAACATGAAGGATGTCCATCCAATGACATGTGTGCTGTCTGTAGCTGATAGGAGGAGGAGAATGTCAATTGAGGTAGTGCAGTGAGAGTCAATGGCTGTATTTGAGTCAGCTGCAGTGTGTACTGTCTGAAAGTCTGGAAGGCTAGTTCACATACTCCAGCAGTATGTCTAGGAAATATGAAAAATGTGCATGGATCATGAATGAAGTGGCACATTGCCAGGAAACACAACAATATTTCGAGGTACTGCATGTGGTGTGTGATGATATAGCATTTCCATATTATATGGTGGCGAGATTGCAGAAAATGTTTCAGGATGGATTCATTCAGGACATCCCCATATGGACAATATGACAACTGAGCACCTTTGAGCAGTGGTAAATTTGCTGTTTTGAAGAGCGCACCACAGCGCAAAGTGTGAAGCAGTCGCCCTCCGTTTCTGGCGGTGGCGCCGCTGTGGCAATTGCAGCTTTGGTGTCTCCCTCTGGTGGGAAGGGGGAAGGTAGCCTGTTCACGTGCATTTAAGGGGCGCTATGAGCTCAGTAGGCGGCGAGTCTGGTCAGTTGGTCAGTCGGAGTGAGGCTGGGTCAGTCTCGCCTCGCCACCTGCTGGTCTGTCTCTTGTTCGCATTTGTGCAGCAGTTAGTTTCTGTCTGTCATCAGAGTGCTAGTATGTCTGTCGTTCAGATCTAACTTTAAATCCAGAAACTGAGAGTCTTGCCACTCCGCCAGTAACAGAACTCAGCTAGTGGTCGCCCAGTCAGGGCTGAATTCCTGCATCTGAGTCTGCGCGTTAGGCCGCCAGTCTGCTCGAGTTGCTCCGGCAACGGTCATTGGCGGTTGGATCGGTCAGTTGGCCGGAGGCGGTATATGTGTAATGTAGAGCATGTTTGTTCATTTTATGTAAGACTGCATGTCATGGGTTTTTATTTAAATGGTCATTTTAGTATATAAAGTTGACACCCTTCCACCGTAAGAGTTTTTTTTTAAAAAAACAAGTTGCACTTTCGGTGACAAGTAACTTTTTTTTAATGTGAGTGTTTTGTACCATTACCATCCCTCCTACGGGGTGCATAGTTTATGTGTTTATGTGAGTTGTTAAAAATTTTTAGTTTAAAGTAATCTGGTGTGTTGCAGAATTGCGCCAGTGTAGTCTTTCAGAGGTTGTTGTGAGCGGCCGTGACTACGGCCGTGTTAAAAGGGAGCGGCGAGGTTCTCAGTCTGAAAGCTCATACTGTCAAAAAATTGTTATTTCTGCCTCTGAGTAAGTTGTAACATGATATTTAGAGGGTGCTTTCTGATTATAATTTTTAAATCTTTTTCTTTTAAAAAGAAAGAAAGGGTTTTTAGGAATAAAATTTCCATTTATTGAAAGAAATTTGTTTCATCAGTTACCCACTGGCAACTACTTCCACACTCACATACTGTGATTAAATGTGTTAATGTTCTTGATGAATCGCTAGTAAATAAAGTAAAATCTTTAAGAAAAAATTTTGAAAGTAAATTCACGGTTCAACCTTGTTTCCCTGCTGTATATGGACTTCTCCCCCATCATCCCTCATGACAATGCATGATGCCACACCATGTGCAGCAGCGACTGCATATTTGGGGTTTGGAGATACTGAAACATCCACTATATTCCCCCTATATGAGTCCACATGGATTTGAGCAAAACTCCCAAATGAAGGAAACTCTTCATGGAATGTGTTACAATGTAAGAGATGACATCATGTGTGCCATAGGGAAGACCTTGCAATTCATCCTCAGGAGGGTACTACAAACCAGGGAAAATCCATTCTGCCATCAATGAGAGGTCATCACGTACACCCATAGTGATGCTCATGAAACAGGGTGATACCAACAGTGTAGCGAATAAAGAAAGTAAAAATGATGTAGCGAGTGATTGTGTAGGAATACCACCATTAATCTCAAATGATGTGCCGTTTGAAGAAGGAGGGAAACCTCCACCATTCCCCAAAGATGTGGTACGTGCAGTAGGGATACCTCCACAAATTCTCAAGGATGTGGTGTGTGATGAAGTAGGGGTGCCACCACCAATTCCCAAAGATATACTGTTTGATGAAGTAAGAATAATCCCAATAGTCCCCATTGACATGGCATGTGATGAAGTAATGACAGTCACATCAATCACTAATAATTACAACATAAACCAGGGAAAAAAGGGCAAAGATACTGTAGGCAGTGACTATCAGCAAAGCACAAAAGTATATGACAAAATATAAAGTCATAAAAACAAAGTAGGAGAGCAAAGTTAACTCTCAAAATAATCAATGTGAGAAAGATACACGGGTAGAGGTGCATAAACAGTTGGTGAACAACATAAAGGACGAACAAGTATGTAATCATAATGATGAAGTAACTAATTACATTAAGTATGAACTGAAAAACATACAGGATGAACAAGTACATAATCATAATCAAATATCAACAAACTCAAGTTTACCTGAATTGAACTCAAAGGTCAGTAGACTCAAGCGAAGGGATATCCTGCATACTGCACAAAGATTTGTTACATGATTGTTGTTGTTGTTGTTGTTGTGGTCTTCAGTCCTGAGACTGGTTTGATGCAGCTGTCCATGCTACTCTATCTTGTGCAAGCTTCTTCATCTCCCAGTACCTACTGCAGCCTACATCCTTCTGAATCTGCGTAGTGTATTCATCTCTTGGTCTTCCTCTACGATTTTTACCCTCCACGCTGCCCTCCAATACTAAATTGGTGATCCCTCGATGTCTCAGAACGTGTCCTACCAACCGATCCCTTCTTCTAGTCAAGTTGTGCTAAAAACTCCTCCCCAATTCTATTCAGTACCTCCTCATTAGTTAGGTAATCTACCCATCTAATCTTCAGCATTCTTCTGTAGCACCAAATTTCAAAACCTTCTATTCACTTCTTGTCCAAACTATTTATCGTCCATGTTTCACTTCCATACATGGCTACACTCCACACAAATACTTTCAGAAATGGCTTCCTGACACTTAAATCTATACTCGATGTTAACAAAATCCTCTTCTTCAGAAACGCTTTCCTTGCCATTGCCAGTCTACATTTTATATCCTCTCTACTTCGACCATCATCAGTTATTTTGCTCCCCAAATAGCAAAACTCCTTTACTACTTTAAGTGTCTCATTTCCTAATTTAATTCCCTCGGCATTACCCGACTTAATTCGACTACATTCCATTATCCTCGTTTTGCTTTTGTTGATGTTCATCTTATATCCTCCTTTCAAGAAACAGTCCATTCCGTTCAACTGCTCTTCCAAGTCCTTTCTTGTCTCTGACAGAATTACAATGTCATCGGCGAACCTCAAAGTTTTTATTTCTTCTCCATGGATTATAATAGCTACTCCCAATTTTTCTTTTGTTTCATTTACTGCTTGCTCAATATACAGATTGAATAACATTGGGGAGAGGCTACAACCCTATCTCACTCCCTTCCCAACCGCTGCTTCCCTTTCATGTCCCTCGATTCTTATAACTGCCATCTGGTTTGTAAATAGCCTTTCGTTCCCTGTATTTTACCCCTGCCACCTTCAGAATTTGAAAAAGAGTATTCCAGTCAACATTGTCAAAAGCTTTCTCCAAGTCTACAAATGCTAGAAACGTCATAGGATCAGTATTGCCTCACGTGTTCCCATATTTCTACGGAATCCAAACTGATCTTCCCCGAGTTCGGCTTGTACTAGTTTTTCCATTCGTCTGTAAAGAATTCGTGTTGATATTTTGCAGCTGTGACTTATTAAACTGATAGTTCGGTAATTTTCACATCTGTCAGCACCTGCTTTCTTTGGGATTGGAATTATTATATTCTTCTTGAAGTCTGAGGGTGTTTCGCCTGTCTCATACATCTTGCTCACCAGATGGTAGAGTTTTGTCAGGACTGGCTCTCCCAAGGCCGTCAGTAGTTCCAATGGAATGTTGTCTACTCCCAGGGCCTTGTTTCGACTCAGGTCTTTCAGTGCTCTGTCAAACTCTTCACACAGTATCGTACCTCCCATTTCATCTCCATTTACATCCTCTTCCATTTCCATAATATTGTCCTCAAGTACATCGTCCTTATATAGACCCTCTATATACTCCTTCCACCTTTCTGCTTTCCCTTCTTTCCTTAGAACTGGGTTTCCATCTGAGCTCTTGATATTGATGCAAGTGGTTCTCCTTTCTCCAAAGGTCTCTTTAATTTTCCTGTAGGCAGTATCTATCTTGCCCCTAGTGAGACAAGCCTCTAAATCCTCACATTTGTCCTCTAGCCATCCCTGCTTAGACATTTTACACTTCTTGTCGATCACATTTTTGAGACGTTTGTATTCCTTTTGCCTGCTTCATTTACTGCGTTTTTATATTTTCTCCTTTCATCAATTAAATTTAATATTTCTTCTGTTACCCAAGGATTTCTATTAGCCCTCGTCTTTTTACCTACTTGATCCTCTGCTGCCTTCACTAAGCCCGCCGGTGTGGCCATGCGGTTAAAGGCGCTTCAGTCTGGAACCGCGTGACCGCTACGGTCGAAGGTTCGAATCCTGCCTCGGGCATGGATGTGTGTGATGTCCTCAGGTTAGTTAGGTTTAATTAGTTCTAGGTTCTAGGCGACTGATGACCTCAGAAGTTAAGTCGCATAGTGCTCAGAGCCATTTGAACCATTTGCCTTCTAGTATCTGCAGGATTCTTCCATGTATACAACCTTCTTTTATGATTCTTGAACCAAGAGTTAGCTATGATTTAGTTATGCTCTGTGCAAAAGTCTACCAGATTGCTTCCTCTTTCATTTCTCACCCCGAATCCATATTCACCCCCTATGTTTCCTTCTCTCCCTTTTCCTAATCTCGAATTCCAGTCACCCATGACTATTACATTTTCGCCTCCCTTCACTACCTGACTAATTTCTTTTATCTCATCATACATTTCATCAATTTCTTCATCATCTGCAGAGCTAATTGGCATATAAACTTGTACTACTGTAGTAGGCATGGGCTTCGTGTCTATCATGGCCACAATAATGCGTTCTCTATGCTGTTTGTAGTAGCTTACCCGTACTCCTATTTTTTTATTCATTATTAAACCTACTCCTGCATTACCCCCATTTGATTTTGTATTTATAACCCTGTATTCACATGACCAAAAAGTCTTGTTCCTCCTGCCACTGAACTTCAGTAATTCCCACTATATCTAACTTTAACCTATCCATTTCCCTTTTTAAATTTTCTAACCTACCTGCCCGATTAAGTGATCTGACCTTCCACACTCCGATCTGTAGAATGCCAGTTTTCTTTCTGCTGATAACGACGTCCTCTTGAGTAGTCCCCACCCGGAAATCCGAATGAGGGACTATTTTATCTCCGGAATATTTTACCCAAGAGGACGCCATCATCATTTAACCATACAGTAAAGCTGCATGACCTCGGGAAAAATTACGGCTGTAGTTTCCCCTTGCTTTCAGCCGTTCACAGTACCAGCACAGCAAGGCCGTTTTGGTTAGTGTTACAAGGCCAGATCAGTCAATCATCCAGACTGTTGCCCCTGCAACTACTGAAAAGGCTGCTGCCCCTCTTCAGGAACCACACGTTTGTCTGGCCTCTCAACAGATACCCCTCCGTTGTGGTTGCACCTACAGTACGGCCATCTGTATCGCTGAGGCACGCAAGCCTCCCCACCAACGGCAGTGTCCATGTGTCCTGGAGGGGGGTTTACATGATTAATACATGGGAATAGTTATTCCATTTACTTCCCTGCCACCAAGCAGATAGATAGCATAATGCTTTGAATGGAAAATGTAACCACTGGTGGGAATGAGCTTGCTGATCTTCTGAGATAGACCTGTGAACGGCTTTGAGACCATCTCAACATTATGAAAATGTACAAAGACTTTGTCAGGGCTCATTGGAGACTGCACTTTGACCCAGATCAGATGGGTGTGAAGTGCTACGTGTACACAAGGCAGCTGTGACGATCTTGCAGCTCAGTACTATGAGGAGCAGAACTGAAAGTGCGAAACAACTCAGGCTGGCCCAAGAGTTTAATGATGGTGTCATGTGCATTCAAGAGCCACACTGTAGAAATGGGAAATAAATATGTCACCCCCCCCCCCCCCTCTGAAAAATTCGGATAACAGGAGGCAGAGAGGCTGTGGCTGCTATGGTGATAATAGACACCAAGTGCCACACTATAAAGATCACACAGTTGTGCAACAGACATACTGTGTCAGTAGAGGTGTCACCAAGGATACCTACACGTGGGTACTGGCGTCACTGTATGCCCAGTACTTCCATAGAGTTCAACCGTACACAGACATGATTCAACAGATAGTACTTTGCTCAAGAGGGAAGAAGGTGACCATTGCAGCCGACATCAATGCCACTTCCATCTTGTGCCACTCTGATCGGACTACTGACCAAAGCCAGAGCATCAATGAGATCCTAAGTGGGAACAACCTGTACATTATCAACAAAGAATGACAACCACCTACACATATAGGATATGCTTATGAGGATATGCTGATGGCAGTAGCAACATAGACAAAACTATTGTTAACCATGTAGCAGTAAATATAGAAATCAATTGACACGGGTATCTCAACGTAATGACAAGTGATTAAAATGTAACCATCACTCACAAGAAGACTACAGCACATCATTACTGTAGATCAAACAAATATATATGAAATAGGAGCCACATCCTTGTAAATTTAATAAATGAACATAATATAAATCTAATATGAAGTAAGCAAACAAAATCAAACTGTGTAAATACACAACAGAAACAGATCATGCATATTGTGCAGTCATACAAAACTAATGCATCCAATATTTAGAAAGGTCTAATTTTATTCTACAAAAATGTTTTTACAAGATTAACAGTAGGTTAGTGGTGGCGCTGATATTCCTCCTACAACTATATAGGGAAAGCATATAATTTTTAATTAGATTACATTGAGGCAGGATACTGTTCCGAAGCCATGGCGAATTTGTTTACTAATTAACCTAGTAGTAGTAGTAGTTGTCGTGTTGTTTGTAACCTAACAAACATCAACTCACACAGCACTTTCACAAACAACACCGACATAGATTAGAACTACAAAGACTGAACAAATTGAGTTTTCCTGGAGAAGTATGTTCATATGGAAAATACCAGAAAGGGGAGCACCACATATGGATGTTGGACGTGAAATTCAATACCAAGTCCCCTTCCCTAGGTGGTACTGGTGAAGGGATATCTCTATTTACTTTTTGCTTTTATTCTCTTCTTAAATTATACCATAGATTTATAATTTCCTACTTCCAAATTCCTGTATTTTTCTTTAAAAAGTAAGTGTAATTGCTGTAAGAAAATAAAAGATGAACCAATGACCTTGCCACGGTGGTAGCACCAGTTCCCATTAGATCACTGAAGTTAAGCGCTGTAGGGCTGGGCCACCAGTTGGATGGCTCTGCCGAGCGGGGCCCGCTAAGGCCTTGTCAGGCAAACTGAGGAGCTACTTGACTGAGTAGTAGCAGCTCTGGTCTCGTAAACCGACATACAGCTGGGGGAGCGGTGTGCTGAGCACATGGCCCTCCATACCTGCATCCAGTGATGCCTGTGGGCTGAGCCGGCTGGGGTGGCCGCTACAGTCTGGAACCGCGCGACCACTACAGTCGCAGGTTCGAATCCTGCCTCGGGCCTGGATATGTGTGATGTCCTTAGGTTAGTTACGTTTTAGTAGTTCTAATTTATAGGGGACTGATGACCACAGAAGTTAAGTCCCATAGTGCTCAGAGCCATTTGAACCATTTGAATCTGTGGGCTGAGGATGACATGACAGCCAGTTGGTACCATTGAGCCTTCATGACCTGTTTGGGCAGAGTTTAGTTCTAAATAAAAGACAACACCAATGTGCTGACAAAAGAACTCCACGCAGCCCCACCTGCACTTGGTGCTGCATGAGCAACAGTGCCCCTGGCCTCAACTGTGTAGCACAATTTTGCTGTGCGGTGGTGGCTGTGGGTACTGCTGGCTTAGAGGTCTGTGTGGAGCACTATGACCTACATAAAGTAACAAGATGGCAGTCCTAATAGTCGTAATGCAGCTCAAAGAAAATGTTATCGACAGAGGTGGACACGCTAATGGTGTATGACGCCTTCCATTTCTCTGGGGGAAGGTGATCGAGATGCGGGTGATTATATTGAGGGCATGTAATATGTTTCCAGAATGAGATTTTCACTCTGCAGCGGAGTGTGCGCTGATATGAAACTTCCTGGCAGATTAAAACTGTGTGCCCGACCGAGACTCGAACTCGAGACCTTTGCCTTTCGCGGGCAAGTGCTCTACCATCTGAGCTACCGAAGCACGACTCACGCCCGCTACTCACAGCTTTACTTCTGCCAGTACCTCGTATCCTACCTTCCAAACTTTCCAGAAGCTCTCCTGCGAACCTTGCAGAACTAGCACTCCTGAAAGAAAGGATATTGCGGAGACATGGCTTAGCCACAGCCTGGGGGATGTTTCCAGAATGAGATTTTCACTCTGCAGCGGAGTGTGCGCGGATATGAAACTTCCTGGCAGATTAAAACTGTGTGCCCGACCGAGATACTGGCAGAAGTAAAGCTGTGAGTAGCGTGCGTGAGTCGTGCTTCGGTAGCTCAGATGGTAGAGCACTTGCCCGCGAAAGGCAAAGGTCCCGAGTTCGAGTGTCGGTCGGGCACACAGTTTTAATCTGCCAGGAAGTTTCATATCAGCGCACACTCCGCTGCAGAGTGAAAATCTCATTCTGGAAACATCCCCCAGGCTGTGGCTAAGCCATGTCTCCGCAATATCCTTTCTTTCAGGAGTGCTAGTTCTGCAAGTTTCGCAGGAGAACTTCTGTAAAGTTTGGAAGGTAGGAGACGAGATACTGGCAGAAGTAAAGCTGTGAGTAGCGGGCGTGAGTCGTGCTTCGGTAGCTGAGATGGTAGAGCACTTGCCCGCGAAAGGCAAAGGTCCCGAGTTCGAGTCTCGGTCGGGCACACAGTTTTAATCTGCCAGGAAGTTTCATATCAGCGCACACTCCGCTGCAGAGTGAAAATCTCATTCTGGAAACATCCCCCAGGCTGTGGCTAAGCCATGTCTCCGCAATATCCTTTCTTTCAGGAGTGCTAGTTCTGCAAGTTTCGCAGGAGAACTTCTGTAAAGTTTGGAAGGTAGGAGACGAGATACTGGCAGAAGTAAAGCTGTGAGTAGCGGGCGTGAGTCGTGCTTCGGTAGCTGAGATGGTAGAGCACTTGCCCGCGAAAGGCAAAGGTCCCGAGTTCGAGTCTCGGTCGGGCACACAGTTTTAATCTGCCAGGAAGTTTCATGTAATATGGTGAATATCCGTCGAATTTGGTATGAATTATAACGGTGTGGCCACTAATTTTTATCCCACCCTTATATTATGTGGGTTTAATACCTGTTCTGGCATATGGTTTAAGTCAAAAACGGCAGATGCCTCAAAAGGGCTGTTGGACGGCCTTTTTGATTTAATTGTGGTTAACCAAATCAGAAAAAATCTTACTGCACAGCTGACAATGAATTTCTTATAGTTATCAAACCTCAGGCAGCTGTTCTCAAGTTATCTTTTAAATTATTTGTAATACATTTATTATGACCAATGCAGTTTGAACTAGTGGCCTTCTGGAAACATATTGCAGTTTTCTTATAGAGACCGAATTTAGCAAAATTTCAACGTTTAAAATATTCGCGGTTCTGTTTATACTTGAAATATAATATTAGTTTTTAGCCTGTAGTAGTGATTTGATTGTAACTGCCCTTCTACCCGTGACTGTGGGTCCTGTTGGGTGATGCTGTTATGGCGACTGGAGCTGCAGGGTTGTGATTGTGTGCAGTGGCGCCTATTTCAAAGATTCTTGTCCTAAATTTTATTTTGTATTATTTTGGAAAAAGCATGCAATCAAGATCTATATAACTATTATAAGTAATGTGTAAAGTAACATTTTAAGATAAATATTTATTGAACATTGTTATTTAATTGTCAATGGTCTTTGAAATATTGTTTCTGTTTACTTGTTGTGGCCTGGCTCACGCACCGAACAGCTAATTATGCTGACACTTAAGTCGCACCATTTCAGGAGGGGTACATTCAACACTGATTTTACTTCTCCTGATTCTGGATGTTGTAAGGCTTGCAGTACTTCTACCTGCCAACAAAATTCCTTATTGTATTTTCTTTTTCCTGAGCATTTACTGCCAATAACGTAACCACATGTTCCGATGAAGTAGCGACAAACTCACCCATAGGAGCTGCACGTGTGTGTGCCATTATTTATGTTCTACTACTGGCATTGCAATAATCAAAACAATGCGGCTAAGAACACTTATAACTCACACAGAAAATGAATGAAATTAGTTTTTACGTTGGATTGTGGTCCAGCGTGACTCAAAACAGTCCTGTGTTAAATGACCAAATGGTCTACAAATGTGGCACGTAACTGGCTCTTCATGGCAATGCGTGTCCTGATAAATTTCGAAATTTACATCTCACTGGCGTTGCATGTTCTTCCTTGCAATTTCCGTTAAACAGCTACAAGTCTGCAGGCCACTATGGCTTAACAAATGATACTCTGGGAGTACGACTGATATCCATGTAGCTTGACATGACACTCAGAAATAAACACATCCAGAGAGACCAACAGAAAGATGCTCACTCATAGCACTGCATTGTGTCAGGCTGGAAGTACGGACATTGATGACGACGGCAGTGTTACCTGCCTGTGGAGTCCACTGTAGCCGAAGCACTGTGGTGTCAGCCAATTCTGGGTTGGTGGACTCTGACCCTGATGGATGAAGGATGACGAAGTGTGGAGAACGGTGGTGAGTGTCTGTCATGCACCGTGGGTGTTAATGAGACGGCATTAGCGAATTATACATATATATTTGTCTTCACTGGTCATCATGACCCAGTTCCAAGAGGGACAACTCTACTCCAGTCAATCGGGTTACAGCCCGAAGAAGTGTCTGGGAACGTCCTGGACAATGGTGGGATGGCAACATGACTGTCGCCCACCATACACTCTGACAAACAGCAGCGTTAGTCTGGGGTGCCAATTCGTGTCATAACAGGACTGCTCTGGTTGTCATACGCCTCAATCGTACAGCACGGTGGCACCTCGATGATATTCTATGCCGGGTGTTGTTGCCTATCATGACAACCCAGCCTAGGCCTGCATTTCACCAAGATAATGCCCATGCGCATAGGGCGAGAGTTTCTACTGCTTGTCTTGATTTTTGCCAAACCTTACCTCGGCCAGCAAGGTCGCCGGGTACCTGCCCAGTTGAGAACTTATGGAGCGTTACGGGCAGGGACCTCCAAACAACTCGGGATTCTGTCGCTCAAAGGCTCCAGTTGGACAGAATTTGGCACAATGTCTCTCAGGAGGACATCTAACAACACTATCAATCAATAACTTCTAGCATTAAGGTCACAGGTGGACCAACGTGTTACTGACTTTGTCGATCTGTGAAGCTACTTCTTTCTTTCTTTCTTTCGCTTACACCATAGTCCAGCCGCGATCGCAGAGTCGACGTGGTTACAACGGATTTGGCAGTGTTATTGTTAGGGATGGCCGGATGTCCTTCCTGCCGCCACCCCGTACCCCCCCCCCCCCCCCCCCCCCTCAGATCGGAATCAGCGTACCCCAACCGTCTGCATCGAGTGTAAATCGTGAAGTGCTGCGTACGGCTGCGTACGTGTGTCAAATGTCTGTGACGCGTGTAACTGAGGTGGAACGTGGGGACCAGCCCAGTATTCACCTAGCCGGATGTGGATACCGCTTAAAAGCCACATCGAGGCTGGCTGGCACACCGGCCGTCGTCGTTAATCCGGCGGGCGGATTCGATCCGGGGCCAGCGCGCCTACCTGACAAGGGAACCTCCCCATCGCACCCCCCTCAGATTTAGTTATAAGTTGGCACAGTGGATAGGCCTTGAAAAACTGAACACAGATCAATCGAGAAAACAGGAAGAAGTTGTGTGAAACTATGAAAAAAATAAGCAAAATATACAAACTGAGTAGTCCATGAGCAACGTAGGCAACATCGAGGATATTATGAGCTCCGGAGCGCCGTGGTCCCGTGGTTAGCGTGAGCAGCTGCGGAGTGAGAGGTCCTTGGTTCAAGTCTTCTCTCGAGTGAAAAGTTTATTTTTTTTATTTTTAGACAATTATTATCTGTTCTTCCGTCCGTCCGATGCGAGGTAACTGCGCCGTAGTATGGGAACACTACACCTAAACAAACATCGAAACACACGTCAGTCGACTACAGCGCACGGAAGAGAGAGTATTCCTGCGAACGAGGCTCCCTGGCTGGCAGTTGACTGTTCGCTACTTTGGACGAGAGTGCATTAAATACGTGAGATGTATTCCGTGGGCAATATGAATCCAGCAAATATAGCTCGCGACTTCAATAACAAGGTCAATTAATATTTTCCGAAAAAAGAGACAGCATTGGTCGTATATTTTGCAATAGAAAAATATACGACCAATGCTGTCTCTTTTTTCAAGTATACCTGTTACCTGGTCGTAGTGCACAAGACAACATGGAGTCGCCAATCAATAATATTTTCCTAACTGTAAGGAATCGCACGGTTTTGCGGTGCGGTTGCAAAACACAGACATTAAACTTATTACAGTGAACAGAGACGTCAATGAACGAACGGACAGATCATAACTTTGCGAAAATAAATAAAGTAAACTTTTCACTCGAGGGAAGACTTGAACCAAGGACCTCTCGTTCCGCAGCTGCTCACGCTACCTACGGGACCACGGCGCTGCTGAGCTCACACTATCCTCGATGTTGCCTATGTCGCGTACGGACTACTCAGTTTATATATTTTGCTTATTTTGTCATAGTTCCACACAACTTCTTCCCGTTTTCTCGATTGATCTGCGTTCAGTTTTTCAAGGCCTATCTACTGTACTGACGTATAACTAAATCTGAGAGGGGTGCGATGGGGAGGTTCCCTTGTGAGACCAGGAAGCAGCGCGTTAGCGCGCTCGGCTACCCTGGCGGGTAATCTGTGAAGCTATTTCTCTTGCTTAAATCATCCAATTTTTCTGAAACTGTACTCATGTATTGGTCTGTGCATTTTCATCACATCTACCGATATCGGTTCCATTTGGATAATTCTTTTTTTTCTTGCAGTGTATGTGAGTGGGAGAAACAATTTGCGTTCAAATGGCTGCGAAACCAGGAATTTTCACATCACAGAAGTTTCCTTGTCAAAGTCGGGTTTAACAGAAAATCTGTACATTGTTGTTCAAAAACTATATTGCCCATGTCCATAGTATCGTGTAAAAGTTTGAAGTACATTGGTCAGGAACTGTCAGAGATCTTTTTCACTCGGCCTCCTTGGTGCTATTCGAGAGAAGCAGGCCCTGTACCGGCACAGGACTTCACCCTCTCTCTGCCTTACCTTCATCCATAGCAGCAGAAACCCGACACTGCACTGAACAAGCGCTCCTCACATTCACCCGCACAACACAGACACACACACACCTGGCTCTTCATTACAGGTCAGAGGAAGGCACCTTGCCCAGAAAGGCAACCCGAGGATTCTGCAACTGCTTATTCAGTGAGTACGGGACTACTTTGACTTTGACCGTCAAAGTCGGCGAAGTCACAAAGAGGAGTCCAAATTTGTGTCCTGTCACAAATTCCCAGGAAAGTAGCAGGTTGGGGTGTATACCTGCTTCCCACATACAGTAAGCAAATCCGAAGCACTGCCGAACTCGCAACTAAATTCACACTGACCAAAAAATAATTAATGTTGTATAATGAATATGTAAGTGATTAACACTGCAAGGTCACAGGTTAATGTAAGCGCGAGATAAGCCGTTGCAAATGTGAAATGCTGGTACGTTAATAACCGGTGTTATTGCCATAATGTTGAACGCAGGCTTGCAAACGTGCATGCACTATGTTGTACAGGTGCTGGATGTCAGTTTGTGGGATGGAGCTCCGAGCCTGTTGCACAGGGACAGTTAATGCTGCACGAATGCATGGTGCCCAATGTTTTGGACATGTCCGAAAGAACAGACGCCACACATTCATATAATTGATAGGCCTAGCTGGACAATCGATCCACTTTCTGCAGTGCCGATGCACAAATACGAGGGTCACTCCAAAGGTTCAAAATGGCTCTGAGCACTATGCGACTTAACTTCTGAGGTCATCAGTCGCCTAGAACTTAGAACGAATTAAACCTATTAACCTAAGGACATCACACACATCCATGCCCGAGGCAGGATTCGAACCTGCGACCGTAGCGATCTCTCGGCTCCAGACTGCAGCGCCTAGAACCGCACGGCCACTCCGGCCGGCTCACTCCAAAAGAAATGCACACTATTTTTTATTTAAATCCATCTTTTATTCTACATGTTTGAAAGTTTTACAGTCTGTAGATACATCCTTTAGGAACAATATTTTCATTTCTCTACATAATTTCCATCCCTCTCTACTGCCTTACGCCATCTTGGAACCAGCGCCTGAATACCCGCACGGTAAAATACTGGACCAACCTACTGGAGCCACTGTTTGGCAGCGTGAACAAGGGAGTCATCATCTTCTAACCTTGTTCCACGAAGAGAGTCTTTCAGTTTCCCAAAGAGATGATAGTCACATGGAGCCAGGGCAGGACTGTAAGGCGTGTGTTTCAGTGTTGTCCATCTGAGTTTTGTGATCGCTTCCATTGTTTTTTGACTGACATGTGGCTGTGCATTGTCGTGCAACATCCTGCTTTTGCCAATGTGCTCGAACACGACTCAGTCGAGCTTGAAGTTTCTTCAGTGTCGTCACATATGCATCAGAATTTATGGTGGTTCCACTTGGCGTGATGTCCACAAGCAAGAGTCCTTCGGAATCGAAAAACACAGTAGCCATAACTTTTCCAGTAGAAGGTGTGGTTTTGAATTTTTTTTCTTGGGTGAATTTTCATGATGCCACTCTATTGATTACCTCTTCGTCTCTGGTGAAAAATGATGGAGCCATGTTTCATCACCTGTCACAATTCTTCCAAGAAATTCATCTCCACCATTCTCGTACTGTTCCAAAAGTTCACTGCATACCGTTTTTCTTGTTTCTTTGTGAGCCACTGTCAACATCCTGGGAACCCACCTGGCACAAAACCTTTTTTTAACGCCAACACTTTCAGTATTATACAAACACTTCCTTCCCCTATCCCAACGTAGCATGACAATTCGTTCACTGTGATGCGTCTCTCAGCAGTCACCAATTCGTCAACACTCTGCACATTATCTGGAGCGTGTACAGTACAAGGCTTACTGCAGCGAGGACAATCCTCAATATTGCTGTGCCCGCTTTCATCACGTAACCTGCTTGCCCACCGACTAACTGTACTACGATCGACAGCATCTCCATACACCTTTTCCAACCTCTTGTGGATGTTTCCGACTGTCTTGTTTTCAGAGCACAGGAATTCTATGACAGCACGTTGCTTCTGACGAACGTCAATTTTTTTTTCTTTATTGAATTTCAATTCCCCCGAAGGGGGCGGGCTGACAGCAGCTTACAAGGGAACCTCCCCATCGCACCCCCCTCAGGTTTAGTTATAAGTTTGCACAGTGGATAGGCCTTGAAAAACTGAACACAGATCAATCGAGAAAACAAGAAGAAGTTGTATGGAACTATGAAAAAATAAGCAAAATATACAAACTGAGTAGTCCATGCGCAAGATAGGCAACATCAAGGAGAATATGAGCTCAGGAGCGCCGTGGTCCCGTGGTTAGCGTGAGCAGGTCCCTGGTTCAAATCTTCCCTCGTGTGAAAAGTTTAATTTTTTATTTTCAGACAATTATTATCTGACAGACTTACGTTTTCATCACTTTTTTGGGAGTGATTATCACATCCACAAGAAAATCTAAATCGGGCAAGGTAGAAGAATCTTTTTACCCATTTGCCAAGTGTACAAGTTAGAAGGGTCGACAACATATTCCTGTCATGTGACGCACATGCCGTCACCAGTGTCGTATAGAATATATCAGACGTGTTTTCCTGTAGAGGAATCGGTTGACCTATGACTTTGCGACCAAATGTTTTCGGTTCCCATTGGAGAGGCACGTCCTTTCGTCTACTAATCGCACGGTTTTGCAGTGCGGTCGCAAAGCACAGACACTAAACTTATTACAGTGAACAGAGACGACAATGAACGAACGGACAGATCATAACTTTGCGAAAATAAAAAAAGTAAACTTTTCACTCGAGGGAAGACTTGAACCAAGGACCTATCATTTCGCAGCTGCTCACGCTAACCACGGGACCACGGCGCTCCTGAGCTCATACTCTCCTTGATGTTGCCTATCTTGTCCATGGACTACTCAATTTGTATATTTTGCTTATTTATTTCATAGTTGCACACAACTTCTTCCTATTTTCTCGATTGAACTGTGTTCAGTTTTGCAAGGCCTATCCACAGTGCCAACTTATAACTAAATCTGAGGGGGGTGCGATGAGGAGGTTCCCTTGTTAGTATGCCGCTCTTCAGCCTACAGACTTTGTTTTAAAAAGGTGAAGATAATATATAATAAAAAACGGGTGATAAAATCGGAGACGTAAAGGGTAATATGGCGAAAAAATCGTGGAACTTAAAACAAAGAACAAAGGGATGATGATGCTAATAAAATACATATGAAACAGACAGGTAAAATAATAGACAGACAATTAAAAAACACGGCGACAGTCTGGTTTCCGTTCGCAAAAGACATAACATTCACACCCAGCGACAGCATGGTTTCTGTTCGCAACACGGGAAAAGACGAAACAACACCGAACATTCACTGGAACACTGCACTAAAATATGTATGACATACCACAGCCGAGAGCAGGTGGGGGGAAACTGGACAGATGATGGTAAAATAAAAAAAGGGGGAAAGGTGAGGAAAAGCGAAGGGGGGGGAGGGGGGAAAGAAGCCAATGGAGGATGAAGACCCATAAGATGGGCGCGGGTGCTGGGAAGACGCGACAGGGAGTGGAGAAGGCAGAGGACGGTAATACAAAAGGACTCAGGGTGGGGGGGAGAAGGGAGGTAGGGAGAGGTTAGGTGGGGAGAAACACAGGATGGAAGGGGGAAAGAGGGAGCCCAGGGAAAGGATGGAGGAAATGAGGGGGGTGAGTACAGAGTTGATAGGAGGGATAAATGGAGGGAGAGAGGGCATCATCCGGGAGGGGGAGTTGATGGAAGCGACCTTGGGAAAGGAGATGAAGGGTGTAGAGATGGAGGGTAGGGTGCACACAACAGTGAAGGCGTAGTAGGGGGCAGGGACGGGAGAAAAGACGAGCAACCAGGGGGTGAGGGGGATCAAGGTGGTGGGAGGTGTAGAGTATGCAGATATGTTCGAGGAATAGGAGCAGATGAGGGAAAGGAATGAGGTCATAGAGGATCTGCGTGGGGGACGGGAGGTGTATATGGAAGGCGAGGCAGAGTGCATGGTGCTCAAGGATCTGGAGGGACTTATAGAATTTGGGGGGGGGGGGCAGATATCCAGGCGGGACTGGCATAACAGAGGATGGGACGGATTAAGGATTTGTAGGTGTGGAGGATGGTAGAGGGGTGCAACCCCCATGTTCGGCCAGAGAGGAGTTTGAGAAGTCGCAGTTGTGGGACGAATGTAAAGTGTAGTAGCCATCTTGAAGACATGCTGTGACGGCGCCACTCACGGGAACAGGTTTAACTAAGTTTGAAAACAAGCGGGAAGGATGTATCTACACACTGTAAAACTTTCACACATGCAGAATGAAAACTGTATTTTACAAAAATAGTGTGCATGTTGTGCCGTGTGCTCCTGCGATGTGTAGTGTGTTCGATCTCTTTGGATTTGCTTTGCGGTGTTCGGGTTGGTGCGCCCTCTGGGATTCCGTGTAGGAAGCCGAAAGGGGAGTCTCGGGGAGGGAGAGACGAGTGGGCTGGGGAGCAGGATACAGGGGCTGTTGGAGTGGAAGGCTGAGCAACAAATTGAGGATAGAATATAAAATTTTAATTTATTACGCAAGAAAACTCATGCAAGGTACTGGTAACAACATATTGACATATAACTTGTTCAATTTAAATGCACATCAGCTGATTTAACATGAATCATCAACAAGTTATCTATCATCAAACAATCTGCAAACATGAGATTTAAACCTTTCCCAAAAATTACCAAACTGGTCACTGTACCTAAGCCTTACATAACCTAATGGGCACAATGGCTTACAGGAAATAATATCACAGATGTATAGCAATATCTTCCCTGAAAGGGGTTTGCAAAACAGTTTAACACTCAACAGTAGTGAGTAAGAGAAAAGGACAAAAAAACAAACACACACTGCACTTACAATGAGCCTTGAATTATTCCTAGCTGTGGTTAAGATTGAATTAATTTTAACCCAACAGGTAAACAGAGGTGTCACAGTAGACTTGAACTTTACTTGACTAGCGTGACAATTTGGGCATCCCTTAACTGACATAAGTTCAGTAACAAACTGAGATGCAATTTAAAGACACTCAAGTAAGGGTATTGTGAAACAATTCATCAACAATTTAAGCAAACACACCCACCTAGGCACTCCAGTTCATACGTAAATCAACCAGGGCACAAGTCAGTATTTTGACATGGGACGTGGGAACACTCACTGCTCAGTAGCGAAAGCCAGAATACAACAGAAAGAAGTCTCGCTGTAACTCCACCAGATGAAGATGCACCAAACTAACAGCTCACCTTTAACAATATTAATCCAAATGCCGATAATAAGGTTATGGCCAGACCCTCATATGTCCGACCTCCGGTGGGAATCTCAGAGTAGCAACTGGGAGGAAAAGGACAGGGACTGCAGATAGATGGCGCTTGGTGTGAGTACGGGTCGGTCGTGAGGTGTGACAGGATACTCCACGCAGTTGCAATAACGCAATGTCCTGGATAGCGCAGTGGTTACCACACCTGCCTAATACACAGGAGATGCCGGGTTCGAATCCCGATCCAGTACACATTTTCACTCGTCGCCGCTGATTCCGCGTAGTGGCCCGCTGCAGCTGACAGCAGTGATCCCCTTCTATTTACGTATGGTTAATGCTGTTTGTGGATGACACTCGAGTCGTCGTCCGATGATGCCCCACATGTGTTCAATTGGAGTCAGATCTGGTGATTGAACCGGCTAAGGCAATATGTCGACACTCTGTAGAGCATGTTGCGTTCCAACAGCGGTATGGGGGCGAGGGATCAAAACAAAATGTCCAGACACTCTGTGACCAAAATGGTACTGAAACAGAGGATGACAGACTAAAGGCCGAAATACTAAATGTCTTTTTCCAAAGTTGTTTCACAGAGGAAGATTGCACTGTAGTTCCTTCTCTAGATTGTCGCATAGATGACAAAATGGTAGATATCGAAATAGACGACAGAGGGATAGAGAAACAATTAAAATCGCTCAAAAGAGGAAAGGCCTCTGGACCTGATGGGATACCAGTTCAATTTTACACAGAGTACGCGAAGGAACTTGCCCCCCTTCTTGCAGCGGTGTACCGTAGGTCTCTAGAAGAGCGTAGCGTTCCAAAGGATTGGAAAAGGGCACAGGTCATCCCCGTTTTCAAGAAGGGACGTCGAACAGATGTGCAGAATTATAGGCCTATATCTCTAACGTCGATCAGTTGTAGAATTTAGGAACACGTATTGTGTTCGAGTATAATGACTTTTCTGGAGACTAGAAATCTACTCTGTAGGAATCAGCATGGGTTTCGAAAAAGACGGTCATGTGAAACCCAGCTCGCGCTATTCGTCCACGAGACTCAGAGGGCCATAGACACTGGTTCACAGGTAGATGCCGTGTTTCTTGACTTCCACAAGGCGTTCGATACAGTTCCCCACAGTCGTTTAATGAACAAAGTGAGAGCATATGGACTATAAGACCAATTGTGTGATTTCATTGAGGAGTTCCTAGATAACAGGACGCAGCATGTCATTCTCAATGGAGAGAAGTCCTCCGAAGTAAGAGTGATTTCAGGTGTGCCGCAGGGGAGTGTCATAGGACCGTTGCTATTCACAATATACATAAATGACCTGGTGGATGACATCGGAAGTTCACTGAGGCTTTTTGCAGATGATGTTGTGATGTATCGAGAGGTTGTAACAATGGAAAATTGTACTGAAATGCAGGAGGATCTGCAGCGAATTGACGCATGGTGCAGGGAATGGCAATTGAATCTCAATGTAGACAAGTGTATTGTGCTGCGAATACACAGAAAGATAGATCCTTTATCATTTAGCTACAAAATAGCAGGTCAGCAACTGGAAGCAGTTAATACCATAAATTATCTGGGAGTACGCATTAGGAGTGATTTAAAATGGAATGATCATATAATGTTGATCGTCGGTAAAGCAGACGCCAGACTGAGATTCATTGGAAGAATCCTAAGGAAATGCAATCCGAAAACAAAGGAAGTAGGTTACAGTACGCTTGTTCGCCCACTGCTTGAATACTGCTCAGCAGTGTGGGATCCGTACCAGATAGGGTTGATAGAAGATATAGAGAAGATCCAACGGAGAGCAGCGCGCTTCGTTACAGGATCATTTAGTAATCGCGAAAGCGTTACGGAGATGATGGATAAACTCCAGTGGAAGACTCTGCAGGAGAGACGCTCAGTAGCTCGGTACGGGCTTTTGTCAAAGTTTCGAGAACATACCTTCACCGAAGAGTCAAGCAGTATATTGCTCCCTCCTATGTATATCTCGCGAAGAGACCATGAGGATAAAATCAGAGATTAGAGCCCACACAGAGGCATACCGACAATCCTTCTTTCCACGAACAATACGAGACTGGAATAGAAGGGAGAACCGATAGAGGTACTCAAGGTACCCTCCGCCACACACCGTCAGGTGGCTTGCGGAGTATGGATGTAGATGTAGATGTAGATGTAGATGTTGGAAGCCAACCCCTGGAATGCTGTTTATGAACGGCAGCACAAGTAGTCGAATCGGCAGACTGACGCACAAATTCGCAGTCATACGAAATTACGCCCCTGACCACGACTCCAGGCGCAGGCCCAGTGTGTCTAGCATGAAGACAGGTTGGTACGAGGCTCTCAAATGGCCTCCTCCTAACCAGTACACGGCCCTCCAATGAGCTATCACTTGACATGACTGAAGTCGCAAACGGCGTTGGTTTCAGGTCCGTGGAAATCACACTGCAGGACGTCCGACTCGGAGCTATTCTCGAAGTATTCGATTTGCAACCTTTCGTTGAGTCACTGTGGTGCAAATTGCTGCTGAGATGCAGCGCGATGCGCCAGAGCCATACGCCGAACACGGCAGTCTTCTCTGTCGGTAGTGACACGTGGCCATCTGGGTGCCTATTCTGTATCTTTCCGCCATTGTGCCGATCGTTTCGGTACTCAAGAGCACCGAACGGTCTAGTACCCGAACTAGAGCCCCTGCCTTATTCAGTATGCACTTCGGAAGCGATACCGATCGAGTCTCGACAGCCGAAGCGCTGTTGTCGGTTCGTGTCGCGCAAGCCAATCAAAAGCAAGTGCCCACAGATCCGCGCATGCGCACTGCAGCGCGCACAGCGCCAAGAACCCAAAGCGGCTAGCAGGCGACACAGGCGCGCTGTTCTTCCAAGTACCGAAAATTGTGTTTACGTTGCCATTACGTTATGGCATAACGCATGACGCCGCATTCCATCGAACTGACGTGCCCGCCTTCATCGCCCTTGCCTCCTCCTTAACAGTATCAGGCGCAGTATATCCATTTCCAGGATTCTCAGCTGAAATTCATAGAAATTTTTACAGTTTCCCTGACCGCATGTTTCCATGCATACATAAGAACGATAGCGTATTTGGCTGTATTCTGCAGATTGTCGTAAATGCCGCATTATGACAGCTTATTCTCATTCACACTGACATCGTGTTTTGGATTTTACGTTTCGGAAAATGAGTTAGGGATAGCGTGTAGTACCACATTGTACTAATACATCTATAAAAACACGCAAAAAATTGATTCTGAGAGTTTCAGAGAATAAGAAGATAAACAGAATGTGGTTATAACTCGCTCCTAGAGATCCAAATGATTAAGTTGCCCCTCTTCCCTATATGATACGTCAACGATATGAGTCTTGAAAACAAAATTGAAAAAACGCATTTTCGGGAGCTCCTGCAGTTCGTCGAAGTTTATAACATGCATCTCATGAATGAAAATGTTTCGTATATGGTGCTACAGTCTAAAAATATTAGGACGGAGATCTTTCGCGTCTGTCAACTGTTGTTGAGGATTCGATCGCTGATAAATCTACATCTACATCTACATCTACATCCATACTCCGCAAGCCACCTGACGGTGTGTGGCGGAGGGTACCTTGAGTACCTCTATCGGTTCTCCCTTCTATTCCAGTCTCGTATTGTTCGTGGAAAGAAGGATTGTCGGTATGCCTCTGTGTGGGCTCTAATCTCTCTGATTTTATCCTCATGGTCTCTTCGCGAGATATACGTAGGAGGGAGCAATATACTGCTTGACTCTTCGGTGAAGGTATGTTCTCGAAACTTTGACAAAAGCCCGTACCGAGCTACTGAGCGTCTCTCCTGCAGAGTCTTCCACTGGAGTTTATCTATCATCTCCGTAACGCCTTCGCGATTACTAAATGATCCTGTAACGAAGCGCGCTGCTCTCCGTTGGATCTTCTCTATGTCTTGTATCAACCCTATCTGGTACGGATCCCACACTGCTGAGCAGTATTCAAGCAGTGGGCGAACAAGCGTACTGTAACCTACTTCCTTTGTTTTCGGATTGCATTTCCTTAGGATTCTTCCAATGAATCTCAGTCTGGCATCTGCTTTACCGACAATCAACATTATATGATCATTCCATTTTAAATCACTCCTAATGCGTACTCCCAGATGATTTATGGTATTAACTGCTTCCAGTTGCTGACCTGCTATTTTGTAGCTAAATGATAAGGGATCTATCTTTCTGTGTATTCGCAGCACATTACACTTGTCTACATTGAGATTCAGTTGCCATTCCCTGCACCATGCGTCAATTCGCTGCAGATCCTCCTGCATTTCAGTACAATTTTCCATTGTTACAACCTCTCGATACACCACAGAATCATCTGCAAAAAGCCTCAGTGAACTTCCGATGTCATCCACCAGGTCATTTATGTATATTGTGAATAGCAACGGTCCTATGACACTCCCCTGCGGCACACCTGAAATTACTCTTACTTCGGAAGACTTCTCTCCATTGAGAATAACATGCTGCGTCCTGTTATCTAGGAACTCCTCAATCCAATCACACAATTGGTCTGATAGTCCATATGCTCTTACTTTGTTCAATAAACGACTGTGGGGAACTGTATCGAACGCCTTGCGGAAGTCAAGAAACACGGCATATACCTGGGAACCCGTGTCTATGGCCCTCTGAGTCTCGTGGACGAATAGCGCGAGCTGGGTTTCACATGACCGTCTTTTTCGAAACCCATGCTGATTCCTACAGAGTAGATTTCTAGTCTCCAGAAAAGTCATTATACTCGAACACAATACGTGTTCCAAAATTCTACAACTGATCGACGTTAGAGATATAGGTCTATAGTTCTGCACATCTGTTCGACGTCCCTTCTTGAAAACGGGGATGACCTGTGCCCTTTTCCAATCCTTTGGAACGCTACGCTCTTCTAGAGACCTACGGTACACCGCTGCAAGAAGGGGGGCAAGTTCCTTCGCGTACTCTGTGTAAAATTGAACTGGTATCCCATCAGGTCCAGAGGCCTTTCCTCTTTTGAGCGATTTTAATTGTTTCTCTATCCCTCTGTCGTCTATTTCGATATCTACCATTTTGTCATCTGTGCGACAATCTAGAGAAGGAACTACAGTGCAATCTTCCTCCGTGAAACATCTTTGGAAAAAGACATTTAGTATTTCGGCCTTTAGTCTGTCATCCTCTGTTTCAGTACCATTTTGGTCACAGAGTGTCTGGACATTTTGTTTTGATCCACCTACCGCTTTGACATAAGACCAAAATTTCTTAGGATTTTCTGCCAAGTCAGTACATAGAACTTTACTTTCGAATTCATTGAACGCCTCTCGCATAGCTCTCTTCACACTACATTTCGCTTCGCGTAATTTTTGTTTGTCTGCATGGCTTTGGCTATGTTTATGTTTGCTGTGAAGTTCCCTTTGCTTCCGCAGCAGTTTTCTAACTCGGCTGTTGAACCACGGTGGCTCTTTTCCATCTCTTACGATCTTGCTTGGCACATACTCATCTAACGCATATTGTACGATGGTTATCCATCTTGTGACAAACGAGAATGTGAAGATGACTGCTGCTAGTTACATTCCCAGTAATTCAAGTTGTGCTCTTAGATTCCTGTCTAACCGCATACTCGGAAATCGCTACATATTCGGAAAAAATGGTGAATTATTTCTGACAAGAAAAAAATAAAAGTCACTTTCGGTTGTTTCACTCACAGTAATTTCATTTCCAGCAATTTCGCATTTCGTTTTTTAAACACACAGAAATCACGAAATCATTACTGAGAAAGTGAGCTCTTGCATGTAAGTAATAACGAATATTGCAGAAAAATCTTAACTTACACGAATAACAATGTCTCAGAACGGGTTGCATATGTGAAAGGGAAAAAAAAAATTTTTTTCGTACCAATCCGTGCGCAAACCCTTGTCCTCTCGCACCGCATTTCCACGCGCTAACCGCTTTGCCACGCCAAACAACAGAAACATTGCACTCAATTCTTCTACTATTGCGTAGAGGAACGTAGGCTGACTTCGTTGCCAAATGGTCGTGCGTTAAGTCATAAATGCGTCACAGTTTGGAAGGTTTCCAATATCAGGCTTCGCATAATTGCTTTCCATTGTTACTTGAAAGTTGTAAACACGTTTCGATAATTACTAACCAAACTATTTGTGGGAAAAAGTACACAAAGTCACTAGTAACGTAAGTTCACACTCATGCAATACAGGGCTATTACAAATGATTGAAGCGATTTCATAAATTCTCTGTAGCTCCATTCATTGACATATGGTCACGACACACTACAGATACGTAGAAAAACTCATAAAGTTTTGTTCGGCTGAAGCCGCACTTCAGGTTTCTGCCGCCAGAGCGCTCGAAAGCGCAGTGAGACAAAATGGCGACAGGAGCCGAGAAAGCGTATGTCGTGCTTGAAATGCACTCACATCAGTCAGTCATAACAGTGCAACGACACTTCAGGACGAAGTTCAACAAAGATCCACCAACTGCTAACTCCATTCGGCGATGGTATGCGCAGTTTAAAGCTTCTGGATGCCTCTGTAAGAGGAAATCAACGGGTCGGCCTGCAGTGAGCGAAGAAACGGTTGAACGCGTGCGGGCAAGTTTCACGCGTAGCTCGCGGAAGTCGACGAATAAAGCAAGCAGGGAGCTAAATGCACCACAGCCGACGGTTTGGAAAATCTTACGGAAAAGGCTAAAGCAGAAGCCTTACCGTTTCGAACTCATTGATGGGGACATGCTGTGCCGAGTGTGGGAGGAACTTGACTATCGGTTTGATGTCTGCCGAATCACTAAAGGGGCACATATCGAACATTTGTGAATGCCTAGAAAAACTTTTTGAGTTTTTGTATGTGTGTGCAAAGCGTTGTGAAAATATCTCAAATAATAAAGTTATTGTGGAGCTGTGAAATCGCTTCAATCATTTGTAATAACCCTTTATACGTAAGCAGAGCCGATGTCTTGATATTTAATGATCTTTAAACTCTTATTTGCATAAAAGTTACACGTATTTTGAGAGATATTGCCCGAAAATTTTTTTTGATGTAATCATTTACAGGAACAATCCAACCTAACCATATTTCTAACAAAGGAAAATAGTCTATTATCAACTCACTTTCCAACCGGATGCGTCCTCTGGTGATTCTTTACTAACACAATCACTAAATCCAAAGCTAAAACCGCTAAATATGTTTTAAATTACAAATTATAGGCGTACATACTCCCCCCCATGAACCATGGACCTTGCCGTTGGTGGGGAGGCTTGCGTGCCTCAGCGATACAGATGTCCGTACCGTAGGTGCAACCACAACGTAGGGGTATCTGTTGAGAGGCCAGACAAACGTGTGGTTCCTGAAGAGGGGCAGCAGCCTTTTCAGTAGTTGCAGGGGCAACAGTCTGGATGATTGACTGATCTGGCCTTGTAACATTAACCAAAACGGCCTTGCTGTGCTGGTACTGCGAACGGCTGAAAGCAAGGGGAAACTACAGCCGTAATTTTTCCCGAGGACATGCAGCTCTACTGTATGATTAAATGATGATGGCGTCCTCTTGGGTAAAATATTCCGGAGGTAAAATAGTCCCCCATTCGGATCTCCGGGCGGGGACTACTCAAGAGGACGTCGTTATCAGGAGAAAGAAAACTGGCGTTCTACGGATCGGAGCGTGGAATGTCAGATCACTTAATCGGGCAGGTAGGTTAGAAAATTTAAAAAGGGAGATGGATAGGTTAAAGTTAGATATAGTGGGAATTAGTGAAGTTCGGTGGCAGGAGGAACAAGACTTTTGGTCAGGTGATTACAGGGTTATAAATACAAAATCAAATAGGGGTAATGCAGGAGTAGGTTTAATAATGAATAAAAAAATAGGAGTGTGGGTTAGCTACTATAAACAGCATAGTGAACGCATTATTGTGGCCAAGATAGACACAAAGCCCATGCCTACTACAGTAGTACAAGTTTATATGCCAACTAGCTCTGCAGATGATGAAGAAATAGATGAAATGTATGACGAGATAAAAGAAATTATTCAGGTAGTGAAGGGAGACGAAAATTTAATAGTCATGGGTGACTGGAATTCGTCAGTAGGAAAAGGGAGAGAAGGAAACATAGTAGGTGAATATGGATTGGGGGGAAGGAATGAAAGAGGAAGCCGCCTTGTAGAATTTTGCACAGAGCATAACTTAATCATAGCTAACACTTGGTTCAAGAATCATGAAAGGAGGCTGTATACATGGAAGAAGCCTGGAGATACTGACAGGTTTCAGATAGATTATATAATGGTAAGACAGAGATTTAGGAACCAGGTTTTAAATTGTAAGACATTTCCTGGGGCAGATGTAGATTCTGACCACAATCTATTGGTTATGAATGCAGATTGAAACTGAAGAAACTGCAAAAAGGTGGGAATTTAAAGAGATGGGACCTGGATAAACTGAAAGAACCAGAGGTTGTAGAGAGTTTCAGGGAGAGCATTAGGGAACAATTGACAGGAATGGGGGAAAGAAATACAGTAGAAGAAGAATGGGTAGCTCTGAGGGATGAAGTGGTGAAGGCAGCAGACGATCAAGTAGGTAAAAAGACGAGGGCTAATAGAAATCCTTGGGTAACAGAAGAAATATTGAATTTAATTGATGAAAGGAGAAAATATAAAAATGCAGTAAATGAAGCAGGCAAAAAGGAATACAAACGTCTCAAAAATGAAATCGACAGGAAGTGCAAAATGGCTAAGCAGGGATGGCTAGAGGACAAATGTAAGGATCTAGAGGCTTGTCTCACTAGGGGTAAGATAGATACTGCCTACAGGAAAATTAAAGAGACCTTTGGAGAGAAGAGAACCACTTGTATGAATATCAAGAGCTCAGATGGCAACCCAGTTCTAAGCAAAGAAGGGAAAGCAGAAAGGTGGAAGGAGTATATAGAGGGTTTATACAAGGGCGATGTACTTGAGGACAATATTATGGAAATGGAAGAGGATGTAGATGAAGATGAAATGGGAGATAAGATACTGCGTGAAGAGTTTGACAGAGCACTGAAAGACCTGAGTCGAAACAAGGCCCCGGGAGTAGACAACATTCCATTAGAACTACTGATGGCCTCGGGAGAGCCAGTCCTCACAAAACTCTACCATCTGGTCAGCACGATGTATGAGACAGGCGAAATACCCTCAGACTTTAAGAAGAATATAATAATTCCAATCCCAAAGAAAGCAGGTGTTGACAGATGTGAAAGTTACCGAACTATCAGTTTAATAAGTCACAGCTGCAAAATACTAACGCGAATTCTTTACAGACGAATGGAAAAACTGGTAGAAGCCGACCTCGGGGAAGATCAGTTTGGATTCCGTAGAAATGTTGGAACACGTGAGGCAATACTGATCTTGGAAGAAAGATTAAGAAAAGGCAAACCTACGTTTCTAGCATTTGTAGACTTAGAGAAAGCTTTTGACAATGTTGACTGGAATACTCTCTTTCAAATTATGAAGGTGGCAGGGGTAAAATATAGGGAGCGAAAGGCTATTTACAATTTGTACAGAAACCAGATGGCAGTTATAAGAGTCGAGGGGCATGAAAGGGAAGCAGTGGTTGGGAAAGGAGTGAGACAGGGTTGTAGCCTCTCCCCGATGTTATTCAATCTGTATATTGAGCAAGCAGTAAAGGAAACAAAAGAAAAATTCGGAGTAGGTATTAAAATTCATGGAGAAGAAGTAAAAACTTTAAGGTTCGCCGATGACATTGTAATTCTGTCAGAGACAGCAAAGGACTTGGAAGAGCAGTTGAACGGAATGGACAGTGTCTTGAAAGGAGGATATAAGATGAACATCAACAAAAGCAAAACGAGGACAATGGAATGTAGTCGAATTAAGTCGGGTGATGCTGAGGGAATTAGATTAGGAAATGAGACACTTAAAGTAGTAAAGGAGTTTTGCTATTTAGGGAGTAAAATAACCGATGATGGTCGAAGTATAGAGGATATAAAATGTAGACTGGCAATGGCAAGGAAAGCGTTTCTCAAGAAGAGAAATTTGTTAACATCGAATATAGATTTAGGTGTCAGGAAGTCGTTTCTGAAAGTATTTGTATGGAGTGTAGCCATGTATGGAAGTGAGACATGGACAATAACTAGTTTGGACAAGAAGAGAATAGAAGCTTTCGAAATGTGGTGCTACAGAAGAATGCTGAAGATAAGGTGGGTAGATCACGTAACTAATGAGGAGGTGTTGAATAGGATTGGGGAGAAGAGAAGTTTGTGGCACAACTTGACTAGAAGAAGGGATCGGTTGGTAGGACATGTTCTGAGGCATCGAGGGATCACAAATGTAGCATTGGAGGGCAGCGTGGAGGGTAAAAATCGTAGAGGGAGACCAAGAGATGAATACACTAAGCAGATTCAGAAGGATGTAGGTTGCAGTAGGTACTGGGAGATGAAGAAGCTTGCACAGGATAGAGTAGCATGGAGAGCTGCATCAAACCAGTCTCAGGACTGAAGACCACAACAACAACAAGGCGTACATAAATCTCAGCTCACCGATCGACAGGGCCACACCGAAATCCAAAACTGCTGGGTACAATTGTCGTAAAATCGGTGGGAGGACCATTCGGTAACAGGTCTCAGAAGCTTACTGAATAGGATGTTTCGATAAAGAAGCAATAGTGACGTCACTACCGAGACTAACCTGCTACACCGATCGGTATGAGCGATACAGAATAGGGGCCCTGGAGACCGGTCTGCTTCCGACCGAAGTCGTGACAACCGCTGCCAGCGATCATGTGCAGTGGATACATTCCTGCCAAGTCTTTCTGCAGTATCGCAGAGAGAACATACAGCTTCGTGTAACCACATTACACGACCTCGTTCAAACTCGGTTAAGTGTTGATAATGGCGGCTTTGTCACCTTAACAGGCATTCTTGACTAACATCAGCTCACCACGTCCAGTCTCGAAGGTAACTAACGCTCACGGCGGTTACAGCGTGTATATAAAGCAAATGTGATATGCGTCCTCATAGTGACACTACTAGCGCAACTCTTGTGAGACTGGCGCCAAGTCTGACCTTTCAGTCGTAGAAACACGGCTACCAACTTTCTTTTACGTCGCACAACTCCTTCTTGGTGTTGCGATTTTTTCCCAGCCAACAATGCCGTACCACTTCACTTTACTTCACTTACGGCACTGGGCATAATTTCTTGTCAGTGCACTTTATACAAGAGACCTACAGTGGCTGCTCCTGCCTGATAACGTGCAGGGGCTCGATAAAAACGTGGAAACAGCGCGAGAAAAGTATGCTCGAACAGACACTACTGGCCATTAAAATTGCTACACCACGAAGATGACGTGCTACAGACGCGAAATTTAACCGACAGGAAGAAGATGCTGTAATATGCAAATGATTAGTTTTTCAGAGCATTCACACAAGGTTGGCACCAGTGGCGACACCTACAGACTGCTGACACGAGGAAAGTTTCTCATAAACACACAGCAGTTACACCGGCATTGCCTGCTGAAACGTTCTTGTGATGCCTCGTGTAAGGAGGAGAAATGCGTACCATCACGTTTCCGACTTTGCTAAAGGTCAGATTGTAGCCTACCGCGATTGCGTTTTATCGTATCACGACATTGCTGCTCGCGTTGGTCGAGATCCCATGACTGTTAGCAGAATATGGAATCGGTAGGTTCAAGAGGGTAATACGACACGCCGTGCTGGATCCCAATGGCCTCGTATCACTAGCAGTCGAGATGACAGGCATCTTATCCGCATGGCTGTAATGGATCGTGCAGCCACATCTCGATCCCTGAGTCAACAGATGGGGACGTTTGCAAGACAACAACCGTCTGCACGAACAGTATGGCGACGTTTACAGCGGCGTAGACTATCAGCTCAGAGACCATGGCTGCGGTTACCCTTGACGCTGCATAACGGACAGGAGCACCTGCCATGGTGTACTCAACGACGAACCTGGGTGCACGAATGGCAAAACCTCATTTTTTCGGTTGAATCCAGATTCTGTTTACAGCATCACCATGGTCACATCCGTGTATGGTGACATCGCGGTGAACGCACATTGGAAGCGTGTATTCGTCATCGCCATACTGGTGTATCACCTGGCGTGATGGTATGGGGTGCCATTGGTTACACGTCTCGGTCACCTCTTGTTCGCATTGATGGCATTTCGAACAGTGGACGTTACATTTCAGATGTGTTACGAGCCGTGGCTCTACCCTTCATCCTGCGGAACCCTACATTTCAGTAGGATAATGCACGACCGCATGTTGCAGGTCCCGTACGGGGCTTTCTGGATACAGAAAATGTTCGACTGCTGCCCTGGCCAGCACATTCTCCAGACCTTTCACCAACTGAAAATGTCTGGTCAATGGTGGACTAGCAACTGCCTCGTCACAATACGTGAATCACTACTCTTGATGAACTGTGGTATCGTGTTGAAGCTGCATAGGCAGCTCTACCTGTACACGCCATCCAAGCTCTGACTCAATGGCCAGGCGTATCGAGGCCGTTATTACGGCCAGAGGTGGTTTTTCTGGGTACTGATTTCTCAGGATCTATGCACCCAAATTGCGTGAAAATGTAATCACATGTCAGTTCTAGTATATTTGTCCAATGAATACCCGTTTATCATCTGCATTTCTTCTTGGTGTAGCAATTTTAACGGCCAGTAGTGTAAATGCAGGCGCTAAACAAGCCTGCAGGTTACGCTGTTGCATCTGAGCACGAACGGCCCCTGTGCAGTGCCCTCAGTATATTGAAGTGTCATCCCGCGTCCGGCCTTCCTGATTTAGGTCTTCCGTGATTTTCCTAAATCACTCCAGGCAAATGCCGGGATGGTTCCTCTGAAAGGGCACGGCCGACTTCCTTCCCCATCCTCCCCTACTCCGATGAGACCGATGACCACGCTGTCTGGTCTCCTTCCCCAAACAACCAACCAACCATTAAAGTGCCAGTGGTGGCGCCACGACTGTAAGATTTGTACTGAGGGCGTACCCCGACCAGCAGCGGCCGCCTGTAGCGCCATGCTGAGAGGGAGACCCCAGTGTAAGACTTGTATCACGCATATTACAATTAGAAGTGAAAACTGGCAAGGGTGAAAGTGAACAAGGGACAATGGGGTCTGCCAGATGATAAGTCGTTTATGTGGATGTTCTCGAGCCAGGCTTCTTTATGGCGCATACAGGGAAAGTGGGAAAAAATCGTCCGCTAAGTCACAGAGCGGACGAAAGTGTGTGTCGAGTGACAGACGGTCGTTGGTGAGGATAGTGAAGAAAGCGGACGGCAGCTCCAAAAGTCACTGCAGAACTGAATGTCGCACTCGCGAACCCTGTCAGCAGCAAAATAACACGAAGGGAGCTCCGTAAGGAGGGAATTGCAGGGCGAACTGGAACTGCAAACCACTCACTGGTGATGCAAATGCCTGTAACAGAAAAACCTGATGCTGAAGCCGTAACCTCTGGACTGTGAGGCAAAAGAAGAATTTCATTTGGTCGGATGAGCCTTCTGACGCACTGTTCCCAACTTCTGGCCCAAGACTGAAATCCGGCAGCCGTTCAGTGATGATTTGGTGAGCTACGACGTGGACGGGCCCCACGGTTATCCCGAAAGGTCACATTGCTGCCAAGGATTATGTGATGGTTTTGGCTGATCAGGTCCAGCAGTGACACTGAGTTTCAGGACTACAGGGTCCCTGCCTACACAGCTCGCATTGTCCAACTGCGGCGGCGCGGTTCCTTCCGTCCCTTTACGACGAACCTGCACCTACCTGTGAACATTGTCTCAGCATATCATCAGTAGGGTAGCCGAGCGAAACCTACTGTGCTTCGACGTGAACCAGGCTGCAATTAAAGTCACTAATCTACGTTTCAGGAGAAAGTTTTCACACGAAATGAAACGTTGGAAATTTTTTCCTTAATATATTCTGAAACTTAGGTGAACAAGTATCACTGCCAAGCCCGTGCTAGTCTTAACACAGTCACTCACAATCCCTTTCACTCACGTTAGCAAGTTTATGGTGTTGAATTTCCCGAAAATATAATAGCTACAAAAATACGGATTGTTTTTGATTGAGAATGCTCGCCAAATATTAAGTCTGTCGGTACCTAATGCAGCCACCGACCTGCTCAAAACGCCACGCGGATTTTATGTCTTTTCTCGTCACAAAATTCACTTAAAAATTCCGAAATTTCTACACACCCATCGGAATGATTATGCCGTCACTTTACAACACTTTTGACGTATCAAACACTGCTAGATCCGGCAACTTATTTCCATCGGAATTACTACTGCACACGTCTGAAGTATTTCATGGCTAGGCTCCGACTCCTCTCTAGAATACTCTAAGTCTTCTCTACCAGCACAAAAAGGCGCGCGAAGAATATTGCTTTATCATTGGTCAGTTTACTCAACAGCCAATAGCAAAACAACATTTTCCCGCGTCAGTCCGCGCTTTTCATCCATAACCAATCGCAAAATAGTAAGCCTAACGACTGCACTTTCTTACCGACGAAATTATCTAATATGCTGAAGTTTTGCTTATGCATAAAGTTATTTACTATTGTTATTTATACCCGAATTAACTTTCCCTTTACCATAAACTTACTTTACAAATCTATTCTACAAAAATCCCCATTGTCCACATCCATACTTCTTTGAAATGTTCCCACACTAAATCCCACTACATAACTCGTTAAACAATTATTTTCATATTAACCTTAAACCACACTCACGCATCACTCATACTGCTAAAGTACATTTATAACATTTTACCTACACAAAAGGACATAATAACACTTTATGAAAATACTAGGTTTATGAAAACATTCTGTTACTTTAGTGCACTCTAGTGGGCACAATCGAAACTAAATCAGTCCCCCTATCCAATACTGTCCTCTATCGGCTGATACATAAACTACGTGCGCGTCCAGTCTCGCGTCACCATCTGTCACTCTCCAGCTGTCCGCCCCAGTAGCTGAGTGGACAGCGTGACGGATTGCCGTCCTCCGGGCCCGGGTTCGATTCCCGGCTGGGTCGGAGATTTTCTCCGCTCAGGGACTGGGTGTTGTGTTGTGTTCATCATCATTTCATCCCCATCCGGCGTGCAGGTCGCCCAATGTGGCGCCGAATGTAATAAGACCTGCGCCAAGGCGGCCGGACCTGCCCCGCGAGGGGCCTCCCGGCCAATGACGCCAAACGCTCATCATCATCATCACTCTCCAGCTCTGAGACACATCTCCCACTTAACCGCCTCCAAGGCAGGATCGTTATACGGAGCTACGCCTCACAGCCCCTGCCCTGGCCACCAGGGTCACCACACATCAGGCCTTTGTGGTCTCCTTTGGAGAGAAGGGTGCGTCATCGCTCTCCAGCCCCATCACCGTTACCTGAACTTGCCAACATTTTGCAGGAAAAACAGTGAACGAGGTCCTTAAAAATCGTACAAGGTATGTATTTATCCATTCCGAGGCGACTGGAAGCTCTTTTGGTTACCAAATATTTTCCTGCACCATACGAGGGTGAGTCAAATGAAAACCTTAAATATTTTTTTAAATATTATTTAATGTGCAGAAGTGGTACAAAGCTGTATCAGTTTTCAACATAATCTCTCCCACATTCAATGCAAGTCCTCCAGCACTTAACAAAGTGCATAAATTCCTTCAGCAAAAAATTCTTTTGGTAGTCCGCGCAACCACTCATGCACTGCGTGGCGTACCTCTTCATCAGAACGGGACTTCTTTCCTCCCATTGCGTCTTTGAGTGGTCCAAACATATGGAAATCACTTGGGGCAAGGTCTGGTGAGTATGGTGGATGGAAAAGACATTCAAAATGGAGGTCTGTGATTGTTGCAACTGTTGTACAGGCAGTGTGGGGCCTTGCATTGTCATATTGCAAAAGGACACCTGCTGACAGCAAACCACGTCTCTTTGATTTTATTGCAGGCCGCAGATGATTTTTTTAGGAGATCTGTGTTTGATGCAGTGGTGACAGTGGTCCTTCTGGGCACGTAATGCTCCAAAATGACGCCTTTTTCGTCCCAAAAGAGAGTCAGCATAACCTTCCCTGCTGATGGTTGTGTCCGAAACTTCTTTGGCTTTGGCGATGAGGAATGGCGCCATTCCTTGCTCGCTCTCTTCGTTTCCGGTTGGTGCAAGTGGACCCAGGTTTCGTCCCCAGTAACGATTCTTGCAAGGAAGCTGTCACCTTCTCGTTCAAAGCGCCGAAGAAGTTCTTGACAAGCATCAACACGTCGTTCTCTCATTTCAGGAGTCAGCTGCCGTGGCACCCATCTTGCAGACACTTTGTGATACTGGAGCACATCATGCACAATGTGGTGTGATGATTAATGTGTAAACATGCTGTAGTGTCATTGAGTATCACTCGGCGGTTTTCCTTCACTAAGGCTTCAATTGCTGCAAGGTTCTGTGGAGTCACAACTCGTTGTGCCTGACCTGGACGAGGAGCATCTTCCACTGAAGTCACACTATTTGCGAACTTCCTACTCCATTCGTAGACTTGCTGCTGTGACAAACATGCATCAACGTACTGAACCTTCATTCGTCGATGAATTTCAATAGGTTTCACGCCTTCACTACGCAAAAACCGAACAACAGAACGCTGTTCTTCTCCGGTGCAAGTCGCAAGTGGGGCGGCCATCTTTATAGTGGTACTGCGACGGTATGTGTGCATCTGCACAATGCTGCCACCTACAGTCCATTCTGCACGCTGTTTGTAGAACGATTACCAACTTACCGGTTAACGGCGCTAAATTTCGATTTGTTATTACAAATTTAAGGTTTTCATTTGACTCACTCTCGTATTTTGGTGTTTCCGTATTTTTGTCTACAATTTGTACAATGCGATTCGTTCCACAGCCCTGAACTCTGTCCTTCGTGGGGGGATCTGCAGAACACTGAATGTCAACGAAGGAGGTAAAACATGACACCGGCCTGTAATCAGCCTTGGAAGTGGCACGGTGCATGTTACCTGAGCGCCGGAGATTGCGACACAGAAAACGGAGTCGTTATCTGATCCCAGCCTGAGAATGCGAGGAAACGGTACAGTGGGAACACGGGTGGGCTGAAAGCGACCGACCACCACCTGCGTCGCCTGGGAACCAGGAGGCTCACGGTGGGAGACTTTCTGACCGCGCTAGTCCAGCCCCGGCTAGCCAGACTCGCCTAGCCTAGACTCTACCCGGCACCCGACCAGGCAGCTGTGACGTCACAGCGCAGGGCTACCCCGACACCCCCGGGATAACAAGGCCGCCCAGCAGTGTTAGTGACGTCACACTAAGCGGCCCATAGCCGACGCAGCAGTCCACGGACACCTCCGTACAGACGCGCCTGATGCTAACGATCTTATGTCCTTCATACAGAAAGGAGCGAACTATAATTCGAACCAAAGACCAAATTATATATATTCTTATAAACAGCATAAAGGTTCGTAACGAAATACCGATTACATACACGGGCAGGAATAGGTTCTAGAACTCCTCTGAAAAGTGTTTATCTTCAGTACCAGAATGAATATCAAATTGTCAAGTTTTCTAAATAGAAAAGCACTTTGTTAGTAACAGACAGCAATAATGAGACTTGCAGTTGGTGATTTCTACGTGGAAAAGGAAATAAGCTGTAGAGAGATTGAAAATGGTAAGTAAAGATAGCCTCAGCCTTTTGCTCACATTCTTACATGTAATGCACTTGGTTGTTTTTCATTTCCTTACCTTTCATAACATTTTTAATATTGTTTCAAGAAGTGTATCTTCAATATCAGAGAGCACTTAAAATTTTCAGGCTTTTCTTAAAGGAAAGAGCAGTCCCTTAGTATCACAGTGCAAGACAGAATCTTGTGTTCAGTGATGTCTATGTTAAAAGGAGAATATTTGATATCTGCACTTGGTTGTTTTTCATTTCCTTACCTTTCATAACATTTTTAATATTGTTTCAAGAAGTGTATCTTCAATATCAGAGTGCACTTAAAATTTTCAGGCTTTTCTTAAAGGAAAGAGCAGTCCCTTAGTATCACAGTGCAAGACAGAATCTTGTGTTCAGTGATGTCTATGTTAAAAGGAGAATATTTGATATCTATCTTTTGTTTCCATTCTTTATTACTGGGGATACACTTGTAAAAATTCTTGAAAAGAGCTGTCACCATGAACATATGAGTAAATTCACAATAGTCATGTGTTTTATGAGGTAAAGCGAACTCTTTTTACCTTATTGTAAACGAAAGTTGTGAGGGTTTTGCTATGTATGACAGTGTTTAAGACAATTTACTTTCAGTGTAATAGCTTGAAAATGTTAAGTCCTGCTGTCAGTTGGCATTTGTCACCACCTGTATGCGAGTTTTAAAGCTAAATAGTGTTCTGACAATTATAAAATAGTGGCAAAGTTCCTCAATCGATTAAACTTATTCCTGCCTGTATATGTAGTCGGTATTTCGTTATGAACCTTTATGCTGTTTACAAGAATATATATAATTTGGTCTTTGGTTCGAATTATAGTTCGCTCCTTTCTGTATGACGGACAGAAGATCGTTAGCATCAGGCGCTTCTGTACGGAGGTGTCCGTGGACTGCTGCGTCGGCTATGGGCCGCTTAGTGTGACGTCACTAACACTGCTGGACGGCCTTGTTATCCCGGGGGTGTCGGCTACCCGCCAGGGGCTGCCGCCGCCGCCGCAAACGCTCCTCAGTGGGTGTGCTGATCACACGGTGCCAGTGTAAACAGAGGACTAAACTAGGCGGCGACTTGAAGAAGCCAAATGCGCTTAAACGTCCCATCGACGGCGATGTCGTTAGAGGCGGACTGCAAGCGAGGGCGGGGGACGCCATGATTTGTCCAAAGACATTTCGGTAATACGAGGAAAAATTGCATCTCGATGGCTGCAGGGAGATTTGAACCTCGGTCCTCCCGAATATGAGTAACGTAGCGATTCTAGCAGTGTCTAGAAACGTGTAGAATCCTGTCCTGATTGGGCCGGCCGGAGTGGCCGAGCGGTTCTAGGCGCTACAGTCTGGATGGCTGCAGGGAGATTTGAACCTCGGTCCTCCCGAATATGAGTAATGTAGCGATTCTAGCAGTGTCTAGAAACGTGTAGAATCCTGTCCTGATTGGGCAGGCCGGAGTGGCCGAGCGGTTCTAGGCGCTACAGTCTGGAACCGCGCGACTGCTACGGTCGCAGGTTCGAATCCTGCCTCGGGCTTGGACGTGTGTAATGTCCTTAGGTTAGTTAGGTTTAAGTAGTTCTAAGTTATACGGGACTGATGACCTCCGAAGTTAAGTCCCATAGTGCTCAGAGCCATTTGAACCAACCTGTCCTGATTGACCACATCTCGCACAGGAAACGAAAACGGAATATTATACTCCTCCTCTACATTCGTCAGCCATCCTTCTGCTGCCTGCAGGAAGTGGCGTTCAGTACCACATCTAGGACAGACGTCACTGACTGTATCAAAACCCTGCTGCTGTAGGCTTTTCTACTGCGTGAAGGACACCACAGCCCAATGTGTTTTCAGTACCAAAGATCACACTCAGTTACCATCCATCCCGATTGTGATGCACTCCATATTGGTCAATCAGGCAGAGACACAGCAGCCAGATTGCTGAAAACGAACATACTGGAGGGTGCAGAATTCTGACCCCACATTTGCTGATCATGTACTGAGTGACGCCCACAGCTACGAGCCATTGTTACATGTCATTTAGCAAACAAAGACCAAGAACTCAACCTTTTGGAAGCCCTGGAAATCAACAAACATCTAGCCCACAGTCCAGATTTAATATTAAATGACCGAACACCTCTTAGTACTTCCCTTTTCTAAAGGTCACATTCTGGTGTCACCGCCAGACACCACACTTGCTAGGTGGTAGCTTTAAATCGGCCGCGGTCCATTAGTACATGTTGGACCCGCGTGTCGCCACTGTCAGTAATCGCAGACCTAGCGCCACCACATGGCAGGTCTAGAAAGGCGGACTAGCACTCGCCCCAGTTGTACGACGACTTTGCTAGCGACTACACTGACGAAGCCTTTCTCTCATTTGCCGAGAGACAGTTAGAATAGCCTTCAGCTAAGTCCATAACTACGACCTAGCAAGGCGCCATTAACCCTATCCGGAACGAGTCTTATTTGTATTATCAAGAGCGATGTACCACAATGATGGAATAAAAGTTAAGTATAACCTAAGCTGCATACTTTTCTCTATAGCATTCACAACTTATCCTGTTCCAGACTTCACGCCAGTCGGCGTGAGTTGACGCGTGCCCTTTCGGTAACCTCACCCTGTGTCTAGACTGTCTTGTCTAGACACAACACACATAATCCTCTCAGTCATCAGTTTCTTCGCACGGTGTCTGTTTCTTCATATTCCTTCATTTTTCTGTATTTTTTCATTTCCTTTTATTTTATTTTGACTGCCTATGTGCTCTATATATTCGGTTGTTACAACTGTTAATTTTTTCCTTTCGGTTGGTTTCTGCATCACTTTCCGTGTTTAATACCTCTTGAAGTAGTCTCGTCAAGATCTAACTCTTGTTTTATTTTATTTTGTTTGCTTATTAATGTCAGCCATTTGCTGGCACAGTTTCAGAATTTAGTGTTTAATATTTCCCATTGGCCCCGTCAGAATTGGCAACAAGATATATACGATTTGAAACTTCCTGGCTGATTAAAACTGTGCCTGACCGAGACTCGAACTCGAGACCTTTGCCTTTCACGGGCAAGAGCTCTACCAACGATTTGTTAGAGAAAGCCACGTATGCTACAGACACAAAGAGAGTATATTTTAGCGCTGCAGATTTTTTTTCTACTTACAAGGTTGCTCTGGCGTCTCATTGTATGCTGGAGGCTGTTCTAGCATCTGTCGCTAATGGCGAACAGTCTCCAGCTGCCTGTCTACCAGGTCAAATGCTTCTAGAATTGTTGCTGTAACAAGACGATACATAATAGTTTTGAATATCGAATCACACACACGCACACACACACACACACACACACACACACACACACACACACACACACCTACATACACGCGGAAAGATTACTCAGCTACTGCACAGATTTTTTCGTACATCTGCGCGACTGTTGCAGTTAAGTATTCTCTGCTGGAAGCTGTTGAGAGCATGTTGCTGCTGTGGTTGGAGTTCCTCTTTTTCAGCCTCCAGCATCGCCATCAGATTAGCCTGCATTTCAGCCACGTAATCTGTAACACACGCACAAAATAAGAAATTTTCGGCGTCAAACCAGCGTTACTATACAATGAGCTATAGCAAGAGCAAGCGAGAAATAAGAAATTTTGAACGTCAAACTACCGCTTCTACACAGGAACAAATTACACTAATAAGTTGATTTTTTTTAAGCTCACAAGGGAGTTCTAGCTATGGATATTCGACAGGAGGGAGAGTTCGCCATGGTCCAGCATCCTCCACTCCCAGTCTTGCCTCACACTCCAGAATGAATTCCTGGAGCTGTGCTGTAACAAGAGAAAAGAAACGGAATTACTGTCGAGAAACTGACTGTAGAATTTAACACGCGAAATTTTCCCAATTTCAACACCATAACTACAGATCTACGAAAAATAAATTATTTACTTATGTGGTAGTTAGTCTTCTAGAAATCTATAGCGGTTCTGCTAATGTTCGAGCTGCTGCTGCTTCCTTTCATTTTTAGAAACAGACTCGCACTGACAAAAAAAGAAAGTTCAAATGTGTGTGAAATCTTATGGGACTTAGCTGCCAAGGTCATCAGTCCCTAAGCTTACACACTATATAACCTAAATTATCCTAAGGCCACACACCCATGCCCGAGTGAGGACTCGAACCTCGGCCGGGGCCAGCCGCACAGTCCATGACTGCAGCGCCTGAGACCGCTCGGCTAATCCCGCGTGGCACACGCACTGACAGACACGGAACTAAAGCCTGCACAGTGGACGGGAGCAGAGTGAGTTAGAGAGGGCTGGGTCAGTGCCTTATGTAGACTCACCACATTTCGCAGGCAGCAAATCAGAAGGCTTTATTTAGAATGGGCACCCAATCGGGAAGGACAATTGATGGAAATTTCCTGACATCCCTTATCCCACTGTAGGGTGATGCGATCCGTGACGTCACAATGGCCGGGCAGTCAACTTCCTCGTCTGTAGGACAGTGCTTAGAATACCTACGGTTATTGGGACGATGTGTTTCCTGTGACGCATCTCGAACGCTGGAGAGCATGTAATCTGCAAAGTAAACAACAGCTCTCTTTGTGCAGAGTTTTGTAGGCAACATTTAGATACATTTAACAATGTTTTCATTGGGTTTAGAAGTGGTTTAGAGTCCATTTGCGGTATGTGCAAGTGTCTTTAGTTGATTTACGCGATGTATTTTTGAGTGTAGGAGTATCTTTAGTTGCATTTCGACTTGTAGATGAAGGAGAGATATTTATTTCGACTTGTAGATAAACTGAACGTCCTATTTAGAGTTACAGAGATATTTGTTTATTTATTTCGAATTGTAGGTGAAGGGGCGCCCTGTGTGAATTTTGAGTCTGCATGCTACTAGTTTCGAGTGGTACTGTGAATTTTTTAAACACAGTTGTGTGACATCGTCTATTTCGAGGTGTATTGTGATTTTAGAAATAAATAAACTGTGTGAACCCCAACCCTTTAATTTGGTCAAATAAACAATATTCTGCACTGCCTTGTCTTCTGTAAATTGTTTAAACAATATTACAATTCCTTAAATTGTTCTGTGCAAAGTGACTGACGATGTATTAGCCTACTGTCGTGAAATCCTCCCAGTCCAACACAGAGGAGGGGGACATTAGTATTTAACGTCCCGTTGTAGCGGGACGTTGAATTTCGCCGCCGCGCTGCACTCCTTCCCTCCGACATGAATTGTGCCGTCGCAGCGGTATGAGCGCTCGACGGCAGAGAAAATACTAAAATTGTAACTCTTTTTTGTTTTTCTATCCGTTTCGATTGTCTCTTGATAGCCGAAGCTTAAGGCAGACGTGATCTGATGAAGACGTTAAAAAAAAACTTTTTAGCTGGTCTTGATCTGATTTTAATGTGTAGACATATTGTGGAAGTTGTTAAGAAATTCGGAGGATGGAAGTAGCAAAGTAAATTAAATTGCGTACAGTATCAAGATGATTTTAACTGGTCTAAATTAGTGATTCCTGGAGGATTGCAAGATTTCGGAGCAGACTTTTCACGCCGAAATGAAGGAGATTTTTGAAGACCTGGACGCCGCACGAAAGAAGACATGTTAACCTGGTAAAGGATGAACTTATATCTACGCCATTTCCCCCTGTCAGTTACATTTTGTTATTCTCTGTTCTTTTTCAATAATTTTTGTAGTGGAAATTGGTTTAACTTTTGCTCAAAAACGTCACAAGGACCACCCCAACAATAGCTTTTCCGAATCACGAAGTCCGATAGCTTTTCTGTAATACTAAGGCCGATTTTCTTTTCATTCTTTCCCTTTTTCACGGTCATTTACGATTTTAAAACCCACTTTTTATTCACCATTTCTTCCCACATTTTCAACCTTTTTTTTCTTTTTCTTTTCTTCTCTCTTTTCTTTTTTTATTAACCACTACACCGTCGACAACGAGGTCATTAGAGACGGAGCACAAGCTCGGATTAGGGAGGGATGGGAAGGAAATCGGCCGTGCCCTTCCAAAGGAACCATCCCGGCATTTGCCTGGAGCGATTTAGGGAAATCACGGAAAACCTAAATCTGGAAGGCCGGAGACAGGTTTGAACCGTCCTCCTCCCGAATGTGAGCCAAGTGTGATTTTTCCCACTTTTTTGGGGGGGGGGGGGGAGGGTGCGGGAAGGGAGGGAGGGGGATTTCCCAGAGGGTTGGAGGGAGAACGGGACACTTGCTGGCCGGGAAAACCCGAGGTGTTATCAAGCGGTGTAGTAATTAACTGACCAATTAATTAATTTGCATAATTAATTTGATATGAATTTTGTATCAAAACTGCACTCGTACCCCCTTTATTCCATTTCCCACATAACGTAAATTCTCGCAAGCACGTATACTCAATAAATATGGAGATCTTCGACACTGCAGGGCGTTTTCGCAAACCAGTCATACAGACTACTCTTTGACATATTTAAGCTTTGTCTTATTTACATTTGTCAATCACGTGGAATGTGTTACCTGTGGCTAAGTGTGTAACGTGCAGTACAGTTACCTTCGCTGGAAAACGTACATTATGTTTTGCAGAATGCTGTGCACACCAACAACCAGTCAACGGGTATTAATAACTCTAAATGACTCCCAAACTGCTGCAGACAAACAAATACGTACCACGTGATGGTGTATCGCTAGGCGCTTCGCAACCGGTAATGGGATATTAAAAGAGTTGAAATACAAAACAAAAGGCTACTGGTTGCAATAATTTCAAGAAACCTTTGCTTATCGAGGGTTGTCTGAGGCAGTTTGTGTAGAACTTCATAAATCTTGTAATTCCAGTCAAATGGGAATACTGCAAATTATACATTCTCCTACAAAGTTTTCGTGTTCTGTATTCGAAGACATTGTTCAACAAGGGAAGTATGTGTTTACGGTGTCTTCAAACACACGTTTTCCATGTACATATCATAAGAAATAACACATTTTTATAAGAATTTGTAACGATTACGGACGAATTTCAAACATTAATCTGTATTTTTATCAGAAAACTAATTTGCCTTTTATATCATGGGTGTCTTACAAGCGGTGTGATTCGAAATTGTTGTTTCAGTGTACGTCTAATGAAATAAGATGGGCCATCTTTATTGTCTTTGCGCTGGTACAGTCCACGTTCTCAGTCTGCTTTTCCCTTTGTCCCCCTAGTACTGAATCAGTAGAGGTCACTGGAATTCTAACTGCAAATGTGTTGTTCTTCTAGCTGCCAAGTTTGGCGACCAATTGATAATTTGCGAGACTGACTTGATAGTATAGTCATCATTGTTTAATGCTGAGTTTCATGTCTGTTACAAGTAATTTGTAGCAGTATCAGATGTACAGTAAGTATCAGTTGTACGCTCCTGATCTGACACGTAAATACCATTCATGGCTTAGACCTTTCTCTTGTCGTCTTTCAGCCTGTGTCTTCGTCTTTATGTCTTCAGTGGTTCTTTCCAGATGTCAAATGACAGCTTTCACTTTTTATCGATGAGAACTTCACTTACAAGGAAATCCTGGAGTGCGAGGTCACAAATTCATTCGACAGTAAGGCTCATTTGAAGGCGCTGCGCTAACCTGTAAGTACAGGGCTATTACAAATGATTGAAGCGATTTCATAAATTCACTGTAGCTCCATTCATTGACATATGGTCACGACACTCTACAGATACGTAGAAAAACTCATAAAGTTTTGTTCGGCTGAAGCTGCACTTCAGGTTTCTGCCGCCAGAGCGCTCGAGAGCGCAGTGAGGCAAAATGGCGACAGGAGCCGAGAAAGCGTATGTCGTGCTTGAAATGCACTCACATCAGTCAGTCATAACAGTGCAACGAGACTTCAAGACGAAGTTCAACAAAGATCCACCAACTGCTAACTCCATTCGGCGATGGTATGCGCAGTTTAAAGCTTCTGGATGCCTCTGTAAGGGGAAATCAACGGGTCGGCCTGCAGTGAGCGAAGAAACGGTTGAACGCGTGCGCAAGTTTCACGCGTAGCCCGCGGAAGTCGACGAATAAAGCAAGCAGGGAGCTAAACGTACCACAGCCGACGGTTTGGAAAATCTTAAGGAAAAGGCTAAAGCAGAAGCCTTACCGTTTACAATTGCTACAAGCCCTGACACCCGATGACAAAGTCAAACGCTTTGAATTTTCGGCGCGGTTGCAACAGCTCATGGAAGAGGATGCGTTCAGTGCGAAACTTGTTTTCAGTGATGAAGCAACATTTTTTCTTAATGGTGAAGTGAACAGACACAATGTGCGAATCTGGGCGGTAGAGAATCCTCACGCATTCGTGCAGCAAATTCGCAATTCACCAAAAGTTAACGTGTTTTGTGCAATCTCACGGTTTAAAGTTTACGGCTCCTTTTTCTTCTGCGAAAAAAAAACGTTACAGGACACGTGTATCTGGACATGCTGGAAAATTGGCTCATGCCACAACTGGAGACCGGCAGCGCCGACTTCATCTTTCCACAGGATGGTGCTCCACCGCACTTCCATCATGATGTTCGGCATTTCTTAAACAGGAGATTGGAAAACCGATGGATCGGTCGTGGTGGAGATCATGATCAGCAATTCATGTCATGGCCTCCACGCTCTCCCGACTTAACCCCATGCGATTTCTTTCTGTGGGGTTATGTGAAAGATTCAGTGTTTAAACCTCCTCTACCAAGAAACGTGCCAGAACTGCGAGCTCGGATCAACGATGCTTTCAAACTCATTGATGGGGACATGCTGCGCCGAGTGTGGGAGGAACTTGATTATCGGCTTGATGTCTGCCGAATCACTAAAGGGGCACATATCGAACATTTGTGAATGCCTAAAAAGACTTTTTGAGTTTTTGTATGTGTGTGCAAAGCATTGTGAAAATGTCTCAAATAATAAAGTTATTGTAGAGCTGTGAAATCATTTCAATCATTTGTAATAACCCTGTACTTTTTCACGTCTCGCCATCTGCCTTCCCAGAAATAACGGGCGGCTATTCGACAATTGGTGGCAGGAAGACCATTATGACACACTTGCAGGGTATCATAACATTGTGCTATTATCTTAGGACATAATTCTTTAGGGATTACTACTCGTTTACCCAGTGGGGACTTTCAGATACAAAATTCCATCTTAGACAGAAAATTCGGGAAAAGTTTCATACCTCTGGCATTCAACATCTCTTTGCTGCGCCTCCCTCAATTCTTCAATAGAAATATCATTGGCAACAACTACTCTAACCTTCCGGGTTAACGCATCGGCATTTTGATGCAACTTGCCCGATTTATGTTTCATCTAGTATTCAAATTCGCTCAGTTTTAAAGCCCAACGAGTTAACCTGCTGCTGGGATCTTTCAAGCTTAGTATCCAGTGTAATGCGGCGCGATCCGTAATGACAGTAAGCTTCCTCCTGTACAAATAGCATTGAAAGAAACTTACGTCAAACATGATTGCTAGAAGTTCCTTCACAGTTGTATTGTACTTCAATTCCGGTTTGTTAAAAAATGTTCAAATGTATGTGAAATCTTATGGGACTTCACTGCTAAGGTCATCAGTCCCTAAGCTTGCACACTACTTAACCTAAATTATCCTAAGGACAAACACACACACACCCATGCCCGAGGGAGGACTCGAACCTCCGCCGGGACCAGCCGCACAGACCATCACTGCAGCGCCTAAGACCGCTCGGCTAATCCCACGCGACTCCGGTTTGTTAAGCTGTCGAGACGCATAACCAATTGGTCGCTCTTCTCCATCGATTTCTTGTGAAAAAATGGCTCCTACGTCATAATCTAAGGCATCTACCGACAGAATAAATGGTTTTCCAGCACAACCACGCGATTTCCTCCGCCCTGATTGGCCAGGAGCCGAAAAAACTGCGGGGGCGGCATGGAAAGTGCTGAAGTGCGGCTCGTTCAGCTTCGCCTAAGCGGCGTTACTTTGCACACGAGGGAGGCGCGTGATCAAGGTTGCCCACCTCTGTGCTGACGCGCTGCTACCAGATCTCGGGACGAGAAAATTACAGGCAGCTGAAGCTACCGGCTAATGTTTGACCGTAACAAGAAAATGAAATAAACCTTTTTAAATAAAATTATGATAGGATCCCCTGCTATCTGGCTCAACCTTACAAAGTATTAGTCTCAGGGGTGTTGAGAAACAGCTGAAATCATTACAACGCAACAAAGCTCCAGATCCCGATGGTATCCCAGTCAGGTTCTTTGTGGCCGAGTTACCCCTCTTCTAACAATAATCTAGCATGGATGCCTCTAACAAAAAATCATGCTCAGTTCTTGGAAAAAGGTACAGGTCACATCCATCTACAGTACACGTTATCTACATAACTACTGTCCAATACCCTTGACATCAATTTGTTGTAGAATCTTAGAACATATTCAGAGCTCAAACATAATGAGGTATCTGGAACAGAATGATCTCCTCAATACCAGCCAGCACGGATTTCGAAAACATGGATCACGTGAAAAACAACTCACACTTTTCTCACATGACATACTGAAAACTTTGGATCAAGGTAACCAGGTAATGCAGTATTTCTTGATTTCCGTAAAGCATTTGACTCAGTACTGCTAAGACGTGGTGGTTAAGTGAAAACCGGTGACAAGTAAAATAATAAGTACAGAGGATTTGCAAGATACAACTAATTTATTACTGATCAACAGTTTAACCCAAAGGGCACAGTATTTACCCAAAAACTTTGTACAAGTGTCTCTTATTCACAAATCAGAAAAATACATTACACAATACCTTTCTAATTGAATTTGGTGCAAACAGGAACTTCTTATAAGCGCTTCAATATTAAACATAAAATCAGTTTCATTAAACAATTTAACAATGGCACTTGAATAATAAGAGTGAAACAAGCTTCTTTTGAACAGGATACACGAGCCAAAAATACATTACACAAAACCTTTCTGACTGAATTACTTGCAAACAAGAACTTCTTACAACTTCTATACTAACTGTAACCATTTCAATTATAAAAGGTAAAATCAGTTTCATTTAACAAAGGGCACTTGGATGATAAACGTGAAATAAGTTTCTTTTAAATAGGTCACCTGGGCAAACGCAATAGGACAATTCGCATAGTTTCCAATTTCCGCTACCCATCAAGTAAGTATTTCTCTAAGTTCAGCTCCCGCGCACTCAAGGTACGAGGTGCATTCAAGTTCCAAGGCCTCCGATTTTTTTTCTAATTAACTACTCACCCGAAATCAATGAAACTGGCGTTACTTCTCGACGTAATCGCCCTGCAGACGTACACATTTTTCACAACGCTGACGTCATGATTCCATGGCAGCGGCGAAGGCTTCTTTAGGAGTCTGTTTTGACCACTGGAAAATCGCTGAGGCAATAGCAGCACTGCTGGTGAATGTGCGGCCACGGAGAGTGTCTTAATTTGTTGGAAAAAGCCAAAAGTCACTAGGAGCCAGGTTAGGTGAGTAGGGAGCATGAGGAATCACTTCAAAGTTGTTATCACGAAGAAACTGTTGCGTAACGTTAGCTCGATGTGTGGGTGCGTTGTCTTGGTGAAACAGCACGCGCGCAGCCCTTCCCGGACGTTTTTGTTGCAGTGCAGGAAGGAATTTGTTCTTCAAAACATTTTCGTAGGATGCACCTGTTACCGTAGTGCCCTTTGGAACGCAATGGGTAAGGATTATGCCCCCGCTGTCCCAGAACATGGACACCATCATTTTTTCAGCACTGGCGGTTACCCAAAATTTTTTTGGTGTCGGTGAATCTGTGTGCTTCCATTGAGCTGACTGGCGCTTTGTTTCTCGATTGAAAAATGGCATCCACGTCTCATCCATTGTCACAACCGACGAAAAGAAAGTCCCATTCATGCTGTCGTTGCACGTCAACTTTGCTTGGCAACATGCCACACGGGCAGCCGTGTGGTCGTCCGTCAGCATTCGTGGCAAACACCTGGATGACACTTTTCGCATTTTCAGGTCGTCATGCAGGATTGTGTGCACAGAACCCACAGAAATGCCAACTCTGGAGGCGATCTGTTCAACAGTCTTTCGGCGATCCCCCAAAACAATTCTCTCCACTTTCTCGATCATGTCGTCAGACCGGCTTGTGCGAGCCCGAGGTTGTTTCAGTTTGTTCTCACACGATGTTCTGCCTTCATTAAACTGTCGCACCCATGAACACATTTTCGACACATCCATAACTCCATAACTTCAACTGTCGATGAATTTCAATTGGTTTCACACCATGCAAATTCAGAAAACGAATGATTGCACGCTGTTCAAGTAAGGAAAACGTCGCCATTTTAAGTATTTAAAACAGTTCTCATTCTCGCCGCTGGCGGTAAAATTCCATCTGCCGTACGGTGCTGCCATCTGTGGGACGTATTGACAATGAACATGGCCTCATTTTAAAGCAATGCGCATGTTTCTATCTCTTTCCAGGTCGGAGAAAAAAAAATCGGAGGCCTTAGAACTTGAATGCACCTCGTATAATTCAGAACACTAGTCTCCTTCCTTTATGATTCTGAAGGTAAATACACTCCTGGAAATGGAAAAAAGTACACATTGACACCGGTGTGTCAGACCCACCATACTTGCTCCGGACACTGCGAGAGGGCTGTACAAGCAATGATCACACGCACGGCACAGCGGACACACCAGGAACCGCGGTGTTGGCCGTCGAATGGCGCTAGCTGCGCAGCATTTGTGCACCGCCGCCGTCAGTGTCAGCCAGTTTGCCGTGCCATACGGAGCTCCATCGCAGTCTTTAACACTGGTAGCATGCCGCGACAGCGTGGACGTGAACCGTATGTGCAGTTGACGGACTTTGAGCGAGGGCGTATAGTGGGCATGCGGGAGGCCGGGTGGACGTACCGCCGAATTGCTCAACACGTGGGGCGTGAGGTCTCCACAGTACATCGATGTTGTCGCCAGTGGTCGGCGGAAGGTGCACGTGCCCGTCGACCTGGGACCGGACCGCAGCGACGCACGGATGCACGCCAAGACCGTAGGATCCTACGCAGTGCCGTAGGGGACCGCACCGCCACTTCCCAGCAAATTAGGGACACTGTTGCTCCTGGGGTATCGGCGAGGACCATTCGCAACCGTCTCCATGAAGCTGGGCTACGGTCCCGCACACCGTTAGGCCGTCTTCCGCTCACGCCCCAACATCGTGCAGCCCGCCTCCAGTGGTGTCGCGACAGGCGTGAATGGGGGGACGAATGGAGACGTGTCGTCTTCAGCGATGAGAGTCGCTTCTTCCTTCTACATCTACATCTACATCCATACTCCGCAAGCCACCTGACGGTGTGTGGTGGAGGGTACCTTCAGTACCTCTATCGGTTCTCCCTTCTATTCCAGTCTCGTATTGTTCGTGGAAAGAAGGATTGTCGGTATGCCTCTGTGTGGGCTCTAATCTCTCTGATTTTATCCTCATGGTCTCTTCGCGAGATATACGTAGGAGGGAGCAATATACTGCTTCACTCTTCGGTGAAGGTATGTTCTCGAAACTTTGACAAAAGCCCGTACTGAGCTACTGAGCGTCTCTCCTGCAGAGTCTTCCACTGGAGTTTATCTATCATCTCCGTAACGCTTTCGCGATTACTAAATGATCCTGTAACGAAGCGCGCTGCTCTCCGTTGGATCTTCTCTATGTCTTGTATCAACCCTATCTGGTACGGATCCCACACTGCTGAGCAGTATTCAAGCAGTGGGCGAACAAGCGTACTGTAACCTACTTCCTTTGTTTTGGGATTGCATTTCCTTAGGATTCTTCCAATGAATCCCAGTCTGGCATCTGCTTTACCGACAATCAACATTATATGATCATTCCATTTTAAATCACTCCTAATGCGTACTCCCAGATAATTTATGGTATTAACTGCTTCCAGTTGCTGACCTGCTATTTTGTAACTAAATGATAAAGGATCTATCTTTCTGTGTATCCGCAGCACATTACACTTGTCTACATTGAGATTCAGTTGCCATTCCCTGCACCATGCGTCAATTCGCTGCAGATCCTCCTGCATTTCAGTACAATTTTCCATTTTTACAACCTCTCGATACACCACAGCATCATCTGCAAAAAGCCTCAGTGAACTTCCGATGTCATCCACCAGGTCATTTATGTATATTGTGAACAGCAACGGTCCTATGACACTCCCCTGCGGCACACCTGAAATTACTCTTACTTCGGAAGACTTCTCTCCATTGAGAATAACATGCTGCGTCCTGTTATCTAGGAACTCCTCAATCCAATCACACAATTGGTCTGATAGTCCATATGCTCTTACTTTGTTCAATAAACGACTGTGGGGAACTGTATCGAACGCCTTGCGGAAGTCAAGAAACACGGCATCTACCTGTGAACCCGTGTCTATGGCCCTCTGAGTCTCGTGGACGAATAGCGCGAGCTGGGTTTCACATGACCGTCTTTTTCGAAACCCATGCTGATTTCTACAGAGTAGATTTCTAGTCTCCAGAAAAGTCATTATACTCGAACACAATACGTGTTCCAAAATTCTACAACTGATCGACGTTAGAGATATAGGTCTATAGTTCTGCACATCTGTTCGACGTCCCTTCTTGAAAACGGGGATGACCTGTGCCCTTTTCCAATCCTTTGGAACGCTACGCTCTTCTAGAGACCTACGGTACACCGCTGCAAGAAGGGGGGCAAGTTCCTTCGCGTACTCTGTGTAAAATTGAACTGGCATCCCATCAGGTCCAGAGGCCTTTCCTCTTTTGAGCGATTTTAATTGCTTCTCTATCCCTCTGTCGTCTATTTCGGTATCTACCATTTTGTCATCTGTGCGACAATCTAGAGATGGAACTACAGTGCAATCTTCCTCTGTGAAACAACTTTGGAAAAAGACATTTAGTATCTCGGCCTTTAGTCTGTCATCCTCTGTTTCAGTATCATTTTGGTCACAGAGTGTCTGGACATTTTGTTTTGATCCACCTACCGCTTTGACATAAGACCAAAATTTCTTAGGATTTTCTGCCAAGTCAGTACATAGAACTTTACTTTCGAATTCATTGAACGCCTCTCGCATAGCTCTCTTCACACTACATTTCGCTTCGCGTAATTTTTGTTTGTCTGCAAGGCTTTGGCTATGTTTATGTTTGCTGTGAAGTTCCCTTTGCTTCCGCAGCAGTTTTCTAACTCGGTTGTTGAACCACGGTGGCTCTTTTCCATCTCTTACGATCCTGCTTGGCACATACTCATCTAACGCATATTGTACGATGGTTTTGAACTTTGTCCACTGATCCTCAACACTATCAGTACTTGAGACAAAACTTTTGTGTTGAGCCAACAGGTACTCTGAAATCTGCTTTTTGTCACTTTTTCTAAACAGAAAAATCTTCCTACCCTTTTTAATATTCCTATTTACGGCTGAAATCATCGATGCCGTAACCGCTTTATGATCACTGATTCCCTGTTCTGCGTTAACTTTTTCAAATAGTTCGGGTCTGTTTGTCACCAGAAGGTCTAATATGTTATCGCCACGAGTCGGTTCTCTGTTTAACTGCTCAAGGTAGTTTTCCGATAAAGCACTTAAAAAAATTTCACTGGATTCTTTGTCCCTGCCACCCGTTATGAACGTCTGAGTGCCAATGATGTTCGTATGCGTGTTTGGCGCCGTGCAGGTGAGCGCCACAATCAGGACTGCACACGACCGAGGCACACAGGGCCAACACCCGGCATCATGGTGTGGGGAGCGATCTCCTACACTGGTCGTACACCACTGGTGATCGTCGAGGGGACACTGAATAGTGCACAGTACATCCAAACCGTCATCGAACCCATCGTTCTACCATTCCTAGACCGGCAAGGGAACTTGCTGTTCCAACAGGACAATGCACGTCCGCATGTATCCCGTTCCACCCAACGTGCTCTAGAAGGTGTAAGTCAACTACCCTGGCCAGCAAGATCTCCGGATCTGTCCCCCATTGAGCATGTTTGGGACTGGATGAAGCGTCGTCTCACGCGGTCTGCACGTCCAGCACGAACGCTGGTCCAACTGAGGCGCCAGGTGGAAATGGCATGGCAAGCCGTTCCACAGGACTACATCCAGCATCTCTACGATCGTCTCCATGGGAGAATAGCAGCCTGCATTGCTGCGAAAGGTGGATATACACTGTAGTAGTGCCGACATTGTGCATGCTCTGTTGCCTGTGTCTATGTGCCTGTGGTTCTGTCAGTGTGATCATGTGATGTATCTGACCCCAGGAATGTGTCAATAAAGTTTCCCCTTCCTGGGACAATGAATTCACGGTGTTCTTATTTCAATTTCCAAGAGTGTATATATAGGCAGTATAGAAAACGGGACAGACGCCTTGGCGTCCCAATGCAGAATAAACTTAACTTAATGCAAGATCCCCACTCACTGCAACCCGAAGAACTCAGTGGCCGCCGTATCGGTTGCCATTTCCCCCGCGGCCAAAAGAACCTCCGTTCCCTCTGTTGCTGGTCGGCCAAGGTGTCGTACTCCGGACATCGATGTAGTCATGGACTAGGTGCCCGCTGCAGTGCTGCAACAGAAAAGCACAAACACACAGCCACAGCCAAAAGAAGCAATGTTAACAGCCCCAGAATATAATAAGATAAAATTCTGCAAAGATAGATCACATCAAGACAAAGGCAAATTAAAAATGGTTCAAAGCATTAACTGTAGAGTTCAAATTTCAAAATATGTGAAATTGCCCCAGCACAAACAGACTAGTTTTAAAAGGGCAACGATGAGATAAAGCATAATATTACTACACCAGTGCGTCGCAGCTCCAATACAATATTGACACTCATAAGAAAAGGTAGAAGCTAGTGGTAACACGGTTAGGCCCGAGTGCAAAACTAGAAAGCTCGAATGTCTACTTCTTCAATAGGCAGCTGCGTGGTACATAGTTCAACTCCACTAGCCAAAATGAATAACACATGCTCAGCGTCCTGTGTGGCCCAGTCACGCCTCAAGAACTTGCAATAACAGGCGCGCTTCCGCACTCCGAGCCACATACACCGGTCAAATCCAGCCAACTCCACGCAAACACAAGTTTCAGTCTCCGAGCAGCGACACGTACCGGCCGTTCCGAAGCCAAAACCCAGTCATCCCGCCAGCCCACCACCACCACCATCGGCCAACGAGGCAAAGATAAGCAACGCCAGAGGGAAACAATCGATCCGGGTGAATCGAACGGAGAAAGCAACTGGCGCCAGCGCCTCCCCACGTATCACGACCTACACCTACTGTCAAAAATAAGATCAGAGAGGGTATCAAGTGAAATTTGTGACTGGAATGAGGTCGTTTTGATAGGGAGGACACAGCATGCTATCTTGGTTAGGGATTCATTGTCAGATGCAAAACTAACTTCGTGTGTTTTGGGACCCTTCCTGTTCATGTTGTATATTAATGACCTAGCAGTTAATATTAATTCTATAATCGGGATTTTTGCAGATGATGCAGTTATTTATAATGAAGTACCATCTGAGAGAAGCTGCGTAAATATTCGGCCACATCTTGGCAAGACTTGAACATGGTGCAGAGACTGGCAGCTTGTTCTAAATGCTCAGAAATGTAAAACTTTGCACTTCAAAAAACGAAAAAACGTAGTATCCTATGCCTATAATGTCAATGATTCACAGTTGGAATCGGTCAAATCATACAAATACTTAGGTATGACACTTTGTAGGGATATGAAATGGAATGATCACTTAGGTTCAGTTGTGGGTAAAGCAGGTGGTAGACTTCGTTTTATTGGTAGAATAATGGGGAACTGCAATCACTCTACAAATGAGATTGCATACAAATCATCATGCGAACGGTTTTAGAATATTGCTCAAGTTTGTGGGATTCTTATCAGATCGGACTAACAGTGGATACTGAACATGTACAGAGAAGAGCAGCATGAGTGGTCACAGGTTTGTTTAATCCGTGGGAGAATGTCACAGAGGTACTGGTGGTGCTTAACTAGAAGACTCTTGAAGACAAATGTAAACTATCTCAAGAAAGTCTATTAACAAAGTTTCAAGAACCAGCTTTAAATGACGACTCTAGCAATATACAACTCCTACATATCACTCACAGAGGGTCAGAAGGATAAGATTATTCTAACCACTGCATACACAGAAGCATTCACACAGTCATTTTTCCTACGCTCCAAACGTGAATGGAACAGGAAGAGACACTAATAATTGGTACAATGGGACATACCCTCTGTCATGCACCTCACGGTGATTTGCAAGGTATAGATGTAGATGTGTACCAGGACTGCACAGGCGTACCTTCTGACAAACAAATATGAAACTTGTTTTTTTCCAGATGTCAATAACAACTTTGCGACTATTGTTCGTATGAACAATAGGCACTTTTTCTTTGGTGGCTCATAGCTCACCTCTGGTTTTACTCCTAATGTTCGATCAAATTTTCCTACACATGCCACAACTCATATTAACACATTCTTATTTGAGTGAATGCTGTTCACTTTTAGTTTCTCTCCCCTCATATTTACAATTTTTGGGATGGTTTCCCTATCTTTCATGATGTCTATCTATTTTTAGTTTGATAAATACCATAATTCCTTGTTTACTTGCTCTCTTTTCTACATTTTCCTTCGTGGTATGCAACTACACCACGGTTGATGCTACAGAGGGGTACAAATTCTGAATGCTTCATACGCAGCATGTCATTCTCAATGGAGAGAAGTCTTCCGAAGTAAGAGTGATTTCAGGTGTGCCGCAGGGGAATGATGTAGGATCGTTGCTATTCACAATATTCATACATGACCTTGTGGAAAACATCGGAAGTTCACTGAGGCTTTTTGCGTATGATACTGTAGTATACCGAGAGGTTATAAATTGTACTGAAATGCAGGAGGATCTGCAACGAATTGACGCATGGTGCAGGGAATGGCAATTGAATCTCAATGTGGACAAGTATAATGTTCTGCGAATACATAGAAAGAAACATCCTTTATCATTTAGCTACAATATAGCAGGTCAGCAATTGGAAGCAGTTAATTCTATAAATTATCTGGGAGTACGCATTAGGAGTGATTTAAAATGGAATGTCATATAAAGTTGATCGTCGGCAAAGCAGATACCAGACTAAGATTCATTGGAAGAATCCTAAGGAAATGCAATCCGAAAACAAAGGAAGTTGGTTACAGTACACTTGTTCGCCCACTGCTTGAATATTGCTCACCAGTGTGGGATCCGTACCAGGTGGGGCTGATAGAGGAGATAGAGAAGATCCAACGGAGAACAGCGCGCTTCGTTACAGGATCATTTAGTAATCGCGAAAGCGTTACGGAGATGATAGATAAACTCCAGTGGAAGACTCTGCAGGAGAGACGCTCAGTAGCTCGGTACGGGCTTTTGTTGAAGTTTCAAGAACAAACCTTCACCGAAGAGTCGAGCAGTATATTGCTCCCTCGTACGTATATCTCACGAAGAGACCATGAGAATAAAATCAGAGAGATTGGAGCCCACACAGAGGCATACCGACAATCTTTCTTTCCACGAACAATACGAGACTGGAATAGAAGGGAGAACCGATAGAGGTACTCAAAGTACCCTCCGCCACACACAGACAGGTGGTTTGCGGAGTATGGGTGTAGATGCAGATACGTCATCCACCCTACCAAGTCTGGCCTGCACTACAGCGTGTAACAGTACTACTTTAAGCTACCATTATCTTCTGCCTGTCAACAAATATTTTGTCCAGGAAGTGGAAAAAATTCAGGTACCTTATCTCACTTACTGTATGATTAAATGATGATGGCGTCCTCTTGGGTAAAATATTCCGGAGGTAAAATAGTCCCCCATTCGGATCTCCGGGCGGGGACTACTCAAGAGGGCGCCGTTATCAGGAGAAAGAAAACTGGCGTTCTACGGATCGGAGCGTGGAATGTCAGATCCCTTAATCGGGCAGGTAGGTTAGAAAATTTAAAAAGGGAAATGGATAGGTTAAAGTTAGATATAGTGGGAATTAGTGAAGTTCGGTGGCAGGAGGAACAAGACTTTTGGTCAGGTGATTACAGGGTTATAAATACAAAATCAAATAGGGGTAATGCAGGAGTAGGTTTAATAATGAATAAAAAAATAGGAGTGCGGGTTAGCTACTACAAACAGCATAGTGAACGCATTATTGTGGCCAAGATAGACACAAAGCCCATGCCTACTACAGTAGTACAAGTTTATATGCCAACTAGCTCTGCAGATAATGAAGAAATTGATGAAATGTATGACGAGATAAAAGAAATTATTCAGGTAGTGAAGGGAGACGAAAATTTAATAGTCATGGGTGACTGGAATTCGTCAGTAGGAAAAGGGAGAGAAGGAAACATAGTAGGTGAATATGGATTGGGGGGAAGGAATGAAAGAGGAAGCCGCCTTGTAGAATTTTGCACAGAGCATAACTTAATCATAGCCAACACTTGGTCCAAGAATCATAAAAGAAGGTTGTATACCTGGAAGAATCCTGGAGATACTAAAAGGTATCAGATAGATTATATAATGGTAAGACAGAGATTTAGGAACCAGATTTTAAATTGTAAGACACTTCCTGGGGCAGATGTGGATTCTGACCACAATCTATTGGTTATGAACTGCAGATTGAAACTGAAGAAACTGCAAAAAGGTGGGAATTTAAGGAGATGGGACCTGGATAAACTGAAAGAACCAGAGGTTGTAGAGAGTTTCAGGGAGAGCATAAGGGGACAATTGACAGAAATGGGGGAAAGAAATACAGTAGAAGAAGAATGGGTAGCTCTGAGGGATGAAGTAGTGAAGGCAGCTGAAGGTCAAGTAGGTAAAAAAACGAGAGCTAATAGAAATCCTTGGGTAACAGAAGAAATATTGAATTTAATTGATGAAAGGAGAATATATAAAAATTCAGTAAATGAAGGAGGCAAAAAGGAATACAAACGTCTCAAAAATTAGATCGACAGGAAGTGCAAAATGGCTAAGCAGGGATGGCTAGAGGACAAATGTAAGGATGTAGAGGCTTGTCTCACTAGGGGTAAGATAGATACTGCCTACAGGAAAATTAAAGAGACCTTTAGAGAGAAGAGAACCACTTGTATGAATATCAAGAGCTCAGATGGCAACCCAGTTCTAAGCAAAGAAGGGAAGGCAGAAAGGTGGAAGGAGTATATAGAGGGTTTATACAAGGGCGATGTACTTGAGGACAATATTATGGAAATGGAGGAGGATGTAGATGAAGATGAAATGGGAGATAAGATACTGCGTGAAGAGTTTGACAGAGAACTGAAAGACCTGAGTCGAATCAAGGCCCCGGGAGTAGACAACATTCCATTAGAACTACTGATGGCCTTGGGAGAGCCAGTCATGACGAAACTCTACCATCTGGTGAGCATGATGTATGAGACAGGCGAAATACCCACAGACTTCAAGAAGAATATAATAATTCCAATCCCAAAGAAAGCAGGTGTTGACAGATGTGAAAATTACCGAACTATCAGTTTAATAAGTCACAGCTGCAAAATTCTTTACAGACAAATGGAAAAACTGGTAGAAGCGGACCTCGGGGAAGATCAGTTTGGATTCCGTAGAAATATTGGAACACGTGAGGCAATACTAACCTTAAGACTTATCTTAGAAGAAAGATTAAGAAAAGGCAAACCTACGTTTCTAGCATTTGTAGACTTAGAGAAAGCTTTTGACAACGTTAACTGGAATACTCTCTTTCAAATTCTGAAGGTGGCAGGGGTAAAATACAGGGAGCGAAAGGCTATTTACAATTTGTACAGAAACCAGATGGCAGTTATAAGAGTCGAGGGGCATGAAAGGGAAGCAGTGGTTGGGAAAGGAGTGAGACAGGGTTGTAGCCTCTCCCCGATGTTATTCAATCTGTATATTGAGCAAGCAGTAAAGGAAAGAAAAGAAAAATTCGGAGTAGGTATTAAAATTCATGGAGAAGAAGTAAAAACTTTGAGGTTCGCCGATGACATTGTAATTCTGTCAGAGACAGCAAAGGACTTGGAAGAGCAGTTGAACGGAATGGAGAGTGTCTTGAAAGGAGGATATAAGATGAACATTAACAAAAGCAAAACGAGGATAATGGAATGTAGTCACATTAAGTCGGGTGATGCTGAGGGAATTAGGTTAGGAAATGAGACACTTAAAGTAGTAAAGGAGTTTTGCTATTTAGGGAGTAAAATAACCGATGATGGTCGAAGTAGAGAGGATATAAAATGTAGACTGGCAATGGCAAGGAAAGCGTTTCTGAAGAAGAGAAATTTGTTAACATCGAGTATAGATTTAAGTGTCAGGAAATCGTTTCTGAAAGTATTTGTATGGAGTGTAGCCATGTATGGAAGTGAAACATGGACGATAACCAGTTTGGACAAGAAGAGAATAGAAGCTTTCGAAATGTGGTGCTACAGAAGAACGCTGAAGATAAGGTGGGTAGATCACGTAACTAATGAGGAGGTATTGAATAGGATTGGGGAGAAGAGAAGTTTGTGGCACAACTTGACTAGAAGAAGGGATCGGTTGGTAGGACATGTTTTGATGCATCAAGGGATCACAAATTTAGGATTGGAGGGCAGCGTGGAGGGTAAAAATCGTAGAGGGAGACCAAGAGATCAATAGACTAAGCAGATTCAGAAGGATGTAGGTTGCGGTAGGTACTGGGAGATGAAGAGGCTTGCACAGGATAGAGTAGCATGGAGAGCTGCATCAAACCAGTCTCAGGACTGAAGACCACAACAACAACATCTCAAACCAATATGCGAACTGACTGACACTCCAGGGTTCTTTGCCTTCTCTTTAGAAGCTGTTTTGCAAGTTGTTTACCAGCTGATGGATTGCACTGGCACCCAGTGGAGCAGATGACGGAAAATGCTGCTAGTTCATGTGTGGGAAAGGAGAACTGACTCTTCATGTTGCAGCCTTCATCCTCCTGGTGCAAGGTGCATCGACAGCTGATTGCACACTGCCTGCACACCTCAGCTGTCGTCCACTTACTCAGCAGACCAGCTGATAGACCCAAGACGATAATGTTATCACTAACTACGAATCACTGGCACCTAAACAACTATACAGACTGGGGATTTCACGGAGCACTGTCTTCTTCACTATGAAATCAAGACTTAATTAGGAGATGCGATTGTGGCTAGTCTATCACAGTGGCCTCCTAGGCACATCAGTCAGTAGCTCACAGCTGTCATTTCAAATTACCCGCGTTTCTGTCACTATAGGCCTATGTCTCTGACATCGACCTGTTGTGGAATTTTAGAACATGTTTTTTGCTCGCGTATCATTTCATTTCTGGAAACCCAGAATCTACTCTGTAGGAATCAACATGGATTCCGGAAACAGCGATCGTGTGAGACCCAACTCGCTTTATTTGTTCATGAGACCCAGAAAATATTAGATACAGGCACACAGGTAGATGCCATTTTCCTTGACTTCCGGAAGGCGTTCGATACAGTTCCGCACTGTCGCCTGATAAACAAACTAAGAGCCTACGGAATATCAGACCAGCTGTGTGGCTGGATTGATGAGTTTTTAGCAAACAGAACACAACATGTTGTTCTCAATGGAGAGACGTCTACAGACGTTAAAGCAGCCTCTGGCGAGCCACAGGGGAGTGTTTGGGACCGTTGCTTTTCACAATATACATGGTGGCGCAGGGAAACGGGAAATTTCGAAATAACGTCATTTCCATGAATAAATTCATAAAACTAATAATTTATTAATGAAAGTGAATGTATTCAGTATGCCATTATTCAGTATGTCTTTACAATCAAAATGTCCAAAAGTGTCTCTTTACTTTTTAAAGATGACATCGGAAAGATGTGCTCCCATTCGGCGTTCACACTCTAACAGCCTGTTATGAAAACTCTGGAATGCGCGGTGTAGCAAATCTTGGGGAATGGCAGCGATTTCGTTTTCAGTGTTCTCCTTCAGTTCATGGATTGTTGCAGGACGTGTACGGTACACCTTGCCTTTAAGATATCCACACTGGAAGAAGTCGCACACACTAAGATCAGGGGATCTCGCAGGCCATGCAATGTTACTGCTACGTGAAATAATGCGTCTTCCAAACAATTGACGAACTGCTGCCATCGATTGTCGAGCAGTGTGTGACGTGGCTCCGTCCTGCTGAAACCACATGTTTTCGACGTTAAGATTAAGCTCGTATAGTCTCGGTGTAAAGAATGTTTGAAGCATTTCAACATATCGAGCGGATGTTACTGTCACTGCACTACCATCCTCACGTTCAAAAAAATAAGGGCCGATAACACCGTGACATGATACAGCACACCATATTGTGACCTTGGCGGTATGTAGTGGTCGCTGGTGAAACACACAAGGATTGTCCTGTGCCCAATAACGAAAATTCTGTTTGTTCACGAATCCGTTCTGGTGGAAATGGGCTTCATCTGATATCCGTAAGTTACCAAGGAAATTCGAGTCCTCGTTGATTTTAGCCAATATCTGGCTACTAAACTCCATACGTGACGCTGGGTCTCGTTCATGTAAGTGTTGCACAATCTGCAACTTATAGGGATGGAAGTCTAATTCGTGCAGTATTCTTTGTAAGCTTCGTCGCTTAATCCCTAGCGAAGATGCATGCTGTCGAACGGAGCGGCGAGGACTTCTCTCGATTGCAGCTCTAGCAGCTGCAATGTTCTCTGGGGTACGTACCGTTGGAATGCCACCTGGAGGTTTCTTTTTCAAGGCAGATCCTGTTTCTTCAAAATTACGCACCCACGTTGTAATCGCATGCGCAGATGGGACACTTCCATGACGTCCAAGCTGGTAATGCTGTCGAAATGTTCTCTGCGCGGCAGTCGCACCATCACTATTTTTGTAAAACGCTCTCACAGCTGCTGCACGTTCCGCACCGGTCCAATCCATGATTAGTAAATGGCAATGCGTTCAATCAATTGTACAAAGTTTCGAACATCTGCCGGCGCTACAGTGCTGCCAACTGTAACGTTCAAAATTTCCCGTTCCCCTGCGTCACCCTGTATATAAATGACCTAGTAGATAGGGTCGGAAGTTTCATGCGGCTTTTCGCTGATGATGCTGCAGTATACAGAAAAGTTGCAGCATTAGAAAATTGCAGCGAAATGCAGGAAGATCTGCAGCGGATAGGCACTTGGTGCAGGGAGTGGCAACTGACCCCAAACACAGACAAATGTAATGTATTGCGAATACGTAGAAAGAAGGATCCTTTATTGTATGATTATATGATAGCGGAACAAACACTGGTAGCAGTTACTTCTGTAAAATATCTGGGAGTATGCGTGCGGAACGATGTGAAGTGGAATGATCATGTAACATTAATTGTTGGTAAGGCGCGTGCCAGGTTGAGATTCATTGGGAGAGTCCTTAGAAAATGTAGTCCATCAACAAAGGAGGTGGCTTACAAAACACTCGTTCGACCTATAGTTGAGTATTGCTCATTAGTGTGGGATCCGTACCAGGTCGGGTTGACAGAGGAGATAGAGAAGATCCAAAGAAGAGCCGCGCGTTTCGTCACAGGGTTATTTGGTAAGAGTGATAGCGTTACGGAGATGTTTAGCAAACTCAAGTGGCAGACTCTGCAAGAGAGGCGCTCTGCATCGCGGTGTAGCTTGCTCGCCAGGTTTCGAGAGGGTGCGTTTCTGGATGAGGTTTCGAATATATTGCTTCTCCCTACTTATAACTCCCGAGGAGATCACGAATGTAAAATTAGAGAGATTCGAACGCGCACGGAGGCTTTCCGGCAGTCGTTCTTCCCGTTAACCATACGCGACTGGAACAGAAAAGGGAGGTAATGACAGTGGCACGTAAAGTGCTCTCCGCCACACACCGTTGGGTGGCTTGCGGAGTATAAATGTAGATGTAGATGCAGGTTCCAGCACAAGATCACAACCATATTTCAACTTGGTTCAAGTCGCGAAGCAGATGTGCTGGTCAGGAGCTTTACAATTCAGATTCACATGACGATGGTGATGGCTTCCACTGAGAAAAGTCTTGCCAGCTTATTCAGCATCTGCTCACCCCAGTCTAGGTGAAGTCATACAGAGACATAGGCGTTGCTCCACCATAGTTACACATTTCGTATACTCCAACGTAGAATGTCATTCAGTCCATGTGCAATATACAGGGTGTTACAAAAAGGTACGGCCAAACTTTCAGGAAACATTCCTCACACACAAATAAAGAAAAGATGTTATGTGAACATGTGTACGGAAACGCTTAATTTCCATGTTAGAGCTCATTTTAGTTTCGTCAGTATGTACTGTACTTCCTCGATTCACCGGCATGATTTCATACAGGATACTCTACCTGTGCTACTAGGACATGTGCCTTTACAAGTACGGCACAACATGTGGTTCATGCACAATGGAGCTCCTGCACATTTCAGTCGAAGTGTTCGTACGCTTCTCAACAACAGATTCGGTAACCGATGGATTGGTAGAGGCGGACCAATTCCATGGCCTCCACGCTCTCCTGACCTCAACCCTCTTGACTTTCATTTATGGGGGCATTTGAAAGCTTTGTCTACGCAACCTCGCTACCAAATGTAGAGACTCTTCGTGCTCGTGTTGTGGACGGCTGTGATACAATACGCCATTCTCCAGGGCTGCATCAGCGCATCAGGGATTCCATGCGACGGAGGGTGGATGCATGTATCCTCGCTAACGGAGGACATTTTGAACATTTCCTGTAACAAAGTGTTTGAAGTCAGGCTGGTACGTTCTGTTGCTGTGTGTTTCCATTCCATGATTAATGTGATTTGAAGAGAAGTAATAAAATGAGCTCTAAACATGGAAAGCAAGCGTTTCCGGACACATGTCCACATAACATATTTTCTTTCTTTGTGTGTGAGGAATGTTTCCTGAAAGTTTGGCCGTACCTTTTTGTAACACCCTGTATTACTATTACGAAACGGTACCAAAAATTTGTGTATACATTTCAAGACAACGGATTGGTCAATATGACCACCACCAACACAAACACTTCAGACGTCAGTCAACTGCTGTTTGACCAAGGTTTCTCAAAGCAATAGCTGTGCTTGTGTTTTCAATTTACTCTCACTGTTTTCTGTAATACAGAATATCTATAGGGCTGTACAGATAGAAGTCAAAGTGTGGTTAAATCTAAGTGTTGAGATGCGTATCTTCATCACTCTCAGTGTCAGGGACGACTGGCACTGATGTAAGCTCACTGGTATTAGTCTCGTGGCACTTTCAGAAGAGAGCGGCCCAATTACACCACTATAGGAGAATCCACACCTGATAAATTCTTAGTAAATTTACTTTCTTCTGCTCAAAATGTGGGCTTTCAGCTGCCCAGTTCACACAGTTATAGCTACACCATTGAAATTAAACTGGCCAAACTAAATTCTTCACGAAGTCTATGGTTATTGTACCTTTCTAAACAACCGCTTCGAGTTACAAGTGCCCTTTAAGAGTTGTACCTATTTTAAAGCATGCAAAAGTCTTGGAAGTACACCCTAAATCCTGCAGCTGTATTAAAAACACAATTTACATTGCTTAAATAAAGCCAAGTTACACATTCACATTTTTAGAAAAAAAAAACAAGCAGCAAATTTCCAAATACGTTTCATGCTTCTCAGTTCATCCATGTGGATATCACAGGTGAGTCCATGAGTTTGAAAAAAAAAATCATGGCTGTACGAAACTGTGTCACTTTGCGGGTCCGTTCCTAACTTTATTCTGTTCTTTGACAACATTTGCAAGAAGTTTAAAGTTGCCTTTCAATTTTCGAATAGCCGGCAGTTGTGGCCGAGCGGTTCTAGGCGCTTCAGTCCGGAACCATGCTGCTGCCACGGTCGCAGGTTCGAATCCTTCGTCGGACATGGATGTGTGTGACGTCCTTAGGTTAGTTAGGTTTATGTAGTTCTAAGTCTAAGGGACTGATGAGCTCAGATGTTAGGTCCCATAGTGCTCAGAGCCATTTGAACCATTTGAATTTTCGAATATTAATCATAACTCCATTTCTTTCTTGTTTTACCCTTCATATGTGAACAAACAATATTTGGTGCTATCAGTTAAGAGACTGTACGACAAGCAAATCATATCAAATTACAAAGATTATCTAGGTAGATAAAGTTTGCACACTCAGGGTCTTCAATGCATATCTTTTCCTTCTAGTGATACCTTTAATCTTATGTCATACGTCTGATGCGAAGGAAAACTTGTCCGAAGACGGTGTTACTGTTTGGTGTTCACATCATTTTTATGAAAAAAATGGACATCTTAGAAATTTTAGAAAATACCTGGGACAATTTAGAAAAAAAAGTACCCACACTGTTCTGAATAAATTCAATAGGCGTAGAAGTTTATCTCTGCACATGGACACAGATGATTCCAAATAACTTTTAACTTTTACGTATTCTATCAAGAAGTGCATTTTTGTGTAAACATTCATGCGCCATTTCTTCATCTTAACATCATTCACAATATCAGATCCTCCACCACGTCCAATGGCAAAGTCTGATTAGCACAATGTACAGTCTTAGACAAAAAAACTAAACATCATCCGGCCGCCACAGAGACTAAGTCCGAGTCGTTCACTTAAGGTGGCCAATAAAACCGACTGCCCCTGACAACGCTATTTCCGTCCATATGCAGAATCTGGCAACACTGTAACATGCGGAAGTGTCAGGAGGAAGTGTTGTCTACTTACGAGATGTTATCGTGGAGTGTGAGCCCGTGGTCTAGTACAGTCTGACTCTCGCAGCCAAGCGAAGCAGACGTGCAGTGTGAGCTTTCTGCCAGCAGTGGGGGCCTGTGCACCTTGTTTACTTCCTGGCCGACACTACGTAACGCCGTAGCGCTACAAGATCATGGCAAACCAACACAGAAGATCAATCTTGACATTCTCCTTTTGGAACGACTTTACTACACCAAAGGCGCTCGAAGTCGAACGCTTTTTAAAAGAGGAAGCCAAGATCCCGGCAGCCGACATTGTCGGCATACACTTTTCGATTGTCAGTAGCACGGTTTATGAAAAACTCATAAACGAAGCTACATGCGCCAAGGTGCTTCTTGAGATGAAACAAGAACTCCGTTTCTATGAAGCAGACAGAAACATTGGCAACTTCGAGGTTGGCTATGTCGCGCTGGGACTGCGGACTATCCGCATATTCGAACTACCGTTTGAACTCCCTGTGGTACACGTTGTGTCCGCACTCCGCCCCTATCTACATCTACATCTACATTTATACTCCGCAAGCTACCCAACGGTGTGTGGCGGAGGGCACTTTACGTGCCACTGTCATTACCTCCCTATTCTATTCCAGTCGCGTATGGTTCGCGGGAAGAACGACTGTCTGAAAGCCTCAGTGCACGCTCGAATCTCTCTAATTTTACATTCGTGATCTCCTCGGGAGAAGATAGGGGGAAGCAATATATTCGATACTTCATCCAGAAACGCACCCTCTCGAACCCGGCGAGCCTACACCACGATGCAGAGCGCCTCTCTTGCAGAGTCTGCCACTTGAGTTTGCTAAACATCTCCGTAACGCTATCACGGTTACCAAATAACCCTGTGACGAAACGCGCGGCTCTTCTTTGGATCTTCTCTATCTCCTCCGTCAACCCGATCTGGTACGGATCCCACACTGATGAGCAATACTCGAGTATAGGTCGAATGAGTGTTTTGTAAGCCACCTCATTTGTTGATGGACTACATTTTCTAAGGACTCTCCCAATGAATCTCAACCTGGTACCCGCCTTACCAACAATTAATTTTATATGATCATTCCACTGCTGGTTCGTTCCAATGATGAAGTTCAAAGCGTACTAACCTGGATCGAGCGATATAGACAGGCTGCAGGCAGTCTTCTGAACATCAACAAGTCAGCGGCGTTGGATACTGGACGTGGTCTCGCACCGAAAGCCCTCGCTCCCCTCCCACCAGCTTCTGATCTGCGATAATTGGGAATCACGTTCACGAAGGATGTACACAAAACAGCTGCAGCAAACTATCGACGGTTACTACAGGTCATACGCGCCATGGTGCGCCAGAACCTGCTCAGGGACTTCAATCAACTCCAACATGTTGAATACTTGAACCTCTACGTGGCATCAAAACTCAACCATTTACATCTACATTTATACTCCACAAGCCACCCAACGGTGTGTGGCGGAGAGCACTTTACGTGCCACTGTCATTACCTCCCTTTCCTGTTCCAGTCGCGTATGGTTCGCGGGAAGGACGACTGCCGGAAAGCCTCCGTGCGCGCTCGCAGCTCTCTAATTTTACATTCGTGATCTCCTCGGGAGGTATAAGTAGGGGGAAGCAATATATTCGATACCTCATCCATAAACGCACCCTCTCGAAACCTGGACAGCAAACTACACTGCGATGCAGAGCGCCTCTCTTGTAGAGTCTGCCACTCGAGTTTGCTAAACATTTCCGTAACGCTATCACGATTTCCAAATAACCCTGTGACGAAACGCGCCGCTCTTCTTTGGATCTTCTCTATCTCCTCAGTCAACCCGATCTGGTGCGGATCCCACACTGATGAGCAATACTCAAGTATAGGTCGAACGAGTGTTTTGTAAGTCACTCCTTTGTTGATGGACTACATTTTCTAAGGACTCTCCCAATGAATCTCAACCTGGTACCCACCTTACCAACAATTAATTTTATATGATCATTCCACTTCAAATCGTTTGGCACGCATACTCCCAGATATTTTACAGAAGTAACTGCTACCAGTGTTTGTTCCGCTATCATATAATCATACAATAAAGGATCCTTCTTTCTATGTATTCGAAATACATTACATTTGTCTATGTTAAGGGTCAGTTGCCACTCCCTGCACCAAGTGCCTATCCGCTGCAGATCTTCCTACATTTCGCTACAATTTTCTAATGCTGCAACTCCTCTGTATACTACAGCATCATCCGCGAAAAGCCGCATGGAACTTCCGACAGTATCTACTAGGTCATTTACATATATATTGTGAAAAGCAGTGGTCCCATAACACTCCCCTGTGGCACGCCAGAGGTTACTTTAACGTCTATAGACGTCTCTCCATTGGTAACAACATGCTATGTTCTGTCTGCTAAAAACTCTTCAATCCAGCCACACAGCTAGTCTGATATTCCGTAGGCTCTTACTTTGTTTATCAGGCGACAGTGCGGAATTGTATCTAACGCCTTCCGGAAGTCAAGGAAAATAGCATCTACCTGGGAGCCTGTATCTAATATTTTCTGGGTCTCATGAACAAATAAAGCGAGCTGGGTCTCACACGATCGCTGTTTCCGGAATCCATGTTGATTCCTACAGAGTAGATTCTGGGTTTCCAGAAACGACATGATACTCGAACAAGAAACATGTTCTAAAATTCTACAACAGATCGACGTCAGAGATATAGGTCTATAGTTTTGCGCATCTGCTCGACGACCCTTCTTGAAGACTGGGACTACCTGTGCTCTTTTCCAATCATTTGGAACCTTCCGTTCCTCTAGAGACTTGCGGTTCACGGCTGTTAGAAGGTGGTGGGCGGGGGGGGGGGGGGGGGGGGGGCAAGTTCTTTCGCGTACTCTGTGTAGAATCGAATTGGTATCCCGTCCGGTCCAGTGGACTTTCCTCTGTTGAGTGATTCCAGTTGCTTTTGTATTCCTTGGACACTTATTTCGATGTCAGCCAATTTTTCGTTTGTGCGAGGATTTAGAGAAGGAACTGCAGTGCGGTCTTCCTCTGTGAAACAGCTTTGGGAAAAGGTGTTTAGTATTTCAGCTTTTACGCGTGTCATCCTCTGTTTCAATGCCATCATCATCCCGGAGTGTCTGGATATGCTGTTTCGAGCCACTTACTGATTTAACGTAAGACCAGAACTTCCTAGGATTTTCTGTCAAGTCGGTACATAGAATTTTACTTTCGAATTCACTGAACGCTTCACGCATAGCCCTCCTTACGCTAACTTTGACATCGTTTAGCTTCTGTTTGTCTGAGAGGTTTTGGCTGCGTTTAAACTTGGAGTGAAGCTCTCTTTGCTTTCGCAGTAGTTTCCTTACTTTGTTGTTGAACCACGGTGGGTTTTTCCCGTCCCTCACAGTTTTACTCGGCACGTACCTGTCTAAAACGCATTTTGCGATTGCCTTGAACTTTTTCCATAAACACTCAACATTGTCAGTGTCGGAACAGAACACGTAATCGAACACGTGGCTGAAAAATGGACCCAGTTTGACGTATCCAGTGCTCAATGACCTCCAACGACACGTACCATCTTACCTACAGATAGGAGGGATAGGAGGGAGCTGGGCCATAGTTATTTATGACGGCCAGCCGAAAACATGTTCTGGATACGGCAAGGGAGGCCACCTTTCCGAGAGCCTCCAGCCCCGGATCACACAACTCCCACCGATGGACGTTGCACCACCACCGAAGAAGACTATTCTCCCCATGACTTACGTGGCAGCGCTCACGACGTTCTCAACAAAACAGACACAGCCGACTGATTTAGTGGTACAGGAATCACCTTCCATGGACAGAGACCTGGATGATCAACTGGCCTGGCCAGTAGAGATGGGCAAAACTGTTCTTTTCAGAGATTGGATCAAAACTGTTCACTCCCTGAAATGAATTAGCTCTTTTTCATGACTCACCACTCATTTACAATAGAAAATAAATGGAAGGCACATTGCCCTTTAAACTTGGTTTATTCCAGTACTATACCTGTATTTTGATCTTATTTGATCCTATTTTGAAGCAACACAAATAATGAGTAAGAAATTTGTATTGTTTATTGAAATTTCCACGATATGACAAAGTTTTTGATTATTGATTTATTTTGCACTATCGTGGTTTTTTGGGTGATCGGAAAATGTTGTTACTTGAGATTTACATTAACAATATATTTGGCTATAATGTATTAAAATTTCATTAACCTCATACAAATACATCACAAGCCATATATTTTTAAAGTGAACGTTTCCTTCCGAAGACGCCTAAAATCGCAAAATCCGTACCAGAATAAGAAAAAAATATATAAATTTGACTGTAAAACGAAAGTGCTGCATATAGCCTTACGCAGAATAAAACAAGGAAAATATTGGTGTATCACATTTTGCGATACGTTTATCGGTTCGCTCGTAATTAAAGCGTAAATTCGAGTGTCCATAATAAAAATCCTATAGTAAGAGGAATCATCAGGAACATAATCCAATCAGTTTAAACAAATAAAAATAAAATAAAAACAATTGACGTATACATGACATAATAATGTAATATACATAGCAGTATTACTACGAAGAACAATATCCAGTAGGGACGAACTCCGATGCAGAGGCGCTGAGTCGACCAGGTCGAGCCGTGAGCTGTATTACTGCGTGAGCTGAGACCGCAGAGACCAGAGTGACACCTGAGTCGCTTTGCTCAACGCTCTGGCTAGAGTCGAGACGGTGGGGTGAGCGTTGAGCGGGCGAGTTCCGAGGGTGGGGGGAGCGGTGAACTCACCCGCTCCGAGACAAATCGTCCGTTCCCTTGCGAGCAGGTTGTTGCAAGTAGTTCCTATGTTATCCGCTAGGTGGCTCTCTGTCCTGTTGCTCGCATCAACTGCCCAGAGGGCAAGACGTGTGACTGAAACGATCGCCGACAGAGTGCGATGCGAAGTTAAGCTGCGCCAAGGCCCTGCACGCGGCAGACGACGCACAGAGACGGCACAGCATATGTGAAACACAAAATCCAATGGGGCACTGCACAATGCAGGCAGCCAAGTTAGAAGCAGGGCAGAGGCCGGCGCTGGCTGTGTTGTGTGGCGTGCACTGTGCTCTGACCAGCAGAGGCGCTGCTGATATGCTCTGTCTCTCTCTCTCTCTCTCTCTCTCTCTCTCTCTCTGCTGTGGGAAACGTTTGGAGCTACCGTTCTTTTTTTCTGAATCACTGATTGTTCACTCCTTTGAAAGATTCAACTTTATGAATTAGTTCAAGAGCGGATCCCCCATCTCTACTGGCCAGTGGTGGAAAATAGTATGCTGACGCTGGAACTACCAAACACAACAGACATTTAACGACAGCAAGATGGCAGTTGATTCACCTATCACACCAACTGAAGCAGTTGTCCCAGCGAGGCGTGAGTCAGTGCCGCTTTCTGACAATGAAGCTCACGTACGGAAACAGCGATCACCGAAATGCCAAAAGCGCCATCGTAGGACCGTCTCGGAACATGGTGGTTCCCATTCGGCCAGGAAAGAACAACTGACCACTCAAGAAGCCAATCACGATGGCCGGCCGGTGTGGCCGTGCGGTTCTAGGCGCTTCAGTCTGGAACCGCGCGACCGCTACGGTGTGTGATGTCCTTAGGTTAGTTAGGTTAAGTAGTTCTAAGTTCTAGGGGACTGATGACCTCAGATGTTAAGTCCCATAGTGCTCAGAGCCATTTGAACCATTTGAACCAACGGCGAGGCTGAGGCCGTTTCCACTGACTCCAACCTTGCAGAAGAGATGGAGAAACATGCAGTGTTCGACTACCAACCCCCTGAAATAAACAGTGAGCAATATGAAGGTACCAGTGCAGGCAGCGAAGTCGCCCAGCCCCTTCCTGTCAAACATTCTGAGCCTATGGAACATGAACAGTCATCGTCGAGACACAAGATCCTGATCTGGGGCCAGCTGAGGTGCCGCCACATCATGCAGCATAAGCAGCACAAGGAGGGCCGCGTTCGGTGGGGGGTGACATCACTTCTGATGTTCGCTTCTCTCCAGCATCGACATGGGTAACCTCGTCCAGGCTTACTGCCTGGCGACAATGAACATCAACATGAAAAGTTCTCCTGTCTCGGTCCAACTTTTGAAAGAAACAATACGAGCCACTGGAGTTGATTTTGCTTTTCTGCAAGAAGTGAAAACGACCGCACTCACGAACTTTTATGGTTACGCAACGTATGTGACGCCTGGTGGCGCTGCAGGCACCGGAGTGTCAATATTAGTGCGTGATGGTATTGAAGTTACTGACTTCACGTATCTTCCCTCTGCTCGAGGAACTGCACTTACGGCGCTCATCACCCGATTCATTAATGTTTACGCGCCATCGGGTACCACCAGACGTCACGACCGCCCCAGATTCTACTCCAAGGATGTCGCCCCCCTTTTCCTCGGACGGTACGAAAACAGCGTCTTCGCCGGCGATTTTAATTGCGTGCTTCACCCCAAGCATTTTGCATCAAAACAAAATGTCCAGACACTCTGTGACCAAAATGGTACTGAAACAGAGGATGACAGACTAAAGGCCGAAATACTAAATGTCTTTTTCCAAAGTTGTTTCACAGAGGAAGATTGCACTGTAGTTCCTTCTCTAGATTGTCGCACACATGACAAAATGGTAGATATCGAAATAGACGACAGAGGGATAGAGAAACAATTAAAATCGCTCAAAAGAGGAAAGGCCTCTGGACCTGATGGGATACCAGTTCAATTTTACACAGAGTACGCGAAGGAACTTGCCCCCCTTCTTGCAGCGGTGTACCGTAGGTCTCTAGAAGAGCGTAGCGTTCCAAAGGATTGGAAAAGGGCACAGGTCACCCCCGTTTTCAAGAAGGGACGTCGAACAGATGTGCAGAACTATAGACCTATATCTCTAACGTCGATCAGTTGTAGAATTTTGGAACACGTATTGTGTTCGAGTATAATGACTTTTCTGGAGACTAGAAATCTACTCTGTAGGAATCAGCATGGGTTTCGAAAACGACGGCCATGTGAAACCCAGCTCGCACTATTCGTCCACGAGACTCAGATGGCCATAGACACTGGTTCACAGGTAGATGCCGTGTTTCTTGACTTCCGCAAGGCGTTCGATACAGTTCCCCACAGTCGTTTAATGAACAAAGTAAGAGCATATGGACTATCAGACCAATTGTGTGATTGGATTGAGGAGTTCCTAGATAACGGAACGCAGCATGTCATTCTCAATGGAGAGAAGTCTTCCGAAGTAAGAGTGATTTCGGATGTGCCGCAGGGGAGTGTCATGGGACCGTTGCTATTCACAATATACATAAATGACCTGGTGGATGACATCGGAAGTTCACTGAGGCTTTTTGCAGATGATGCTGCAGTATATCGAGAGGTTGTAACAATGGAAAATTGTACTGAAATGCAGGAGGATCTGCAGCCAATTGACGCATGGTGCAGGGAATGGCAATTGAATCTCAATGTAGACAAGTGTAATGTGCTGCGAATACACAGAAAGATAGATCCTTTATCATTTAGCTACAAAATAGCAGGTCAGCAACTGGAAGCAGTTAATACCATAAGCCGGCCGCGGTGGTCTAGCGGTTCTGGCGCTGCAGTCCGGAACCGCGGGACTGCCACGGTCGCAGGTTCGAATCCTGCCTCGGGCATGGGTGTGTGTGATGTCCTTAGGTTAGTTAGGTTTAAGTAGTTCTAAGTTCTAGGGGACTTATGACCTAAGTTGTTGAGTCCCATAGTGCTCAGAGCCATAATACCATAAATTATCTGGGAGTACGCATTAGGAGTGATTTAAAATGGAATGATCATATAATGTTGATCGTCGGTAAAGCAGATGCCAGACTGAGATTCATTGGAAGAATCCTAAGGAAATGCAATCCGAAAACAAAGGAAGTAGGTTACAGTACGCTTGTTCGCCAACTGCTTGAATACTGCTCGGCAGTGTGGGATCCGTACCAGATAGGGTTGATAGAGATATAGAGATATAGAGAAGATCCAACGGAGAGCAGCGCGCTTCGTTACAGGATCATTTAGTAATCGCGAAAGCGTTACGGAGATGATAGATAAACTCCAGTGGAAGACTCTGCAGAAGAGACGCTCAGTAGCTCGGTACGGGCTTTTGTTGAAGTTTCGAGAACATACCTTCACCGAAGAGTCAAGCAGTATATTGCTCCCTCCTACGTATATCTCGCGAAGAGACCATGAGGATAAAATCAGAGAGATTAGAGCCCACACAGAGGCATACCGACAATACTTCTTTCCACGAACAATACGAGACTGGAATAGAAGGGAGAACCGATAGAGGTACTCAAGGTACCCTCCGCCACACACCGCCAGGTGGCTTGCGGAGTATGGATGTAGATGTAGATGTAGAAGGACCAAATCCCACACTACACCCCTTGCCTGGAACGGTGTGCGATGATCCAAGAACTTCACTTGTGCGACCTTGGGAAAAAGTCCACGGTAATCACTCTGGCCACACTCATCTTACCAGTCATTCGGCCAGTCGACTAGATCGCATATATGTGTTGCAAGGCGTCACACAAGGAGTGGTGGCTGCCGAACTATGACCTCAGGCCTTTTCCGATCATAGTGCCTATATATGCACTACACATCTCCTCACCCAACAAGTCTGGCGCAATAATGGCTTTTGAAAGTTTAATATAACTCACCTTCAGGACCTGGGTTGTCGCTAGGAAGTTGAAGCAACGTGGACTGACTGTGAACGCCGTCACCCCCTCACCCCCGACACACCTCGATTCTGGAGTAGTGGCTCCTCTGTGCCAAACCAGCGATCCGCAGGACACTTATGCAGTTTGGCAAAGGTGTGGCTGTGTGGCATCGGCAGACCCTAGATTTTTACTACACGGCACTCAGGGACCACGATACCTTACCCCATTCACTGGGGAGACAACATGACCAATGCAGTATCAAGGCTCACATACTATCATTGACGAAGCGCCGACTAGAAGGTGCTGTAGTCTGCTCGCGACGACACGACCGAACGGCTGCAGAGGAACCCACTATGCACCACGTTATGGCAGATATGTGTCGACATCGCCAACACTTAATCACACAACTCAGGACACAAGACGGTCGCTAACGTACGACCCAAGCAACCATAGTAAAGGCGGTGGAGGATCATTTTCGTCATGACGAGGCCACTACAGAAGTGTTACAGCAGGTAACACGTACTGTCGATGTGGCTACAGTGAATGCACTAACAGAGGAAGTCTCACTCTAAGAAGTCGAAGACGCCTTGGACAAAGGTGCGGCCAATAAGTCTTCTGGGCCTGATGGATTGCCCGTCGAATTCTACCGGACCTTCCGTGCCATCATGATGCCTCGCTGGGTTACAATGTTCCGCGAACTTATGTCTCCAGACTGTGTTGTGCCGCCAACGTTTGTAGAAGCACTTCTCATACCGGTACAGAAGTCAGGTGGAAGGCGATAAATTAACGACTATCGACCACTGATAATGCTGAACGCTGACTACAAGACTTTCACCAGGCTTATGGTGGGCCGTATTAAGACGACTTTGCCGATGATACTCGCCCCAGAACAGATATTGCAGGGGGGAGAAGCCAACATACATAGGGCCACCGGTGACTGCAAGGACTTAATAGTGATCGCCTCTGCGTGCCGTCTGAGAGCAGAGGTCGTCTCCATCGATTTCAATCGCGCCTTTGATAGACTGCACCATAACAACCTCCTGCAAGTGATGGACTGTATGGGATTTGCCCCAGCCCTCATTGACACCCTCTGGTGTCTTTGGGCCAAAGCCAGCTCACATGTCCAGGTCAATGGAAGGACGGTAGGACCAGTACCCATTAAGAGGTCTCTACGGCAAGGTTGTCTACTTCCTACCTGCCTTTATACAGTCGCACTCGAGCCACTCCTCGGGGCCTTAACCACAGGCTATCAGGCATCACGCTGCGGGATGTCACCTTCCGCTATAGGCCATACACTGATGACCTGCTACTGCTGGTTCGTTCCAATGATGAAGTTCAAAGCGTACTAACCTGGATCGAGCGATATGGACAGGCTGCAGGCAGTTTTCTGAACATCAACAAGTCAGCGGCGTTGGATACTGGACGTGGTCTCGGACCGGAAGCCCTCGCTCCCCTCCCACCAGTTTCTGATCTGCGATATTTGGGAATCACGTTCACGAAGGATGTACACAAAACAGCTGCAGCAAACTATCGACGGTTACTACAGGTCATACGCGCCATGGTGCGCCAGAACCTGCTCAGGAACTTCAATCAGCTCCAACATGTTGAATACTTGAACCTCTACGTGGCATCAAAACTCAACCATCTACATCTACATATATACTCCGCAAGCCACCCAGCGGTGTGTGGCGGAGAGCACTTTACGTGCCACTGTCATTAACTCCCTTTCCTGTTCCAGTCGCGTATGGTTCGCGGGAAGCACGACTGCTGGAAAGCCTCCGTGCGCGCTCGAATCTCTCTAATTTTACATTCGTGATCTCCTCGGGAGGTATAAGTAGGGGGAAGCAATATATTCGATACCTCATCCAGAAACGCACCCTCTCGAAACCTGGCGAACAAGCTACACCGCGATGCAGAGCGCCTCTCTTGCACAGTCTGCCACTTGAGTTTGCTAAACATCTCCGTAACGCTATCACGGTTACCAAATAACCCTGTGACGAAACGCGCCGCTCTTCTTTGGATCTTCTCTATCTCCTCAGTCAACCCGTCCTGGTGCGGATCCCACACTGATGAGCAATACTCAAGTATGGGTCGAATGAGTGTTTTGTAAGCCACCTCCTTTGTTGATGGACTACATTTACTAAGGACTCTCCCAATGAATCTCAACCTGGTACCCGCCTTACCAACAATTAATTTTATATGATCATTCCACTTCAAATCGTTTGGCACGCATACTCCCAGATATTTTACAGAAGTAACTGCTACCAGTGTTTGTCCCACTATCATATAATCATACAATGAAGGATCCTTCTTTCTATGTATTTGTAATACATTACATTAGTCTATGTTAAGGGTCAGTTGCCACTCCCTGCACCAAGTGCCTATCCGCTGCAGATCTTCCTGCATTTCGCTACAATTTTCTAATGCTGCAACTCCTCTGTATACTACAGCATCATCCGCGAAAAGCCGCATGGAACTTCCGACACTATCTACTAGGTCATTTATATATATTGTGAAAAGCAATGGTCGCATAACACTCCCCTGTGGCACGCCAGAGGTTACTTTAACGTCTATAGACGTCTCTCCATTGGTAACAACATGCTATGTTCTGTCTGCTAAAAACTCTTCAATCCAGCCACACAGCTGGTCTGATATTCCGTAGGCTCTTACTTTGTTTATCAGGCGACAGTGCGGAATTGTATCTAACGCCTTCCGGAAGTCAAGGAAAATAGCATCTACCTGGGAGCCTGTATCTAATATTTTCTGGGTCTCATGAACAAATAAAGCGAGCTGGGTCTTACACGATCGCTGTTTCCGGAATCCATGTTGATTCCTACAGAGTAGATTCTGGGTTTCCAAAAACGACATGATACGCGAGCAAAAAACATGTTCTAAAATTCTACAAGAGATCGACGTCAGAGATATAGGTCTATAGTTTTGCGCATCTGCTCGACGACCCTTCTTGAAGACTGGGACTACCTGTGCTCTTTTCCAATCATTTGGAACCTTCCGTTCCTCTAGAGACTTGCGGTACACGGCTGTTAGAAGGGGGGGGGGGGCAAGTTCTTTCGCGTACTCTGCGTAGAATCGAATTGGTATCCCGTCAGGTCCAGTGGACTTTCCTGTGTTGAGTGATTCCAGTTGCTTTTCTATTCCTTGGACACTTATTTCGATGTCAACCATGTGGCACAAGTCCTCCCACTACCGTTGCAGATAGGTCGCTGACTTCAGGTGGCCTTCAGTTACTTCATTTCCGCAGGTCATATATTTAAAGTACGATACGACACTCTTACCCTCCCAGTGCACAAGGGGGGGGGGGGGGGGGGGAGCTGGGACTGGTCAACATCACGGCAAGGGCAGCTGCCCTTTACATGAGAAACATGTGGAAACAAAGGAAAAGTCATCACCGTTCCCTCACGGTCAGTGACTACAGCTTCTGATGCCAGTCTCTCCCGTCCCGCCGGTGTTGGTTGTGCACGTCGCCCCACAGCTCTCCCATGTGTCGACCTTCATTCTTCAATACAGCTATGTCAGCTCGAACCTCCCCGCCACACGTCCACCAAAGGCAAAAGATTTTTATACCAACCTTCTGCGGGCTGTTCCACATAACGTGGTGGAAAGCAAGTATCCTGCGGTTCATGGGTCAAAAGTGTGGAAAACGATACACCACAACTTTCTGTCGACCGCAGTGCGTTTGAAGTGGTTTCAGGTCGCCAACAAAAAATATGCGACACGACAGCGGCTTCACACTGTTGGACTAACAGACTCCCCTTATTGCCCAGAGTGTCACCTCTTTGACATCAATGAACATCGTTTTACATGCGTGTCGTAGTCCGGAGTTTGGCGACTAACACAGAAGATATTAGCTTGTTACCTCCGGATCACACCTGATGTGATTGACTCTCAAACCTTTCTCGATCCAGATGAATCTTACTTTCCCGCCGCAAAATATCATGCGCTTACATGGTTCAAAGGACATACCGTCGCCTATATCTCTAGGGACGGAGAGAAAGAGCAGCTCGGTTCTTACAAAATGCTCACAATGCCCTCGAAAGCACACCGAGATACCGTACGCTCTTCGCAAATTATTTACGCAGTGTTTTCGTTAACCCCCTACTCAGTTGGGGAGTGCCAAGCTGCGGTTAATGTTCTGTGACGCATCACACTTACGGCTGATCTACCTGCCTTGACAGCAATGCAAGAAGAATGGCTAATTCGTGGATTGCTGTTTTCCTTGAGGCACTAGCGAAGCAGAATGCCTCCGTTGCAGATACCCTTCAAAGGCGCTGTTGAAGATATCAGATACAGATGGCAATGTACCAGCTGGAACCGGTTATGTTTATTGAAGAACTTATTTTCGCTGGAACTGCATTAGTGATTGAAATTTTGTTTTCTTTTTTTTTTTTTTGTTTATTCTTTGGATGCCAACTTTTTTATTGTAACATTGAATTTCCAGAATTATCATTTGTACCCATTTCCTAAATGTAATCACGTAAAAAACCACATTTCGGCCCTCGTCTAAAGTTATGAGGCTGACTGAACATCGAAGATAATTCGCTTCACATTCTACCCACCAGTAGTAACAAATACTTCCAGAAACAACTCCGCAGGACAGCTCGTGCCTGTGTCGCGATCAGAACAGCTTACGCTCGAGCGTTTCCTCGCGCCACAGCGGCTACCGGCCACCGGCCAGAAGTCACCCGCCGCCTGAAATCGGGGGCCGCCCAGGTGAACGCGGCGCGACGCTGTAGTGTATACACGGTGTTACAAAAAGGTACGGCCAAACTTTCAGGAAACATTCCTCACACACAAAGAAAGAAAATATGTTATGTGGACATGTGTCCGGAAACGCTTACTTTCCATGTTAGAGCTCATTTTCTTACTTCTCTTCAAATCACATTAATCATGGGATGGAAACACACAGCAACAGAACGTACCAGCGTGACTTCAAACACTTTGTCACAGGAAATGTTCAAAATGTCCTCCGTTAGCGAGGATACATGCATCCACCCTCCGTCGCATGCAATCCATGATGCGCTGATGCAGCCCTGGAGAATGGCGTATTGTATCACAGCCGTCCACAACACGAGCACGAAGACTCTCTACATTTGGTAGCGAGGTTGCGTAGACAAAGCTTTCAAATGCCCCCATAAATGAAAGTCAAGAGGGTTGACGTCAGGAGAGCGTGGAGGCCACGGAATTGGTCCGCCTCTACCAATCCGTCGGTTCCCGAATCTGTTGTTGAGAAGAGTACGAACACTTGGACTGAAATGTGCAGGAGCTCCATCGTGCATGAACCACATGTTGTGTCGTACTTGTAAAGGCACATGTTCTAGCAGCACAGGTAGAGTATCCCGTATGAAATCATGATAACGTGCTCCATTGAGCGTAGGTGGAAGAACATACTGACGAAACTAAAATGAGCTCGAACATGGAAATTAAGCGTTTCCGGACACATGTCCACATAACCTCTTTTCTTTATTTGTGTGTGAGGAATGTTTCCTGAAAGTCTGGCCGTACCTTTTTGTAACACTCTGTTTATCAACTGTCATTAACGAATTTGAAGTTCTAGTTCAAAATGGTTCAAATGGCTCTGAGCACTATGGGACTTAACTTCTGAGGTCATCAGTCCCCTAGAACTTAGAACTACTTAAACCTAACTAACCTAAGGACATCACACACATCCATGCCCGAGGCAGGATTCGAACCTGCGACCGTAGCGGTCGCGCGGTTCCAGACTGAAGCGCCTTTAACCGCGTGGCCACACTGGCCGGCAAGTTCTAGTTATCATCCTGCAGTTAAGCATTCTAAAATCATAAACTATGGTTAAGCGTTGTAAAATTGAGTCGCAAGTGGAAAAAGGCGTAACATCCACAACACAATATTTATGTTTGGTAATAATAGAAGGGTGAATGCAGAGGAGGCAGCCCGATAGATTTGAACTGTGTGTGGAGCGAGTGCTCTTGGGGAAAATAAGCCAGGAAACGATATTATTGTTTCAACAAAGATCGTTCTGGCACGAATGATTTTCCACACTAAGGAAGTCTCGACTACCGATATAAGTGATGGATTACCATTTAACCATCATGCGACATTTTCATTCAACAGGCAAGGTTCAGAAGTCTGTTGTAGGAGTACTGCATGCTCTAGTTCGAAACAACAAAAATTAGTGGAGTGACAATTATTGCAATTTTGCTTGAATGTCATCAGATCGCTCTTAGAGCATTCCTATGCAACACTGTTACTGGTGACGAGTTACGATGCCTTTATCGTTAACTTCCTAAGAAGAAATGAAAATGCTGGGACCTACCAAAAGACGTAAACTCGAGCAAAGAGAAGTATGAACATAATATTTTCAATGTGATGGCTAAAAAAGTGTGTTTTGCACTACGAATTCTTCCCCAAGGGTGTGTCCATCACAGCTGGAATCTGTTGCCAACAACTGAGACACCTTTCGGTCACAGTGTAAGAAACTCGACTGATAGAACTACGTCACCTGTGCTACGGCATGATAACGCACTCTGTTGATTTGAGAAACAAAACTATCCAGGAGACTGACAGGGAAGTCATCTCTCAGCACTTGTATTGATAGGGAAGTCATCTCTCAGGCACTTGCCCCTCTGATCGTATACTCGTAAAATTTTACATCTCTCGCTCTTGATCGATCAACCGTCGAGGCAATTCATTTCTGGACGAAAATGATCTTGAAACTACACTGGTTTAATGACACCGTTAGAACCAGTAGGTTTCTACAGGTGTAGAATTTGTATACTACACTACTGGAAATGGAAAAAAGAACACATTGACACCGGTGTGTCAGACCCACCATACTTGCTCCGCACACTGCGAGAGGGCTGTACAAGCAATGATCACACGCACGGCACAGCGGACACACCAGGGACCGCGGTGTTGGCCGTCGAATGGCGCTAGCTGCGCAGCATTTGTGCACCGCCGCCGTCAGTGTCAGCCAGTTTGCCGTGGCATACGGAGCTCCATCGCAGTCTTTAACACTGGTAGCATGCCGCGACAGCGTGGACGTGAACCGTATGTGCAGTTGACGGACTTTGAGCGAGGGGGTGTAGTGGGCATGCGGGAGGCCGGGTGGACGTACCGCCGAATTGCTCAACACGTGGGGCGTGAGGTCTCCACAGTACATCGATGTTGTCGCCAGTGGTCGGCGGAAGGTGCACGTGCCTGTCGACCTGGGACCGGACCGCAGCGACGCACGGATGCACGCCAAGACCGTAGGATCCTACGCAGTGCCGTAGGGGACCGCACCGCCACTTCCCAGCAAACTAGGGACACTGTTGCTCCTGGGGTATCGGCGAGGACCAATCGCAACCGTCTCCATGAAGCTGGGCTACGGTCCCGCACACCGTTAGGCCGTCTTCCGCTCACGCCCCAACATCGTGCAGCCCGCCTCCAGTGGTGTCGCGACAGGCATGAATGGAGGGACGAATGGAGACGTGTCGTCTTCAGCGATGAGAGTCGCTTCTGCCTTGGTGCCAATTATGGTCGTATGCGTGTTTGGCGCCGTGCAGGTGAGCGCCACAATCAGGACTGCATACGACCGAGGCACACAGGGCCAACACCCGGCATCATGGTGTGGGGAGCGATCTCCTACACTGGCCGTACACCACTGGTGATCGTCGAGGGGACACTGAATAGTGCACGGTACATCCTAACCGTCATCGAACCCATCGTTCTACCATTCCTAGACCGGCAAGGGAACTTGCTGTTCCAACAGGACAATGCACGTCCGCATGTATCCCGTGCCATCCAACGTGCTCTAGAAGGTGTAAGTCAACTACCCTGGCCAGCAAGATCTCCGGATCTGTCCCCCATTGAGCATGTTTGGGACTGGATGAAGCGTCGTCTCACGCGGTCTGCACGTCCAGCACGAACGCTGGTCCAACTGAGATGCCAGGTGGAAATGGCATGGCAAGCCGTTCCACAGGACTACATCCAGCATCTCTACGATCGTCTCCATGGGAGAATAGCAGCCTGCATTGCTGCGAAAGGTGGATATACACTGTACTAGTGCCGACATTGTGCATGCTCTGTTGCCTGTGTCTATGTGCCTGTGGTTCTGTCAGTGTGATCATGTGATGTATCTGACCCCAGGAATGTGTCAATAAAGTTTCCCCTTCCTGGGACAATGAATTCACGGTGTTCTTATTTCAATTTCCAGGAGTGTACTTTAGCACTGTCGGATTGTTACAGAATATATTGTAGCTGATTAGTTTCTCTTTGATGATTACTGCTGTGTTCAATAAACTAATGGAAAGCTCAATTAAATATTCACTGTACTAATAAAAGTTAAATGCAACTTACTACAGAAACATAATGACGGCATCAAGTGCGTGGAAGACTATTGTGTCTATTTTGACACAAATTAATAGGATATTACCGACTTTTGACTTCGTAAAGGTCTGTATTTACGCCATGTCCAGTATCACGCTCAAGTATTATGAAAATGTGGCAGTTCATAGATAAAATTATGTATTCACAACAACAAAAAATATGTCGGAAGAAAACAAAAGTGGCATTATGAATTTTGCAGTGCCATAAGGTTTTTGCTCTCACACTAAAGGGTACTGAAAGTAGCAAGACGAATTTTGCTCGAGCATTGTCTTACGATTCCCTTACTGAGTTTCTATCTGCCTGTTTGTAGCTCTGCCACAAAAGAGTTAAAAATCTGGTTTTCAGCCAGTCTCAAAAGGCGGACGAAAGCAGCGTGCTGCTGTTAGGCTACCTCTCAGCTAGCGAACAGGTGTGGCCTATGTGTCTTACTTATTTGCCCAGTAGCCGCTATGACAGATAAATCGCAACATAAGAGACAGGGGTAATTTTATTTCCCGTGTGGAATGACTTTCGTGGACTCAAAAGCATTAACTGATATCCTTATATCACATCTCACGAGAAAATCACTCACATTATTCAATTTAAATGACACGATAATATCAAGTGAATTTAGCAGGATAGTTCTTTGTCATCAAGGAAGTAACTCGTCAGTCACAGAGAGCCAAACATATTGTGCGCTGTTGCCGAGTTTCAGTTATACTACCAGGAAAGATACCAGCTGATATGTTCTGTGAGTGACCTCGGAAGTGACTAATAGCCGGCCGCGGTGGCCGTGCGGTTCTAGGCGCTGCAGTCCGGAACCGTGGGACTGCTACGGTCGCAGGTTCGAATCCTGCCTCGGGCATGGATGTGTGTGATGTCCTTAGGTTAGTTAGGTTTAAGTAGTTCTAAGTTATAGGGGACTGATAACCTAAGATGTTAAGTCCCATAGTGCTCAGAGCCATTTGAACCAAGTGACTAATAGCTTCGTCTCAAAGTTGTAGGTGGCAAGGGCGGGAATATCCTCATTATGTGTCAACGCGTCTTATACGCATTTCTGTAACAAGGTTTAGGGGCTTTAGTGTAATTACTTGTAATATTCGAGGCACTGAGTGCAGATGAAACGTCATAAATTAATAACTGCTACAATTATTTGAGTTTTACTGTCTTAATCGGGCCGAAACCTTGAATGCGTAACCACCAGACGCGATTCTTCAGTGGTCGAACTGGCAACGTATCTTTGCTATCACTGTGACTGGCACACCCACGAGAAGACAGGCATGACCTGGCTTCTTGTTGTCAGCATTTTTCACGGATATTATGCCGTTCCTCGTAACGTGAAAACTTGGTGAATTCGAATATTCCATGTGGCGAAAATTTGATGTTTCTATTCTTACAGCTCTAACATTCAAAAATTAGTTACAATAAGCGACAGAAAAGCGCCTGTGAACCAACAATTAATAATGCAGTCGTAATTGGTGGAATCTCGCAAACTCCATCTGTCATGTGACAATCGTGAAAAACTACTTTTTTCATCTGCATAGCAACGCACTCATATGAATTCAAGGGTTTTGCATCATTCATATACTTAATTTCGTTGTGATTGTTGTCAAAAACCATCTGACATGAAATATACTTTTCCAGTGGGATTTGAATCTTTGGCTACAGTTGCAGTAGCACATCCAGTGAGGTTTCAAGAATGCGAGCATTCACTCATTGCTGTATATAGTACACTCCTGGAAATTGAAATAAGAACACCGTGAATTCATTGTCCCAGGAAGGGGAAACTTTATTGACACATTCCTGGGGTCAGATACATCACATGATCACACTGACAGAACCACAGGCACATAGACACAGGCAACAGAGCATGCACAATGTCGGCACTAGTACAGTGTATATCCACCTTTCGCAGCAATGCAGGCTGCTATTCTACCATGGAGACGATCGTAGAGATGCTGGATGTAGTCCTGTGGAACGGCTTGCCATGCCATTTCCACCTGGCGCCTCAGATGGACCAGCGTTCGTGCTGGACGTGCAGACCGCGTGAGACGACGCTTCATCCAGTCCCAAACATGCTCAATGGGGGACAGATCCGGAGATCTTGCTGGCCAGGGTAGTTGACTTACACCTTCTAGAGCACGTTGGGTGGCACGGGATACATGCGGACGTGCATTGTCCTGTTGGAACAGCAAGTTCCCGTGCCGGTCTAGGAATGGTAGAACGATGGGTTCGATGACGGTTTGGATGTACCGTGCACTATTCAGCGTCCCCTCGACGATCACCAGTGGTGTACGGCCATTGTAGGAGATCGCTCCCCACACCATGGTGCCGGGTGTTGGCCCTGTGTGTCTCGGTCGTATGCAGTCCTGATTGTGGCGCTCACCTGCACGGCGCCAAACACGCATACGACCATCATTGGCACCAAGACAGAAGCGACTCTCATCGCTGAAGACGACACGTCTCCATTCGTCCCTCCATTCACGCCTGTCGCGACACCACTGGAGGCGGGCTGCACGATGTTGGGGCGTGAGCGGAAGACGGCCTAACGGTGTGCGGGACCGTAGCCCAGCTTCATGGAGACGGTTGCGAATGGTCCTCGCCGATACCCCAGGAGCAACAGTGTCCCTAATTTGCTGGGAAGTGGCGGTGCGGTCCCCTACGGCACTGCGTAGGATCCTACGGTCTTGGCGTGCATCCGTGCGTCGCTGCTGTCCGGTCCCAGGTCGACGGGCACGTGCACCTTCCGCCGACCACTGGCGACAACATCGATGTACTGTGGAGACCTCACGCCCCACGTGTTGAGCAATTCGGCGGTACGTCCACCCGGCCTCCCGCATGCCCACTATACGCCCTCGCTCAAAGTCCGTCAACTGCACATACGGTTCACGTCCACGCTGTCGCGGCATGCTACCAGTGTTAAAGACTGCGATGGAGCTCCGTATGCCACGGCAAACTGGCTGACACTGACGGCGGCGGCGCACAAATGCTGCGCAGCTAGCGCCATTCGACGGCCAACACCGCGGTTCCTGGTGTGCCCGCTGTGCCGTGCGTGTGATCATTGCTTGTACAGCCCTCTAGCAGTGTCCGGAGCAAGTATGGTGGGTCTGACACACCGGTGTCAATGTGTTCTTTTTTCCATTTCCAGGAGTGTATATGCTAGGGCAGGAAGAAGCAGGTTTCCCCCGAAATAAACGATGAGGGACACTAATTAACTCATGAGGTAACCTTCCCGCAGACGTAAATTTTCCAAGTCGATGTCACTTATTAAACATGAATTGTTCAGAAAATTACAACCATATCTAGTGAAATGGGTAGGTTACTGCAGCTCCAGTCTGGCACTATCACTGAGTTGCCAAACATTCTGCGAATAGCAAAAAATGGGTTCAAATGGCTCTGAGCACTATGGGACTCAACTGCTGTGGTCATAAGTCCCCTAGAACTTAGAACTACTTAAACCTAACTAACCTAAGGACATCACACACATCCATGCCCGAGGCAGGATTCGAACCTGCGACCGTAGCGGTCGTGCGGTTCCAGACTGTAGCGCCTTTAACCGCTCGGCCACTCCGGCCGGCTTGCGAATAGCACTTAAGATAGAAATATGTGTGTGTGGTCTGTTCTTTCGGACATGTCTGAAAGAACAGACTCTACGATTCGAAACAGACAGCCTTCTTAATCGATTAAATATCAAAGGGCAGATGCCCAGGCTGTCACAGGACATTCAAATACAGCTACGCCGGCACACGAAAAATTGTGCCTGATTAGGTTCGAAGCCGGATTCGTGGTGTCTTTCCTTTCACACATGTCCAAAAGAACAGAAACCACACATATATGCATATACAGGGTGTTTCAGGAGGAATAATAGATATTTCAGCAGGTGGTAGTATAGACGAATTGCATAAACAATTCCATATAAATGTGCCCACATTTTATTGAGTACAGAGATACAGCTGTTAGTTTGTAACTCTAACAAACTCAGAGCAAAGGCAAATGAGGACGTTCAGAGTTGATTTTCAAAAATTCCCCCACCAACTTCAATGCGCTTCTGACTTCTCTTGATAACACCACGTATAGCTATTCTGAGGTCGTCGTTGCGTTCTTTCATGAAGGCTGCGCTATGCGTAATCCTAACGAACATGATGATGATGATGATGTTTGGTTTGTGGGGCGCTCAACTGCGCGGGCATCAGCGCCCGTACAATTTCCCAACCTTTGCTCAGTCCAATTTCGCCACTTTCCTGGATGAAGATGAAATGATGAGGACAACACAAACACCCAGTCATCTCGAGGCAGGTGAAAATCCCTGACCCCGCCGGGAATCGAACCCGGGACCCCGTGCTCGGGAAGCGAGAACGCTACCGCGAGACCACGAGCGGCGGACCCTAACGAACAAATCGGCTCTTGGATTTACTTTTTCTTCATAGACTACGCCTTACAACCATCCCCACGGGCGAAAATCCAAAGGGATAAGGCCCGGGGACCTTGGTGGACAAGAAAAGTGCCCTTATCTACTGATTCATCTTCTAGGAAATGTTAGGTTTGGATTGGGTGTCACCTGACGACTAGAAAGTGCAGAAGCCCCAGCATGCTGGAGGAACATACGCATTCTTGTAGACAAAGGAACCTCTATCAATAATGCTGGAAGCTCATTTTCAAGCAAGTGTAGACAACGGGGTTCTGTAAGGACCAACAAACAAAACGAAAATGCATTGAACCCAGCTGTATGTACTCAAAATTGGACACATGGTATTGGCATTTCTACTGCAATTTGTCTGTACTACTACTTCCTACAATATTTACTATTCCTTCTGAAATATCCAGTATAATTATTCAGGTCTCAACAAGCCATCGAAAGTTTTCTTTGCTAGACGCATGTCCAGGGGTGAGGGGGGGGGGGGGGGAGTATGTGGCAAAGATGGGAATTTGTGTCTGACGAGGAGCGTGTGTAGGTAGGTCCTCCAGGGCGGTTGGCCGTAGTGTCCCGATAGTGCAATGGTCAACGCGTCTGTCTTAGTAAGTAAGAGATCCAAGTTCGAACCCCAGTTGGACAGAAATTTTCATCTGCCCCGTTGCTGTATTTCAAAGCCCTGTGACAGTATGGACGTCTGTCCTTCGATGTTTAAGATGCATTTTTTTTTAGGCAATACAGGCGATATGCGGACATTTGTCTCGCCATCAATGTAATAGGATTTCAACGGCATCCATTCCTTAGTCATTGCTTTATGATGGCGCTAACGCATGGCATATACATGTGAATCAGATTGTAGCGCGCAACTTTAGTCAACGTATGGTCAGTACATGCAGCATTATGAAGTCGAAGATTCAAAGTAACATTTAATTGATCAGACCACAGAATGAACGGAAATGAGGAGAAATACTAATGATGTCAACGCAGACTGAAAAGCATTGAGTTCTGAAAGTTAATCACGTCGAGCTCTTCAACTACGTGTTACCTAGTGTTGACCTTTGATGTGTCACTTCATGACATGAATCTACCAGGGACAGTACTTCTACTTACGGCACGTATCGGTTAGAAAAATGCACAAATGATGACTGATATGTCGAAATCTATTTGCAACAAGATAAATAAATTGTGTGTCCGCGACTGGTTGCTACATTCTTTATAATTCTATATTCCACGGTCGCTGCACGGAAAGGGAACCTTATGGTGCCCAACATTTTCTTTAATTGGCACAGACTCAGTAACCTGATTTAGCGAAACTAGTACTCCATTCACGAGCTGCTAATGGTACAGTATGACTGCAGAGTTCGTTGTGCGGGTATTACATTAATTCTGCAGTGAATTCCTTGACAAATATTACACCCAGCTATGCAGCTGAAATGATTCATTACACAAGTACTCTATGTTGCACTTGGTTAAGTGATCAGCTCGCTGCACTCCTGCTTCTACTGTTCGTAAATGCTTAGGTACTGACCATTCGTCACTCTGTAACTGACGAGTTACTTCCTTGATGGCACAGAACTATCCTGCTAAATTCACTTGATATTATCGTGTCATTTCAGTTGAATGATGTGATTTTCTCTTCAGATGTGATATAAGGATATAAGTTAATGCTTTTGAGTCCACGAAAGTCATTCCACACGGGAAATAAAAATACCCCTGTCTCTTATGTTGCGATTTATCTGTCATAGCGGCTACTGGGCAAACAAGTAAGACTCATAGGCCACACCTGTTCGCTAGCTGCGAGGTAACATGCTTGCCTACCAGCAGCAATCTGCTTTCGTCTGTCTTTTGAGACTGGCTGAAAGCCAGATTTTTAATTCTTTTGTGGCAGAGCTACAAGCTGGCAGATAGAACCTCAATAAGGGAATCGTAAGAGAACGCTCGAACAAAATTCCGTCTTGCTACTTTCAGTACCCCTTAACGTCGGAGCGAAAACCTTATGGTACTGCAAAATTCATAATGCCACTTTTGTTTTCTGCAGACATATTTTTTGTTGTTGTGAAAACGTAATTTTATCTATGAACTGCAACATTTTCATAATACTTGAGCGTGATACTGGACATGACGTAAATACAGACATTTACAAAGTCAAAAGTCGGCAATATCCTACTAATTCGTGTTAAAATAGACACAATCGTCTTCCACGCACTTGATGCTTTATTAAGATAGACTGCCGACGTGATGTTTCTGTAGTAACTTGAATTTAACTTTTATTAGTACAGTGAATATTTTAATTGCGTTTTCCATTAGTTTATTGAACACAGCAGTAATCATCAAAGAGAAATTAATCAGCTGCAGTATATTCTGTAACAAGATCTAAAACAATCTGACAGTGCAAAAGTAGTTAACAAATTCTACGCCTGTAGAAACCTACTGGTACTAATAATGTAATTAAACCAGTGTAGTTTCAAGATCATTTTCGTCCAGAAATGAATTGCCTCGACGGTTGATCGATCAAGAGCGGGAGATGTAAAATTTTACGAGTATACGATCAGAGAGACAAGTGCCTGAGAATAACTTCCCTATCAATACAAGTGCTGAGAGATGACTTCCCTGTCAATCTCCTGGGATAGTTTTGTTTCTCATATCTACAGAGTGCGTTATCATGCGGTAGCACAGGTGATGCAGTTTTGTCGGCCGATTTTCTTACACTGTGATCGAATGGTATCATAACCGTTGGAGCTATCATTTGGAAAATATTATGTTCACACAACTCTTTGCCCCCGAATGAACCATGGACCTTGCCGTTGGTGGGGGGGCTCGCGTGCCTCAGCGATACAGGTGGCCGTACCGTAGGTGCAACCACAACGGAGGGGTATCTGTTGAGAGGCCAGACAAACGTGTGGTTCCTGAAGAGGGGCAGCAGCCTTTTCAGTAGTTGCAGGGGCAACAGTCTGGATGATTGACTGATCTGGCCTCGTAACATTAACCAAAACGGCCTTGCTGTGCTGGTACTGCGAACGGCTGAAAGCAAGGGGAAACTACAACCGTAATTTTTCCCGAGGGCATGCAGCTTTACTGTATGGTTAAATGATGATGGCATCCTCTTGTGTAAAATATTCCGGAGGTAAAATAGTCCCCCATTTGGATCTCCGGGCGGGGACTACTCAGGAGGACGTCGTTATCAGGAGAAAGAAAACTGGCGTTCTACGGATCGGAACGTGGAATGTCAGATCCCTTAGTCGGGCAGGTCGGTTAGAAAATTTAAAAAGGGAAATGGATAGGTTAAAGTTAGAGATAGTGGGAATTAGTGAAATTCGGTGGCAGGAGGAACAAGATTTTTGGTCAGGTTAATACAGGGTTATAAATACAAGATCAAATAGGGGTAATGCAGGAGTAGGTTTAATAATAAATAAAAAAATAGGAGTGGGGGTAAGCTACTACAAACAGCATAGTGAACGCATTATTGTGGCCAAGATAGACACGAAGCCCACACCTACTACAGTAGTACAAGTTTACATGCCAACTAGCTCTGCTGATGATGAAGAAATTGATGAAATGCATGATGAGATAAAAGAAATTATTCAGGTAGTGAAGGGAGACGAAAATTTAATAGTCATGGGTGACTGGAATTCGAGAATAGGAAACGGGAGAGAAGTAAACATAGTAGGTGAATATGGATTGGGGGTAAGAAATGAAAGAGGAAGCCATCGGGTAGAATTTTGCACAGAGCATAAATTAATCATACCTAACACTTGGTTCAAGAATCATGAAAGACGGTTGTATACATGGAAGAACCCTGGAGATACTAAAAGGTATCAGATAGATTATATAATGGTAAGACAGAGATTTAGGAACCAGGTTTTAAATTGTAAGACATTTCTAGGGGCAGATGTGGACTCTGACCACAATCTATTGGTTATGAACAGTATATTAAAACTGAAGAAACTGCAAAAAGGTGAGAAATTAAGGAGATGGGATCTTGATAAACTGACTAAACCAGAGGTTGTATAGAGTTTGAGGGAGAGCATAAGGGGACAATTGACAGGAATGGGGGAAAGAAATACAGTAGAAGAAGAATGGGTAGCTTTGAGGGATGAAGTAGTGAAGGCAGCAGAGGATCAAGTAGGTAAAAAGACGAGGGCTAGTAGAAATCCTTGGGTAACAGAAGAAATATTGAATTTAATTGACTAAAGGAGAAAATATAAAAATGCAGTAAATGAAGCAGGCAAAAAGGAATACAAACGTTTCAAAAATGAGATCGACAGGAGGTGCAAAAATGGCTAAGCAGGGATGGCTAGAGGAGAAATGTAAGGATGTAGAGCAGGGCTTAACAACTGGCCGTTTTTTTGCGCGACTACTCGCATCTGCTCAGGCACGTGCTCGCGAGCAGCTGCAAGGTCGTGGAGTAGGGAGGGAGGGGATGGAGGGGAAATGCGCGCGCACGTTTGAATAGGGCCGCAGCGTGCCTAACGAATTCGCGCCGACTGTGTAACGTTTAAAGTACTACGATCAGCTCTTAACAGTCACTTCGCTGGTTAAGAATCATGTGAAGTCGCCGTTGTGTAACCCCAACCATGCTTTCGCAGTTCAACCCCCATTGGGAGGAATTGTATCTGTTTACTGAAAAAGATGGTGTAGCAAAATGTTTAGTATGTCACAAAACGCTGAATTCTTTTACGAAATTTAATTTGCAGCGACATTATATGTCGTACCACGCGAAAAACTACGGACGTGGAAAATGTGATTGACCAGATCGTGCACAGGAAGTTATTAAACTTAAAAGGAAGCTATCCGAAGAAGATCTGGACGACGAAGAAAAATCAACTGAGGCAGCTCTGAGTGGGTTACAAAATTGCTTTGCTTTTAGCAAAATCCCAGCGCCCCTTAACTGATGGCGATTTAATAAAAGAATGTTTGCTAGTTGCAGCGGAACATTTGTGTCCATATCAAGTTGAACAGTTTCGGATTGTGCCATTATCTAACATGACCATTATGCGTCGCATACAGGACATGGCAGACGACGTCCAGAGCTTGCACATATCTGTAAAGATTTTATGGCGTATTCTCTAGCTCTGCACGAAAGCGTTGATATCACTGGAACAGCGCAGCTTGCCATATTTATTAGAGGTGTTAATAGAGATCTCTCCCCCCCCCCCCATGAACCTTGCCGTTGGTGGGGAGGCTTGCGTGCCTCAGCGATACAGATGGCCGTACCGTAGGTGCAACCACAACTGAGGGGTATCTGTTGAGAGGCCAGACAAACATGTGGTTCCTGAAGAGGGGCAGCAGCCTTTTCAGTAGTTGCAAGGGCAACAGTCTGGATGATTGACTGATCCGGCCTTGTAACATTAACCAAAACGGCCTTGATGTGCTGACAAAACTCTACCATCTGGTGAGCACGATGTATGAGACAGGCGAAATACCCTCAGACTTTAAGAAGAATATAATAATTCCGATCCCAAAGAAAGCAGGTGTTGACAGATGTGAAAGTTACCGAACTATCAGTTTAATAAGTCACAGCTGCAAAATACTAACGCGAATTCTTTACAGACGAAAGGAAAAACTGGTAGAAGCCGACCTCGGGGAAGATCAGTTTGGATTCCGTAGAAATGTTGGAACACGTGAGGCAATACTGACCTTACGACTTATCTTGGAAGAAAGATTAAGAAAAGGCAAACCTACGTTTCTAGCATTTGTAGACTTAGAGAAAGCTTTTGACAATGTTGACTGGAATACTCTCTTTCAAATTCTGAAGGTGGCAGGGGTAAAATACAGGGAGCGAAAGGCTATTTACAATTTGTACAGAAACCAGATGGCAGTTATAAGAGTCGAGGGGCATGAAAGGGAAGCAGTGGTTGGGAAAGGAGTGAGACAGGGTTGTAGCCTCTCCCCGATGTTATTCAATCTGTATATTGAGCAAGCAGTAAAGGAAACAAAAGAAAAATTCGGAGTAGGTATTAAAATTCATGGAGAAGAAGTAAAAACTTTGAGGTTCGCCGATGACATTGTAATTCTGTCAGAGACAGCAAAGGACTTGGAAGAGCAGTTGAACGGAATGGACAGTGTCTTCAAAGGAGGATATAAGATGAACATCAACAAAAGCAAAACGAGGATAATGGAATGTAGTCAAATTAAGTCAGGTGATGCTGAGGGAATTAGATTAGGAAATGAGACACTTAAAGTAGTAAAGGAGTTTTGCTATTTAGGGAGTAAAATAACCGATGATGGTCGAAGTAGAGAGGATATAAAATGTAGACTGGCAATGGCAAGGAAAGCGTTTCTCAAGAAGAGAAATTTGTTAACATCGAATATAGATTTAGGTGTCAGGAAGTCGTTTCTGAAAGTATTTGTATGGAGTGTAGCCATGTATGGAAGTGAGACATGGACGATAACTAGTTTGGACAAGAAGAGAATAGAAGCTTTTGAAATGTGGTGCTACAGAAGAATGCTGAAGATAAGGTGGGTAGATCACGTAACTAATGAGGAGGTATTGAATAGGATTGGGGAGAAGAGAAGTTTGTGGCACAACTTGACTAGAAGAAGGGATCGGTTGGTAGGACATGTTCTGAGGCATCGAGGGATCACAAATTTAGCATTGGAGGGCAGCGTGGAGGGTAAAAATCGTAGAGGGAGACCAAGAGATCAATACACTAAGCAGATTCAGAAGGATGTAGGTTGCAGTAGGTACTGGGAGACGAAGTAGCTTGCACAGGATAGAGTAGCATGGAGAGCTGCATCAAACCAGTCTCAGGACTGAAGACCACAACAACAACAACAATAGAGATCTTCAGGTGAAGGAGGAGTTCCTCGATGTAGTAGCCGTGAAGAACACTACAACCGGAGGTGATATTTTAAGTAGTGTTGAAGAAAGTGTTGAAGATATAGGATTGTCGTGGAATTCTTTAGTTTCAGTGTCTACAGATGGTAGAGGCATACATTAAGCTAATAAAATTATGTGGCACGTCTACATTCTCCTTTATTTGTTTCATTTATCGCAGTAATAATTCGTGAGTGATATCCCTGCAGGTGGCCGCGGATTTACATCGACTGGCAGCAGCTGTTGTGTATCCCACGTGACGCTCCCCACTCTCTGCTCTGGTACGGTAGTGGGGGTGGCGTGCCCGCGCTACTCCATGCTCGCGCCTTGCTGCTCACAGCTTGCTCCGCGAGCACGTATGTTGTGAAGTCCTGATGTAGAGGCTTATCTCACTAGGGGTAAGATAGATACTGCCTACAGGAAAATTAAAAAGACCTCTGGAGGAAAGAGAACCACGTGTATGAATATCAAGAGCTCAGATGGAAACCCAGTTCCAAACAAAGAAGAGAAAGCAGACAGGTGGAAGGAGTATATAGAGGGTCTATACAAGGGCGATGTACTTCAGGACAATATTATGGAAATGGAAGAGGATATAGATGAAGATGAAATGGGAGATACGATACTGCGTGAAGAGTTTGACAGAGCACCGAAAGACCTGAGTCGAAACAAGCCCCGGGTGTAGACAACATTCCATTAGAACTGCTGACGGCCTTAGGAGAGCCAGTCATGACAAAACTCTACCATCTGGTGAGCAAGATGTATGAGACAGGCGAAATACCCCCAGACTTCCAGAAGAATATAATAATTCCAATCCCAAAGAAGGCAGGTGTTGACAGATGTGAAACTTGCTGAACTATCAGTTTAATAAGTCACAGATGCAAAATACTAATGCGAATTCTTTACAGACGAATGGAAAAACTGGTAGAAGCCGACCTCGGGGAAGATCAGTTTGGATTTCGTAGAAATGTTGGAACACGTGAGGCAATACTGACCTTACGCCTTATCTTAGAAGAAAGATTAAGAAAAGGCAAACCTACATTTCTAGCATTTGTAGACTTAGAGAAAGCTTTTGACAATGTTGACTGGAATACTCTCTTTCAAATTCTAAAGGTGGCAGGGATAAAATACAGGGAGCGAAATGCTATTTACAATTTGTACAGAAACCAGATGGCAGTTATAAGAGTCGAGGGACATGAAAGGGAAGCAGTGGTGGGGAAGGGAGTGAGACAGGGTTGTAGCCTCTCCACGATGTTATTCAATCTGTATGTTGAGCAAGCAGAAAGGAAAAATTTGAAGTAGGTATTAAAATCCATGGAGAAGAAATAAAAACTTTGTGGTTCGCCGATGACATTGTAATTCTGTCAGAGACATCAAAGGACTTGGAAGAGCAGTTGAACAGAATGGACAGTGTCTTGAAAGCAGGGTATAAGATGAACATCAACAAAAGCAAAACGAGGATAATGGAATGAAGTCGAATTAAGTCAGGTGATGCTGAGGGAATTAGATTAGGAAATGAAATACTTAAAAGTAGTAAAGGAGTTTTGCTATTTGGGGAGCAAAGTAACTGATGATGGTCGAAGTAGAGAGGATATAAAACGTAGACTGGCAATGGGAAGGAAAGCGTTTCTGAAGAAAAATTTGTTAACATCGAGTATTGATTTAAGTGTCAGGAAGTCGTTTCTGAAAGTATTTGTATGGAGTGTGGTCATGTATGGATGTTAAACGTGGACGATAAATAGTTTGGACAAGAAGAGAATACAAGCTTTCGAAATGTGGTGCTACAGAAAAATGCTGAAGATTAGATGGGTAGATCACGTAACTAATGAGGAGGTATTGAATGGAATAGGGGAGAATAGGAGTTTGTGGCACAACTTGACAAGAAGAAGGGACCGGTTGGTAGGGCATGTTCTTAGGCATCAAGGGATCAGAAATTTAGTATTGGAGGGCAGCATGGAGGGTAAAAATCGTAGAGGGAGACCAAGAGATGAATGCACTAAGCAGATTCAGAAGGATGTAGGTTGCAGTAAGTACTGGGAGATGAAGAATCTTGCACAGGATAGAGTAACATGGAGAGCTGCATCAAACCAGTCTAAGGACTGAAGACCACAACAACAACAACAACAACAACAACAACAACTCTTTGCCCGAGTTTACGTCTTTTTGTAGCCTTTCTCATTTCTTCTTAGGAAGTAACGATAAAGGCATCGTAACTCATCACCAGTAACAGTATTGCCTAGGAATGCTCAGTGAGCGACCTGATGACATTCAAGCAAATTTGCAATAATAGTCACATTAATTTTTGTTGTTTCGAACTAGAGCATGCAGTACTCCTACACCAGACTTCTGAACCTTGCCTGTTGAATGAAAATGTCGCGATTGTTAAACGGTAACCCATTACTTATATCATTAGTCGAGACTATGTGGAAAATTGTTCATGCCAGAAAGATCTTTGTTGAAACAAGAATATCATTTTCTGGCATATTTTCCCCAAAAGCACTCGCTCCACACACTGATCACATCTATCGAGCTTGCCTCCTCTGTATTCAACCCTATATTGTACTAAACATAAATATTGTGTTGCCGATGTTACTATGCTTTTTTCCACTTGCGACCCAATTTTACAACGTTTAACCGTAGTTCACGATTTTACAATGCTTAACTGCAAAATGATAACTATAACATCAAAATTGAAAATAACAGTTGATATATACACTACAGCGTTGCACCACGTTCACCTGTTTGGCGCCCGATTTCAGGTGGCGAGTGGCGTCTGGCTGCTGGCCACTGCAGCATGAGGAAATACTCAATCGTAAGCTGTTCTGGTCATGAAGCAGCCACTAGCTGTCCTGCAGAATTGTTTCTGGAAGTATTTGTTGTTACTGGTGGGTAGAATGTAAAGCGATTTATCTTGGATGCTCTGTCAGAGTCATAACTTTAGACGAAGGCTGATATGTGTTAAAAAAAAAAAAAGACACAGTTGGACGCGAACACACGACTATATGTTTAGAATGCAAGACAACACTTCCTCCTGGCACTTCTCTTACAGTGTTGTCAGATTGTGCAGATGGATGAATTTGGCATTGCCGCGGGCGGTTGGTTTTACTGGCCACTTTAAGTAAACGACTCAGACTTAAGTCTCTGTGGCAGGTGGCTGGCAGTCAGTTTTTATGTCTAAGAACTGTACATTCTACAGTTCCTCCACTGCAAGTGATACAAGTAAACTAACTTTCTATATTACTGCTAAAATTACACTTTTGTTTTCGCATGATGAAACTGTATACCTGAATCAGTACTACCAAAAGTGCAAAACATTAACAATAAATAAACAAAGAATGTAGAACAAGCTGTACTATGGCACTGTTGCGTTTATACTTACACAATGGACTTTAAATTGCAAGCAAACACCCTGAACCCATGAAATAATTTAGCCAATCAGAATCACAAAAAAGGGCATTCCTTGAGTGTCGCCAAGACAGCTTTCAGGAAAGTGGAAAATTTTGGACAGCAAAAAAGAAAACAGACTGTCCCGAGAAAAGTGGGACGAATACACACTGAGGTTATGAAAGTCATGAGGTCTCATAAATGTTCAGTGGGATTCATGTTTTGCGATCTGGGTGGCATGTCATTAATTTGAATCGTCCAGAATGTCTTCCAGCCAATAGTGAACGACTGTGGCCAGGTGACATGGTGCATTCTCATCCATAAAAATTCCATCATTGTTTGGGAACATGAAGTCCATGAATGACTCCAAATGGCCTCCTAATGGTTCAGCTGCACTAGAGGACCCAATCTATTCCATGCAAACATAGCCCACATCATTATGGAGCCACCACCGGCTTGCACAGTGCCTTGACGACTTGGGTCCATGGCTTCATGAAGTCTATGTCACACTCAAACCGTATCATCAGCTTTCACCAACTAAAATCAGGTTTTCCAGTCATCCAGGTTCCATCCAATATGGTCATAAGGCTAGGAGAGGCACAGCAGGTGGCGTCATGCTGTCAATAAAGGCACTCCCGTCAATCATTTGCTGCCACGGTCCATCAACACCAAATTTCACCACACTGTCCTAATGGATACACTCATCATACATCCCACATTGATTTCCGTGGTTACTTCATGCAGTTTTGCTTGTCTGTTAGCAGTGACAACTCTACGCAGACGATGCTGCTCTCAGTCGTTCAGTGAAGGCAGTGTTGAGTGTGGTGAGAGGTAATGGCTGACATCTGGTTTTCTCAGCACATTCTTGACACTGTGGATCTAGGAATTAACAATTTCTGAAATTCAAATGTTCCATGTGTCTACCTCCAACTACCACTCTGCATTCAAAGTCTGTTAATTTCCGTCGTGCAGCCATTAACACATTGGAAACCTTTTCACATGAATCACCTGAGCGCGTATGACAGCCCTGCCAATCCACTGCTCTTTTATACCTTGTGTTTGGGATATTTCCGCCAACTGTATATGTGTGTATTGCCGTGCCATGAGTTTTGTCACCTCAGTGTATGTTAATACTATAACATCTCACTACTAATAATCTGACGTGTGTGTGTTTGACAGCGGCAGGGAGTGGGGAGGTAGGGGAGCACACACCACCTGTCACAGTATCCCTGTTGCTAAACCCAATCAGAACAGATTCCAATGTTTACAAGGGAAATGCCACTTAACATCCCATGGACTGTCAACCGTCATTGTTTAGCACCAGTACAGAAAGACAATAATTTTGCAAATGATAAGAACTTCTGTTAGATAAATTACACAATAAACATTCACAAAAAAATTAAGAGTATTTTGTGAAAACATTGAGAACAAACTTTTCAGTTTTCTGCTGGTGAATTACATAATAAATTCCCCAATGAACCTTTCACACAGTAGTGAGTGTGCACCGTTTCGTATCTCCAACAGATTAACTGTTGGCTTTGTGTGTACTGGGGATCACTGAAATCACACAATATTTATTTGTGGCTAAAAGATGTGCTAATGATGTATTTAATATTTAAAGTATCAATCATGAATATTTTGTACTTAACTATTTTTTGTCAGGCAATGTCCATTATGTTGGATCTTTTATTACACATCAAGACATTTTCATGTGAGGAGACTATGTTTACGATGACCACAGAGGAGGAGTGTAAAATGGCTCTGAGCACTATGGGACTTAGCATCTGTGGTCATCAGTCCCCTCGAACTTAGAACTACTTAAACCTAACTAACCTAAGGACATCACACACAACCATGCCCGAGGCAGGATTCGAACCTGCGACTAGCGGTCACGCGGTTCCAGACTGAAGTGCCTAGAACCGCATGGCCACACTGGCCGGCTGAGGAGGAGTGTAGCTTTCACTATTAGGTATGGATTACCTGGTTCTAAGTGGCAGTAACTTAATTGCAGGACTGACATCCTCACTAGAGATAAAAGATGCTTCAAGTCTGGGGATACATGTGTGCATTGGTGGTAATTACAAACAAAAACCCTGGCAAGACAATGAAGTTGTCAATTTTCCTGTAGCAATAAAAAAGGAGCTTGTTTTTCTAGACACTAGCTTACACCCATGTCAAAATAGCAAACTTTGATTTCAAACACTCAAGGCTTCGCTTTCTCACTCAAGGCTTCGCTTTCTCACACAATACTCTAAATAGAGAAAGGCTGGAGTTTTCTCCTGGAATGTATAATTAACTGTCATTATAGGAGGGAAATTTGGTTCCCTTTGTATTGTTCAGTGTAAATATCATTATTGGAATGTATTCAATTCTGGAGACTTGTCAATGTGCACAACAACAGAGCTGTACTTTTTATGACTTGGTCCTGCTAACTGTCACAGTAGGTACTGACATAAGATACCGTTAGCCACATTCCTAAAATTTGAACACAAATTGAAAGACTGGTACAGGTAAACAAACTGTTTACCAATATTCATCACAATGGCAGTGCATGTATAAGAATCACTCTACACACAACTTTGCAGAGGAAACTACATCATGTAACACACAGACTTCATTTTCCCTCACACAACTTATTATTGCAACATAACTTATGTGACAAATAGAGCACACTGATCAATAAAGGAACAAGTAACACAACGCATTTTTCATAGCACTGTTTTTAGTGTGGTATCAAACTGAAAACAGTATTTCATTACCACCATAATAATATTCTTCATATTGTTACAAGTAACACAATTTTCTCAACGGTCACCATATGATCCTGATAACTACTCTAATGGGTATAATTGAAATTAACAGTGTTCCAAATGAAATGAATTCACAATACAACTCCATACATTTGAATTCTTTTAATTATACAAAAAGGAATTTCACATGTAAGAGTTCTCCTACACTTACATCATTCTACTTTGTCTTGACAGTCCAAATATTTTGGTCATAATCAGGAACTTTACTTTCACTTTACAATACTTCTGTATAGTGAGAATGTTAATGGTTAAAATGAATTAAGCAGTCACTCATACTTATAAAGTAAACTACAAGTTTTATCTAGATTTTCCTCTGGCAGCAACTTTTACATTTGTTTTCCTGTTTCTCACTATGTGGGAAGAAGACTGGAGAGAGGAGAGGGGAAGGGTTCTTTTCTCTTTCTTGTAACTATCCCGCAATTTCTCTGCAGAGCTGGAATGAACAATTTTCATAGAAAATTCAACTGTACATAAAAATCAGGAGGCCCACGCTCTACCCACACAAATGTAAAATTTTTCAATAAATTAATATCCCATGCTGCAGTTACAGGAAGCATCTAAGTTTTCACAATGATGCATTACAAAACACTTCAACAATAAAACAAAAAAAGTTTCTCTGAAGCACTCTGGCTTGATAATGGACTATCAGTTGGTGTTACTGTTACATATTCTGACCACAGACAACGAAATGCAATAAAGTGCTGTGACTTATAATAATGTACTGTTTTTTATGACTACCATATCAATCAACATCTAACAATCTGATTAGCATGCTATGTCAATTTATGTATTGAGCATAGCATCAGGAATTTTACAACACAAATGAAGTAACCTTTTCCTGTGGGGAGAAATGTGTCATCAGAAATAAACATATAGCAATGAGTTGGTTGTGTGTAATCAGTCCATAACTGATGTCATGTGAATATGAATACCATGTATCACTTACGAGTAGCTACAACAAAAGATATTTCATAATATGTCAGAATTAATTATGTAAATGTTATTAGTGGATAGACAGTTTTACACCCTATAAAATTATTTACTTTAACTGCAGGATAGTGGCCAGCATGCAAAAGATCACATCCGCAACAATGTTCTATCATAATTGATTATTTGGTACACATTTGCCTGAAAAAAATTAACAACACAGAAAAACAATAAAACAGCTGCAGAAAGTAACTTACTTCAGTGAATCATCCACACAAAATTCTAGCCCTGTAGCTTTTACAGAAACATGAGTAGGGTTATTAGCATACATCTCTTACTACTTACTGAAGTTGTTACATCTGACAAGAACTTTTTCCAATTTGTCCATGACTTTTGCTAACATTTTGTACTTTTTATCATCATTCCAATTTGTAATTCTTCTCTTGCCATCATACGTTCATTACCATTCAGAGACTTTCAGGCCCTATAATTTCAGTTGTCACTGTTGTTTTCGTATTCTACTTTTTTGATTCATTCACTATTAGCAATGACGTGGGTCAACTCTACAAATTTACCATTTTGCAAGTGAGGAAAGAGGGGAAACAGAGACAGACAGACAGACAAATAGCTCCAACATATTTCAATGGAGTGCATAATTAGCTAACACTCTAGTGCACAGGGGGAGAAAAATATGAAGTGTTTCATTATACAGGACAATTTCAGATACAAGTTAAATTTACTGGGGACTTGTATTTTTCAGTTGCTCCCTCCCTCCCACCACCATAAATGTATCAACCAACTAGCATTCTATATCTGTAAAAATTGATCTTTTGAGGCTTCACTGTACTTGCGAGTATGGGAAAAATCTAGTACACTGGCACACTTACCACAACAAGGGCTACAAACTCATAAATGATGTGTTACATAAAATGACTGATGTTGCACTGTTTTATATAAATACATGGATCCAAACAGAAAGTAACTAAATACTAAGCTGCAATGAGCCCATAAATGCTATCATTCCATGTTTTGGTTCGGTTCAAGTTTCTTTTTATGGGGGCAAAGATAAACAGAATAAATAACCTTACTCTACAAGGTGCTAATGCTGTCAGATCTTGCAAAACACATAACCAAATGAATATTTCAAGTAAATGTTGCGTGCCAACAGTGTCTGGATGGAAACTGACCCTCTCCTCCTCTCACTGTGTGTGTGTGTGTGTGTGTGTGTGTGTGTGAGAGAGAGAGAGAGAGAGAGAGAGAGAGAGAGAGAGAGAGAGAGAGAGAGATAGATAAGAGGAGGGGTGGCGGAGGAAGGGAGGGGCTAGCAGGAGGAAAACCGTTAAAGAAACAAGGAGGACAAGGACAGAGCTACGGAAATATGATGTAATTAGCTTCCACATTACAATAAACTGTATCAGTGCTTGTGTCAGCTATACTTGTTCGTGACCTGCTTCAGCTGCCTCGAGTCAGAATTACTGTTAGTAAAAAGTAAGCAATATTTACATTTTTCAAATTATTTATATATTCAATAAGAAGTATTGATTATCACATTTATGAATGATTTTGCATTTAATGCTGAATTAATTACATGTACTTATCTTGGTATGTACAAAGAATGAAAATAAATACATGTATTACAAACAATGATTATCGGTTTTCTGTACAAGATAATATTACGCAATATGCAAAACAAAATGCAATTTTGTATTTGCATGGCCATAAGAATCAATCCGTATGGACATATATGTACAGAACGACCATATAGGTCGTCAACATTTTTTTCATGATGTGACATTTTCGCATTATGATGGCAGTAAATTAATGTGGAATGCACACGGTTCATCTACACCGCAATGTTACATTCCTCTGACTGTAAACAACAAGTCAGTCTATCACAGTAAAAAATACTCTACTACAGTAAACAAATCCACCAGTAACATCACCACCACATATGACTTACGATATACACTAGCCTGGCAGCAGTACAAAAATTCAGTAATGAAATCAACATAGCTACATTTTCTGCAATTTGTGAAATTTGTCACTGTGATCAATGAAAAAGAAAGCTACAAATAGATAAAATACTCTTAACAGCTTCAGACAGCTATAAAAGCAAAAATGACTTCACACTAGCAACAAACAACAAACAATAATTCTATATGTTGTTACACTTCATTTCAAGTGTAACACATTTTCAGTCTTCGGTTACGTTTTATCCTTTGAAGTCATAGTGGTGGTTTATAGAAAATCGTGGCAGCTTTTCACGTAGGAAAATGTGATGCACATTATAAATGCAGGGAAGAGAAGTGATCCATAACTATTCTGACAGATGGGAAAGCTGGCTGGCAAACATTTAAAAAGCTATGCACCACATGTATCACTGCACCTATGCATCAGGGAGAGAAGATATTGCACTTTGTAAGTCTCCCTGCCCACTGGAGAAGAACAAGGTGGTCGTATAGGTGAGTATCAGTAACGTCTCTTTAAATGAAGGACCAGCCCATTTTTCACTTCTCATTTTGCTTCAACTGTAGCGTCCACATTCTCAGAAAAACAGACAGTGAAAACTTAACATTCATCTACAGACAAAAATCATCTTGTATCGTCAATGACAGGACACTTTTCAGTGGTGCTCAACTGCACATAACTTAAATGCCGAGTGTTAACAACGGACAACTGTACAGTCTAACACCACAGACGAATTGTACGGCATTTCCCACGCTGCGTAGAGGGCAGTGGGAACTAGAGGCCGTAGTGCTGAGGCCAGCCGAAGCCAGCAGCTGGCATCTGCCACGGCACTGACGGTGTGGCCACACAGGGCCACGCTGTGCCCTAGCTGGTGCGCTGCCGCTTGCTGGCGCTCTCCTCACTGCTGGGGTTGGCGTTCATGCGGCTGAACATGTACTTCATCTGGGGCATGTACTGTATCACGTCACGTAAATGCACCAGAGGCAGAATGTCGTTGACAGACTGGCACTTCCCAGCTTCACGAAGTATCATCATCTGTTGCCTGCAATTGAAATTGTGCTTTTGTCAATATACTATTAAAAAAATATTTTTATGTGAAATGCACAACATTTCTGATATTAATAAAATTTCACATTCTATTTTCCCACTACTCCCTCCCTTCACAGGTGAGGGATGGCAGGAGAGAATAGGGGTAGGGACCTAGCAGCACTAACTAATCTTGATTCACCACAGAAAGCCGTGTGCTGGACAGGGAATCAAATCTGCAGCCTTCCCCTAACATTTCAGAGACAATGTTCACCCACTGAATTTGGGTTTGAGTCTTGGATGGCCTAATGAGAATACCGAAGTTTCAACTCAGTTTTACTTTTAATTTTCATTCTACATGAATTACTTGTTTTAATTGAACTCTGTGTCATGTCTGACACATACTGAAAATTAAAAATAGCTGATTGGAATGATACAGGTCTGTTCCATTGTCAATAAAACTAAAATCGTCTAAGCTAATAACCAAAACATAGAGTTTAAGAAGAGAAACTACGAACTGGGACTGATACTTGTTTTACTGTAATCAGTTTTCTACATTCAAAATATGCAATATACGAGGGCAGTTCAATAAGTAATGCAACACATTTTTTTTCTCAGCCAATTTTGGTTGAAAAAAACTGGAAATTTCTTGTGGAATATTTTCAAACATTCCCGCTTCGTCTCGTATAGTTTAATTGACTTCCGACAGGTGGCAGCGCTGTACGGAGCTGTTAAAATGGCGTCTGTAACGGATGTGCGTTGCAAACAACGGGCAGTGATCGAGTTTCTTTTGGCGGAAAACCAGGGCATCTCAGATATTCATAGGCGCTTGCAGAATGTCTACGGTGATCTGGCAGTGGACAAAAGCACGGTGAGTCGTTGGGCAAAGCGTGCGTCATCATCGCCGCAAGGTCAAGCAAGACTGTCTGATCTCCCGCGTGCGGGCCGGCCGTGCACAGCTGTGACTCCTGCAATGGCGGAGCATGCGAACACACTCATTCGAGATGATCGACAGATCACCATCAAACAACTCAGTGCTCAACTTGATATCTCTGTTGGTAGTGCTGTCACAATTGTTCACCAGTTGGGATATTCAAAGGTTTGTTCCCGCTGGGTCCCTCGTTGTCTAACCGAACACCATAAAGAGCAAAGGAGAACCATCTGTGCGGAATTGCTTGCTCGTCATGTGGCTGAGGGTGACAATTTCTTGTCAAAGATTGTTACAGGCGATGAAACATGGGTTCATCACTTCGAACCTGAAACAAAACGGCAATCAATGGAGTGGCGCCACACCCACTCCCCTACCAAGAAAAAGTTTAAAGCCATACCCTCAGCCGGTAAAGTCATGGTTACAGTCTTCTGGGATGCTGAAGGGGTTATTCTGTTCGATGTCCTTCCCCATGGTCAAACGATCAACTCTGAAGTGTATTGTGCTACTCTTCAGAAATTGAAGAAACGACTTCAGCGTGTTTGTAGGCACAAAAATCTGAACGAACTTTTCCTTCTTCATGACAACGCAAGTCTTCGCACCCGAGAGGAGCTCACAAAACTTCAGTGGACTGTTCTTCCTCATGCACCCTACAGCCCCGATCTCGCACCGTTGGATTTCCATATGTTTGGCCCAATGAAGGACGCAATCCGTGGGAGGCACTACACGGATGATGAAGAAGTTATTGATGCAGTACGACGTTGGCTCCGACATCGACCAGTGGAATGGTACCGTGCAGGCATACAGGCCCTCATTTCAAGGCGGCGTAAGGCCGTAGCATTGAATGGAGATTACGTTGAAAAATAGTGTTGTGTAGCTAAAAGATTGGGGAATAACCTGGTGTAGTTCAATGCTGAATAAAACAACCCCTGTTTCAGAAAAAAAATGTGTTGCTTTACTTATTGAACTGCCCTCGTATGATATGGAGTGTTTCCTTTTACATAGTAATTGTGAAAATCAACAAGGGACATAACTACAGACATTGCACAACACGTGCATTGAGAAACATGAACACTGGGAGGCAAAAACATTCTAAAAACCCTTCCAAAAGGAAGTCTACCAAGTCAAACACTGCACTAAAGAATTTGTTTTGTACCAATGTTTACTTTGTGCCCTCTTTCACAGCCATGTTGAGGTCTTTTTTAGGATTTTTCTCAATCCTCTTTAATACACGCAGTTATTCTAATTGTCCCACTTACTTCACTGACAATATTTGTTTAAGGGGTATCACACTGGCACTACAATTTACAGTTCAATAGTTATGCAACTTCTCACCAGTGCTTGTATCTCCCTCATTGTGGATATCACTTACTGACCAAAAATATTCCAAATTTCATATCAATGTCCTCAAAATTACACTCATCATGTCTCTGTGAAAGATAAATCTTTCCACAGCAAAAACGTTGGTTTGAACACAATACTTTACCAGGTATGGTTGTTCTATTGCTGGTGCTATGCCCTCATCTTCCTCCAACGTTTGACCTTAATTATCCATCAGGTACAGGGGAACTGTACTTCAACGTGGACCCAAAACCCTGGTGGATTTGCACATTTTTCACACCTCTAGGACTGTTTGAAGATGCAACAACAGACGTTTGGATTTTGTCCGACATTTACCCACTTGGTCACAAACTACTGGTGAACAGTAACAGAAAACAACTCACATATACCACATAAGTTACATGAACTATAGAGAGTGCTTGTTGCAAAACACTTTTGAAAGTCACAACATGGAATTTCCTTCACAACATTTACTTCTATTTCTTCAAAAGTACATGTGGGCAGAGGAGGAGGAGGAGGAGGAGATTGGTGTTTAACGTCCCGTCGACAACGAGGTCATTAGAGACGGAGCACAAGCTCGGGTTAGGGAAGGATGGGGAAGGAAATCGGCCGTGCCCTTTCAAAGGAACCATTCCGGCATTTGCCTGAAGTGATCTAGGGAAATCACGGAAAACCTAAATCAGGATGGCCGGACGCGGGATTGAACTGTTGTCCTCCCAAATGCGAGTCCAGTGATGTGGGCAGAGACAATCCATATTTTGACATGTATTATTTCAGAACTCCACTGAAAACTAGATTATACACCTGCAACTTGACATGTCTGTTGGGTCCTCTTTCAAAAAATGGAAAAACTTCAATTTCTCGAAGGAAGGGATATAGAGTTTGGAACCGTACTTGTCAACAAGGCCACTACAGTCTGAGTATAAACTTGGACTGGAAAAGAATACTAGGTCCACCCTTTTCACAGGATTCTTCTTTTATTCTAGTTGTTAAGCAAATCCCCCCCCCCCCCCATTTGATTCAGAACCTTCCCATTTGTTATTCAATCTGCTCATCCAATCTTCAGCATTCACCTATAGCACCACATTTAAAAACCTTCGGTTCTGTTGTCTGAACCGCTTATCATCCACATTTCACTTCCACTCTATCAGGCTACACCCCAATTACTTCAGGAAAGACTTCCGAACACTTAGTGATTCTTCTGTTTCAGCAATGCTTTTCTTCCTATTGCCAGTCTACATTTTACATCCCCTCTACTTCAACCCTCATTAGTTATTTTGCTCCCCAAATAGCAATACCTATCTATAGCTTTTAGCGTATCAATTCCTAAACTAATTTCCTCAGCACCATCTGATTTAATTCAACTATATTTCATTTCCATCGTTTTACTTTTGTTACAGCTCATCTTATAATCTCTCATCAAAACAATACTTATTCCATCAAGACAATACTTATTTCATTGAACTGCTCTTCTGAATTCTTTCCTGTCCGACAGATTTACATCAATGGCAAATTTTAATTTTTTATTTCTTCTCCTTGAACTTCAATTCCAGTTCCAAGTTCCTCCTTGGATTACATCACTGCTTCCTCGATGTACACACTGAATAATTCAGGGATAGTCTACAATCCTGTACCACTCCCTTCTCCACAAAGGCTTCCCTTTCATGTCCTTCAACTCTCAGAACTGGAGTGAGGCTCCTGTAAAAGTTATAAATAACCTTTTGCTCCCTCTGTTCATCCCTGCTTCCTTCCTAATGTCAAATAATTTTGTCCCGTCACATTTTCAAATCTTTATCTAAATTTACAAATGCAACAGATATAGGTTTGCCTTTCTTCAACGTATCTGCTACGATAGGTCACAGAGTCAGAACTGCCTTGTATATTCACACATTTCTCTCGGGCCCAATCTGATCTTTCATAAAATTGGCATCTACCAGTTCTTCCATTCTGCTATAAACAATTCAATATTTCACAACAATGACTCAAACTAATGGTTTGGTAGTATTTAAACTTGTCAGTATCTGACTACTTTGAAAGTGTGATTGTAATTCTTAATAAAGTTTGTGCATGTTTTGCTGTCTTCCACAGCTTCAACACCATATGCAATAGTTTTGTCATCACCGACTCTCCCAATTATCTCAATAATCATCGAGGAATGTATTCCGTTCGATTGGGAGAAGAAAACATGAAGGACGGGGAGTACAAAGAGATGAAATAGCACAATGTGAGGTACTGGCATGGGCAAGGAGAGAGTACCACAAGGGATAGGGGGCTTAATATGGGGGAGAACAGTAGCACAGAGGCACGGAGACTAGCAACGGGGGGAGGGGGGGGGGATGGAGCAGCATGGGGGAGAGGAGGGTGAGAGGGAGAGGTAGGGTGAGAGAGAGAGAGTAGCAGGGGCGAGAGAGAGAGAGAGAGAGAGAGAGAGAGAGAGAGAGAGAGAGTAGCAGGGGCGAGAGAGAGAGAGAGAGAGAGAGAGAGAGAGAGAGAGAGAGAGAGGGAGAGGAGAGGGAGAGGGAGAGGGAGAGAGAGAGAGAGAGAGAGAGAGCAGCAGGGGCAGGCGAGAGAGAGAGAGAGAGAGAGAGAGAGAGAGAGAGAGAGAGAGAGAGAGAGCAGCAGGGGCGAGAGAAGAGAGAGAGAGAGCAGCAGGGGCGAGATAGAGATAGAGAGAGAGAGAGTACCATTTGGGAGGAATAGCACAGGAGGGCAGCACTGGGGAGGGGGAGGTAAGCCGAGGATGGGGGAGAGTGGGAAAATTAAGTGAGAGCGGGCAGAGAGTGGGAGAGGGGGAACGAGTGGGCTGATGGGGGTGGGGAACACATGGGCCATGGAGGGGGGGTTGAGCGGGCCGAGGGGGGGGAGCGGGCCGAGGGCCGGGGGGAGGGAGAGGGCCGGGGGAGGGAGCGGGCCGGGGGGAGGGAGCGGGCCGGGGGGAGGGAGCGGGCCGGGGGGAGGGAGCGGGCCGGGGGGAGGGAGCGGGCCGGGGGGGTGGGGGAGCAGGCCGGGGGGGGTGGGGGAGCAGGCCGGGGGGGTGGGGGAGCAGGCCGGGGGGGAGCAGGCGGGGGGGGGAGCAGGCCGGGGGGAGCAGGCCGGGGGGGAGCAGGCCGGGGGGGAGCAGGCCGGGGGGGGAGCAGGCCGGGGGGGAGCAGGCCGGGGGGGGAGCAGGCCGGGGGGGGAGGAGGCCTCTGGAGAGCAGGACGGGGGGGGGGGGAGCAGGCCGAGGGGGATTGTTGGCCACAGTGGGGTGGGAGTAGGCCAAGATTTGTGTATATGATGTGGTGGAGGGAGTAGCTTGAATCAATGAAACTGGACCTAAACAAAGCAGTCAAAATGCAAATAACAATAAAAACCTGAAAAAACATAACACAGTTAGGTGTTAACACCTGACGTTCAAAAGCAGACTGGTATACCATAGATTAAAATTACATAATACAGCACTACTGTAAACTGAACTGCAAGAAATGTGCTTAAGGCAATGTTGAACACAGTCCTATCTTACAATGATGATAGTGGTGGTGATGTTACTGAACTGAAAGAGAAGAAGTTGCTGAGGACATTATTTATGCTTCAGTATTCTCCGAAGTATATTTAATCTACGCACTGATTTACGATCATAAAGAAATCATTTTACGTAATATACCCATAAAAAGAACAGAGCAACGATATTCATACAACTACAACAAACAGTTCCCCCAATATTGTACAGGTATGCATTTGATGCTCAGATACAGTAGCTACTATTATCACTAAATATTTTTCTGTTATGTAGGTTTTGTCAGCCCTTTTGTGAAGCACTTATTAGGCCCTTTTGTGAAGCACTTATTAGAAATAAAGGTAACATATACCTATTGCCACGGTAGAGGTCCAATCCAAGTACATCTTGTAAGACCTGCCTGCAGCTGGCCAGGGAAACAGTTGGGAAGAAATGAGCCACCAAGTCAGAAAGCGTCATTAGCAGCTCTGAGGATATGAATGGCTTTGAATTGATGCTGGGTACCATTTTACCCTCAACAAGTGCTTTGTGTACCTGCAGAATAATAAGCACAGATCAACAAAATGCACCAATAAATCTGCAAGAAACTGCAAAAGATGTTGATGATTTCAATGTTACATATAACCACAGAACAAACATAATACAAACTATTTTGTTTTAAATGCCTGGAGTGTCCACACATGGCTAGGAAAGCAGATGTACACATGCCACACCAACCAAGAATGATGGCTGGTGGGTAAGATAATGTATACTATTGTATTGCATATGATATATTCTTTGAGCTGTTGGACTGTAATTGAGTGTTCAGTGGCTTTCTGTGTGTTAACACTGTAATTCAATCGGTCACTGTTATATCAACAATATTAGGAAAAGGATAGATTGCTACACACTGTAAAGATGATATGTTGAGTTGCCGACATGCACAACGAAAAGACCATTACACATCATAGCTTTCGGCCAATACCTTCTTCACAAAATAAAAAGCGCTCTCTCTCTCTCTCTCTCACACACACACACACACACACACACACACACACACACACACAGGCAAGAGCACGCTTCACACACAAATGTCTTTTCAATGTGCCTTCTGCAACTCAACGTGTCATCCTTACGGCGAGTAGCAGTCTGCGCTATTCCTAATATTCCAACGTGGAGTTTCCAATGACTTATGTTTTGTGTGTTTAATATTTCAGTGGTAAGACTGACTTTCAAAGTGGAACATTTAATCTGATTTAACATCTACTAGTACATAAATTGGTTTTGGCTTGATCTCATCTCAGGAGCTGTCCTTGCAACTAAACTGTGGGGAAAACTTATTTGCTTACTGTAATCAAAGAATTGGTAGACGACCACCTTAAATTATATGCTTTAAAAAACTAAATTTTTGATGACATACAATTATAAATAAATTCGATCTTATCTAAAAGCACACTTAATTCTATCACATTTTGAAAAGCTGAAGTTGTTAGTGGGTATGGTAGTTTTCTACAGGCCAATCAGAATTGAGAGCACTGCCTGCTTGTGGACAGATTATCATAAATCGGTGCACCTTGATTATATTATAACTGCACTTTGCTCAATGTGGTGTTTCTCAAGTACAATATAGTTTTCTTTGGAAATGAACAAAACTAATTACATTTTACAATGAATTCTTAACAATTCATCAGATGATCTGAGTACATTACGAATTCAAATCATATGATAATGACTTGCTAAGCTAAGAATTCTAAACAGACATAATGTCACAGTCTGACCTGAGGCTGAAATGTATAATTAAAATATGGTTTACAAGATGGTCACTAAAGAAGGTGAACGCCAACAAAATATTTTTACATTCAGAGGAGAAAGTCTGTGATTGAAATTTCATGAAAGTCCTCACCAGAATAAAAAACACCTTTGTTTTAAAGACTGCCACCACAAGTCACGTATCCATGACAACTGCTCCTCCACTTTGTGACAATACAATACAAAAAGTCCTTGAAACTTCCTGGCAGATTAAAACTGTGTGCCCGACCGAGACTCGAACTCGGGACCTTTGCCTTTCGCGGGCAAGTGCTCTACCATCTGAGCTACCGAAGCACGACTCACGCCCGGTACTCACAGTTTTATTTCTGCCAGTACCTCGTCTCCTACCTTCCAAACTTTACAGAAGCCCTCCTGCGAACCTAGCAGAACTAGCACTCCTGTAAGAAAGGATACTGCAGAGACATGGCTTAGCATAGTTTGGGCGATCTCTTCCATATTCCAAGTGTAGTCTTTGCTTTGTTTTCCTCACATTTCATAGATTGTTTTCTTCCACAAAAAGTCTTTCTTTGCACTTTTCTGATGTCCTCTGCCAATCTTATCAGATAAGGATCCTATAGCACACAGCAATACCCCAGAAGACAGATGAGCATAGTTTGGGCGATCTCTTCCATATTCCAAGTGTAGTCTTTGCTTTGTTTTCCTCACATTTCATAGATTGTTTTCTTCCACAAAAAGTCCTTCTTTGCACTTTTCTGATGTCCTCTGCCAATCTTATCAGATAAGGATGCTATAGCACACAGCAATACCCCAGAAGACAGATGAGCATAGTTCGGGCGATCTCTTCCATATTCCAAGTGTAGTCTTTGCTTTGTTTTCCTCACATTTCATAGATTGTTTTCTTCCACAAAAAGTCCTTCTTTGCACTTTTCTGATGTCCTCTGCCAATCTTATCAGATAAGGATGCTATAGCACACAGCAATACCCCAGAAGACAGATGAGCATAGTTTGGGCGATCTCTTCCATATTCCAAGTGTAGTCTTTGCTTTGTTTTCCTTACATTTCATAGATTGTTTTCTTCCACAAAAAGTCCTTCTTTGCACTTTTCTGATGTCCTCTGCCAATCTTATCAGATAAGGATCCTATAGCACACAGCAATACCCCAGAAGACAGATGAGCATAGTTTGGGCGATCTCTTCCATATTCCAAGTGTAGTCTTTGCTTTGTTTTCTCACATTTCATAGATTGTTTTCTTTGAGCAAATTCGTAATGTTCGAACACAGTACATGATCCAGAATCATAATGCAAATTGGCATCCATATGAGTATGTAATTAAGCAGATTGCTCATTGCCCTTAGTCGTCTGAAAGTAGCCTAACTGAACCAGAGGCCATGTCACTTTTAAGGGATTTAAGTTGCTTTGGTAGCTGTTCCTGATTTGAATTCTGAAATATTTACTTTGTCATCTGCAACAATTTACAACGTTAATACCACTGGTTCTAGGTCTATGCTCATCTTGTGTTTGGCCTGCACCCTTTGACACTGACATTCTTTCTGTACTTTCCCCATGACCTTCTAACCTAAAAAACTGCCCAGTACACCCCACACAAAACCCAATATCCATATAGGTGTCTCCTGTGTGTAATGGACCCCCCAACATATTCAGCAGAGCCCGAAATTACACCACCCTATGGCACACAACACAGAACTACACCATCTGAGCCCGTGATTTAGATCCTGAACTCTGCTCTGCACCAAATGCCTGCAATTGGGCCTGTCGACAATGGTGCAGATGGTTAGTTGTGCACCTCACAAGCAAGACTGGCAGAATTTACCAATTCAATTAGCTGCTGGAAACCAGAATCTCTTCCAATTCAAAGCAATACACATAATTAATACTGATGAGATACACCATCAGCAGTTGGCTGCACCCTGTGCTCTTCATGGTATCCGGAAGTACCTGTTCCACATCTAGGATGACTCTTCCCAGTATGCACACAGAGTGCACACTGGAGTTCTTCCCTTCCTTGATAGACATATCTCTAAGGAGACCAATTACCCAACTAACAATGGGGCTCCCAACTACCAGTAATGCCACCCTCCATGAAAGACTGGATCTTGCTAGTCAAGGGCCTTCCTCTGCAACAAGATAAATGCCTGCATCTGGCTCAGGATGTATATCATCCACAGTGCCTGAAACCTATTTTTCAGACGAACTGGGGAGGCCTTTCAGTTGGTTCCCCTACTAAGTCCTTCACTACCTGCCACATCTTGGAAGAACCACCCACTTGACCACAGGTGACGGATCAACCTCAGTGCAGGCAGGGTGGTTGCAGTAGTGGACCAATCGAGTGACACATGGGATGTGCAGGACGTTCCTTGGATCCCTTTGTCTGGCCTCCAACAGCGCTGCCCATTGGCAACAGTCTCAAGCTGCACGACAAAAGCTAGCACCTTCTGGAGCTGTGAATGAAGGGTCATCAACTCAGCTTGCATCTGAACACAACAGTCACAGCCAATTCCCATACTAAATACAGCAGAACTCATCACTACACAGTTATTAAAATTCAAAGCTGTGCTTAGTAAATACACAAAAATTTAAGAATTAGACTACAAAGCATGCAGGTATAACTAAATTTGTCACACTTCTAATTAGAAGCTTGTAAAATAATACACAAATGATCATTGTACTCTCCTGTACTACTGTTGCTGCTGCTGTAACAAAGACTGGTGCCTAACTAACAGTATAAATAAACAATTCAGCATTGATGTACATGGTACTTGAACAGAAGTTACACAGTTACAAATGCACACATTGACAGGAAGTGACAGGTTAATTCGAAAATAGGCTTCAGAGTGCCCACTGTCTGTTACAACTGCTTGCACATCAGAACTTCGTGCCTACTTCATAAAGCTGTAGCTGCATATGAACTGTAAGCTGAAGAGAAACATGTATATTTAATTTACACACAATGCTTCTCCTTATCATTGCCTTAAACACATCCTGTGTAATGGTACTTGAATTACATAACCATTACAGCACCTCATCTGAACCTCTCGATACCAGTAATATTCTACTGTGTTTCTGTTAACTACTTAACATATTTATGAGACAACATTCAGATTTGATTTCATTTGTGATACATCGATATGTTTATATTGCAATGATATTATTCTTATGTGCATTCTTTCTTTTGTCACTATGATCTTTGACGTACTTGTAACTCTGATTTTTGGGCGCGTAAGCAATTGTTAGTTAGTTGTTAAGTTGTTAGAGAGTCGGACCTTGAAAAAGTCAAGTGTTGGACGTCACGTTGGAAAGACATATAACGTAATCCGCTTATAAAATGTGAACTTTAACAGTGACTGTGAGGAAGATGTTTTCACGTATGTTTTGTATTGTGAAGTGATGTTTTGTTTTTACGTGATATTGCAATTAAAATTGTTTTTACGTGATATTGCAATTAAAATGAAGTGTAACTTAAATTCGGAGTGCTGATTATTTTTTTACATCACCACTGTCCAGTAAAAGTGTAATCTTCAAGAATGGTTTGTGAAGCGCATCTACAAAACTTTTGAATATAGCAGAATAAAACCTAGGCCTCTTTGCATCCGAGCTTGGAATCATAACCACCTAGATTTTCAACGATTGAGCCATGATTTTACGACAAGACCTGCGTGGGAAACACAAAAAAATGAGTGCCTAGTTTTTTCATTATTACATGAAATGAGTATTAACTGTGCTCTAATGACACCTGCCACATAATATGACTGTTGTTGCCCAAAAATGCAGTAGTTAGCAGCTTGAGCAATACCACAATCGTTATTAAATTCTGACCTTTGTTGTGGTAGGGTTGTTAGACCTGTCCCTACTCACATACAATATATGTGCTTTTCAAAAGAAACAATCCTATTTTGTTAATCTATGCTTAGAAATTGTGCTACATTATTCCATCCAACACACACACACACACACACACACACACACACACACACACTCTACTGAAACATTATCTCTTGCACTGTAAAAGTTAATCAAATGCAAGAAGTGTGGTAATACAGCTTGATGTGTAGCACACTGACTTATCAAACAGGGATGCACATCAGACTTTGATCAAATGCTCATGTCAGATTCTCAATAACTAGTCTAGAACCAAACCTCACTGGAGCTTTCCGCAATTGTCTAGACAGTTATCCAGCTAGTTCCCCATCTTCATCCCCAGAAAAAAAGAACACAAACTGTTGTTGCAAACACACACAGAACACAATTCACAGATTGCAAATGCTGGTTTCCTCCTGTGAGATAAACAACATTTGTGGTGACAGGAAGGGAATCTACACAGGAGATATAAATATAAGTAATGTCTAATCACAATAGGCAACTGCCTATCACCAGCCAAATGTAATAAAAGGCAGGAAAAATGCTGAAGAAAATGTTAACTGTTGAATGAGGTTAAGGCTGCATGCTGTAGTCACCCCTCAGTTACTACACCTACAGCACACAGCAGACCTAAGTCGGGCCACAACTGCAGGGTGTAGTGTGGGCCAACATTCCAATGGCATGCCTGCAACTACCGAGGTGGCCACCAGGAGCACGGGCACCTCAGTCACCGACCAGCATTACCAGGTCCACCAAGCGTGCGCCGCACTACCCATCTGATGTGGATAACATCTTTATAAGGACATGGATGGGTCTCCAGGCCCTCAGTCATGAACTGTGTTTGAGGTGTGTAAACTACTTTCATTATATCCTACTTGATTTCATTCTGTGACCCAAAAAATTCTCTCTTTTTTACACCTGCATCTCTCCTTGTTAAAACGCAAGTGGCAACACTGAGGGGCGAATTTTCATGAGCTTCAGATTCTGTGCTTTTCTGCCATTAGGCTCTTCCATGGTGGATTTACTCCACTCACTCCTGCAATAGCTGCAGGCACTTATGCCCTTATTGGAACAGTTGCTGGCTATGTTGAGCCAGGCTCAGTCACTGTTCCCGCCCTATATAATCCATGGAAGACTAGGACACTTATGAGAAGCAGTTTTGACAATATTTCGTGGTGTTCCAGTTGGTCAACATGAAGATACGTAAGGCTTTCTGCTTATCATGGATACCCCCACTTCGCTCCTCTGTGAAATCCAGCGTTACTTTCTTTTGAACATATATGTTGTTTGCTGTCCTCTTATCACCACAAGCATTTGCATGTGGTTGCAGCACACGTTAAATTCTACCAATGTCCCAACTGTATCGAGCTTGGGTTGCCAAGCTTCACAGTCTCAGTTGGAAGTGTCAGTTTGTCACAAGTAAGTCTCACGAGTCTAGTGCGGCCACCATTGTCGGAGACACGATCATTCATTTGGTTCCAGATAAGGAGGTGCGTCAATGTGCCCTTCAGTTTGAGGAGCCTAGATTAGCAGAGATTTCACATACGCACAGTCATTTGAGGTACCCCATGCCGCAAGCCATCAGTTAGAGACTTGCAGTGATGTTGCCGTTGTTGGCTGCATGCAGGCCTGGTGTATGGAGCCCTGCATACTGGGGGGGGGGGGGGGGGGGGGGGTCCGAAGCAAATGGAAGGGAAAAGAAGAAGAGGAAACGACAAAAGAAGGAAACGAAAGTGTCGTATAGAAGCCACAGATCAATCTCTAAACACCCCCCCCCCCCCACCCTGCCTCCCCGGAGTCACTGCAGGAATCAACGAACGTCAATATTCATACTGTTTTGCCATCATGTTCACCATTGTGAACACTGGAGCCGTCATGTCCCTACTCGATTTACAGAAGTACGTCAGGCTTGACACCAAACCATTGGCATGCGTTGAGTGTCGTTTGTTACTTTTGGTTTTTCTATTGTGGATACAATGTGTCTCATGGCAGATTAAGTGCCCTATCACGAATTGAATTCCTTATGTTGAGAGTTTTTGGATCTATCTGTCACTGGGTTTGGTTATGCAAACAGCACACATCACCCTAAAACCCTCCACCTGCCTTCGCTTTATTCAAGCACAACTAATACCAGTAACTTTATGTGACCATTCGGAGCTTGATCACTTAATGCCACTGGAAATGATTAGACTGATTTCCTCAAGTGAATGGGCTATGCCTTTACTGATCAAAGGATGATGTTTGGTCAGCTTTGGTTCTGTGGCAACTTCCAGATCACTATTAATGCACTGTCAGTCAGAGAGACTAACCCTCTGCCTCACACAGGCAAGTTGCTCATGAAGTTGGCTGGGTGTCAATTCTTTTTAAAAATTGACTTAGACAAAGCCCGCCTTCATATTCCATTGAACGAGGTATCAAAACACTTGTTTGTGGTTAATATGGCTTACATTCTCTGTCATCATAAACGGCTAAAGTTCAGGGTTGCTAGTGTACCAGTCATCTTTCAACTTTTTTTAGAGCAGGTTACAGCAGTTTGCTCATTGTAGTAAGTATCTTGATGATATTTTTGTGATAGATGTTACCATGGAGGATCACCTATGTAATCACTATTCTTTGTTTACTGTTCTACAAGCTCAGAGCCTCAAATGTAATCTCACTAACCCTTACTTTTTACAGCCTTCCATTGTTTATTTGGGTCACGAAACTTCCCAGCACAGTGCCACCCATGGAACAACATGTTGCCACCATTATGGCATTGCCCTGTCCATCTTATCTACAGAACTTCAGGCATTTCTTGGCAAAATGGTGTACTATCAGAAGATCATTCCCAAGGTGGCTACTACTGCCCACCCCATGCATTGTTGCTTTGGAAAAGTGCCTCTTTTGTTTCGTCTGCAGCCTGCAAGTGTGCTTTTGAGAAGCTTAAGGATAAGTCTTTGCTCTGTGCCGTGTATTGCAACATTTCAACCTGGCAAGCATCTGGTCCTGCTCACAGACGTGTCCCAGTACGGGGGTGCGGGCAACCCTGGACCATCGCCATTCAGATAACTCCAAACAGCAGTCCATTGAAAATATTCAACTTGGCTAAGTAAAATTATTATCTGGCGAGAAACAATGCTCTTGCTGCTGTCTTTGCCTTAAAAAAAAAAAAAAAATCATGTGTTCTTGTATGGTGCAACATTTCATTTAATTACCTATCATAAGCCCTTGGTTTACCTGTTTAACCCATAGGTGTACTTACCGGGCAAAGCTGCTCATAGTCGTCAGCATTGGGCTTTGCTCTTGTCCTGGTACAATTATGAGATTCATTTTCTTCTCACATTGCAACAGACGAATGCAGAGGCTCTGTCCTGTCTCCCCATGGGCCCTGCCCTAATCCCCCCCCCCCCCCCTCCCCCGAAACTGTATACAGAGCTTCCCCATCACCAGTTCCTGTATTGCCTCTGCTGTGGCTGTGGATCTGATGCTCAGGCACGTCATGTATGATACATTATGGATGATGTGACTATCCGCCAGGTTGGACAGTCATGAAACACGTTTCGGAATTTTTGTGTGTTGCACCATCTCCTTTTCCTCTTGGATGGTGTTAGGCTCCTGTTAATGGGAAGGTTCACCCCTGGTTCATGGTTTTTTGCCATGACTGGGATTGGGAAAGAGTCCTCATTTATTGTGCTGGTCCTGTATACACACACTCTGGTTGTTGGCAATTTATTTTTCTTCATTTACCAAATATTGTGCATTGCAACTGTCAAGACCCTGCCACACATGTTCTCCATAGAATGCTTCCCTTGCACTGTGATTTTGGACAAAAACTCTTAGTTCATGGTGCAATCTTTCGAGGCCTTTTGTACACACAATGGCATCTGCCACGACATGGAACCTCCCTTCCACTCCTAGTCGAACAGCAAGACAGAAAGCCTTATTCAAACATTTAAGATGCAGATGTGCAAGTATGTACAAGATTTCCCGACTGAGGAGACACTTACATTTTTTTAAGCTCTTACAAAATGATGCCCTCATCCCACTTACTTTGGTCTATACATCCCAGATCAGGCTAATTAGGAACTTCTCCTGCCTTTGGCTGCTGCCCCCGGCACTGCCACAGACATCTCTCCAGTCACAGACAGTGTTGTGGACGTCAACACCTGGTCTTTCCCCAACAAGGAAGGAGTAAGTCTAGTAGCCCATTGATTAATCCACATACCACCTACTGTGCACTGAAGTTTGGCCAACTATGGCAAGTGAAGTGCATGCCGACATGCAAATGCTATGCCTGCAACTAACCGGGGCAGCCGCCACAGGCAGTCTGGTCACGGACAGCAGTCACCCAGTCCATTGTGCATGCTCAGCACTACACCAGTGACACCTGACATGAACAGCATCTTTGTAATGGCATGCACAGACCTCCAGGCCCTTGGTTGTGAAATATGTTCATAGGTTCAGAGACATGTAAACTACTTACATTGTATTCTTGTTGATGTCACTCTGTGACCCAATAAATTGTATTTCTTTTATGACCGTGTGTTTCCTTGTGTTCCTAGTTAGAACACAAGCCATGTTTTTCAGTCCCCATTACCTTCCCTGCTGTATCCACTTCACATCATACCACTGCACTCGATTCAAAGTATGGTTCCAATAACATGAAGTCAGCAAAGGCTGTTTTGTGTTCTCAAGTTCATTGCTGTGAAGTATGCCTGAATTAGCGCATAGTGCCCAATGCTGCATACACTGAACAGCAGTTTTCAGTGAGTGTCTTTGTACAAAAATTTTTTTTGAGAAAGACATGGAAAGAAGCAGCAGGCATTTCAGTCCAAATTGCAAGACAACCACGAATTCCCAAAACCATATGTTTTAAATTTCTACGCATGACTGCTGCTTACACAGATATTTACCTATCACTTAGTTGAGTAGTGATAAATATGGAAGTATTGTTTCCTGCACTGATGAAAAAGACATTTTACTTCAGAATTCTTGTCAGTAATTACAACATACGGGCTTTCTAACGGAATATAAAAATTAAAAATATGAGTACCAAAACGAATACACACAAAGTGTATGCATTCGACAGTTTCCAAGGATGATACTTATACAGTAATAACCTGCCTTACAATTTTTGAAACACGATTCTCTCTTAGTTGAAAGACCATTCATAGACCTACATTTTCCAACAAGATGGAATACTTATCAGCAGTAGGAAACGACTCAAGTTTTTTTCAGTGAAAATGTCTTACCAATGAACCTGATGGAACTAAGCTTAAAATCTTACACTCCATATACGCCTTCCGAGAAAATTAGATCACACTCCTGAGATAATACAGTATTGAGTGGACAAAGAATGTTTTTGTTTTGCCAGTACCTACAAGCCTGTACATGACCTTACTAAATCAAACTGTAATCATGTGTTAGCTCACTGGGTTACAATATTCTGCAACACATTTCGAAGTAATTACCACACTGCATTTGTGTGACCTGTGCTGCAGATGATATGGACAATCATCACTTTTAGCCCATCAGTATGAGTAGATTTTGTGGAGTTTGAGTGAAATTGTGTAATTAATTTCTCTCAATGAAATATAGCTCAGGGAAAGTAAATAAGACCAAGTATTCCACACTCCTACAGGGCACTAAAACTTGTTTATGCTGTTGTACTAACTTTGATTTTTGCAATCTATTAATATTGTACGACCAAGATGTTTTTTCACCCCATTTCCTACGGATGAAAACTTTGATTTGCTTGTGTCAAACACATGGTTGCATCTCAGCAATTGTTCCTTCAATACTCCAAAGAGTCACAAGCACAAGTGAGGCGGTACAAAAAGACAACGGTGACTGCAGAGAAAAAAATATAATGTAGATATTGTCTTTTCAAGGAAACTACATTTCAGACCTCATAAACATTACACAATAAAACAAATTACACGATAAAAATTGCAGCTATGAGATTGTCCTCATTGCAGCTATAAGCACGTAAGCACGGTTCTACATTCAGTATTTTTCATTATGAATATTATGCTGGACAGCAGAAATTGATAACAATTAAACCACTGCAACAATCACACCTTACAGAGTATTAAATGAAAGCTGATGGCTTCAGCGAACACTACAGACTACATTTCGAATCCTACACGTGTATTTAAAGTTATAGATGATTTTACAAAATATTCAAATGTGACACAGCCATTTATCCTGCACGAGCTGAACATAGTATGAAAGCTGCAAGAGTTACTTTGTTTCTCACCTAATCATCCCAGGAAGCTATTTGACATTCTTTAAATGATTGTTTATGTAAATGGTCATTAATAAAAAATATATTGAATCCCTATGAAAGCATAAAAAATAATAAAAAACTAAGACCTTTGATATGCAGCAACATATACGCTGCATATTTTCGTATTAAGAAAATATAAATCCAAATTGCACCAACACAGCACGTTAGTTTCCAGAGCGTTGAAATGGAGATTACAATGTTCTTTTGTAAGCCAGTTGTATCTCATGTCACATGATCTTGCTAGCCGATGACAGCAGATATTCAGAGCATAGGACACACGTTATAGTCAGCCAATAGCAAGGTCACTGTTACGTAACGCCAACACACAAAGTTCAAAAGTTAGTGGTTTACATTAATATATATAGTACAGCTACTAGAAAAGCTAAGCTTTCACATGTAATATTGATCTTTTTTGCTTGTATTATACTTTTAAGATACATCACATAAATGTGCCAGTAAATTTAATCTAATGACATAAATGTCTGGTCTTCTGGGCTTGAAATTCTTGTAAGTGGCTTGACCTCAAAGTGTTCAGTTCTAAAAACTCTGCGATTTAACAAATTCATCCCACTTTCTCACATGTAACATACTTTATCTTGCATAAAAAGAAATTTACTTTGAAAGTAATGCTTTTCGAACCACAATTTGCAATACTATCCTGAGACTGTTAGAAATAGGTTCGGTTTATCAGTTGCCAGAGAGCACCAGAAAACAGGCATTATTGCACGTGCACAGTTGCAGTGGTGTAAGAAGCACCACATGTTCGTATGTATAAAGCACTAAGAGAGCTTACTTTATGCCATGAAAGAAACAGGACATCAGAGGATACTCCAAGAAAGAGCATCGGAATTTCGTAAACCATACTAAAATGCGTAATTCGGCTTGAAATGCACATTGGTTTTTTCCAGATTCAGAATGAAGTAGGTCCCATATTGTGGTTTATGGGTTGTAAATTTTCTTGGAGTACTAGTACTGCACTATCTCATGTTAGGTTCTTTATTATGGCATAATGCCATTCATGGCAGAAGATGAAAATGTGAACTTGAAATTCCGCAAACAGTTGGAACTAGCGAGAAAAAATTTTCTCGTTAGCATCTGGCTGCTAGCTGATACTGCCGATACAGCAAGCAGCCACACTTCATGCAGCGGGAAGTGGGAGAAGGTACTACTCATATGCAAGTAACTGTGCATGCACATAAGCCCGCTGGCAACTGGTCAAACAAACCAAATGTAAACAGTTGTGACGTCACATTCATAAAAAGCAGTTTATTGTTATGAAGTATTACATAGTCTTCACCCTAAGGCCTTTGACATATTTTTGCTATTTGCAGACGCTTGTGTGTGCACGGTGTTTCGTTGTAGTAAATGGCGCATTTCCTTTCCCACTAAAGTATTACTTTTTTCCCCCTCATTTATATTTTATTGGTGCAGTATTATTCTCCAGTAGCAGGATACAGTAACATCCTTTGCTAGAGAATAAATTCTTACCACTCAAAATTACAAAAATTTAACTGAAAGCTAAAGCACTGAAAAATTCCTGGGTTTTCCCCGGATGAAAAAATTTCCGGGTTTTTCCCAGATTTCCCGAGTCATATACACCCTGGAAAATGAGATAGTTTTAGGTGTCATAAGTACAAAACTATTCACACAAGTACAAGACATACCTATAGAAATGTCGAAGTCTCATACTATAAGAGTGTCAGAATTGAGCCTCCTGTTCTATTTAAATTCTGTATTTTTTATCAAGTGGAAATTATGAATAAACAAATATTGAATCAAATGAATATAATAGAGGGAAACATTCCACGTGGGAAAAATATATATATATATATATATTTTTTATATGATGAGACTTACCAAACAAAAGCGCTGGCAGGTCGATAGACACACAAACAAACACAAACATACACACAAAATCTAGCTTTCGCAACCGACGGTTGCCTCGTCAGGAAAGAGGGAAGGAGAAGGAAAGACAAAAGGGTATGGGTTTTAAGGGAGAGGGTAAGGAGTCATTCCAATCCCGGGAGCGGAAAGACTTACCTTAGGGGGAAAAAAGGACAGGTATACACTCGCGCACACACACACATATCCATCCATACATACAAGACACAAGCAGACATTTGTAAAGGCAAAGAGTTTGAGCAGAGATGTCAGTCGGGACGGAAGTACAGAAGCAAAGATGATGTTGAAAGACAGGTGAGGTATGAGCGGCGGCAGATTGAAATTAGGAATTAGCGGAGATTGAGGCCTGGCGGATAGCGAGAAGAGAGGATATGCTGAAGGGCAAGTTCCCATCTCCGGAGTTCTGACAGGTTGGTGTTAGTGGGAAGTATCCAGATAACCCGGACGGTGTAACACTGTGCCAAGATGTGCTGGCCGTGCACCAAGGCATGTTTAGCCACAGGGTGATCCTCATTACCAACAAACACTGTCTGCCTGTGTCCATTCATGCGAATGGACAGTTTGTTGCTGGTCATTCCCACATAGAATGCTTCACAGTGTAGGCAGGTCAGTTGGTAAATCACGTGGGTGCTTTCACACGTGGCTCTGCCTTTGATCGTGTACACCTTCCGGGTTACAGGACTGGAATAGGTGGTGGTGGGAGGGTGCATGGGACAGGTTTTACACCGGGGACGGTTACAGGGGTAGGAGCCAGAGGGTAGGGAAGGTGGTTTGGGGATTTCATAGGGATGAACTAAGAGGTTACGAAGGTTGGGTGGACGGCGGAAAGACACTCTTGGTGGAGTGGGGAGGATTTCATGAAGGATGGATCTCATTTCAGGGCAGGATTTGAGGAAGTCGTATCCCTGCTGGAGAGCCACATTCAGAATCTGATCCAGTCCCGGAAAGTATCCTGTCACAAGTGGGGCACTTTTGGGGTTCTTCTGTAGAGGGTTCCGGGTTTGAGGAGATGAGGAAGTGGCTCTGGTTATTTGCTTCTGTACAAGGTCGGGAGGGTAGTTACGGGATGCAAAAGCTGTTTTCAGGTTGTTGGTGTAATGGTTCAAGGATTCCGGACTGGAGCAGATTCGTTTGCCACGAAGACCTAGGCTGTAGGGAAGGGACCGTTTGATGTGGAATGGGTGGCAGCTGTCATAATGGAGGTACTGTTGCTTGTTGGTGGGTTTGATGTGGACGGACGTGTGAAGCTGGCCATTGGACAGGTGGAGGTCAACGTCAAGGAAAGTGGCATGGGATTTAGAGTAGGACCAGGTGAATCCGATGGAACCAAAGGAGTTGAGGTTGGAGAGGAAATTCTGGAGTTCTTCTTCACTGTGAGACCAGATCATGAAAATGTCATCAATAAATCTGTACCAAACTTTGGGTTGGCAGGCCTGGGTAACCAAGAAGGCTTCCTCTAAGCGACCCATGAATAGGTTGGCGTACGAGGGGGCCATCCTGGTACCCATGGCTGTTCCCTTTAATTGTTGGTATGTCTGGCCTTCAAAAGTGAAGAAGTTGTGGGTCAGGATGAAGCTGGCTAAGGTAATGAGGAAAGAGGTTTTAGGTAGGGCGGCAGGTGATCGGCGTGAAAGGAAGTGCTCCATCGCAGCGAGGCCCTGGACATGCGGAATATTTGTGTATAAGGAAGTGGCATCAATGGTTACAAGGATGGTTTCCGGGGGTAACAGACTGGGTAGGGATTCCAGGCGTTCGAGAAAGTGGTTGGTGTCTTTGATGAAGGATGGGAGACTGCATGTAATGGGTTGAAGGTGTTGATCTACGTAGGCAGAGATGCGTTCTGTGGGGGCTTGGTAACCAGCTACAATGGGACGGCCGGGATGATTGGGTTTGTGAATTTTGGGAAGAAGGTAGAAGGTAGGGGTGCGGGGTGTTGGTGGGGTGAGGAGGTTGATGGAGTCAGGTGAAAGGTTTTGTAGGGGGCCTAAGGTTCTGAGGATTCCTTGAAGCTCCGCCTGGACATCAGGAATGGGATTAGCATGGCAAACTTTGTAAGTGGTGTTGTCTGAAAGCTGACGTAGTCCCTCAGCCACATACTCCCGACGATCAAGTACCACAGTCGTGGAACCCTTGTCCGCCGGAAGAATGACGATGGATTGGTCAGCCTTCAGATCACGCATAGCTTGGGCTTCAGCAGTGTTGATGTTGGGAGTAGGATTGAGGTTTTTTAAGAAGGATTGAGAGGCAAGGCTGGAAGTCAGAAATTCCTGGAAGGTTTGGAGAGGGTGATTTTGAGGAAGAGGAGGTGGGTCCCGCTGTGACGGAGGACGGAACTGTTCCAGGCATGGTTCAATTTGGATAGTATCTTGGGGAGTTGGATCATTAGGAGTAGGATTAGGATCACTTTTCTTCATGGCAAAGTGATATTTCCAGCAGAGAGTACGGGTGTAGGACAGTAAATCTTTGACAAGGGCTGTTTGGTTAAATCTGGGAGTGGGGCTGAAGGTGAGGCCTTTGGATAGGACAGAGGTTTCGGATTGGGAGAGAGGTTTGGAGGAAAGGTTAACTACTGAATTGGGGTGTTGTGGTTCCAGAGTGTGTTGATTGGAATTTTGAATGGAATTTTGAGGTTTTGGAGGGAGTGGAGCTGGAAGTGGGAGATTGAGTAGATGGGAGAGACTGGGTTTGTGTGCAATGAGAGGAGGTTGAGGTTTGCTGGAAAGGTTGTGAAGGGTGAGTGAGTTGCCTTTCCGGAGGTGGGAAACCAGGAGATTGGATAGTTTTTTAAGGTGGAGGGTGGCATGCTTTTCTAATTTGCGGTTGGCCTGTAGGAGGATGCTCTGAACAACCGGTGTGGATGTGGGAGAGGAAAGATTGAGGACTTTTATTAGGGACAGGAGTTGATGGGTGTGTTGATTGGCTGAGTGGATGTGTAGGTGAAGGATTAGGTGGGTGAGGGCAATGGATTGTTCGGTTTGGAACTGGTATAGGGACTGATGGAAAGAAGGGTTGCAGCCAGAGATGGGAACTTT